>NC_083869.1:49727500-50405000 GCF_032452875.1 Bos javanicus | reverse complement strand
GTGATTAATGATATGAAGCAACAGGGTGCTGTGGAAGTATTTAACAGAAAAATGCATCTTGTCTTAAATATGCTTCTCTGTGTGAGGGTATGTAGAAAAATTATTTAAGAATACAGAGCCTGCCTACCAGTCCTCTCATTTCAAATTATGATGGGATGAAAAATTAGACATTTTAAATATTAGTTCAGTAATTGAAAGTAAGTGGTAAATAAAACAAAACAAAACAAAAAACTGTCATAAACTCTAAGTCGTATATGAGATGGGGAGTGGAGTAAGAGGACTTGGAGGAGGAAGTGTAAAATTCAAAATGGTCAGTATTTGAGATCAGATTTTATAAATGCATCACTTAAATACGATTCAAGAAGTAAGTAAACTTTCAGTTACCTCTTGTAAGAAAGAAGTGGGGCAGAGTTTATGCTCTTATGGTACCTGAATTTCTTCTGTTCCATAATCGTTCAGAGAAAGTGATAGCAGTGAAAGCCACCATAGAGTTTATACTGAGCCTTGTGATTGAGGAAATTCTGTACCCAAGAGATAGTTTCCATTCCTGATTAAGTTAAAGCTCCTAGTTAAGATTTTTGGCATTTCCCATTTTATGAGAGCAGATTTAGTGATCAATCAGTATTTATGATTTTAGAAAGATTTTACTCAGGACTATTTTCTTTTCAATTAAGAGAGTTCCACTAAAAAGACAAGCTTGAAACCCTGCTGAGGATGTATGTGATGTGTGTGTGGAAGTAGAGGGTAGAGTGAGGATGGAGAAGTTTGTGTAGGTACATGTGAAATAGATTGATTGCATATACTATGCTAAGCAATCTCTTTCTAACTATACTCCATTTTCCCCCCCTCGCTATCTAGAAAACTAAAATCCAAGGCTCCACAACCAATAAATGACAGAGCCAAACTGCACTCTTCTGGTTTCAAAATCTTCACACATTCAGCTTCTTCAGTCCTAGTTTATAATAATAGTTATTTAACATGATAGTTAAGTCTCAATATAATTTTAACAATGTAACTTGCCAGTTCCAGATTGCTTGTGACTTATCCCTCTCCAACCTTTGAATTTCGGTTACTTACGATTTAGTTTTTAGTGTGAGTTGTCTCTATGTGGAAAGTTGTTTTGCAGGCTTTGATTGCTATCCTTCAAAAACATGGACAGAATTAGAAAATGTAAATAAATATATTGGAGACATTTTTGAATTGTAAAGGCCCTTCCTTCTCATGATCTCTTGGCAATTCAGATGACTTTTTTTACATTTAACATAGTTTCTCTAACCAAAAAAAAAAAAAAAATGGAAAGGGGGAAGACAGTTCTCAGTTCATGATTATTCATATATACTATTACAATTTGTAAATTTATAGGTAAGTGATACAAATGTTGATTACATGCATGTCTTCAGTGCGTGAAAATTCAGCAAGTATATACTAGATGACTTAACTTTTCTATACATATAGCTGAAAAGTACTGTTTAAAAATTTGAGCAAAAATTTATTTTGCTATAAAGAAGAAGAAATCTTAGGGCTATTTCTGATAACACTTTGCCTGCTGATCTTTTTCTTTTTTATATCATTTGCTTTCAGAACCTTTGAAATTAGACACACAAAAATCTTTTTCACCGCAGTGACTGATGGATTAGTATATCTGAAAAGTATTTTGGACTGATTAAAAAGATGCTATGTCTTCAGATAGTATTATCACTCACTTTATTTTAAATAATGTTATAAATTTTAATATATATTTTATTTTATGTGGACTAATTCTATCTATAAAAATTAAATATGGAAAACTCTTCCATGTTGTTTTAAAAAGTCTCCTTCAGATGGATCCCAGATTCTGAAATCTTGTACTGTAGGGATGTGTACTGTACTGCAATACATCAGATGCTTTATTAAATAAATACAGCCATTAGTGCTGATTTTACCCCATATAACAATGCAGAAAAAAAAGTCTCTGCAATTTGCTTCAACAGGGTATTCTTTCATTTGCATTTACCACCTTGTATCACATAAAATACTTGGTATAAGATGACTGAGATATCTGGCCATCTAGGGAATATTGCAGAGTTTAGGTATAAAGATATGTAAACACTGCAGAGATTATACTTTATCTTGCTTTTATCTTTTACTTTTGTTCTTCAACTGTGTTTTGAGTCAAGTTTTGTCTTGATGAAAATTGTACTAGTGAGAGTACAATTTTGGTAGGAAAAAAATCACATATGTGGTATACATATCTGTGTTTTTAGTGATATAAAGAATAGCCTATATAATGTGGTCGTGAGTTTCAGATCTTTCTTTTTGAAAGGAGAAAAGTTGATTTGAGACAAGCTATAAATGAAATAAACATCTAAATTCAGTATCTGGGATCTTTATTTATGGTTATACTTCCCTTGACAATGTGGAATTAATGACAATCTCATTAGCAACAATTTAATTTGCTTTAAAATTAATTTAGTTTCAATAGCTACCTATATTCCTATCAGTTTTAGCTATATTCCAAAGAATAGAGCCTATCTAAATAGAAGAGAAATCATCCAAGTCATTGAGATTTCAGTATTTTGGTATTTCATTTTGTAGGAAACAAAAGAGCAGATACCCCAAATTACTAAATTATTATTATTTAAAGCAGCTAGTTGATTATGACCAAAATTTAGAACTTTCACATATGACTAGAAGCTGAAGAGAAAGTTTGAATGTGATAGCTTCTTCAGTGTTGTTGTATCAGTGTAATTTCTGTGCTAAATTAGAAAACTACAAGCTCTAGTTAAAAGGAATAACAGTGAAATTTATAGCAACTAACATCTAAATTGTGATTTTCTTTTATTAATTTGATTGTTTATTTCTGATGCATATGCAAGAGTTCCTGAATTCTTTCAGACCCCTGTGGTTTAATATAAATCTCAAAATATTAAAAGCATCTTGTAGAAAATTAGAAAGCAGATGAAACACTTCGGGACTTAAGATAATTTTAGATGTGCACATTTTAAAGCAACTTCAACACAATTACCCTCTGCTTGCTCTTTAAAAACAAAAAAAAACAAAAAAAGTTACCTCTTTAATTTGTTTTACTCTGTGACAACTGCTTTTATAACTGGTTTGTAGAGTACTCATTGGCTTGAAAAAGATTGGTCAACATAAAAGCTTGGCACAATAGACTACTGAAACTCTCAGAGGTCACATTTACCAGATATATTCAACATACCAAGAGATAAATTGCAATAAGTATAATTGTGATAATTCAGAAAACAGTGGATCATCAGATAATGTTTCACTACACCTTGTTCCATTCCCAAATCATGTGTTACTCTGCATTTATAAATTCAAGGCTTTCAAGTTAATGACTGCAGGTGGCATGATTGTTTCAAAGGTATTATAAGGAACAGCCTCATTTGAAACTCTGAAACATCAGATATTTTATGCAAACAATGAGAGTATCACATGTTTCATTTTCATGGGGCTTGTATTCTTTTAAATGTATAGGAAAGGATCTTGTTGAGCTATCAAAATTACCACATCATTGAAAAGATGACCGTGTTTTTTAACAGAGAATTTGGAGTCACGGACATCCAGCCTTATCCGCTCTGGGACTTTTGCCAACCTAAAAACCTCAACATTCTCAAAAATGGGGCTGATACATATGCCTTATTCAGAGTTGTTATAAAATTTAGAGAAAATGTTATTTTCAGTGCTTGGAAAAAATATATTTGTAGAGGATGCTGTATCTGGCATTACTGTAAACATCATTCAACTATTTAAATTCAAAAATATTCAGTATTGTAAGTGTTTCAAAATATAACATAGAAATAAAATTATTTTGATTAAATAAGGAATAATTTTGCAATGAAATATGAGTTTTAGAAAGCAAAATTTGACTACGAGACATTTTATAAAATACAGATAGTATCTGTTTATTTTCATGTGTTTAACATATTTAAAAATGAAAGGAAAAAATCTTATCTCTAACTATATAAAATCTTTGTTAAACTTCATTATTTACATGCCCAATTCAGTTAATTAAAAAAAATTTGTTGTATGGCTTAGCCTTTAACATTCTTTGCATTTTTTATTCTATCAAAATTTAGTTTTCACTTGAATTCATACTTCAAAATTCAGGTAGATGGTATTTTAAATTATTTAAATTTTAGTGGGAACACTTCTCAGTACTTATATTTTGTTTTATTTTTTGCCATTGTCATATAAAGGAAAAATTAATATGTTTAATGTATTAAGCCATCTTGTTCAAAATGACAATTGTCTTTATTTTCTTGAAGAAGCAGTTTTGTCTTTAAAGAACATAAGGCTAAATTAAACTTTAAATGAAATAAGATATGTTATTTAAAGGTATCACTTCAGGTACATTGAGAAATGAAAAAGTATAGTGGGATGATATTTAAGATATGACCATAAATCAGTAATAACAGTTTCATAGGTTGATACACACTAGTCTGTTGGTTTTTTTTTTTTTTTAAACTGTAATGCAGTAAGTTCACCATGCAACAGTCATGTTCTAGATCTGGTGTCAGTAAAATTAACCTTATTTCATGATAGCATAAAATAAGGGAAAATAACATATAAAGAAATTAATTTATATAAAATTCTATAAAAGAATTCATTTTAGAGTGAATTCTATAAAATTCTAAAAAATTCTATAATTCTATAAAAGAATTTCATTTTATTCTATAAAATGAAAATCTTTGTGTGTAAATACATTATGAAGATAAAATTGAGAGAACAAGTTTGTTTTTAAAAATTTAAATAGATCTGGTGAGACAGGTGAATACAGATAATGGAAGTAAGTCAGTCATGCAATAACTTATGAAATAAGTAAAAAAAAATTTTTTGCATTGAGATGAGTACAGCACCACTCGTTGTGTTTTACTTCAAGGTATTTTCTGGTTCTAAGATGGTTCAGGGCTCAGAGCATAAGCAGAAAGCCAGATATCAGAGAATCTCAAGGAATTCACAAGTCTATGGGGAAATTTTTCCATGGAAAGAAAATTAAAATTTGAAGAGACAAGATCCAAAAAGAAAAACAGAGAAGTAATTTTAAGAATGTGTACTGTTTTTACCCTCTAAGCATTGACCAATTTGTAAGCTGTACGAGGTGAGAGCCTAAAAATCCAAGCAGAAATGGACAACTAAAAGTTAAAAACTTACATAGGACTTTTGACATTCTCACAGTGCAGGTAAAAGAAAAGTTAGGAGTTTGGGTCCAGGGCGTCCAAATAGAAAATGCCTAGTTAGATATGCAGATTCTAAGTTTTGACTTCAAAAGGGCTGAAACTCAGATTTAAACCATCTTAGACCTAAGCAGATCAGGGTGATCTATCCAACTTTTAACTTCTTATCAGAAAAAGTCAGTCATCTCTGAAGGGAAATAATTCATCTAGATTATTTCCAGATTGTTTTAAAATAAACAATGTCTGACATTTAGTTTAAAAAATAAACAAATAAGGGATTAATAAGGTAAAGAAAACAGATAATATTGATTATATCAATATATGAACTTAAAAATAAATGATACTAATATGGTAAAAAAATAATAGGGAAGATTAATATCACTAGAAACTTAAGCTCTATAATAAATTAATTCAGTGAAAATTTTAGAACCAAAAATTAAAAATTCAACAAATAGACTTACTCCCTAAAGGATTAGTTACTAGCAATTTACAAAATTAAGTTATATCTAGAAGAAAACACAGAAAAAAGTCTCAAAAATAAAGCAAAGTCTGAAAGAGTTATAGGATTCTGAGAAATTACATGCACACATATACATATAAATTCAAAAAAAGGAAAGAGAGTAAAGAGGCTTCATATTTTGAAACATAATGGAACTTTCAGTTTCAGTTTTTAGGATCTTGAAAGTTGTAATTTACATCTGCAAGAGAAGAAGATGAAAAAAATGAAAACCAGCATTTTCTTTCACTTATCAGAGACGCAGGAGCCTCAGGTTTGATCCCTGGTTTGAAAAGATTCCCCTGGAGAAGGAAATGGCAACCCACTCCAGTATTCTTGCCTGGAAAATTCCATGGACAGAGGATCCTGGTGGGCTATAGCCCATGGAGTCTCAAGAGTTGTGTCCCAAAGAGTTGGACACAACTGAGTACACACATCAGATAGTGAGATCACAAGATATAGTGTCACCCTGAGATCTGGTGAGACAGGTGAATACAGAGAATCAGACCCAACATTAGATCAGCTTGCCTGGGATGAAAGCCACTGGAAACATAAACTAGTAGAAACATTTAAATAATATCTTTGACAAATTGCTGGAGGTAAGGGGCTTGCCTGGTGGCTCAGTGGCAAAGAATCCGCCTGCAATACAGGAGATGCGAGTTCAGTTCCTGGGTAGGGAAGATCTTGTGGAGAAGGAAATGGCAACCCACTCCAGTGTTCTTGCCTGGGAAATCTTACAACAGAGGAGCCATGGGTTTGCAAAAGAGTTGGACATAACTTAGCAACTAAACAACAACAACAATAAAAAGTGTAAACCACTATGAGGGTAATAAAATCTTGGGACTGCTGTGTTATGGAGGCTCCTACATTTTTGTGGATTTACCTCCTGGAAATCCACGAGGTTCTCACAAGTGAAGGGCCAAGTAAAAAGTGTTCCTATTTCTTGCAAAGAAATGGGAAAGTTAACCATTTCCAAATATATTGAGAGCATTCTCCATAACAAAGGACCACTGAGACAGGGTCACCAGCATATCCAACATCAGAGAAGGGAAATTACTTGATTCCAGTTCCCTCAAGCCTTCCTTTATCACCTGAGGAGAAACCAAAACTGACGAATACCTGTGAAGATGAGGTCCTAAGGACATAGCTCCACTAAAGAACTGAGACTTCATCATAGATTTTTGCAACATTTTCTCTTACTCACACCTTAACATCATCAACAGTGCTTCAGTATAATACTGTGGATTACAGCTAAAATAGGAAAGACTAGAGATCTCAAGAATATTAGAGATACCAAGGGAACATTGCATGCAAAGATGGGCTCAATAAAGGACAGAATTGGTATGGACTTAACAGAGGCAGAAGATATTAAGAAGAGGTGACAAGAATAAACAGAAGAACTATACAAAAGAGATCTTTACAACCCAGATAACCACGATGCTATGATCACTCACCTAGAGCCAGACATCCTAGACTGTGAGGTCAAGTGGGCCTTAGGAAGCATCATACGAACAAAGCTAGTGGAGGTTATGGAATTCCAGTTGAGCTATTTCAAATCCTAAGATATGATGCTGTGAAAGTGCTGCACTCAATATGCCAGCAAATTTGGAAAACTCAGCAGTGGCCACAGGACTGGAAAAGGTCAGTTTTCATTCCAGTCCCAAAGAAAGGCAGTGCCAAAGAATGCTCAAACTACTACACAATTGCACTCATCTCACACACCAGCAAAGTAATGCTCAAAATTCTCCAAGCCAGGCTTCAGTAGTACATGAACCATGAACTTCAAGATGTTCAAGTTGGTTTTAGAAAAGGCAGAGGAACCAGAGATCAAATTGCCAACACCTGTTAGATTATTGAAAAAGCAAAAGAGTTCCAGAAAAACATCTACTTCTGCTTTATCAACTATGCCAAATCCTTCAACTGTGTGGATCACCACAAACTGTGGAAAATTCTTAAAGAGATGGGAATGACCTGCCTCTTGAGAAATCTGTTTGCAGGTCAGGAAGCACAGTTAGAACTGGACATGGAACAACAGACTGGTTCCAAATAAGGAAAGAAGTATGTCAAGGCTGTATATTGCCACCCTGCTTATTTAACTCATATGCAGAGTACATAATGAGAAACTCTGGGCTGGAAGAAGCACAAGCTGGAATCAAGATTTCCAGGAGAAATATCAATAACCTCAGATATGCAGATGACACCACCCTTATGTCAGAAAGTGAAAAAAAAAAAAAAACTAAAGAGACTCTTGATGAAAGTGAAAGAGGAGACTGAAAAAAATTGGCTTAAAGCTCAACATTCAGAAAACTAAGATCATGGCATCTGGTCCCATCACTTCATGGCAAATAGATGGGGAAACAATGGAAACAGTGACTGATTTTATTTGGGGGGCTCCAAAACCACTTCAAATCATGACTGCATCCATGAAATTAAAAGGCCCTTACTCCTTGGAAGGAAAGTTTTGACCAACATAGACAGCATATTAAAAAGCAGAGACATTATTTTGCCAACTAAGGTCCATCTAATCAAGGCTATGGTTTTTCCAGTAGTCATGTATGGATGTGAGAGTTAGACTCTAAAGAAAGCTGAGCACCAAAGAATTGGTGCTTTTGAACAGTGGTGTTGGAGAAGACTCCAGAGAGTCCCTTGAACTGCAAAGAGATCCAATCAATCCATCCTAAAGAAATCAGTCCTGAATATTCTTTGGAAGGACTGATGCTGAAGCTGAAACTCCAATACTTTGACCACCTGAGGCAAAGAACTGACTCATTTGAAAAGACCCTGATGCTGGGAAGGATTGAAGGCACTAGGAGAAGGGGATGACAGGGGATGAGATGGTTGCATGGCATCACCGACTCAATGGATATGAGTTTGAGTAAGCTCTGGGAGTTGGTGATGGGCAGGGAAGCCTGGCGTGCTGCATTTCATGGGGTTGCAAAGAGTTGGACACTACTGAGCGACTGAACTGAACTGAACTGAACCTAAAAGAGTTGAAGGTACCTACTCCATTTAAGGGGCTTCATAGGTAAGTGGTAGTGGTAAAGAACCTGCCTGCCATTGCAGAAGACGTAAGAGATGTGGGTTTGATCCCTGAGTTGAGAAGATTGCCCTGGAGGAGGGCATGGCAACCTACTCCAATATTCTTCCCTGGAAAATCCCATGGACAGAGGAACCTGGCAGGTTACAGCCCATAGGGTTGCAAAGAATCAGACATGACTGAAGTGACTTAGCATCTATGCACTCTAAAGGAGATTTAAGGGAAAAGAAAAATAATTGGAGAGGATATTGAAACCTCAGACAAGTACAGGTGGCAAATACTAGACACAGCTCAACTGCTAGCCATATTAGCATAAAATCTCAACGCTAAAGGCCTATTTACCTCAGTTCTTAGTATGTAGTGGCCCAAATGCAGTAAGTGTAAATTTAACTTCATGAGAAAATTTCAAGTTATTTTCCAATTTGCTTCCTAACATTTTTGCATTCTCAGTCAGCAATGTATGAGTTCCAGTTGCTCCACATACATACCAACACTTGGTTTCTTTTTTTACTTGATGTTTTCCTATTTTTAAGTTTAAGCTATTCTAAGAGGGATGTAGTAATATTTCATATAGTTTTACTTTGCATTTTGATATTTCCTAACAGTCTTGAATATTTTTTCATGTTTGTATTTGCTATTGATATATCCTTTTTGGTAAAATATTCATATCTGTTCACTGGTTTTTGAATTGAGGTTTTATGTTTCTTGTAGCATTTTGAGAGTTACACATACTTAATACAAGATTTTGTTGGATGTTTATTTCCCTGTATGAACAAAGCTAGTGGAGGTTATGGAATTCCAGTTGAGCTATTTCAAATCCTGAAAGATGATGCTGTGAAAGTGCTGCACTCAATATGCCAGCAAATTTGGAAAACTCAGCAGTGGCCACAGGACTGGAAACGGTCAGTTTTCATTCCAGTCCCAAAGAAAGGCAGTGCCAAAGAATGCTCAAACTACTACACAATTGCACTCATCTCACACACCAGCAAAGTAATGCTCAAAATTCTCCAAGCCAGGCTTCAGTAGTACATGAACCATGAACTTCAAGATGTTCAAGTTGGTTTTAGAAAAGGCAGAGGAACCAGAGATCAAATTGCCAACACCTGTTAGATTATTGAAAAAGCAAAAGAGTTCCAGAAAAACATCTACTTCTGCTTTATCAACTATGCCAAATCCTTCAACTGTGTGGATCACCACAAACTGTGGAAAATTCTTAAAGAGATGGGAATGACCTGCCTCTTGAGAAATCTGTTTGCAGGTCAGGAAGCACAGTTAGAACTGGACATGGAACAACAGACTGGTTCCAAATAAGGAAAGAAGTATGTCAAGGCTGTATATTGCCACCCTGCTTATTTAACTCATATGCAGAGTACATAATGAGAAACTCTGGGCTGGAAGAAGCA
This sequence comes from Bos javanicus, assembly GCF_032452875.1. Classification (NCBI taxonomy): domain Eukaryota; kingdom Metazoa; phylum Chordata; class Mammalia; order Artiodactyla; family Bovidae; genus Bos; species Bos javanicus. Next base: position 50,394,887 of record NC_083869.1, on the reverse strand, counting down.
CAAGCTGGAATCAAGATTTCCAGGAGAAATATCAATAACCTCAGATATGCAGATGACACCACCCTTATGTCAGAAAGTGAAAAAAAAAAAAAAACTAAAGAGACTCTTGATGAAAGTGAAAGAGGAGACTGAAAAAAATTGGCTTAAAGCTCAACATTCAGAAAACTAAGATCATGGCATCTGGTCCCATCACTTCATGGCAAATAGATGGGGAAACAATGGAAACAGTGACTGATTTTATTTGGGGGGCTCCAAAACCACTTCAAATCATGACTGCATCCATGAAATTAAAAGGCCCTTACTCCTTGGAAGGAAAGTTTTGACCAACATAGACAGCATATTAAAAAGCAGAGACATTATTTTGCCAACTAAGGTCCATCTAATCAAGGCTATGGTTTTTCCAGTAGTCATGTATGGATGTGAGAGTTAGACTCTAAAGAAAGCTGAGCACCAAAGAATTGGTGCTTTTGAACAGTGGTGTTGGAGAAGACTCCAGAGAGTCCCTTGAACTGCAAAGAGATCCAATCAATCCATCCTAAAGAAATCAGTCCTGAATATTCTTTGGAAGGACTGATGCTGAAGCTGAAACTCCAATACTTTGACCACCTGAGGCAAAGAACTGACTCATTTGAAAAGACCCTGATGCTGGGAAGGATTGAAGGCACTAGGAGAAGGGGATGACAGGGGATGAGATGGTTGCATGGCATCACCGACTCAATGGATATGAGTTTGAGTAAGCTCTGGGAGTTGGTGATGGGCAGGGAAGCCTGGCGTGCTGCATTTCATGGGGTTGCAAAGAGTTGGACACTACTGAGCGACTGAACTGAACTGAACTGAACTGAACCTAAAAGAGTTGAAGGTACCTACTCCATTTAAGGGGCTTCATAGGTAAGTGGTAGTGGTAAAGAACCTGCCTGCCATTGCAGAAGACGTAAGAGATGTGGGTTTGATCCCTGAGTTGAGAAGATTGCCCTGGAGGAGGGCATGGCAACCTACTCCAATATTCTTCCCTGGAAAATCCCATGGACAGAGGAACCTGGCAGGTTACAGCCCATAGGGTTGCAAAGAATCAGACATGACTGAAGTGACTTAGCATCTATGCACTCTAAAGGAGATTTAAGGGAAAAGAAAAATAATTGGAGAGGATATTGAAACCTCAGACAAGTACAGGTGGCAAATACTAGACACAGCTCAACTGCTAGCCATATTAGCATAAAATCTCAACGCTAAAGGCCTATTTACCTCAGTTCTTAGTATGTAGTGGCCCAGGCTTCAGTAACAAATTATAAAATGTCAAAAACAAAACAAAGCAAAAAAAAAAAAAAAAAACAGTCTTTGTAAAAGCAACATTTGGGTTGTTTCCAGTTTGGGGCAATTATAAAATAATTGCTGTTTATGAACAGATTTTTGTGTACAAGTTTTAATTATGTAGAGTAAATACCATGGAGTGGGATTTCTCAGTCAATGCAGTAAGTGTAAATTTAACTTCATGAGAAAATTTCAAGTTATTTTCCAATTTGCTTCCTAACATTTTTGCATTCTCAGTCAGCAATGTATGAGTTCCAGTTGCTCCACATACATACCAACACTTGGTTTCTTTTTTTACTTGATGTTTTCCTATTTTTAAGTTTAAGCTATTCTAAGAGGGATGTAGTAATATTTCATATAGTTTTACTTTGCATTTTGATATTTCCTAACAGTCTTGAATATTTTTTCATGTTTGTATTTGCTATTGATATATCCTTTTTGGTAAAATATTCATATCTGTTCACTGGTTTTTGAATTGAGGTTTTATGTTTCTTGTAGCATTTTGAGAGTTACACATACTTAATACAAGATTTTGTTGGATGTTTATTTCCCTGTATGAACAAACCTAATGGAGGTGATGGAATTCCAGTTGAGCTATTCCAAATCCTGAAAGATGATGCTGTGAAAGTGCTGCACTCAATATGCCAGCAAATTTGGAAAACTCAGCAGTGGCCACAGGACTGGAAACGGTCAGTTTTCATTCCAGTCCCAAAGAAAGGCAGTGCCAAAGAATGCTCAAACTACTACACAATTGCACTCATCTCACACACCAGCAAAGTAATGCTCAAAATTCTCCAAGCCAGGCTTCAGTAGTACATGAACCATGAACTTCAAGATGTTCAAGTTGGTTTTAGAAAAGGCAGAGGAACCAGAGATCAAATTGCCAACACCTGTTAGATTATTGAAAAAGCAAAAGAGTTCCAGAAAAACATCTACTTCTGCTTTATCAACTATGCCAAATCCTTCAACTGTGTGGATCACCACAAACTGTGGAAAATTCTTAAAGAGATGGGAATGACCTGCCTCTTGAGAAATCTGTTTGCAGGTCAGGAAGCACAGTTAGAACTGGACATGGAACAACAGACTGGTTCCAAATAAGGAAAGAAGTATGTCAAGGCTGTATATTGCCACCCTGCTTATTTAACTCATATGCAGAGTACATAATGAGAAACTCTGGGCTGGAAGAAGCACAAGCTGGAATCAAGATTTCCAGGAGAAATATCAATAACCTCAGATATGCAGATGACACCACCCTTATGTCAGAAAGTGAAAAAAAAAAAAAACTAAAGAGACTCTTGATGAAAGTGAAAGAGGAGACTGAAAAAAATTGGCTTAAAGCTCAACATTCAGAAAACTAAGATCATGGCATCTGGTCCCATCACTTCATGGCAAATAGATGGGGAAACAATGGAAACAGTGACTGATTTTATTTGGGGGGGCTCCAAAACCACTTCAAATCATGACTGCATCCATGAAATTAAAAGGCCCTTACTCCTTGGAAGGAAAGTTTTGACCAACATAGACAGCATATTAAAAAGCAGAGACATTATTTTGCCAACTAAGGTCCATCTAATCAAGGCTATGGTTTTTCCAGTAGTCATGTATGGATGTGAGAGTTAGACTCTAAAGAAAGCTGAGCACCAAAGAATTGGTGCTTTTGAACAGTGGTGTTGGAGAAGACTCCAGAGAGTCCCTTGAACTGCAAAGAGATCCAATCAATCCATCCTAAAGAAATCAGTCCTGAATATTCTTTGGAAGGACTGATGCTGAAGCTGAAACTCCAATACTTTGACCACCTGAGGCAAAGAACTGACTCATTTGAAAAGACCCTGATGCTGGGAAGGATTGAAGGCACTAGGAGAAGGGGATGACAGGGGATGAGATGGTTGCATGGCATCACCGACTCAATGGATATGAGTTTGAGTAAGCTCTGGGAGTTGGTGATGGGCAGGGAAGCCTGGCGTGCTGCATTTCATGGGGTTGCAAAGAGTTGGACACTACTGAGCGACTGAACTGAACTGAACTGAACTGAACCTAAAAGAGTTGAAGGTACCTACTCCATTTAAGGGGCTTCATAGGTAAGTGGTAGTGGTAAAGAACCTGCCTGCCATTGCAGAAGACGTAAGAGATGTGGGTTTGATCCCTGAGTTGAGAAGATTGCCCTGGAGGAGGGCATGGCAACCTACTCCAATATTCTTCCCTGGAAAATCCCATGGACAGAGGAACCTGGCAGGTTACAGCCCATAGGGTTGCAAAGAATCAGACATGACTGAAGTGACTTAGCATCTATGCACTCTAAAGGAGATTTAAGGGAAAAGAAAAATAATTGGAGAGGATATTGAAACCTCAGACAAGTACAGGTGGCAAATACTAGACACAGCTCAACTGCTAGCCATATTAGCATAAAATCTCAACGCTAAAGGCCTATTTACCTCAGTTCTTAGTATGTAGTGGCCCAGGCTTCAGTAACAAATTATAAAATGTCAAAAACAAAACAAAGCAAAAAAAAAAAAAAAAAAAAACAGTCTTTGTAAAAGCAACATTTGGGTTGTTTCCAGTTTGGGGCAATTATAAAATAATTGCTGTTTATGAACAGATTTTTGTGTACAAGTTTTAATTATGTAGAGTAAATACCATGGAGTGGGATTTCTCAGTCAATGCAGTAAGTGTAAATTTAACTTCATGAGAAAATTTCAAGTTATTTTCCAATTTGCTTCCTAACATTTTTGCATTCTCAGTCAGCAATGTATGAGTTCCAGTTGCTCCACATACATACCAACACTTGGTTTCTTTTTTTACTTGATGTTTTCCTATTTTTAAGTTTAAGCTATTCTAAGAGGGATGTAGTAATATTTCATATAGTTTTACTTTGCATTTTGATATTTCCTAACAGTCTTGAATATTTTTTCATGTTTGTATTTGCTATTGATATATCCTTTTTGGTAAAATATTCATATCTGTTCACTGGTTTTTGAATTGAGGTTTTATGTTTCTTGTAGCATTTTGAGAGTTACACATACTTAATACAAGATTTTGTTGGATGTTTATTTCCCTGTATGAACAAACCTAATGGAGGTGATGGAATTCCAGTTGAGCTATTCCAAATCCTGAAAGATGATGCTGTGAAAGTGCTGCACTCAATATGCCAGCAAATTTGGAAAACTCAGCAGTGGCCACAGGACTGGAAACGGTCAGTTTTCATTCCAGTCCCAAAGAAAGGCAGTGCCAAAGAATGCTCAAACTACTACACAATTGCACTCATCTCACACACCAGCAAAGTAATGCTCAAAATTCTCCAAGCCAGGCTTCAGTAGTACATGAACCATGAACTTCAAGATGTTCAAGTTGGTTTTAGAAAAGGCAGAGGAACCAGAGATCAAATTGCCAACACCTGTTAGATTATTGAAAAAGCAAAAGAGTTCCAGAAAAACATCTACTTCTGCTTTATCAACTATGCCAAATCCTTCAACTGTGTGGATCACCACAAACTGTGGAAAATTCTTAAAGAGATGGGAATGACCTGCCTCTTGAGAAATCTGTTTGCAGGTCAGGAAGCACAGTTAGAACTGGACATGGAACAACAGACTGGTTCCAAATAAGGAAAGAAGTATGTCAAGGCTGTATATTGCCACCCTGCTTATTTAACTCATATGCAGAGTACATAATGAGAAACTCTGGGCTGGAAGAAGCACAAGCTGGAATCAAGATTTCCAGGAGAAATATCAATAACCTCAGATATGCAGATGACACCACCCTTATGTCAGAAAGTGAAAAAAAAAAAAAAACTAAAGAGACTCTTGATGAAAGTGAAAGAGGAGACTGAAAAAAATTGGCTTAAAGCTCAACATTCAGAAAACTAAGATCATGGCATCTGGTCCCATCACTTCATGGCAAATAGATGGGGAAACAATGGAAACAGTGACTGATTTTATTTGGGGGGGCTCCAAAACCACTTCAAATCATGACTGCATCCATGAAATTAAAAGGCCCTTACTCCTTGGAAGGAAAGTTTTGACCAACATAGACAGCATATTAAAAAGCAGAGACATTATTTTGCCAACTAAGGTCCATCTAATCAAGGCTATGGTTTTTCCAGTAGTCATGTATGGATGTGAGAGTTAGACTCTAAAGAAAGCTGAGCACCAAAGAATTGGTGCTTTTGAACAGTGGTGTTGGAGAAGACTCCAGAGAGTCCCTTGAACTGCAAAGAGATCCAATCAATCCATCCTAAAGAAATCAGTCCTGAACATTCTTTGGAAGGACTGATGCTGAAGCTGAAACTCCAATACTTTGACCACCTGAGGCAAAGAACTGACTCATTTGAAAAGACCCTGATGCTGGGAAGGATTGAAGGCACTAGGAGAAGGGGATGACAGGGGATGAGATGGTTGCATGGCATCACCGACTCAATGGATATGAGTTTGAGTAAGCTCTGGGAGTTGGTGATGGGCAGGGAAGCCTGGCGTGCTGCATTTCATGGGGTTGCAAAGAGTTGGACACTACTGAGCGACTGAACTGAACTGAACTGAACTGAACCTAAAAGAGTTGAAGGTACCTACTCCATTTAAGGGGCTTCATAGGTAAGTGGTAGTGGTAAAGAACCTGCCTGCCATTGCAGAAGACGTAAGAGATGTGGGTTTGATCCCTGAGTTGAGAAGATTGCCCTGGAGGAGGGCATGGCAACCTACTCCAATATTCTTCCCTGGAAAATCCCATGGACAGAGGAACCTGGCAGGTTACAGCCCATAGGGTTGCAAAGAATCAGACATGACTGAAGTGACTTAGCATCTATGCACTCTAAAGGAGATTTAAGGGAAAAGAAAAATAATTGGAGAGGATATTGAAACCTCAGACAAGTACAGGTGGCAAATACTAGACACAGCTCAACTGCTAGCCATATTAGCATAAAATCTCAACGCTAAAGGCCTATTTACCTCAGTTCTTAGTATGTAGTGGCCCAGGCTTCAGTAACAAATTATAAAATGTCAAAAACAAAACAAAGCAAAAAAAAAAAAAAAAAAACAGTCTTTGTAAAAGCAACATTTGGGTTGTTTCCAGTTTGGGGCAATTATAAAATAATTGCTGTTTATGAACAGATTTTTGTGTACAAGTTTTAATTATGTAGAGTAAATACCATGGAGTGGGATTTCTCAGTCAATGCAGTAAGTGTAAATTTAACTTCATGAGAAAATTTCAAGTTATTTTCCAATTTGCTTCCTAACATTTTTGCATTCTCAGTCAGCAATGTATGAGTTCCAGTTGCTCCACATACATACCAACACTTGGTTTCTTTTTTTACTTGATGTTTTCCTATTTTTAAGTTTAAGCTATTCTAAGAGGGATGTAGTAATATTTCATATAGTTTTACTTTGCATTTTGATATTTCCTAACAGTCTTGAATATTTTTTCATGTTTGTATTTGCTATTGATATATCCTTTTTGGTAAAATATTCATATCTGTTCACTGGTTTTTGAATTGAGGTTTTATGTTTCTTGTAGCATTTTGAGAGTTACACATACTTAATACAAGATTTTGTTGGATGTTTATTTCCCTGTATGAACAAACCTAATGGAGGTGATGGAATTCCAGTTGAGCTATTCCAAATCCTGAAAGATGATGCTGTGAAAGTGCTGCACTCAATATGCCAGCAAATTTGGAAAACTCAGCAGTGGCCACAGGACTGGAAACGGTCAGTTTTCATTCCAGTCCCAAAGAAAGGCAATGCCAAAGAATGCTCAAACTACTACACAATTGCACTCATCTCACACGCCAGAAAAGTAATGCTCAAAATTCTCCAAGCCAGGCTTCAGCAGTACGTGAACCGTGAACTTCCAGATGTTCAAACTGGTTTTAGAAAAGGCAGAGGAACCAGAGATCAAATTGCCAACATCCACTGTTAGATCATGGAAAAAGCAAGAGAGTTCCAGAAAAACATCTATTTCTGCTTTATTGACTATGCCAAAGCCTTGAACTGTGTGGATCACCACAAACTGTGGAAAATTCTTAAAGAGATGGGAATGACCTGCCTCTTGAGAAACCTGTATGCAGGTCAGGAAGCAACAGTTAGAACTGGACATGGAACAACAGACTGGTTTCAAATAAGGAAAGAAGTATGTCAAGGCTGTATATTGCCACCCTGCTTATTTAACTTATATGCAGAGTACATCATGAGAAACGCTGGGCTGGAAGAAGCACAAGCTGGAGTCAAGATTGCCGGGAGAAATATCAATAACCTCAGATATGCAGATGACACCACCCTTATGGCAGAAAGTGAAGAGGAAAAAAACTAAAGAGCCTCTTGATGAAAGTGAAAGAGGAGAGTGAAAAAAATTGGCTTAAAGCTCAACATTCAGAAAACTAAGATCATGGCATCCGGTCCCATCACTTCATGGGAAATAGATGGGGAAACAATGGAAACAGTGACAGACTTTATTTGTGGGGCTCCACAATCACTGCAGATCGTGACTGCAGCCATGAAATTAAAAGGCGCTTACTCCTTGGAAGGAAAGTTTTGACCAACCTAGATAGCATATTAAAAAGCAGAGACATTACTTTGCCAACAAAGGTCCGTCTAGTCAAGGCTATGGTTTTTCCAGTAGTCATGTATGGATGTGAGAGTTGGACTCTGAAGAAAGCTGAGCACCAAAGAATTGATGCTTTTGAACTGTGGTGTTGGAGAAGACTCCAGAGAGTCCCTTGAACTGCAAAGAGATCCAACCAATCCATTCTAAAGAAGATCAGCCCTGGACATTCTTTGGAAGGAATGATGCTGAAGCTGAAACTCCAGTACTTTGACCACCTGAGGCGAAGAGCTGACTCATTTGAAAAGACCCTGATGCTGGGAAGGATTGAAGGCACGAGGAGAAGGGGACGACAGGGGATAAGATGGTTGCATGGCATCACCGACGCAATGGACGTGAGTCTGAGTAAGCTCTGGGAGTTGGTGATGGGCAGGGAAGCCTGGCGTGCTGCAATTCATGGGGTTGCAAAGAGTCGGACACGACTGAGCGACTGATCTGAACTGAACTGAACTGAACCTAAAAGAGTTGAAGGTACCTACTCCATTTAAGGGGCTTCATAGGTAAGTGGTAGTGGTAAAGAACCTGCCTGCCATTGCAGAAGACGTAAGAGATGTGGGTTTGATCCCTGAGTTGAGAAGATTGCCCTGGAGGAGGGCATGGCAACCTACTCCAATATTCTTCCCTGGAAAATCCCATGGACAGAGGAACCTGGCAGGTTACAGCCCATAGGGTTGCAAAGAATCAGACATGACTGAAGTGACTTAGCATCTATGCACTCTAAAGGAGATTTAAGGGAAAAGAAAAATAATTGGAGAGGATATTGAAACCTCAGACAAGTACAGGTGGCAAATACTAGACACAGCTCAACTGCTAGCCATATTAGCATAAAATCTCAACGCTAAAGGCCTATTTACCTCAGTTCTTAGTATGTAGTGGCCCAGGCTTCAGTAACAAATTATAAAATGTCAAAAACAAAACAAAGCAAAAAAAAAAAAAACAACAGTCTTTTAAAAGCAACATTTGGGTTGTTTCCAGTTTGGGGCAATTATAAAATAATTGCTGTTTATGAACAGATTTTTGTGTACAAGTTTTAATTATGTAGAGTAAATACCATGGAGTGGGATTTCTCAGTCAATGCAGTAAGTGTAAATTTAACTTCATGAGAAAATTTCAAGTTATTTTCCAATTTGCTTCCTAACATTTTTGCATTCTCAGTCAGCAATGTATGAGTTCCAGTTGCTCCACATACATACCAACACTTGGTTTCTTTTTTTACTTGATGTTTTCCTATTTTTAAGTTTAAGCTATTCTAAGAGGGATGTAGTAATATTTCATATAGTTTTACTTTGCATTTTGATATTTCCTAACAGTCTTGAATATTTTTTCATGTTTGTATTTGCTATTGATATATCCTTTTTGGTAAAATATTCATATCTGTTCACTGGTTTTTGAATTGAGGTTTTATGTTTCTTGTAGCATTTTGAGAGTTACACATACTTAATACAAGATTTTGTTGGATGTTTATTTCCCTGTATGAACAAACCTAATGGAGGTGATGGAATTCCAGTTGAGCTATTCCAAATCCTGAAAGATGATGCTGTGAAAGTGCTGCACTCAATATGCCAGCAAATTTGGAAAACTCAGCAGTGGCCACAGGACTGGAAACGGTCAGTTTTCATTCCATCCCAAAGAAAGGCAATGCCAAAGAATGCTCAAACTACTGCACAATTGCACTCATCTCACAAGCTAGAAAAGTAATGCTCAAAATTCTCCAAGCCAGGCTTCAACAGTATGTGAACCGTGAACTTCCTGATGTTCAAACTGGTTTTAGAAAAGGCTGAGGAACCAGAGATCAAATTGCCAACATCCACTGGATCATGGAAAAAGCAAGAGAGTTCCAGAAAAGCATCTATTTCTGCTTTATTGACTATGCCAAAGCCTTGACTGGGTGGATCACAATAAACAGTGGAAAATTCTGAAAGAGATGGGAATACCAGACCACCTGACCTGCCTCTTGAGAAACCTGTATGCAGGTCAGGAAGCAACAGTTAGAACTGGACATGGAACAACAGACTGGTTTCAAATAGGAAAAGGAGTATGTCAAGGTTGTATATTGTCACCCTGCTTATTTAACTTCTATGCAGGGTACATCATGAGAAACGCTGGACTGGAGGAAGCACAAGCTGGAGTCAAGATTGCCGGGAGAAATATCAATAACCTCAGATATGCAGATGACACCACCCTTATGGCAGAAAGTGAAGAGGAACTAAAAAGCCTCTTGATGAAAGTGAAAGAGGAGAGTGAAAAAGTTGGCTTAAAGCTCAACATTCAGAAAATGAAGATCATGGCATCCGGTTCCATCACTTCATGGGAAATAGATGGGGAAACAGTGGAAACAGTGTCAGACTTTATTTTTCTGGGCTCCACAGTGTCACTGTGGATGGTGACTGCAGCCATGAAATTAAAAGACGCTTACTCCTTGGAAGGAAAGTTATGACCAACCTAGATAGCATATTCAAAAGCAGAGACATTACATTGCCAACAAAGGTTCGTCTAGTCAAGGCTATGGTTTTTCCTGTGGTCATGTATGGATGTGAGAGTTGAACTGTGAAGAAGGCTGAGCACCAAAGAATTGATGCTTTTGAACTGTGGTGTTGGAGAAGACTCTTGAGAGTCCCTTGGACTGCAAGGAGATCCACCCAGTCCATTCTGAAGGAGATCAGCCCTGGGATTTCTTTGGAAGGAATGATGCTAAAGCTGAAACTCCAGTACTTCGGCCACCTCATGCGAAGAGTTGACTCATTGGAAAAGACTGATGCTGGGAGGGATTGGGGGCAAGAGGAGAAGGGGACAACAGAGGATAAGATGGCTGGATGGCATCACTCACGCCGATGGACGTGAGTCTGAGTGAACTCTGGGAGTTGTTGATAGACAGGGAGGCCTGGCGTGCTGCAATTCATGGGGTCACAAAGAGTCGGACATGACTGAGTGACTGATCTGATCTGATCTGATGTTGTTGTCTTATTGTTATCTTTTCATTATCTCAGTGTCTTCCACAGGGCAATATTTTCAGTTTTTGTAAAGTCCAATTTATCAACTTTTTAAAGGAACATGGTTTTGGTGTCATTCTAAAAAGCTATTTGCCTAACTCCTAATAGCGAAGATTTTCTCCTATTTTCTTCTAAAAGTTTTATAGATTCTTACTGTATATTTATATTTATAATCCATTATGAGCTAATTTTTATATAAGAAATGAGATTTATATGTGGTTCATATGTTTTACATCTGTATGTCCATTATCCCAACACTACTGAAAAGGTGATAGCAAGTTTGTCAGTGACACTATCTCATTGCTGCTATTGTAATTGCATCTTCTTCTTCTGCGCTTCTGGTTATTAATTATTATCCTCATTGTCTCTCTCTCCCTGCCTCTGTCTCTCTATCTTTCTGTCTCTCTTTGTCTCACACACAAATTCATACACATTTATGATATCTGAGAGAGGCTTTTGGTAGATATAGACATATAGGTAGATATAGACAATTGAGAATTGACTGGTAATCATTTATGAAGTGGAAAAATTGAAAAGTAGAATTCAAGGGCACTAATGACTTGGAATTTGATTTCCATAACAGGTAAACATGGGACATATAAGCTTTGCTTATTTTTGTTCAGGTAATAATGCATACAAAGTCCATATACTTACGCACATAAATAAGTATTCTTTTATCTGTATACAGCTGGTAAAATGAATATTCATGCAATGTTTATAGCTATTTATACACATGTCATGGGCTTCTCTGGTGGCTCAGATGGTAAAGAATCTGCCTGCCGTGCAGGAGAGCCAGGGTTCAATCCTTGGTTTGGAAAAATCTCCTAGAGAAAGGAATGGCTACCCACTCCAGTAGTCTTACCTGTTGAGTTCTGTGGACAGAGGAGCCTGGCAGGCTGAAGTCCACGGGGTCGCAAAGTCAGAAACAACTGAGTGACTGACATACGCGTATCATAATCTTGTTTGAGATCTAAAGGAAATGGCAACCCACTCCAGTGTTCTTGCCTGGAGAATCCCAGGAACGAGGGAGCCTGGTGGGCTGCCGTCTATGGGGTCACACAGAATCGGACACAACTGAAGCGACTTAGCAGCAGCAGCAGCAGCAGCAGCAGAATACACACACATAAATTTCCATATGCTTATCAAACAGTTGAAAGGTATTTTCAAACTATTTGAAAGGTATTTTTAAGGAGATTACTGTATAAATCTTAAATTTCTATGAAGGAGCATTATGAAACAAATATGTTGATAACGTAGCATGAGAGGTTCTTTAAACCTATGATGATTCCATGCTGTTGAAAATCAGGAGGGTTATTATGCACGTTTTGGCAAAGACATGGATATTGTACGTGAATGAACAAAATGAAACCTATTAGCTGAAAGTAGTCCAGGAAGACCAAGAATGTGGATGACATCCTTCCTTTTCCCATAATTGAACTGCAAATTTGATTACAGTTTGTTACTGGCAGCCTCAGTGCAAGAAAAGTTTTGGTCTCACTGTGGCTGACCTAACTATTTCAAGCCTGACTTCTTCCATTGATTTGCTGTATTTGGTTTATTAGCATGGTTTCAGGCCGCTGTAAAAGATTTTATATCTGGGACAAAATGGCATCAGAATATTTGTAGCATTTCATAGTCTAATCTCAACACTTGGAACAGTCTGAGTTTCAACATGGACCTTTTAAATAAATCCTGAGTATTTTGGATACCCTAGATCTAAGACTGATGAGTAAAGACACAGAATAACTTCTGTTTCATCTTTACATTATTAATATTAGAAGTTAAAATACCATTGTAATAGGGTAATTGCTACTTACAACACAGTCATTTTATAATGATCTGAGCTACATGTGTAAATGGTTATAAGCTTAGACTCTGGAGGCAGATTTAGCTGAAATATTCCTTTTTATAGGAAGTCATCTCTTGGAAGCCTTTGTCCCAGGGGGTCCTGATCTTTCACAACCCATTTAACCTTGTAGTATAAATTCACATCTATCTGCGTCTCTTCCTGATTGAAGGGAAGGCCGGAAGACAGAGAGGCAACGTCTTCTTTACTTTTGTATTCAAATCAGTGAGAACAATGTGACTTGTGGTGGCTATTCAATAGATATTGTTAATGAATGAAAGGATGAAGGGTGAGTGGATAAATAAATGATGTGACATTAATTAACATATTTATGACATTTTAAGAAATTCCATGTGATAGCAAGAGCTAGAGATTTTACTAGTGGTGCACAAAGATAACTTGTATTTTTTTTCCACTTTCATTTGTAAGGGAAATTGTCAAGCCAATAAGAACTTGGATTCTAGAAAATGGGTAATTTGATTTCCCCAAACATTTTTGTGAATGCCAACACAGTGGTTTGCAGCTCTGTAACCTATCATGCCAAGACATGGTGGCCTAAATAACTGCCACTTCACAATCATGTGGGTCAACATCTTGTGCTAGATACATCTGGTCTGTTCTGCTGCCCTCATCTGAATGAGTTACCTGGCACCACAAATGAGGCTGCATGTTCTAAGGTGGATTCATATACAGAGTGGCAGTTGGGGCTGGCTATGGATTAGAGTACATGCTTTCAGTAGGTTAACTCCAGCTTATATACTAGCAACAGGAAGAATTTCCAGCAGCAAGAAAGGACAACTCCCACTGTGTGAGTGCCTGTCAGGTTTCTATTTGTGTCATGTTGGCTAATATCCTTTTGGCCAAAGGGAGTCCTAAGGCCAAGTCCAGAGTCCATGTCAGAGGGGTATGAACACAGCAAACTGTAGTCCACTGTGGCGGCATTGCTGTATCTAACACATGCAGTATGGCGTATTGGCAAATCAGACATCATATGACAGTATGGCGTATTGGCAAATCAGACATCATATGACAACAGAACAGTGCACAGTCTGGGGCTTCCCTGGTGGCTTAAATGTTAAAGAATCTGCCTGCAGTGCAGGAGACCTGGGTTTGATCCCTGGGCCTGGGAGATCCCCTGGAGAGGGGATTGGCAACCCACTGTAGTATTCTTACCTGGAGAATTCCATGGACAGAGGAGTCTGGTGGGCTATAGTCCTTGGGGTCCCAAAGAGCCGGACACGACTGAGTGACTAACACTTTCACTTTCTTTCTTCACAGTGCACAGCCTAGACTCTATCTGACAGTGAAATCATGGCTCACTCACAATAGGTTCTATTCAGGAACAAAAGAGTCAAAAGACAAGGTAAAAATCACCTTCCAATTATCCCCATGTACTGGATCAGGACTTTTGGCAAAGCTTACAGAGTCGTATTTTCCTCTAGGGATGTGGCAGGATACCTAATTGGAATACTTTTCAATTCAGCTAGATTTTTTTTAAATACTTATACAACATAACCTAATTATTAGGCAATCCCCAACTTATGTATATTTCATCTATTTGTTCATTACTTATGTGTAGTCAACCCAAGATGCATAACTGCTGGAACTCTTCTAAATGCATTCTCTCCCCTAAGGACTTAGAGACATGCCAGGAAATCACTCTCTTCCCACTCTTCCCATATTTAGTTCAGGTAAACCCCAATAATTCTTCATATATCAGCTTTCTCCTGGGAAATCACCCACAAAACAAGGGCAGTGTCCTCTCTTATTAACATTTACAGCATCCACAGCCTTCCTTACAAAACCATTTCAGTAACACTTAGTCAAGTCAAGTCAATATCCATTCTCCTTCTACTTCAAACATGCTCCTCGAAAGCAAAGCCTTGGTTTGCTCATATTATATGCCCAGCATCTAATTTAGGTGCTCAGTAAGTATTTCTGTGCTGCGTACAAACATTAATAACTCATAGATATCATGGCTTTGTGAATGCACACTTTTAAATCTTTGTATCCTCAGAGCCTAACACAAGCAGTGCCTACCACAAGTGTTCAATAAATATTTATTAAGTTAATTTTAACTAACTATGGATTTGATGGGCTTTTCAATCTTGTATAATAACCTAACCACCACATCCAACATTGTTCCTAGAGGGAAAATATGTTCTGAGTTTTCAAAATCTCCAAGCAAATGAACTTTTGGAACTCAATCTGTTTGTCAGCTAGAGGACTGCCTGCTATGCAAAAATACATATGATAATTACTTGTCAAGTCAAATTTTCAGATGCTTCGTTTTACGACTAAATAATCTACATCACTGTGAATTTCTTTTTCTACTGCTATTTTCTATGAAGGAAGAATCATATACATTTTAGACCATAGAGAGAGTTGAAGAAAGTATTAAGTAGAGATTGTGTAAAGGGAAAAACATCTTTATAATGTTACATAGAATCAGGTTATTTAAAGAATACCTGGATTCTACATGCAAAGGGCATGATTTATAACTGCCACACAAATGTGAAAAAGAATCTTTATTTTATAAAACTTAGATTTATGAACTTAGTTTAGTTTTAACTCTTGAGGCCATAATATGCTGGAAAAGATCATTTATTGTGGTACTGTACTCTCAGGCTAATACAATGACTTTTCATCCACATCCCTTATCACTCTTAGTAATGATGTATCATAGTTTAGGATATTTGGAATAAGTAAGTAGTCTTTCAAAAATTCTTCACTTTCTTTATTCGCTTGTTCTTCACTCATGACAGGAGTTGAACTCCTGAAATGGAAGAAAGGGGATTATGATTGTTCACCTATCAGAGAAGCAGCATTGTTGACAAAGAGCGTTAGCTCTCAGACCCAGTTTTGGCTGCATATAGTTTGGCCACCAAGGTTACTAAGAGGGGTGATATGCCTCACCTGGCTTCCATGGCTAATAACTATGGATCTTGGTAGCTCAGATGGTAATGAATCTGCCTGGAGTGCAGGAGACCTGGGTTCAATAGCTAGGTTGGGAAGATCCCTTGGAGAAGGAAATGACAACCCACTCAAGTATTCTTACTTGGAGAATCCCACAGACAGAGGAGCCTGGCGGGCTACAATCCATGGGGTTGCAAACAGTCAGACACGACGGAATGACTAACACACACATACATTCAATAAAAATTACGTTTCTATATCCCATAGCTCTCCTATTCTCTTGTCTTCTCAGGATTGCCATCACCTGATGTAGACCAGTAAACTTGTGGTAGATATTTATTCATCATGGCAAAGTATGAAAAATATGTATGCAAAATATTAGCTGTTGCTCCCCTTCACATTTTAATCCAATAGTAGCAATGCCTGTTTCATCATCTTTTGTAGAGTTTAGAATGGAAAGCAGGATTAAACGTTCACTGCTAATTTTACCCTGACCCTCATTCTTTCTGGCATTTATACTATCTTGTCTATATCCACCCTTATATACAAACATTTGGGTTGCAGTCTTAGAAATTTAGGTTTGTGTGTCTGTATTCACCCTGCTCATTAATTTCTAGTTTATCTAAGTGTACACTACAAAAATATACAATGAATACAAGATACATAAATAGAAGTGTAACTAATAAAATAATATTTAACATGAATGTTAAAACATCTACATTTTATCAAAAATATCTTTATGTCAAACTAGACAAAGACATTGGCAAAATAAATCTACAGACCAATATCTCTCATGAACAAAGATAGGAAAAAAAATAAAAATTTCAGTTTGCTAAAATTTTCTAAATTTGCTAGTGAAATCCATTTGTATGCTATTCCATCTAAATATGGTATATATAATACACCATGGACAAGTACAGTTTGTCTAAGAAATGTGAGGATATCATAATATTTGAAAGATCAATCATGTAATTCACCAAATAAAGAGAATAATGGGGAAAATAATCCAGTCATTTCAATAATAATGCTGCTATTTTCTATCTATTGATTATAACAGATCAGAAAACCAGCAATGCAAGAAAATCCCTCAATCTAAAAGAGGCTATCTATGAAAACAAAATGAAACAGAAAACAAATGACAACAGAAACAAAATTTGAGCTGGTATCATTGAACACAGTCCTTTTAATATCAGGAACAAGGCAAGGATACTGTCATCATTTCTGTACTACAATCTAGGAAATGTCCTGATGATTAAAAGTTGACAAGAAAAAGAAGTAAATGACATGGAAAATAAAACATTTCTTTGCAGACTATGTGAGCAGGGATGTAAGAAAATCCTTAAAAAAATCTACAAAACTGCTAAAGAATGCATATAATAGCTACTGGAACTAGTAAGCAGATTTTGTACAATGACAGGGTAAAAGGTTAACAATAGTAATCTATTGTTTTTCTATACACTATTAACTAACAAATGGAAATTAAATTATTAAAACTGTATCAAATTATTAAAACTGAAACTCAATGATAAATATGACATTTGTGATAGACCAATGCAGTCTGTAGAGTTTCATTTTAATCCCAAAGAAAATCAATGCCAAAGAATGCTCAAACTACCACACAATTGCACTCATCTCACACACTAGTAAAGTAATGCTCAAAATTCTCTAAGCCAGGCTTCAGCAATACGTGAACCGTGAACTTCCAGATGTTCAAGCTGGTTTTAGAAAAGGCAGAGGAACCAGAGATCAAATTGCCAACATCCACTGAATCATGAAAAAAGCAAGAGAGTTCCAGAAAAACATCTATTTCTGCTTTATTGACTATGCAAAAGCTTTTGACTGTGTGGATCACAATAAACTGTGGAAAATTCTGAAGGAGATGGGAATACCAGACCACTTGACCTGCCTCTTGAGAAACCTGTATGCAGGTCAGGAAGCAACAGTTAGAACTGGACATGGAACAACAGACTGGTTCTAAATAGGTAAAGGAGTACGTCAAGGCTGTATATTGTCACCCTGCTTATTTAACTTCTATGCAGAGTACATCATGAGAAACGCTGGTCTGGAGAAAGCACAAGCTGGAATCAAGAGTGCCAGGAGAAATATCAATAACCTCAGATATGCAGAAGACACCAGCCTTATGGCAGAAAGTGAAGAGGAACTAAAAAGCCTCTTGATGAAAGTGAAAGAGGAGAGTGAAAAAGTTGGCTTAAAGCTCAACATTCAGAAAACTGAGATCATGACATCCGGTCCTATCACTTCATAGCAAATAGATGGGAAACAGTGGCTGACTTTATTTATGGGGGCTCCAAAATCACTCCAGATGGTGACTGCAGCCATGAAATTAAAAGACGCGTACTCCTTGGAAGGAAAGTTATGACCAACCAAGACAGTATATTAAAAAGCAGAGACAATACTTTGCCAACAAATATCTGTCTAGTCAAGGCTATGGTTTTTCCAGTGGTCATGTATGGTTGTGAGAGGTGGACTATAAAGAAAGCTGAGTGCAGAAGAATTGATGCTTTTGAACTGTGGTGTTGGAGAAGACTCTTGAGAGTCCCTTGGACTGCAAGGAGATCCACCCAGTCCATTCTGAAGGAGATCAGCCCTGGGATTTCTTTGGAAGAAATGATGCTAAAGCTGAAACTCCAGTACTTTGGCCACCTCATGTGAAGAGTTGACTCATTGGAAAAGACTCTGATGCTGGGAGGGATTGCGGGCAGGAGGAGAAGGGGACAC
Source organism: Bos javanicus (assembly GCF_032452875.1). Classification (NCBI taxonomy): domain Eukaryota; kingdom Metazoa; phylum Chordata; class Mammalia; order Artiodactyla; family Bovidae; genus Bos; species Bos javanicus. The sequence continues at coordinate 50,376,506 of NC_083869.1, read as the reverse complement.
CAGAGGATGAGATGGCTGGATGGCATCACTGATTCAATGGATGTGAGTCTGAGTGAACTCCAGGAGTTGGTGATGGACAGGGAGGCCTGGCGTGCTGCGATCATGGGGTCACAAAGAGTCGGACACGACTGAGTGACTGAACTGAACTGAACAGAAAAGAACACCGAGTTAATGAAAATAATGGTGACCTTCAAAAGATCCCATGCATATACTGCTACACTCAGTGCTCCCAACCCTGCAGCAGGCCACCACCAACCCACGCCTCTGCTGGAGACTCCTGGACACTCACAGGAAAGTCTGGGTCAGTCTCTTTTGGGGTCACTGCTCCTTTCTCCTGGGTCCTGGTGCACAAGGTTCTGTTTGTGCCCTCTAAGAGTCTATTTTCCAGTCCTATGTAAGTTCTGGCAGTTCTATGGTGGGGTTAATGGTGACCTCTCCAAGAGCTTATGCCATACCACGGCTGCTGCACCCAGAGCTCCTGTCCCTGTGGCAGTGCACTGTTGACCCATACCTCCACAGGAGACACTCAAACACAGTTCTGTCTCAGTCTCTGTGGTGTCCCTGGGTCCTGGTGCACACAAGGTTATTTTGAGCCCTCTGAGCATTTCTGGTGGGGATAGGGTTTGATTCTAAACGTGAATTCACCCCTCCTACCATCTTACTGGGGGTTCTTTGCCCTTGGACATGGTATATCTGCTGAAGCCACTCCAGCACCTACCATCCTACTGGGGTTTCTCCGACCTTGGACCTGGGATATCTCCACATGGCTGCACAGCCACTCCACCATTGATGGATGGCAGGATCAAATAAGATTTCAGCATTTAACAGGTGATGGCAAGAGTGAACATTGACATTTTAGGAATGAGCAAACTAAAATGGACTGGAATGGGTGAATGTAACTCAGATGACTAATATATCTACTACTGTGGACAGGAATCCCTTAGAAGAAATGGAGTAGCCATCATAATCTACAAAAGAGTCCAAAATGCAGTACTTGGATGAAATCTCAAAAACAACAGAATGATCTCTGTTCGTTTCCAAGGCAAACCATTCAAAATCACGGTAATCCAAGTCTATGCCCTGACAAGTAATGCTGAAGAAGCTGAATTTGAACGGTTCTATGAAGACCTATAAGAACTCCTAGAACTAACACCCAAAAAAGATGTCCTTTTCATTATAGGGAACTGGAATGCAAAAGTAGGAAGTCAAGAAACACCTGGAGTAACAGGCAAATTTGGCCTTGGAGTACAGAATGGAACAGGGCAAAGCTAACAGAGTTTGGCCAAGAGACCATACTGGTTATTGCAAACACCCTCTTCCAACAAAACAAGAGAAGAGTCTACATGTGGACATCACTAGATGGTCAACACTAAAATAAGATTGATTATATTCTTTGCAGCCAAAGATAGAGAAGCTGTATACAGTCAGCAAAAACAAGAACGGGAGCTAACTGTGGCTCATATCATGAACTCCTTATTGCTAAATTCAGTCTTAAATTGAAGAAAGTAGGGAAAACCACTAGATCATTCAGGTATGACCTAAATCAAATCCCTTACAATTATACAATTATACAGTGTAATTATACAATTATAAGTGAGAAATAGATTTAAGGGACTAGATCTCATAGACAGAGTGCCTGATGAACTATGGACAGAGGTTCATGACAGCGTACAGGAGACAGGGATCAAGACCATTCCCCAAGAAAAAGAAATGCAAACAAGCAAAATGGCTGTCTGAGGAGGCCTTACAAATAGCTGTGAAAAGAAGAGAAGTGAAAAGCAAAGGAGAAAAGGAAAGATATACCCATTTGAATGCAGAGTTCCAAAGAATAGCAAGAAGAGTTAAGAAGGCCTTCCTCACTGATCAATGCAAAGAAATAGAGGAAAACAGTAGAATGGGAAAGACTAGAGATCTGTTAAAGAAAATTAGATATACCAAGGGAACATTTCATGCAAAGATGGGCTCAATAAAGGACATAAATGGTATGGACCTAAGAGAAGCAGAAGACATTCAGAAGAGGTGGCAAGAATACACAGAAGAACTGTAAAAAATGATCTTCATGACCCAGATAGTCACAGTGGTGTGATCACTCACTAAAGTCAGACATCCTGGAATGTGAAGTCAAGTGGGCCTTAGGAAGCATGACTACGAACAAGGCTTGTGGAGGTGATGGAATTTCAGTTGAGCTATTGCAAATCCTAAAAGATGATGCTGTGAAAGGGCTGCACTCAATATGCCAGCAAATTTGGAAAACTCAGCAGTGGCCAAGGACTGGAAAAGTCAGTTTTCATTCCAATCCCAATGAAAGGAAATGCCAAAGAATGCTCAAACTATCACACAATTGCACTCATCTCACATACTAGTAAAGTAATACTCAAAATTCTCCAAGCCAGGCTTCAACAGTATGTGAGCTGTGAACTTCCAGATGTTCAAGTTGGTTTTAGTAAAGATAGTGGATCCAGAGATCAAATTGCCATCATCCACTGGATCATCGAAAAAGCAAGAGTTCCAGAGAAACATCTATTTCTGTTTTATTGACTATGTCAAAGCCTTTGACTGTGTGGATCACCACAAACTGTGGAAAATTCTTAAAGAAATGGGAATACCAGACCACCTGAGCTGCTTCTTGAGAAACATGTATGCAGGTCATGAAGCAACAGTTAGAACTGGACATGAAACAACAGACTGGTTCCAAATAGGGAAAGGATACGTCAAAGCCACATTTTGTCACAGTGCTTATTTAACTTATATGCAGAGTACGTCATGAGAAACGTTGGGCTGGAGTAAGCACAAGCTGAAATCATGATTGCCAGGAGAAATATCAATAACCTCAGATATGAAGATGGCATCACCCTTATTGCAGAAAGCAAAGAAGAACTAAAGAGCCTCTTGATGAAAGTGAAAGTGGAGAGTGAAAAAGTTGGCTTAAAGCTCAACATTCAGAAAATGAAGATCATGGATCTGGTCCCATCACTTAATGACAAATAGACGGAGAAACAGTGAGACTATTTTGGGGGGCTCCAAAGTCACTACAGATGGTGACTGCAGTCATGAAATTAAAAGACGCTTACTCCTTGGAGGAAAAGTTATGACCAACATAGAAGAGCTGACTCATTTGAAATGACTCTGATGCTGGGAAAGATTGAGGACAGGAGGAAAAGTGGACAGGAGATGATGAGATGGTTGGATGGCATCACCGACTCAATGGACATGAGTTTGAGTAAACTCTAGGAGTTGCTGATGGACAGTGAGGATTGGCGTGCTGTGGTGCATGGGGTCACAAAGAGTTGGACATGACTGAGCAACTGAAGTGATTGACCTACTAACCATTTTATTTTGTATTTTATCTTACAAAACACAAATTTTAGTTATTATATTCTAAACTTGCATCACTTCATGGGAAATAGATGGGGAAACAGTGTCAGACTTTATTTTTTGGGGCTACAAATTCACTGAAGATGGTGATTGCAGCCATGAAATTAAAAGATGCTTACTCCTTGGAAGGAAAGTTATGACCAACCTAGATAGCATATTCAAAAGCAGAGACATTACTTTGCCAACAAAGGTTCGTCTAGTCAAGGCTATGGTTTTTTCTGTGGTCATGTATGAATATGAGAGTTGGACTGTGAAGAAGGCTGAGCGTTGAAGAATTGATGCTTTTGAACTGTGGTGTTGGAGAAGACTCTTGAGAGTCCCTTGGACTGCAAGGAGATCCACCCAGTCCATTCTGAAGGAGATCAGCCCTAGGATTTCTTTGGAAGGAATGATGCTGAAGCTGAAACTCCAGTACTTTGGCCACCTCATGCGAAGAGCTGACTCATTGGAAAAGACTCTGATGCTGGGAGGGCAGGAGGAGAAGGGGACGCCAGAGGATGAGATGGCTGGATGGCATCACTGACTCGATGGACTTGAGTCTGAGTGAACTCCGGGAGTTTGTGATGGACAGGGAGGCCTGGCGTGCTGCGATTCATGGGGTCGCAAAGAGTCGAACACGACTGAACGACTGAACTGAACTGAAACTTGCTCTTTGTTAAATTATAGACCCAGAATTTTATATCAAGAGATGAGCAACACGTTTGCAGAAGCTTTACATATTGAACTGTGTAGATGGTATAAGATCACTAATAATGTAAAACCACATATAATATGAGTAATAAAATTGTCATTATAAGTAGGTATCCTTGATTTGAGATGGAAAATGTATTAATGGCTGTTAAATGAGGTATAGTATAAAACGATTTTTATTATGAAAGGTGTTTAAATGATATAAGGGATAAATATGACAACAACATCATAGTCATGGGCCTCTGATTTATAAGGCTTTTATTTTTATAAGATAACTTTGTTCAACAGCAGATCTGTTTCTTAAAAGAATTTTCCTTTGTGGGTAGAAAAAACAACTTGTTAGTAAATAAACAATAGAGGATATTCAACAAGCGACTGAAGGATTGGAGCTGCCATTTTCCAAGCAAAAATCTCCATTTTATTTTCAAGATGTATCACTGTATACTGAGAGTACAGGAATAATTCCTACTTTGAGTTTGGATATTTTTGGAAATGCACGTAAAAAATTCTTTTCAATTTAGTAGTTTCTGATAATGATAGAGATGCTTATGTAGATTTATGGTTGTACTGTAACTATATATTTATAAAATTATTTTAATTTTAGAGTTTAAAATTGTTGTCGTCATCGCTAAATTGTGTCTGACTCTTTTGTGACCCCATGGACTGTAGCCCACCAGGGTCCTCTGTCTGTGGGATTTCCCAGGTAAGAATACTGCAGTGGGTTCCCACTTTCTTCTTCAGGGGATCTTACTAATGCACACATCAAATCTGTGTCTCCAGGATTTTCAGGATGATTCTTTATCACTGAGCTGCCAAGGAAACCCTTAAAATGGTTGTAGTTGTTGTTCAGTGGCTAGTCATGTCTGAGTCTTTGGGACTCCATGGACTGTAGCACACCAGGCTCTTTTCTCCTACACTGTCTGCCAGACTTTGCTTAAATTCCTGCCCATTGAGTCAGTGATACTATCCAGCCATCTCATCCTCTGGTTCTTCCTTTTCCTTTTGCCTTCAATCTTTTCCAGAATCAGGGTCTTTTCCATTGAATCATCTCTTCCCATATGGAGGCCAGATTATTGCAGCTTCCACTTTAGCATCAGTCCTTCCAATGAATATTCAGGGTTGATTTTCTTTAGGATTGGCTGGTTTGGTTTCCTCTCAGTCCAAGGGACTCTCAAGTGTTTTCTCCAGCACCACAATATGAAAGCATCAATTGGTCAGTGCTCAGCCTTCTTTGTGATCCAGCTGTCACATCCATACAGGACTATTAGAAAAACCATAGCTTTGACTATATGGACCTTTGTTGGCAAAGTGATGTTTCTGCTTTTTAATACACTGTCTAGGTTTCTCATAGCTTTACTTCCAAGGAGAAAGCTTCTTTAAATTTCATGGCTGCAGTCACTGTCTGCAGTGATTTTGGAGCCCAAGAAAATAAAGTCTGTCACTGCTTCACTTTTTCCCCTTATATTGCCATGAAGAGATGGGACGGGATTCCATGACCCTAGTATTTTGAATGTTGAGTTTAAAGTCATCTTTTTCACTCTCCTATTTTATGCTAATTAAGAGGCTCTTTAGTTCCTATTCACTCTGCCATTAGAATAGCATCATCTGCATATCTGAGGTTATTGATACTTCTCCCAGCAATCTGGATTCCAGATTGTGATTCATCCAGCCTGGCATTTCGCATAATGTACTCTGCATATAAGTTAAATAAACAGGGTGACAATATACAGCCGTGTCATATCATACTCCTTTCCCAATTTTGAAGCAGTCCATTGTTCTATGTCTGGTTCTAACTGTTGCTTCTTGACTTGCATACAGTTTTCTCAGGATGCAGGTGAAGTGATCTGGTACTCCTATATCTTTAAGAATTTTCCACAGCTTGTTGTGATCAACCCAGTTAAAGGCTTTAGTGTAGTCAATGAAGAAGAAGTAGATGTTTTTCTGGAATTCCCTTGGTTTCTCCATGATCCAAGGAATGTTGGCAATTTGATCTCTGGTTTGTCTGCCTTTTCTAAACCCAGCTTGAACATCTGGAAGTTCTTGGCACTGCTGAAAGATAGCTTAAAGGATTTTGAGTATAACCTTTCTAGCATGTGAAATGAGCACAATTGTATGGTAGTTTGAACATTCCATGGCATTGCCTTTCTTTGGGATTGGAGTGAAAACTGACCTTTTCCAATCTTATGGCCACTGCTGAGTTTTCCAAATTTTCTGACATAATCAGTGGAGCACTTTAACAGCATCATCTAAATAGCTTAGCTGGAATTTCATCTCCTCCACTAGCTTTGTTTGTAGCAGTGCATCTTAGGCCCACTTGACTTTACAGTCCAGGATGTCTAGCTGTAGGTGAGTGTCCATACCATCGTGTTTATCCAGGTCATTAAGACCTTTTTGTATAGGTCTTCTATGTATTCTTGCCACCTCTTCCTAATCTCTTCTGCTCCTGTTAGGTCCTTACTGTTTCATCCTTTATCTTGTTCATCCTGCATGAAGTGTTCCCTTGATATCTCCAGTTTTCTTGAAGAGATCTGTAGTCATCCCTTTTCTATTGTTTTCCTTTACTTCTTTGCATTGTTCACTTAAGAAGGCCTTCTTATCTCTCCTTGCTATTCTCTGGAACTCTGCATTCAGTTGGGCATATCTTTCCTTTTCTCCTTTGCCTTTCACTTCTTTTCTCAGCTATTTGTAAAGCTTCCTCAGACATCCGCTTTTCCTTCTTGTATTTTTTTTGGGGGGATGGTTTTGATCACCACCTCATGTACAATGTTACTAACCTCTGTCCATAATTCTTCAGGCACTGTGTCTGCCAGATCTAATCCCTTCAGTCTAGTAGTCACTTCCAGTATATAATCATAAGGAATTTCATTTGGGTCATACCTCAATGGCCTTGTGGTTTTTCCCTACTTTCTTCAATTAAAGTCTGAATTTTGCAATAAAGCACTCATTATCTGAGCCACAGTTACCTCCAGGTCTTGTTTTCCTGATTTTGTGAGGGTTCTCCATCTTTGGCTCCAAAGAACATTGTCAGCCTGATTTGATTTGAGTATTTAACATTTGTTAAATACTCCATGGGTAGAGTCCTCTCTTGGGTTGTTTGCTACGATCAGCATGTTTTCTTGACAAAACTCTTGCTAGCCTTTGCCCTGCCTTTTGTAGTCCAAGGCCAAACATGCCTAATTTTCTGGGTATCTCTTGATTTCCTACTCTGCATTCCAATCCTCTGTGATGAAAAAGACATCTCTATTTTGGTGTTAGTTCTAAGAGATGGTTTAGGTCTTCATAGAATTGGTGAACATCAGCTTTTTTGGCATCAGTAGTTTGAGCATAGACTTGATTACTCTGATGTTGAATGGTTTGTCTTGGAAATGAACCAAGATCATTCTGTTGTTTTTGAGGTTACACCAAAGTACTGCATTTCAGACTCTTTTGTTGACTGTGAGGGCTACTGCATTTCTTCTAAGGGATTCTTGCCCACAGTAGTAGATATAATGACCATCTGAATTACATTCGCCCATTCCTGTCCATTTTAGTTCACTGATTCCAAAGATATCAGTGTTCAATCTTGCCATCTCCTGCTTGACCATGTCCAATTTACCCTAAGAAATATTGCCCTTAAAATGTCAGAATTCTATTATTTAACGTGAACTGAACCAGAGCAATTTAAAACTACTTAACATCTTCAATGGGATATTTCCTACCTTGCTCCCTTCTAAAATGCTTTGCCCTTTGTTCTTACTACTATTATTATTTGGATTGTTATGTTTAGCCAAGGTTTTTTATGATTTTGTTGCTTTTATTTTTACTTGATAAGTTTACTGTCAGTCTTTATTTTGATAGTTAAAATATGCTGTCATAAAGTATGTGTGTGCTAAGCCCCTTCAGTCCTGTCTGACTCTTTGTGACCCTATGGACTGTAGCCCACCAGGCTCCTCTCTCCCTGGGATTCTCTGGGCTAGAATACTATAGGGGGTTACCATGCCCTCCTTCCCAAGGGGATCTTCCTGACTCAGGAAACCCATGTCTCTTATATCTCCTGGATTGACAGTTGGGTTCTTTACCACTAGCCCCACCTGGGAAGCCCCCACATGAAGTATATACTCCCTTTCAGTTCAGTTCAGTTCAGTTGCTCAGTCATGTCCAACTCTTTGTGACCCCATGGACTGCAGCATGCCAGGCTTCCCTATCCATCACCAACTCCTGGATCTTGCTCAAACTCATGTCCATTGAGCCGGTGATGTCATCCAAACATCTCATCCTCTGTTGTCCCCTTCTCCTCCTGCCTTCAGTCTTTCCCAGCATTGGGGTCTTTTCTCCTTTAAATACCTAAATTTCAAAAGATCTTAGAACACACATCCTTAGAGCTAGGGGATACAAAAGACTCAACTTCCTCAATTTATCATCTGTTCATTTCTTCAAAAGCAAATTTCCTTAATATAAGAATACTGTTTAAACTAAATGGGAAAACATTTTCTATTTTTTTCTAACCAAAGCAAGCCCCATTCTCTTCCTTTTCCATATATATTACTTTATGTTTAATCACACAGGCCTTTATAGTCCTCAGGAAATATACAGTTGACCATGAACAACACAGGCTTGAACTGCACAGGTCCACTTTTACGTGGATTTTTTTTTTTCAATAAATGTGTACTATACTACCACACAATCCATAGTTAGTTAAATTGCAGAACTGCAGATTCGGAAGGCTGACTGTCAAATTATATATTGATTTTTGACAATGTATAGGTCAGCACTCAAAACTTCTGCATTGTTCAAGGGCCAACTGTATAGAGAAACTTTATGGGGAATTCCCTTGCAGTCCAGTGATTAGGATTTGGTACTTTCACTATAGGGCTGGGATTCAATCTATGGTCAGAAAACTAAGAGCCCTCCACAAGCCGTGCAGCAAGGCCAAAACCAAACAAACAAAAACTAAGAAACAACAACAACAAAGCACAAGTGTGTTCAAGTTATTCTGAAAGCAAATAAGATCATTTCAATAAATAAATGAATTTGATAACAAAATTATCTCATCCAAATCATGCTGAACTTAAACTGCTACCTTTATTTTTAAATTAATTTATTTATTTTAATTGGAGACTAATTACTTTCCAATATTGTAGTGGTTTTTGCTATACATTGACATGAATCAGCCATGGGTGTACATGTGTCCCCCATTCTGAAACCTCCTCCCACCTTTCTCCCCATCCCACTCCTCAGTGTCGTCCCAATGCTCTGGTCCTGAGTGCCCCATCTCATGCGTTGAACCTGGACTGGTCATCTATTTCACATGTGGTAATATACATATTTCAATGCTACTCTCTCAAATCATCCCACCCTCACCCCCTAAAAAATGTTTTATCCTAGAGAAATCAGTGCTAGACTTCCAAGCAAAATATAACTCAGAAAATATGTGTATTTTGGAAGGAATGATAACAAAAGTACCCGAGTAAACTTTTGAAAACACATATTAGACAAATCTAATGTAAATATGTTGAGGCAAGTAAAAAATTCCAGATTTAGAGTAGTAAAAACCTTAAATCTACAAACACAGGCAAGAAAACATTTACACCATGCTGTGTAAAAAGTACAAGGTAACCATGGACTATGACTGAATGTAAATGGATAAGAAATATACTGTGGGTATTGTTCCCCCAGCATAGCTGCTGCTAACCCAGCTGACTTAGAGCTTGGAAGGCAATAGTTTTGGTCAGGATTTTCCCTAAGCAACAACCCTTCGTTTTAATGTGTCTGGATAGCTTTCACTATCCAGATTTTGTATATTACAAAATCATTTGAAAATATATGTTGAGCCTTATGGTTTTTATAGTAGCAAAATGTCAAGTACTTTTAAATAAGGAAGAGAAACAATTATTTATTTTTAGCTTATTGTTTTAATTGTCAGTAACTGCAGCATCAGGGTTCATTAAACAATAGCTTGTTTTCTACAAATTCAGAGAAAATAATTTGAAGTTTCTGTAATCCTCTGTTTTGTTATACTGCATATTGGCTTCTACAAATAACTAAAAGATACAAGATAAAAAAAATAAAAATCTAAGATAATGGTAAATAAAGCAATTTGTTTCACAGTTCACTTAGATGGTGGAAATTTATACCAGAATGCATTCTAGAAAGTCATCAAAAATATGCATAACTGAGGTAGGTAATTTCATTGTGGCATATTTTCATTTTAATAGATTTTTATTAAATTCATAAAAGTTAATGGACTAGGGATTAAGTCATTATGAACTCTTTCCCAATTGTCTGTTATTAATAGCATCACAGTAGTGATGCCATTGTTAAATACTTTCATTCTAAATGTCTTCTTTCAGTCAATCATGATTTTTCATCTGAGTTCCTACTCTAACAGTTCTTCCAGATAATTGTGTTTCTTGTTTTTAGTCCCCAAGTTTTCTGAAATCTCAAAGCTTTGATGTTCATATGCTATAATATATTTAAAGTATGCAGTGTAAATAATGCAAATATTGAAAGTATGTGTCCTTATAGATTAGAAAGATATTATTGGCCATACAGTAAGATTACTGACACACAGAATTAAGGGGAGCGAAAATGATCCTTTCTTTAAATGAGAACCTAAACTAATTCTATTCATGGGTCTGTTTTGTTTAGGCTCTCTTCTTTACAAGTCAATAAACTAAAAATTGAAATTTAATTTAACATAAAATTAAAAATTAGGTTTGTATTCAAGATGTCCTCCAGTTTTCACTTTATTAATCATCCACAGTCACCTCACCATTATTTCTGTCTACAACATGTTCTGGGGACACATATAGGTTGTTGATAGATTTTTTTTCCAGTGAAGCATCTTTATTTGGTAGCTCATCTGTTTAGGTCCAATTTGCCAGTGATTGAATTGGGTAAATTAACTCCAACCATTTTATGACTCCTAGATTTTTTATTTTGATCCTTACTCTTGTGGAGATAATGCTTTCCTTTTTAATTGAAATGAGATGAGTCCAGGAGAAAGTTCATTATTTTAAAGTGCTTTGTGGTTGGGTTATGTACACTATCACTGCTATTTATGTCTAAACTACTGCACTTATTTGTCCATGAATAGAATTTTATACTGTTTTATAAGACTAACTACTTTCATGGTTTAAATACAACTATATTATGTATTTGTAAAGTAAAATTGGATATAAGTGCTGTAACTCTAGAAGGCACACATTTGGAAGCCTAATATAGTTAGTTGGGAGACCTGATTTGGATGCCCACATATAATTTTCTTCCACTCCAAAAACTCAAAGAACAAGCCCTGATGCAACTTACTTACTCCTAGGATTTGAGAGTTCAAGTCCTCTTAGTAAGATGAACTTTGTCCTTCTGGGCAGAGGAATTATAATAGCATCTTTCATTATAGAAGCACATAACCCTTTGTGACATATCATTCATCAAATAATAAAATAAGAACCCCATTTGTGGTATAATCTTAACTGTGCATATAGAGCTTTTGTATTAGTCTACAGTATGTCTTGAAGCTAAATTTGATTACTGTTCCTCTAGCAATATTTAAACAAGTTGAATTATGTAAAGTTGTACTTATGGCTTAAATGGCACTCTTCTGTGTAATGTAAATAAAGTAACCACTGTAGTGTACAACTATATGCAAGTAAGAAAGAATAACATCAGATTATTTGGTATCCAAAGGTTTAATGTATCTTTTTCTGGGAAACCCCTGATGCATTTAAAAATTCTTCATTGTCATATTAATAACTATTATCTAAACCAAGCTTGTAGAGTTTAAACTGAGAAAAAGGACATGCACTTTTATCCAAATATAGTTCAAATTTCTTTATCCCTTGACTTTTAAAGAAGCATTTCAGATGGGAGAAAAAATTAGAAGTAGTATAAATGTTTGCTGCATATAAAATGCATAAAGAACTCATTATGCTGAAAAAGGTAGTTGATTAAAACAGTAATATTAGTTTACTCGCTAAGTCATGTCTGAATCTTGCAACCTCATGGACTATAGCCTGCCAGGCTCCTCTGTCCATGGAATTCTCCAGGCAAGAATACTGGAGTGGGTTTCCATTTCCTTCTCCAAGTCATCTTCCTGACCCAGGGATCGAACCCAGGTCTCCTGCATTGTAGGCAGAGTCTTTACCAACTGAGCTGAAAAGGAAGCCCAATTAAAACATAAATATGTTTTAAAAAAGTATGTATGCAGGTTCATGAATAATAGATAAATGAAGGCTTCTTAACAGAAAGTTAGGGATGTTGAGTGTGATCAGATTATATGTACAAACTATGTCCTTCTATGGTCTGTCCCTAAAAATCTAATCAGTTCTAAAATTTTATACCTTTTCTTTATTTTTTCCATTAGAAGGACCATTCAAAAATAATTGTTACACATCAACTTTTAAAATTGAAATTGAAATTATGGAAATCAGAAACAAAATTCTTTGGTTTTCTGCACTTTGTTACTTCTATTAGAAAATCAGAAAACTTTTATAAATAAGGCTAAAAAACTGACAGATTATGCAGTAATATTGGAAAATATCCACAATCATAATGTGAGATTTTAATACACATGCATCAGTAGCTTTAGAAGAAACTGTCAGACAGTTTAAAAAAATTCATTTTCATATATCAAGAATATATTCTATAAGGTAGAAACTAAACTAGCACATCTAATCCGTAACTAACATGTCTTTTGCAAAAATTCAAAATTTGTGTTATAAAACTTTCCCAATATCAGTAACATTAGAGGCAGTAGGTCAGACCCTGAAATGTTAAATCTATTTAGAAACTTTAAGGGCTTCTCTGTTGGCTCAGATGGTAAAGAATCCACCTGCAATGCAGGAGACCTGGGTTCGATTCCTGGGTTGGGATGATCCCCTGGAGGAGGGCGTGGCAACCCACTCCAGTATTCTGGCCTGGAGAATTCCTATGGAAAGAGGAGCCTGGCAGGCTATAGTCTATGGAATTGCAAAGAGTTGGACGTGACTCATCAACTAAGCACAGCACAGAAACTTTAAACATTTGTTACAATAACTTACAGGTTAAAGAGAAACATGTTGTCAAATGAGGGAGAGGTTTATGATTATGGTGGCGGTGGTTTAGTCGCTAAGTCGTGTCCTACTCTTGCAACACTATGGACTATAAACAGCTAGGTTCCTCTGTCCATGGGATTCTCTGGGCAAAAATACTGGAGTGGATTGCCACTTCTTTCTCCAGGGGATCTTCCTAACCCAGGAATAGAACCTGGGTCTCCTGCATTGCAGGCAGATTCTTTAGTGACTGAGTGGTGCAGGAAGCCCCTCATGATGTTAATCACATTTATTTATAAAACAAATTTTGCAGATACATGGTTTCTCAAAAATACAGGGGAAAAAAGTAACAAACCAAACCAAAAGTAAGTAGAATAAAGAAAGCAAATATTAGTATTTTAAAATAAACAAAAAGCAACTAATATAAATATAACCTTTCTTTTGGAAAAGAAAGACAAAACAAATGGAAGTAACAGGCAAAATATATTTTTTAAGCTTAAAGCAAACTTTACTTTCAAAATTATTTTTTACAAAGACCATTATGTAGAAAAACTTATTTAATTTAATATATAATTATCATATATATATATGGGCTTCCCTAGTAGCTCAGCCAGTAAAGAATTCACCTGTAATGCAGGACACCTGGGTTTGATCCCCGGGTTGGGACGATCCCTTGGAGAAGGGAAGGGTTACCCACTTCAGTTGCCTAGAGAATTCCATGGAGAGAGGAGCTTGGTGGGCTACAGTCCATGGGGTCACAAAGAGTTGGACTTGACTGAGCGACTAACACACACACACACACACACACACGGAGAGAGAGAGAGAATAAATTGAGGGGTGGACATAGTAGTCTCCTTTCATTTTGTCCTCTTTATACACGTTGTAGTCCAAGCTGGCATTGTTTCTGATAATTTTCTTAAGATCGTCTCTCATGTGTTTCATTAAAGTTCATGCTATTAGATCAAAGCCACACTGACAGATCCCTTTCAGATAATCCTCTATCTTTGGTTCTTGCTAAGACAGCTAAAGGACAATGCCCTTAACCTTTGTAGAAGTCTTACTGTTACAGAGAATAGCAACTTTGACTCCATATTGAATCTGTTCCTTTAGCTCTAACCTTTGTGCTCTGTGTCCTGTGCTTAGTCGTACTAGCTCTGCATCATCGTAAAAGAATGTTGCCTATAACCTGAAATATATGTGATAACCCATTCTCAAGGCTCTGTCCCACAAATGTGACCTTTAAAAGTCTGATAGAAAGTTGAATAACAGAAAATAATGTCTTTTTGAAGTTTTATCAGAACACTGTGACCAAACCTACAAGGCTAACTGTAAGAACAGAGGATTCCGGTACCAAGAAATCTGCAACAAGTGCTAAACACCCTTCCCATTTTAGAATAAAAACTGTGAATTCAAACTTGGGTGATGTGGACCTAGGGGACACTAGTCCACTATCTTCTCAGTTTTTCTGGCTTTTTAAAATTGATATTCCTTGCCCCAGCCTCTTATCTCTCCATTTGTTGGCCTGTCATGCAATGAGCAGTATGAGATTGGACTTGGTAACACTATGGCTGCTTGATTTGAGAGGATCTAGGAGGTACAACCTTAATCTCTTGTAAGTGTCCTCTACATGACTGAATATTCCTAACTTTTTGGTTTTTGTGAGGTTTGAGTAGAAGATTCTGGAGTGACACTGTCATCTTCTATATTCTACATAACTTGAGAGAATTGCAACAAGTATTCCACTTCATCATAAACATCCCTGTAACTCCAGATTTCAATAATATAATGTTGCATCTTTCTGAGCCCTTGCTAACAGCATCTTTAATATTTTGATTTCTCCTTACAGTTTCTTCAAGTCAATTTAGACTCTATCATGCTCCTCAAATTACTTATATTCTTTATTCACTTAGCAATCCTAACACAATTCCACATACACAGATTTTTTTTTTTTACCAGAAGCACCCTACTTTCAGATACCAATATCCGTATCAGCATTCTATTACTATACAATAATACAATTACAACCTTAGTAATTTTAAAAATACAGTTATTCTCTGACAATTTCTGTGGGTCAGGAGTGGAGGCATAGAATAATAAGATCATTCATTTCAGTTCAGTCACTCAGTAGTGTCCGACACTTTGCGACCGCATGGACCGCAGCATGCCAGGCTTCCCTGTCCATCACCAAATCCCAGAGTTTACTCAAACTCATGTCCATTGTGTTGGTGATGCCATACGACCATCTCATCCTCTGTTGTCCCCATCTCCTCCTGCCTTCAGTCTTTTCCAGCATCAGTGTCTTTTCAAGTGAGTTGGTTCTCTGCAAAGTATTGGAGTTTCAGCTTCAGCATCAGTCCTTCCAATAAATATTGAGGACTGATTTCCTTTAGGATGGACTGGTTGGATCTACTTGCAGACCAAGGAAATCTTAAGAATCTTCTCCAACACCACAGTTCAAAAGCATCAATTCTTCGGTGCTCAGCTTTCTTTACAGTCCAATTCTCACATCCATACACGACTACTGGAAAACTGTAGCTTTGATTAGATGGACTTTTGTTGGCAAAGTAATGTCTCTGCTTTTTAATAAGATGCCTAGGTTGGTCATAACTTTATTCCAAGGAGCAAGTATCTTTAATTTCATGGCTGCACTCACCATTTGAAGTGATTTTGGAGACCCCAAAAATAGTCTCTCACTGTTTCCACTGTTTCCTCAGCTATTTGACATGAAGGGTGGGACCAGATGCCATGATCTTAGACTTTTGAATGTGGAGTTTTAAGCCAACTTTTTCACTCTCACTTTCACTTTCATCAAGAGGCTCTTTAGTTCTTCAATTTCTGCCATAAGGGTGGTGTCATCATATCTGGGGTTATTGATATTTCTCCCGGCAATCTTGATTCCAGCTTGTACTTCTTCCAGCCCAGTGTTTCTCATGATGTACTCTGCATATAAGTTAAATAAGCAGGGTGACCATATACAGCCTTGACGAACACCTTTCCCTATTTGGAACCAGCCTGTTATTCCAGGTGAGCTATTTCAAATCCTGGAAGATGATGCTGTGAAAGGGCTGCACTCAATATGCCAGCAAATTTGGAAAACTCAGCAGTGGCCATAGGACTGGAAAAGGTCAGTTTTCATTCCAATCCCAAAGAAAGGCAATGTCAAAGAATGCTCAAACTACCGCACAATTGCACTCATCTCACACGCTAGTAAAGTAATGCTTAAAATTCTCCAAGCGAGGCTTCAGCAATACATGAACTGTGAACTTCCAGATGTTCAATCTGGTTTTAGAAAAGGCAGAGGAACCAGAGATCAAATTGCCAAGATCCACTGGATCATTGAAAAATCAAGAGAGTTCCAGAAAAACATCTATTTCTGCTTTATTGACTATGCCAAAGCCTTTGACTGTGTGGATCACAATAAACTGTGGAAAATTCTGAAAGAGATGGGAATACCAGACCACCTGACCTGCCTCTTGAGAAACCTATATGCAGGTCAGAAAGCAACAGTCAGAGCTGGACATGGAACAGACTGATTCCAAATTGGAAAAGGAGTATGTCAAGGCTGAATATTGTCACATTGCTTATTTAACTTACATGCAGAGTACATCATGAGAAATGCTGGGCTGAAAGAAGCACAAGCTGGAATCAAGATTGCCGGGAGAAATATCAATAACCCCAGATATGACAAAGACACCACCCTTATGGCAGAGAGTGAAGAGGAACTAAAAAGCCTCTTGATGAAAGTGAATGAGGAGAGTGAAAAAGTTGGCTTAAGGCTCCACATTCAGAAAACTAAGATCATGGCATCCAATCCCATCACTTCATGGCAAATAGATGGGGAAACAATGGAAACAGTGACAGACTTTATTTTGGGGGGCTCCAAAATCACTGCAGATCGTGACTGCAGCCATGAAATTAAAAGACACTTACTTCTTGGAAGGAAAGTTATGACCAACCTAGATAGCATATTCAAAAGCAGAGATATTACTTTGTCAACAAAGGTCAGTCTGTCAAGGCTATGGTTTTTCCAGTGGTGATGTATGGATGTGAGATTTGGACTATAAAGAAAGCTAAGCACTGAAGAATTGATACTTTTGAACTGTGGTGTTGGAGAAGACTCCTGAGAGTCCCTCGGACTGCAAGGATATCCAATCAGTCCAACCTAAAGGAAATCAGTCTTGGGTGTTCATTGGAAGGACTGATGTTGAAGCTGAAACTCCAATACTTTGGCCACCTGATGTGAAGAGCTGACTCATTGGAAAAGACCCTGATGCTGAGAAAGATTGAGGGCAGGAGGAGAAGGGAACAACAGAGGATGAGATGGTTGGATGGCATCACTGACTCAATGGACATGGGTTTGGGTAGACTCCAGGAGTTGATGATGGACAGAAAGGTCTGTTGTGCTGTGGTTCATGGGGTCACAAAGAGTTGGACATGACTGAGCGACTGATCTGAACTGGACTGAGATGAGTGCAATTGTGCAGTAGTTTGAACATTCTTTGTCATTCCCTTTCTTTGGCTTCCCTGGTGGCTAAGAGGGTAAAGCGTCTGCCTGTAATGCGGGAGACCTGGGTTCGATCCCTGGGTCGGGAAGATCCCCTGGAGAAGGAAAATGCAACCCACTCTGGTGCTCTTACTTTGAAAATCCCATGGACAGAGAAGCCTGGTAGGCTACAGTCCATAGGGTTGCAAAGAGTCGGACACGACTGAGTGACTTCACTTTCACTTTCACTTTCTTTGGGATTAGAATGAAAACTGACCTTTTCAAGTCCTGTGGCCACTGCTGAGTTTTCCAAATTTGCTGGCATATTGAGTGCAGCCCTTTCACGCATCATCTTTTAGGATTTGAAATAGCTCAACTGGAATTCCATCACCTCCACTAGCTTTGTTCACAGTGATGTTTCCTAAGTTCTAGTTGACTTTGCATTCCAGGATGTCTGGCTCTAGGTGAGTGATCACACCATCGTGATTATCTGGATCATGAATTTCTTCTGCTTCTCTTAGGTCCATACCATTTCTGTCCTTTATTGAGCCCATCTTTGCATGAAATGTTCCCTTGGTATGTCTAATTTTCTTTAAGAGATCTCTAGTCTTTCCCGTTCTATTGTTTTCCTCTATTTCTTTGCATTAATCAGTGAAGGAGGCTTTCTTATATCTCCTTGATATTCTTTGGAACTCTGCATTCAAATGGGTATATCTTTCTTTCCTTTTCTTCTTTGCCTTTGGCTTTTCTTCTTTTTATAGCTGTTTGTAAGGCCTCCTCAGACAACCATTTTGCCTTTTTACATTTGTATAAGATTATTGGCTTCAGGATTTTACAAGGCTGCATTTAAGGTAGAAGCTGGAATGTGTTCTTAGCTGGAGAGTCAACTAAAGAAGAGTTAATTTGGAAGGACACTTAAGCTATTGGCAGAATTCATTTTTAAGTTATAATTCTGAGAACTTCAAGTTTTAGTCTATCAAACAGGAGTCATCTCAGTTCTTAGAGGTTATCACAGTTTCCTGCTACATGGCCTTTTCTTAGTTTGCACCTGGTAGCTTGCTTCATCAGAGATAGCAAAAGAGTGAGAAGAAGAGTGTTCTAGAACAAGAGTTCCAAATCCTTTTAGGAACCAGGTTACATAGCCGGAGATGAGCCAGCAAAGCTTCATCTGTGCTCCTATTCATTCACGTTACCACCTTGCCACTGGTCTGTAGAAAAACTGTCTTCCGTGAAAGCAGTTCCTGGTACCAAAAAGGTGGGAGACCACTGCTCTGACTCTTAGGCACTTACAAGACAATGAGCATTTCATAAAGTACTCTTCCTGCTGCCTTCCACATCCATGACATACCAAATACAAATTCCCCGTGTTGTTCATCAAGGGCCCATAAACATCATTTCATTTTTCTTTGTATAATCACATTATTCCCTCATCCTATAAATCTGTCTGTGGCGATTACAATTTTGCCCATAAATCCAAATTTCTTTTTCCCACATACATTATTTCCTGAATGAATCAAGGGAACAATCTTTCAAATGAAAATGGGATTGGCTAGTCACAATTAGGTCATTAATACATCAGGAAAGTTACTGTTCTTCAAAACAATGAGAAAATAAATCTTTAAAGAGATATACATTAATGTAGACCTGTTAATGAGCAAGTGTAGTGTAATTTCTCAACATATGTGAGTTTGTCACTTAATAAAATTTACATAATAGTTTAAGGTCTGCATTTTTGTAATTATCATAGAAATCACTTATGGAAGCAAATTGACAGCTTCTGAGAGTTTTCTCTCAGTTTTAATAAAAATATTAACACATTTTCAGGGAATTAAAGTAGTTACTGTAATAAATTAAGTAAGGTATCAACTATAATTAGAATACCATCAAATTTCATTACTAAAGATTAATCTGATCCAAAATTATCTTTACAGATTGCATAGAGGCATTTATTTATGAAATAGTTAAAATGTGATATGAAAATCATAAATTTTAGCAAATCACTGTTTTAGGGGGAACATTTTTTTTGGAAATCAAAATTATATATAAATATAAGTTTATAGGTAAAGCTACATGAGTGGAGTTTTTGTAAAAATATCAAAGGGTCTTTTGTCTTTCAAGGTACAAATGCAAGTTGTAGTGATCTTATTTGCCAAATATTTTAAATTGGTCAATTTTAGGAGATAACTTCATTGAATTTTACTCAATGCAGAAAGTTAAATGCACATTACTAGTAAGAGCAAATTCAGAAGGGTGTGCATAACCAAATACAAGCAAATGCCACTAACAAACCAGAACACTGTTTTTGTGAATCTCTGCTGTGGTTTTTGAAAGGGTTACAGTGTCTGAGATAATGTTACAACACACATGGTGAATGGACTTCCCAGGTGGCACTAGTGGTAAAGAACCCACCTGCCAGTGCAGGAGACATAAGAGACCTGGGTTTGATCCCTGGGTTGGGAAGACTCCCTGGAGGAGGGCACGACAACCCATTCTGGTATCCTTGCCCCTATGAACAGAAAAGCCTGGCAGGCCACAGTCCATAAGGTCTTGAAAAGTCAGATATGACAAGCAACTTAGGACACATGAACATGATGAATATCAAGTTTAATTTGTGATTTTATGTATTAGCCTGAGGAGGCACATATCAGTCAATAAAATGCTTATATGGCACATAGGTCATGTAAACAAAACCAAAAAATATTTATTGTATAGATAGAGATGTTTAAATTATATCATCTTTGACATAAAAATAGTATATTTGGTATCACTAAAATACTATAAATTACTGATTTAAAATGTGTTAGAATTAGAAAAACAGCAGTTATTTGTTTTACTTTTACCAATTATGATTGGCCAACTGGTAGTCTGAATGAATCACTACATACATATGTAATACATGTGTGTACACACACACAGACACATTTACCACACAATTTAAAAATGAATTGAACCAAACAAGTAACTAGAATGCCAATAGCCATTTTCTATAATTATGGTTAAGATACTGAACTCTGAAAATTTCTGATATTGAAGTTATTGCCATGTGACTGTTTGGGGGCTTTAAGTTGTGCTGGTTAATGTGTATCAACTTGACTGGGCAATGGTGCTTAATTGTTTGATCAAACACTAGCTAGGTAATGCTATGAAGGTATTTTGTAGATATGATTGACTTTGTCTTTAAGCAAGGAGATTAGCTGCAGTGATGCTGGTGGAACACATCCAATCAGTTGCAGATCTAAAGAGGTTTCTCAGACAAGGAATTCTGATTCAAGACATCCCTTCCTGAGTTTCCAGCATGATGTCCTCACCTATAGATTAGGACTGAAATCTTAAGTGAATTTCCAGTCAGCTTGCACCACAGATTTAGGACTTGCCAGCCCCACAATCACGCAAGTCAATTACTTAAAATCTTTCTCTCCTACCCTCTTTTTTCCCCCCTATATCCATGTATCCTATACATGTATATGTAATCATATGTGTCATATATATATATATATATATATATGCGAAGGTCCAGCCCCGGCTGATCCAGGGTATTCGAAGGGGAGACAGCGTCAGCGACCTATTTATTTATTTATTCATCAAAGATATAAAGAGTAATAGAATGTGGGTAGCTCAGTGGGAAAATTCAGTGGAGAAAAGAGGCTGAGTAGCTTGGTTTACGCGGAAAATCAATATAACCTGTGACACCAGGTTAGCTCTGACCACGGAGGCTGCAGGTGCCCTCTCGAATAGCGGAAGGTGCCCCATCTTAGACACCTTCTTGAGTGGGTCTTGGAAGCCCAGGCAAATAAATGGTCACAGAGGACCTCCGCGCTCCACATGGAGACTTCAGCCAGAATGTGAAAAGAAAGAATGACATGAGGAGACCAAGCTCTGGTGAGCAAGGCCCGTAGCTTTATTTTCAACAGGGGCTTTTATACCCTAAGTTACACATAGAGGATAATAGGGGATGCAAAGTCAGCAGTCTTTGATCCTTATCAAAAACTAGGGTTTCTATCCTGCAAATTTATCGTATACAAATGGTTTGGGTGATTTACATCATCTTCTGGCCAGAAGGCCTATTAACATTTTATGACTCTTGACAAAGACTTATCAACAAAGACTTATTTTCTCTAAGAGTAATTATTTTAAGGTTTGGTGCCATCTTCCGAAGGTGTTAGATAAAATTGCATTCCTATAGGGTGGATGTGTAATGGGTTTACAACAAAGGAAAGAGTTTATTACCTTAAGGGTCTAAAGTTGCTAACACTAAGGCCACTACTTATTTTTTCTACATACCAACTATATTAATTAATACATATTCAAGGATACAATACAGGGGATGTGAAAACTTGGCAGCAAGCATTGGCTCATCAATGAAATCCTTTACTAGTTTTATTCTGACAGTTTCTAACTCTCTGAGAGGCTCTAAGCTATTTGAATATCTTAAGCTTCCCGTGCCTCTCGAGGCTGGGAGACTGTAAACAGTCGTATGCAGAGCTGTAGGAGACCGGGTAAACTTGTCAGGAGAGTTAGAGAGCTATCTGAGGGGTTTGGATTTAAACACTCCTAATTGCCCAGGAACTTTATTAATTGGAGCTGTAAGTTAACCCTTTGACAGAGAGAGCGAGATGGTGGTGGGGGACAGCCCCCAGTAAAGTCAGAGGTGAGAGCACAAAGCAATAAAGTAGACAGACTCTGGTTTTTGGGGGAGAATATCCGGGGGGACTCCTGAGGCTCAATCCCACCTTTGCGTATGCCGAGCCTCCTTCCTTTGTCACGAGTGGAATGCCTCACCAGCTCCCGGCATCTATATATATTATAGATGAGTAGATATGTAGACATATCTGTTGTTTAGTCACTAAGTTTTGTCTTACCCTTTTGCGACCCCATGGACTGTAGCCTGTCAAACTCCTTTGTCCATTGGGTTTCTCAGGCAAGAATACTGGAGTGGGTTGCCATTTCCTTTTCCAGGGGATCTTCTTGACCAAGGGATCAAACCTGCGCTTCCTGCACTGGTAGGTGGATTCTTCACCACTAAGCCACCAGGGAAGCCCATGTAGACATATAGACATAGGTAATATTACAATCTCCAACTATTTATATTTGCTTTAAGAATCTTGACTGATGCAGGGGGTACTGCCTTACCACTTATCATCTACATAACCTTGAGACATTGCTTTGGCATCTGAGTATTTGCTTTTTCATCTTTAAAATGAAGATACATTTTATTTTATGGTAGTAATAACACTTAGGAGATCTACCCTCTTAACGGATTTTCTGAGTTTTATAGGCACAATGTTGAACAGGATATGGTATCTCTAGAAGTTACTTGTCTTGACTGAATGTTTATACTTGTGCACGTGTTCTCAAGTTGCTTCAGTCATGTCCAACTCTTTGTGACCCTGTGGACTGTAGACCCCCAGGCTCCTGTGTCTGTTGGATTTTCCTGGCAAAAATACTGAAATGGGTTGCCATGCCTTTCTCCAGGGGATCTTTCTGACTCAGGAATTGAACCCTCATCTCTTCCATTTCCTACACTGCTGGCAGATTCTTTACCACTAAGCCACCAGGCATGCCCAGGTTATTTTTTTATACTTATTGAATAGTAAATCTCTATTTTCTCCTCACCCTAGTCTCTGAAAAACAGTTTTATTTTTTGTTTCCACAACTTCGAATGTTTTAGACACCTCATATAAGTAGAATCATGCTGTATTTGTCTTGCAATGGACGTATTTCCTTTAGCATGATGTCTTCCATGTTCATGTATGTAGTCACAATGTCAGGATTTCCTCCT
The DNA here is from genome assembly GCF_032452875.1 of Bos javanicus. Lineage (NCBI taxonomy): Eukaryota > Metazoa > Chordata > Mammalia > Artiodactyla > Bovidae > Bos > Bos javanicus. The sequence goes on along the minus strand of NC_083869.1, from coordinate 50,353,171 downwards.
TTGTAAGATCGAATAATATTTCATCATATGTATCTAACAATACTTGTAAATTTGTGATGAGGGGTAAATGACACAAACAGTAAAAAGCACACCTTAAGAGTGGCTGTCAGTGTGTAGGCGTTCCTACAAAGATAACTACTAAGCCAAATCAAACAAGCCACTTGAAAAAACAAAACAAAAAAATCTTGCGTTTTGGTTAATTATGAATCTGGCATAAACCTACTAGGTAGGAGAAGAAGATCAGACCAGTGTATGTCACTACCTGTCATCTGTAGTAAAGTAGCAGCTTGGTCATATCATTGGAAGGGTCTGAGTTACCTGATTGTGCCACTCAACTCTGTTGGATGACCAAGCCAATTCATCTTGAAGAGCTTCATGTTTTTCATTGATAAACGGAAGAAATAAATACTACAAATATTTATGAAGATCCAGTGATACAGTATATGTGAATGCAATTTGTTTAGAGCATTTTACAAATATATAAAACACTACTCCATGAAAAGTACCAAGGTGTTCCATAAAAGCAAGGTTTATATAGGGATAATATCTTTTAAGGCACTTAAAGTGTCCAGGAAGAAGAATATTTTATTTAAAAAAAAAAAAGCAACATTTAGTCTTGCTTATGCATCTTTTATTCAGTTTCAGTCCTTTGCTTCTAAATCTGAAAGATATTATTATGTGCTTACATATCATAACCCTTTCTCAATAAAAGGCAGTGCCACATCAGATATTTTCAAAATAATCACTGCTTGAGTTCTGAGCTGGCTCAGGTTGCATGCTACTAAGAAAAACGTCTGAAAGATTACTGAGTGGAATTAATTTGTCTCCTAGTTACTTTGCAGGTGTTTTAACTCAAAAGTTTGATCAACAATGTAAATATTCAAATTACCCATTTAAGATTTTTGTCATAGAATCACATAATAGTGTGCTCTTAAAACTTTAAAATATGTGTCTGTCTCTCTTTATAAAAATCAGACCCAAAACAAGGGCTTCTGAAACTGTTTCTAAAAACCTGTCAAAATAATAAAAGACATGAGACCATTAAAAATACATTGGGGTAAAAATATCTCTGAAATGAGGATGTCATTTATTCTCTAATCATGTATGGCCATTAAATTGAGACATTGGTTGGATTTCAAATATAATAAGAGGTCTCTTAAATTCAACTGTCATATTATGTTACCCCATGTGATTTTGTGAGATGTTACGTTAGCAATTAATGAGAAAGCAGTGAATATAATTCAGAGTAGTAGAAACTAGATAACGTGACTTGACAACTGAAATTTAAAAGGGAAAGTACTTACAGTAGTTTCATATCAGGTATCCTCATCAAGTTATAAATCTAGCAGAGGTGTTTAGTATGAAGGTTGGTAAGAATATATTGCCAGGAAAGATTCAAATTGTGTTGAGTAGTTTTAAGATGCTTCTTGGTTTTAGAAAAAATATTTAAGTGTTAAAATTTAAAATATGTCAAAAATAAAAAAAAAAAAAAAACAAATTTAATTTTGACAATACTGTCTCTGAAGACTTGAAACCAAATCTTTATTCTAACACATTTCTTCCTGGAAAAGATAGTGTGATGAGATGTCTAGCTTTGAATAATAGGTATTTACATGGCAAAAGAACATCCGTAATTGAAGACCCTTTTTAAGGCTATGATATTATTTTATTTAAATCATCAATATTCTGGGCTTGGCTTACTTTACGAAGAGAAGATTCATTCTTTGCTGAAGCATAATTGCATTATCAGATATTAAGAAGAAGCCATAAACCACAAAATGGAAATTAGCCCTCCAATGGCCATTTTATACTCTGAAGAAGATTTTACTTTAACATTTTTGTTGGCAACCACAACAGTAGCATGCTAAGATGAGAAAGCCAGATTTTAACATCACTCCAACCTGAATAAAATTTAAATATATGAACACTAAATTGAATAATCAATAATAGATTTTTAGTCAGATAACCATCTCTTTGGCAGTAAATGGCATGTAGGCAAATTTATCTAAGCAAACTCCATCTTCATTAATGTCACAGCTTTGCAGAATCTTTTAGAAGCAGGAAGATATGTTCATGTTTTCCATCGCTCGATTGTTTTTCAGTCACCATTAAAAATTTGCAACAACACTACCACTTTCTCTTCATTGCCTATTCAGATTTGCAAATGGAATTTATTGCAAGTGATTCCATTTTACAGATTAAATTAATGTTATTATAAAGAGCTTTAAAACTCAAAGATATTTATGAGTTATTCTGAGAAAGGAGCTGCACTCAGTTGTAATGATTAATAATAAGTCCCCCAAATCTTAACAGAAAAAATTGCCACCCTGAGCATATTTTGAGCACAAAACAGATAACTGTAATTCTAAAAGAGGAATCAAAGATGCATTGTGCCATGCATGCATCAGTTGGGGTTAGCATGTTATTTGTGGACTGAGTAGTTTTGCTTTCAAAGTTGGCTGACCTGTGCATGGATAAAGTTGAAAGTATTGCAAACTAAGCATATGAGTATTTGAGCATATATATATATATATATATATATATATATATATATATATGTGTGTGTGTGTGGTAGATCATTATAATAATATTCCCAATTAATTTCACCTCTTCAAAACTGGGTATTACTAGATGCTGTTCCTGCCATCAATAGGTGAAGTCTGTTGTCCATTCTCCTATATATGGGCCAGCCATGTAACCTGTATTGGCAGATGTGATTCTTAGTCTTCAGGTGAATGCACGCATGTGCAGGAGCCCAGTTGAGATGAGGTGAAGAATCACCTAGCTAACCTACACCATGACAAATCATAAATCACTGTTGTTTAAGCCACTGAACTTGGAGGGATATGTTTTTCAGGAATAAATAAATCCAACACTATCAAAACTAAATCACCTAAGCTTAACACTGAAATTTTGCGACCAGTTTAACTTTAAAAATGACAATATATTTATTATTTCTTGAATATGCTAAGTGTAGCATATTTTATATAAAATTTCATATACTATTTAATATAAAATAATATCCTAGCATAATGTTGTTGAGTTATACTTGGAGTTTCACAGCTGAAGGTGAAGTTGGAATCCCTGTTGCATTAACCAACTTTCTTGGACATGTGTAGAGGATATAATTGCCTTTAACCAATAAGAGCAAGCAGTGCATATTGATAAGAAAAAATAATCAGGGACTTCCCTGGTGGTCTAGTGGCTGAGACTCTGAGCTCCCAATACAAGTGGCCTGGGTTCAGTCCTCGGTAAGGAAACTATTATAGATTCCACATGCCACAACTAAGAGTTCACATGCCGCAAATGAAGATCCTGCATGCTGTGACTAAAATCTGATGCAGCCAAATGAATTAATTTTAAAAAGAAAGAAAGAAAAAATAACCAAGTTACTTAGGTTTGAAGTAAGTGAGCATACTTTAAAGATATTCTAATATTAATAGTTGAAATGACTAATGATAATGTGGAAAGGGAAGACAGGGCATTGACAGCCTGCTACACATAAGGTAGAGGAGGTAGAGGAGGTGGATGAAGTTGATATAGTCTAAATCTCTGGTGACAGCAGAATACACACAGATGTTCAAAATTGCAAGGGCTGGAATTTTTCTTACTGGCTTCTAAATAAATGTGTGGTGTCCTTTAGCTCATATTTGAATATAAAAGTCTGAGAGAAGGAACAAACAAAAAAAGTTAATTAACAGAGAAAACAGGATTTTCTTGATGGTCCAGTGATTAGGACTCCTGGCTTCCACTGTAGGGGCCTGGGTTCGATCCCTGGTCTGGAAACTAAAGATCCCTCAGGCTGTGTGCTGTGCTTAGTTGCTCAGTCGTGTCCAACTCTTTGCGACCCCATGAACTGCAGCCCACCAGACTCCTCTGTCCATGGGGAACTCCAGGCAAAAATATTGGAGTGGGTTGCCATGCCCTCCACCAGGGGATCTCCTCTACCCAGGGACTGAACCTAGGTCTCCCGCATTGCGGGCAGATTCTTAACCATCTAAGCCACCAGGGAAGCCCTTAGGCTGTGTGGTGTGGCCAAAAAAAAGGAGAGAAAACTAGATAATGTATGAATCTATTAAGTGGGTAGAAAGATAAGGGCAGGCCCTGTTAGGAAATTTATTTGGAAAGAGCTATCCAAAAGAGGATGAGTTGTGGTGACTTTGCTTTGTTTTCTGAATGAGCCCAAAAGAAAATCAGTAATAAATAACTTTCTTGGGAGTAAGTGGAAATTTATACCTAAAATCTAGAGTTAATTGGTTTTGTGTTTGGAGATTTAATAGAAAAATGCTGAGTCATTCTGGAAAAGTGAACTGCATATGGATCAACTTTGTTTATATTTTCAAAAAGAAATATTTGCCGGAGGAGACATTGCAAGTACATTATCATTTCAAGTAAACTGGTCATTCAGGTTTGGAGTCAGGATTTGGGAATATAAAATAAAAACCTTAAATCATTAATTTTGCTATAATAACTTTTTTGAAATAAAAAATTTGGGGAAAACTTGGTATTCTCAGCCTAACTCAAGTTCTCAACATACGGAAGCAAGGACAGGGAAAAAATAGGCAACCCAATCTCTGGAATAGTTGGGAAGGGAGGTTGGCCCAGGTTTCTCCCACCCAGACCTTTCTTCCTTGTGGCTTAGATGGTAAAGAATCTGCCTGCAATGCAGTTTTGATCCCTGGGTCAGGAAGAAGGGATCCCCTGAAGAAGGGAATGGCAACCCACTCTAGTATTTTTGCCTGGAGAATTCTAAAGACAGAGGATCCTGGCGCGATGCAGTCCATGGGTCCCAAAGAGTCAGACATGACTGAGTGATTAATAGCTTCACTTTTACTCTCTCCCACCCAAATCTGTCCCGCTTAGACCTAGAAATATAGACAATATATGAAATAGTTGACACTCTTCTATATGCTCCAATAAACCACAGAACCAAATCTCTATTAGCATTCAAACTGAAGCAACAAGCACCACCAGGTGGCACCACACTGCAGTTAGGACTTCGGTGGGTTGATCCTCATCCACACTCAAGAGTGCTGTCATCTATTGCACAGGATCTTACTAACAATCACATCAAGCTCTCTGTAAGGTAACAGCATTTTAGATAATTGGATTTTCCAGTTCCTCTTAGAGTGAAGTTGTACGGAGTACACCAGAAAAAACAAAGCCTAGAATTCCATGAGTTTTATTATCTTCCTAGTCCAGTGATTTAGAAACAAAGAACTTTTAGCTAATTTAGGGAATCCCCATTGGCTAGCAATATACTCTGAAAATCACCTGAAGACTTACTCATTCAGTGAGAATATTTACTTGGGCCAGTAACCCTCCCACAGAGGAAAAGTTTAAAAAAAAAAAATCCCCCATTAAAAAAAAGTAATAATATCAAAGAGATAAGATTGTCAAAATATAGGAAAGAATAAAAACGTAGAGGATGTTTTCCAGCCTTTAAGAAATAGCAAGGAGTTATGTTTTTTTGTGTGGAAAATTAATTTCCTTACAAATCAACATCTCACAGATAACAACTGTAATATCTAAACAAAACACAGGGATCTGAAACTTAAAGAAAAGCAGACCAACAGGGACTTCCCTGGTGGTTCAGTGGCTAAAACGTTGAGGTCCCAATACAAGGAACCTGGGTTTGATCCCCATTTGGGAAACTAGATCCCACATGCCACAACTGAGAGTTCACGTGCTGCAGTGAAGACCCAGTGCACTCAAATAAAGGGTAAAAAAGAAAGAAAAGTAGGTCAATTTTGAAGTGGACCCAATATCTAAGGAAAGTTACTGGTCAGGTTGTTTTTTGTTTCCAGGACTTTACACTGCAGACAGTGACGTAGGAAACTCCAATAGAGTCCTTTCACTGTTCTGGCCAGAAAAACAGAGAAAGAGCTGTGCCAGCCAGGATGGAATCTCAGAAAGGAGAGGCCAAGATCCAAAATAAAAGAGAAAGGACTCAAAACTTCTGTGTTTAAATACTGCTCAATTTGCTGGTTCACATTTGAAACACACTTTCATGGGGTAGATTGAAAACAGTCCAAAGTAGGAGTTGATATACAACAAGAAAAATGAAGATTTGAGATGCTGTCAGGCAAATTAAAGGTTTCTATTTAAGTCTAACCAGGTTAATTTTCTTCTGAAGCAAAATCATCAGCCATCTTCAGAGTACTAAAACAATATCCAGAGTCTCCATAGCTTTATCTAACTAAATTTGAATATTTAGGAATATTTTAATCCTCAGGAAAATGTTATTTGCCAGATTTCAAGAATGATCTTGAATCTATAGTAATTATGATATTGACACAAAGATAGAAAAATAGAACAATGAAAGAGAAGAGAGCTCTGAAACACATCCTTGTATCCATTGAAGCTCAACTTATAACAAAGGTTTATCTATGGGAAAACATATGGAGAAAAATGAAATTAAACATCTACTTTGCACAAAAATCATTTTGAACTTGGTCTAGGCCTAAGTGTAAAATGAAAAATTATTAGCTTTTTAAGATAATGTAGAAAAATATTTCATTTTTTGTAGAAGAAATTCTTTTAACCAAAAAGAAAATAATAAGTAATAAAGAAAAAAGTAATAAATTCAACCATATTAAAATTAACTTTTGTTTTTCATAAGATAACAATATAGAAATGCCAATTAAAACCACAATGTACACCCACCAGATTGGCAGACTTTTTAAAATTTGACATTACCAAGAATTTGTTGATGGGATGAAGCAATTGGAATATCGATACATTTCTGCCAGACACAAAAGTTTATCTAACTGCTTTGGATAAATTATGTTATATCTAGTATATGTGAGGAAATCATGAATCTATTTTGGATTACATACTAGAGAAATAGCTGGAAACATTTTTATTAACAGCCCCACACTGAAAACAACATACTTTTGTTGAGGTTATGTGAGTGTATATTCCATACTTATTTTTAAAACTCAAAAAGCATGCTTAGGAGTTCCATGGTTGACTAGTGGTTAGGATTCCAGGCTTTCACTGAAGTGGCCCAGGTTCAATCCCTGTTCCAGAAATGACACTTTGCAAGCCATGTGGCTATAAAACCACAAGTGACCTAAGGGGAAAAAAAAAAAGTGAGGAAGGAAGGAAGGAAAGATGGAAGGAAGGAAAGGAGAGAGGAAGGAAAAAAGTAAAGAAAGAAATAAAGCAGTAGTAAAGACCAGGAACAACATATTGGTTCAAATTTGGGAAAGGAGTACGTCAAGGCTGTATATATTGTCACCCTGCTTACTTAACTTACATGAGGACTACATCATACGAAATGCCACTCTGGATGAAGCACAAGCTGGAATCAAGATTGCTGGGATAAATATCAATAACCTCAGATATGTAGATGTGCAGATGACATCACCTTTATGGGAGAAAGCAAAGAGGAAATAAAGAGTCTCTTGATGAAGGTGAAAGAGGAGAGTGAAAATCTGGCTTAAAACTCAACATTCAAAAAAATGAAGATCATGGCATCTGGTCCCATCACATCATGGCAAACAGATGGGAATACAATGGAAACAGTGACAGACTTCATTTTCTTGAACTCCAAAATCAATGAGGTCAGTGATTAGTCATAAATTAAAAGATGCTTGCTCCTTGGAATAAAAGCTATGACAAAACTAGACAGCATATTAAAAAGCAGAGACATTACTTTGCCAACAAAGATCTGTATAGTCAAGGCTATGGTTTTTCCAGTAGTCACGTACAAATGTGAGAACTGGACAATAAAGAAGGCTGAGCACTGATTGATGCTTTTGAGCCGTGGTATTGGAGAAGACTCTTGAGAGTCCCTTGAACAGCAAGGAGATCAAACCAGTCAATCCGAAAGGAAATATTCATTAGAAGGAATGATGCTGAAGCTGAAGCTCCAGTACTTTGGTCACCTGATGCAGAACTAATCCATGGAAAAGACACTGATGCTGGGAAAGATTAAAGGCAGGAGGAGAAGGGATCGACAGAGGCTGAGATGGTTGGATGGCATCGCTGACTCAATGGACATGAGTTTGAGCAAGCTCCAGGAGATGGTGAAGGACAGGCAAGCCTGGTGTGCTGCAGTCCATAGGGTCGTAAAGAGTTGGACACAACTGAGCAACTGAACAACAACAAAGACCAGGATGAGGACAGAATGTATTGAGCAGAATAAAGTGAATACAAACGGATGGGCCACTGTCTATAAAATCCTAGTGCCCAGGGGAATAAATCTCAGTGATTGAGGATCAGTATCAGCTCTGAGTTTAGGGCTTCCCCGTAGTGGCTCCTAGTGGTCTGGTGTCTTGTTAATTGAAAAGGCCTGCCCTCATGCTTGCACCATGTTATTGATTTGATAGACACACCTGTTCAGAAAGTGAGGGAATGGGAAGTATGATCTAAAGTGATTCTGAAAGTTAGCCAGTTACCTGGTGATAAGCCTGTGGCTACTCTTGATCAGCAGAAGGAAGAGCGACACAAGGTGTGGGCAGAGAGAGGACAAGTTGAAACCTCCTATTGCTTCTACATCTGCCTGAAATTTCCTTCAACAGCAATGCTTCTCAGAGATCAGTGGTCCCTGAGGGATGCCAGGCTGCTGTTGCTACCAGTGTACAAGGACATAAGTGTAAAATTTAGAATAAATATTTAGAAATTTTATAGTGAATCGATCACCCAAGGGTGTGATCAGTTTAGTGTTGTGCGGTGCATTACAAATGCAAGCAGAGTGGGAATATTACACGTAGAGATTGGAAGTTTAGGTTGCTGTGTAGCTATAATAGGTCCAGTTTACTGTAACTCTTGTTATACAGTTATTTAAAATTTTCATCAAGTCTTTAAAGAATTTATAGTTTAATATTATTGGTTACATTAGGGAAGTAAACATTGCCTTATTCTTTAATTTTTACCCTAATTTACATAATGGTGAGTCCAGCTTCAACTTTGTGAATATGGAAGTGAGAAGAAACTAGATGATAACAATAGAAATGATTGTGAGGAAATGGAGATCAAATGAGTTCCTACTAGTTTTACTTAAAAGTATGACTGTCATATATTAACCCTAATTTATGGTAAATTGCTGAAACAACGTTGTATTATTTGTGGAAATGTAATAGCTAATGAGGCAATTAAACTTTCAAAACTTAAATGGCATTAACATAAAAAGCATAAAGAATTAAATTAAAAGCCAAAGAACTATTTGAAAGACAGATTATTAAATTAAAAAGTCAACAGAACAGAAGTTCGATATTTTACATTTAAACATGGGTGCATTGTCGGCTTCTTAAAGTAGCACTTTGGGTTGCTGAGAATGAAGAAAACACAAACAATGCCAAAGATCTTAGTGAAATACTGCAGCAAATGCATTCACTTGAAAATGTTCAGTGACTGCTGCAAAAAAAAAAAAAAAAAGTAATTCAAGTACTATGTTTCAGTGACACATCATATTTGAGCATATTTGGATTCTGAGGACTAGTTAGAAGAATAAATAGTGCTAGCAAAGTGTTCTTCTTTGTAGCGTAATTGGTACACAAATTTTGTTAAAAGGGCATTTCTTTAAGTGTATGGAAAATTTAAGTTTGATGATTTTACAACAGAAGATTTCTCTTTGTATTTCGCTTAATTTGTAACAAACACAACTACCATTGGACTATGTAAAAAGTATGATTTCCTGCATTTCCAACAAATATGCTTTGGAAGTTAAATTTTGGTTACAAGTGTATTTTAATGGTGCAGCTGCAATGGCAGGAAAACATCCTGCAGTAGTTCTCCTAATTAAGGAGCTTGTATCAGAATGTAAAGCAGCATAATGTTATCTTCAAAAATGCTACATTAAAAAAAAAGTCATTTTAACTAAACAGTGTGTTTAGTGATGTAGGAAAATTATAAACTATGGAATGGCTAATGGGTTAAATTTGATATTATTCTTCATTAAGTGATTAAAGAGAAAATGACTGTAAATAACTATCAGTGCAAACTGAGCTACTAAGTTTATTGGAGTTGAAGAGTCTATAAAGAACATGTGCACTAAGAAAAGATCTCATAATATTTTTGGCAGGTAACAAACTAGTTTGATTCCAATTACTGGGAACCAGATGTGAACAAAACAACCATGTTTGTTTATTTGTCTGATATATTTGTCATTTTTAATTAGCCTATCACTTAAGCAAAAATGAAATGCAATATTTTTCCCAGTGGTAGAAAAGGTCAAAGAACAAAGACAAAAGTGAGAAGTTGGAGGCGTTCAACAAACTGTAATGACATGTTCCAAAATTTAACTGATTTTAAAGAGATAAATGGTGATATTATTATTATACATCTGCCAAATTTATCATAGAACACCATATAAATTTTGTGAACTATCTTAATTTTTTTAACTCGAGAAAGATCACTTCATAGGATATTCTTGGATCCAGAATCCACTTATTTCATTAAACAACAATATAACTAAACCCAAATTCTATAACATAAATTATTAGAATTGCTACTAACGAAGGATTAAAAACACTTTGTGAGCACACAATATAACTTGCTTCTTTTTTTTTTTTTTTTTTTGGAGACTTTAAACTTTTACTTTTGTATTGGGGCATAGCTGATTAACTTCCCTGGTGGCTCAGCTGGTAAAGAATCCGCCTACAATTCAGGAGGCCTGGGTTCGATCCCTGGGTTGGGAAGATCCCCTGGAGAAGGGAATGGCTACCCACTCCAGTACTCTGGCCTGGAGAATTCCATGGACTGTACAGTCCATGGGGTCACAAAGAGTCAGACATCATTGAGTGACTTTCACTTCACAGCTGATTAAAAATGTTGTGATAGTTTCAGAACAGCTAAGGGACTCAGCCATACAAATCAGTTCAGTTTAGTCACTCAGTCTCTATCTGACTCTTTTCAACCCCATGCACTGTAACACACCAGGCTTCCCTCAGTTCAGTTCAGTTCAGTTGCTCAGTCGTGTCCGACTCTTTGCGACCCCATAGAATGCAGCACACCAGGCTTCCCTGTCCATCACCAACTCCTGGAGTTTGTTCAAACTTCTGTCCATCGAGTTGGAGATGCCATTCAGCTATCTCATCCTCTGTTTTCCCCTTCTCCTACTGCCTTCAATCTTTCCCAACATCACGGTCTTTTCTAGTGAGTCAGATCTTCACATTAGATGGCCAAAGTATTGGAGTTTCAGCTTCAGCATCAGTCCTTCCAATGAATATTCAAGACTCATTTCTTTTAGAATTGACTGGTTTGATCTCCTTGCAGTCCAAAGGACTCTCCAGAGTCTTCACCAACACCACAATTCAAAAGCATTGATTCTTCAGTACTCAGCTTTCTTTATGGTCCAACTCTCACATCCATACATCGCTACTGGAAAACCATAGCTTTGATTAGACGGACATTTGTCAGCAAAGTAATGTCTCTGCTTTTTAATATGTTGTCTAGGTTTGTCACAGCTTTTCTTTCAAGGAGCAAGCGTCTTTTAATTTCATGGCTGCAGTCCCCATCTGCAGTTATTTTGGAGCCCCCCAAAATAGTCTCTCACTGTTTCATTTGGTTCTTCATGTATTAGCATGAAGTGTTGGGACCAGATGCCATGACCTTAGTCTTTTGAATCTTGAGTTTGAAGCCAGTTTTTCACTCTCCTCTTTCACCTTCATCAAAAGGCTCTTCAGCTCCCTTTTGCTGTCATAAGGGTGATGTCATCTGCTTATCTGAGGTTATTGATATTTTTCCGGGCAATCTTGACTCCAGTTTGTGCTTCATCCAGCTCAGCATTTTGCATGATGTACTTTGCATATAAATCAAATAAGCAGGGTGATAACATACAGCCTTGAGGTACTCCTTTCCCAATTTGGAACCAGTATGTTGCTCCACGTCCGGTTCTAACTGTTGCTTCTTGACCTGCAGGCAGATTTCTCAGGAGGCAAGTAAGGTGGTCTGGTATTCCTATCTCTTTAAGAATTTCCCACAGTTTGTAGTGCTCCACACAATCAAAGTCTTTGGTGTAATCAATAAAGCAGAATTAGATTTTTTCTGGATTTTTTCTTTAGCTCTCTTGCTTTTTCGATGATTCAGCTGATGTTGGCTATTTGATCTCTGGATCCTTTGCCTTTTCTAAATCCAGCTTGAACACCTGGAAGTTCTCAGTTCTGGTAATGTTGAAGCCTCACTTGGAGAATTTTGAGCGTTACTTTGCTAGTGGGTGAGATGAGTGCAATTGTGCGTTAGTTTGAACATTCTTTGGCATTGCCTTTCTTTGGGATTGGAATGAAAACTGACTTTTTCCAGTCCTTTGGGCACTGCTGAGTTTTCCAGATTTGCTGGCATATTGAGTGCAACACTTTCACAGCATCATCTTTTAGGATTTGAAATAGCTCAACTGGAATTCCATCACCTCCACGAGCTTTGTCTGTAGTGATGCTTTCTAAGGCCCCCTTGACTTCACATTCCAGGATGTCTGGCTCTAGGTGAATGATCACACCATTGTGGTTATCTGGGTAACTAAGATCTTTTTTGTATAGTTCTTCTATGTATTCTTGCCACCTCTTAATATCTTCTGCTTCTGTTAGGTCCGTACTGTTTCTGTCCTTTATTGTTCCCATTTTTGTATGAAATGTTCCCTTGGTATGTCTGATTTTCTTGAAGTGATCTCTAGTCTTTCCCATTTTATTGCTTTCCTCTATTTCTTCGTATTGATCACTGAGGAAGGCTTTGTTATCTCCCCTTGCTATTCTTTGGAACGCTGCATTCAAATGGGTATATCTTTCATTTTCTCCATTGCCTTTAGCTTCTCTTCTTTTCTCAGCTATGTGTGAGGTCTCCTCAGACAACCATCTTGCCTTTTTGCATTTCTTTTTCATGGGACTGTGTTGAACATCACCTCTGGTACAATATCACAAACCTCCATCCATAATTCTTCAGGCACTCTGTCATACATATAGATGCATTCATTCTCCCCCAAGCTCCCCTCCCATCCAGACTGGCACATAACATTCCATGTGCCTTGCAACAGACCCTTGTTTGTTATCCATTTTAAATATAGCAGTGTGTACATGATCTTCCCAAAGTCCCTAAATATCCATTCCCCACAGCAACCATAGTTTTGTTTTCTGAGTCTGTCTCTTTCTGTTCTGTTAGGTCATTTTTATCATTTTGTTTCAGATTCCACATATAAGGGATGTCATACTATATTTCTCTTTTGCTATCTGAATTACTTCACTCGGTATGACACTCTCTATGTCAATCCATGTTCCTGCAAATGGCATTATTTCATTCTTAACAGCTGAATAATATTCCACTGTATATATGTACCACATTTCTTTATTCATTCCTCTATTGATGGGCATTTAGGTTGCTCCCATGTCTTAGCTATTGTAAATAGTGCTACAGTGAACATGGGGGTGCATGTATCCTTTTGGATCATGTTTTACTCCACATATGTGCCCAGGATTGGGATTGCAGGGTCATATGGTAGCTTTATTTTTAGACTTTAAGGAACTTCCATACTGTTCTCTATGTGGCTTCCCAGCTGACACCAGTGGTAAAGAACCCACCTGCAATGCAAGAGACATAAGAAGCATGGGTTTGAAACCTGGGTTAAGAAGATCTCCTAGAGGGGAGGGTATGGCAACCCACTCCAGTATTTTGCCTGGAGAATCTCTTGGACAGACGAGCCTATTGGGCTATACAGGTCATAGGGTTGCAAAGAGTCAGAAACGATTGAAGTGACTTACCATGCACACACACATACTGTTCTCCATAGTGGCTGTATGAATTTACATTCCCACTAGAAGTGTAGGAGGTTCCCTCCTCTCCATACCCTCTCCAGCATTTGTTTTTTTGTGGTTGTATTGATGATAGCCATTCTGACCAATGTGAGTGCTGTCTCATTTGATTTGGATGAGATGACTGGATGGCATCACCGACTCAATGGACGTGAGTCTGAGTGAACCCCGGGAGTTGGTGATGGACAGGGAGGCCTGGCATGCCTCCCTCGATTCATGGGGTCACAAAGAGTTGGACACAAGTGAGCGACTGAACTGAACTGAACTGACTGAATAACTAGGGATGTTGAACACCTTTTCATGTGCCTATTGGCCATCTGCATGTCCTCTTTGGAGAAATATCTATTCAGGTTGTTTGCCCATTTTTTGAGTTGATTGTTTGTTTTTATGCTATTAAGTATCATAAGCTGTTTGTAAACTTCAGAGACTAATCCTTTATTGGTCATATCATTTGCAGATATTTTGTCCCAAATGTGGTTTGTCATGTTGTTTTGTCTATTGTTTCCTTTTCTATGCAAAAAGTCTTGAGTTTAAGTAGGTCCCATTTGTTTATTTTTGCTTTTGTTTCCATTATTCTGAGAGATGGATCAAAAAAGATGTTGCTGTGATTTAAATCAAAGAGTTTTGTGCCTATATTTTCCTCTAGGAGTTTTATAGTGTCTGATCTCACATTTAGGTATTTAATCTATTTTGAGCTTATATTGTGTATTGAGTTAAGGAATGATCTAATTTCATTTTTTTTAACATGTGGCTGTCCTGTTTTCCCTGCACCATTTGTTGAAGAGATTTGTCTTCCCAACCTTGTGTAATCTTGCCACCTCTTTCATAGATTAATTGACCATAGATGCATGGACTTATTTCTGGGTTTTCTATCCTGTTCAATTGATCTATATTTCTATTTTTGTGCCAGTATGATACTGTTTTGATGACTGTAGCTTTGTAGTATAGTCTGAAGTCAGGGAGCTTGATTCCTCCAGCTCTGTTTTTCTTTTTCAGGATGGCTTTTGCTACTCAGGGTCTTTTGTGTTTCCATACACATTTTGAGGTTCAGGGGCTTCCCTTGTGGCTCAGCTGGTAAAGAATCTGCCTGCAATGCAGGAGACCGGGGTTCAATCCCTGGGTTAGGAAGATCTCCTGGAGAAGTGAAAGGCTACCCACTCCAGTATTCTTGCCTGGAGAATTCCATGGACTGTATAGTCCATGGGGTCACAAAGAGCTGGACACGACTGAGCAACTTTCACTTGCACTTTTCACTTTTGAGGTTTTTTTCCTTCTAATTCTGTGAAAAATGCCATTGGTAATTTGATTGGGATTGCATTGAATCTGTAGATTGCCTTGGATAGTATAGTCATTTTGACAGTATTGATTCTTCCAATCCATGAACATGGTATATCTTTCCATCTATTTATGTCTTCCTCAATTTCTTTCATTAGCATCTTATAGTCTTTGTAGTACAGGTCTTTCGTCTTCTTAGGTACTTTTGTCTCCTTAATAAACATGAAAAATAATTATCCTTACTTTGCTGAAATTGCTTTAAAATTTCTTCCCACAGCAGTTTCTGGGAAGGAAAGCTTAGTAAGACTGATTTTTCTACTCTGAGTACTATCAATACTAAAACAAAATATAGAAAAAAAAATAGCTTTGTGTCATGCCCTGTGAATAGTATTGGCATCAATCTAACCTATTTTTGAGAAACAAAATGAGAAATGCCTTGCAGGCAGATTCTTTACCATCTGAGCCACCAGCAAAGATTCAAGAATCCTGGAGTGTGCTGCCATTCCCTTCTTCAGGGGATATTCTCGACCCAGGGGTAGATCTGGGGTCTCAAATCCAGGTCTGCTGCATTTCAGGCAGATTCTTACCATCTGAGCCACCTGTGAAGTCCCTATCACTATGACCTGTGAATAGAATTGCCATCAATTCAACCTGTTTTAGAGAAACTAAATAAGAAGTGAACTCATTTGTCACATTAAAAACTTTCAGTGTTTGTAGGCAGTCTTCATTCAGTGTACTGATTAGCATC
Organism: Bos javanicus; assembly: GCF_032452875.1. Classification (NCBI taxonomy): domain Eukaryota; kingdom Metazoa; phylum Chordata; class Mammalia; order Artiodactyla; family Bovidae; genus Bos; species Bos javanicus. The sequence continues at coordinate 50,337,403 of NC_083869.1, read as the reverse complement.
TAATATGAAATCAATGTTTTATTCCTGAGAGTATCGTTTTGTTATGAGGAGGGACTACATGATGTGAAATTGTAATCCCCAATTTCATTCCCAGATATTCACTTCATAAACGATGTGTATGGTTTTGTAATTTTTTTCTATGTTGTGTATGTTCTGATTATATTCATTAAATTTAATTTTATTGCTACTGAACCAAAAAAAGTTTCTAAAGAAGGATATAAGTATTTTTCAGTGCTATTGTAAACAGCTTGAGTGACTAAAAAACTTTGGAAATTTATTAAAGTAAAATAGTTGAATCAAAATAAATTTAAAAACTGAAAGGTGCCAGCATGAAAAAATAAATTGATAAGATAAAGTTTAAACAAGGATAAGGACATTGTGCAATGATGACTTGCAGTGTAAGGAAGAAGATTGAGGAAGAATGGCCTTAAATTCAGAGACTGGAAAGTGATTCTGAAGAGAATTGAAGTCATTATTTCCCGCTGGAGACACAGTGAGATATCTGATTGGTCCATTTGATGTACGATAATGGGTACTTGGAGATTAAGCTCTCTGCTTCATTTCTTACTGAGATGTGTACTCTCATTTATTCTTTTGCAATTCCATAAGCTGTAGACAAAGATTTTGTCTTCAGAAGATTTTGAAATGAGGTCTCTGCTTTACAGCAGACTCTATGTCTGACTATGATTCATAAGGTATAAACTTCCCCTTTGGTCAGAACAAAAGCTGATATTTTGGCCTCCATTTGCATGACTCCTTTGTCCATCTAATTTTTAACAGAAATCTGGAAAGTGGCATTTTGTCTTTGCCAATTCCAAATGCCTACTATAACAGTTTTGCAAATCATAAGCTGAAAATCGGGGGGGGGGGGGGTGTTCCCTCTTTCATCAAAATAGTTTTCTCTCCCTCTTTGTCACTTATCTTATGTATCTTTATATCTATTAATCTATTGATCTATCTATGTGTCTATCTCTCTACCTCTAGCATTTATTTACTAGTATCTAATAGTATAGTCTTTAGACTGGTATCCATGCACCAAGAGTTATGTGATACATACTATTTGATAATACTCTCATCCATATTTCACTGTCAGAAGCAATATTATATTTTTCAATTTATCTTGTTATAAAATAACATATTCTTGTTATTCTGATTTCTGAAATATGTTTGTGTTATATGGAAAATTCTTCTGTCCTTACTAGTCACCCCAGGGATGGTCATTAAAGTGGAAAATAATGCCATCTTTCCAGCTACTTCAGCACAGACTTTTAAATGCAAACTTATCGTACTCTACTCCATTCACAGTTCTTGTCAACCTGCATTGTATGTGAATAAATCAAAGACTTAAAAGACATTCCCTCTGGTTAAATAAAACCTAACAGTTTTCCGGAGCATGCAGGATTAATCACACATAATAATTATACAAACAGATAATACACTTATTTATGAAAGCATATATATACACCATTAAGCAAACAGTGGCATAAACTTCTGGAAAAGGAGGGAAATAAACATCAGTTGGTGATGATAAGAGGGAAGAAAAAGATACCCAGAAATATAAATTCTAATTTTCACTGGTGAAATATTTTGGGTCTAGAGATTTTAAAGTTTCAAGTCTTCTGTGTCTGTACTGGCTGCTCTTGTCAATGAATCATCTGCATGGAAACGTTTGGCCTTGACAGTCCACTGTTAGCCTGGCACATAGAGCAGATTACTAAAGCATCTTGTCTGTCGTTTGCAACTTTATACTTTATAAACACTTCTTTATGCCAAAAAAGCCCAGTGAGACGGAAATCCAATGGAGAAACTTTTAATACCACAGGATAGATTTAGAGGAACAGAACATTTTATAGTGTGCTTCTGCTTCCAAATGCTGCCTTCACCATTCCAGAAAGTGTGATGGGTAAGGGATTTTTCTAATTAACTCCATGTTATGCTAAAGGAAGCACCCTTTTAAAATTTGACTTTGTCAGTTTAAAGCACCAAATCCAAACCAAAGGAGCAAAGAAACTTTTGGTATTCACCAATTATGTTTCTCTGAAATGAATCTTGAATCACTTTATCATTTAGGTTGTCCCTCATATTCATGAAATGACAGACTGGATATTCCTTTTATATCCCTAGATTTTTTTTTTTTTTTTGAATGCTAGTAAATTCACTTCCCATTTTCTTCCATCAAAAAAGCAAACACATTTATACATTTACTGTTGTCTATCATGGTATCTTGTATATTTCTCCTGATAATCTGTGGGTGGATATAACTGAAAGTATTCACCCTCTCAATGGTTCACTTGCATTTCTGGTAATAAGAGAGCTATAGCTGCAAGGTGTAATTGTATCTTATTATTCCCTTTGACTCAAGAGACAAGCTGCATCCCTGTGTGCACTCTGGGACTTCAGGTTCATCATTCTCTGAGAACCCCTCCACCAATATGCACAAACATACCCTGAGAGCTCCAGTATTCTGAGAAAGAAATCCAAATCATGTAATAATGCTGTAAAACACAATACTTTATCACATTTCAACTTTTAGAATACAGGAAAAGCTCTGAGCTCAGAACCAGTACTTTGTTATAAACCCAGTTCTACTGCTAACTATCTGCATGGTTTGGGGCATATTAATTGTCTTCTCTCAGTTTACCTCCTCATAAATAATAAAGACATGCAGATAATGCATCTAAGGAATTCAAGTGAGATGCATGACAAAAGATAACTATGTGGGTCCACGGCCAGTTTAAAGGTGTGGATTTTTTTTTTTAATAAAAGCTTGTCAGTCTGTTAGCTGAATAACACAAAATTAATTTGGATTTTAGCATGGGAGGTCTTTGTTTGCAATTTTTACTGTCTTTTTAACCCTTTCCAATGCAAGTTCTTGAGAGTCCCTGGGACTGCAAGGAGATCCAACCAGTCCATCCTAAAAGAGATCAGTCCTGGGTGTTCATTGGAAGGACTGATGTTGAAGCTGAAACTCCAATACTTTGGCCACCTGATGTGAAGAGCTGACTCATTTGAAAAGACCCTGATGCTGGGAAAGATTGAAAGCAGGAGGAGAAGGGGATGACAGAGGATGAGATGGTTAGATGGCATCACTCAATCAATGGACATGGGTTTGAGTATACTCAGGCAGTTGGTGATGGACAGGGAGGCCTGGTGTGCTGTAGTTCATGGGGTCACAAAGAGTCGGACACGACTGAGCGACTGAACTGAACTGAATGCAATTTCTGTTTTTTCTATAAAAGTCCTCTACAGTGATGCTAAAACTAATTTAGTGCTATAAAACCAAAGATGGATATGTAGAAAAGTATCAATAACAAAGAAAGGTTATTTGTATCATTTCTTGGCTGTTATAGCCTGAATAAAACTTGTGTTTTTCCAAACTTTATAGTAAATAATATGTTAATTTTCATAGATACAGAACCATCAATACAGAATTTCCCCATCAGAAGTGCACATAATTGACCATTAAGAGTGCCACCATATTGGTTGGTGATCCTCATAATCCATTGCCCTTTTTCTGCATTGATATTTTATTCTTAGTCTACTTTCTGGCTCTTTATGTGGGAATCTTTAAATGCATAAGAGGCTCAGATAGTTATATTTTAGTTTCTTGTCAAATATTTACATGTAATGGGTAGATTCATACAGAGGAGTTGTGATTAGTTGCCAAGGAATATCAAGACTCATATGCAACTGTTAGTATTTAAAGTTTTTTTCTGTTTATTTCTGCAAATGCAGAAGATAAACACTGTCAGTTCAAAGTAAACTCCAAAGTACATACAATTTGCAAAGATGGTAGTCCCCTAGTTTTGCATTGTTCAAAACACATGAAACACTGCTGGGTTTTCAGCCAGCTCTTTGGGGTGAATAGTGCCATGTGTGAAGGATCAAGCAACTGCCTAGCCTGGCCAGATTGAAATTAATTAGAATCTTCCACTGTAGAGTTTACAATGTAATGAAGACTTATAAGTGAAGAAAATAAACCTAAACATAACAAATTCAATCACAGTGGTGAAGGGAACAATTTCTGAGATTCATATTTGGAATAAACAAGAAAACACGGACAATTGGAATTTGAGAGAGTATAAGGAATTCAAGCTACTGTTCTACAATATGTTGTCTTGAATGATGTTCAGAAGATTTTGATTGAAAGCAACCATTTCTCTTAGTGCTTTGAGAACTATTTACTAACATTGCTCTCCCTGCCAAATATTTTCCCTTCATTCCCACTGATGTGATTAGGAAGCTAAATGCATCTAACAATGATTCCAAGTTGGTGACAAACACTACTTGGTCTGTGAATTTGTTAATTCCTCCTTCCCTACTTCCAAGTCAAAGGGAGGAGTAGGAAACCTCTGTTTATTCTTGAATATGTTTTCTTTATAAGAGATGACATTAATATTTGCTCTATGGTTCTTATTCCCTCTCCTCTTCCTTCCTTCTCATCCTTTTTCTACTTCAGTCTTCACCCTCCCTTTTATCATTGTTTAGCCATACTTTCAGAGAAGGCAATGGCACCCCACTCCAGTACTCTTGCCTGGAAAATCCCATGGACAGAGGAGCCTGGTGGGCTGCAGTCCATGGGGTCGCTAAGAGTCGGACACGACTGAGCGACTTCACTTTCACTTTTTCACTTTCATGCATTGGAGAAGGAAATGGCAACCCACTCCAGTGTTCTTGCCTGGAGAATCCCAGGGGCAGGAGCAGCTGGTGGGCTAACATCTATGGGGTCACACAGAGTCGGACACAACTGAAGTGACTTAGCAGCAGCCACACTTTAGGCTTCCCAGGTGGCACTAGTGGTAAAGAAATCAATGCAAAAGACATAAGAGATACAGATCTGATCTCTAGGTAGGGAAGATCCTCTGGAGGAGGGCATGGCAATGTACTCCAGGATTCTTGCCTGGAGAATGCCATAGACAGAGGAGCCTGGCAGGCTACAGTCCATAGGGTTACAAAGAGTTATATAGATGGGGAAACACTGGAAACAGTGGCTGACTTTATTTTTCTGGGCTCCAAAATCACTGCAGATGGTGACTGCAGTCATGAAATTAAAAGATGCTTACTCTTGGAAGGAAAGTTATGACCAACCTAGACAGCATATTAAAAAATGGAGACATTACTTTGCCAACAAAGGTCCATCTAGATAAGGCTATGGTTTTTCCAGTGGTCGTGTATGGATGTGAGAGTTGGACTATAAAGAAAGCTGAGTACAGAAGAATTGATGCTTTTGAACTGTGGTGTTGGAGAAGACTCTTAGAGTCCCTCGACTGCAAGGAGATCCAACCAGTCCATCCTAAAGGAGATCAGTCCTGGGTGCTCATTGGAAGGACTGATGTTGAAGCTGAAACTCCAATACTTGGGCCACCTGATGTGAAGAGCTGACTCATTGGAAAAGACCCCGATGCTGGGAAAGATTGAGGGCAGGAGGAAAAGGAGACGACAGAGGATGAGATGGTTAGATGGCATCATTGACTCAATGGACATGGGTTTGGGTGGACTCTGGGAGTTGGTGATGGACAGGGAGGCCTGGTGTGCTGTGGTTCATGGGGTTGCAAAGAGTCAGACATGACTGAGTGGCTAAACTGAACTGGTGTGACTTAATATGCATGCATGCAGACATACATTATTGCTGAGTATTGATAAGGTCTTCACAAGACACAAAAATAAATACTATTTTTTGGTGGCAAAATACAATCTGAACGCATCTTGGAACAAAAAGTCATAACATAATAACATAAAAATAATAGAAATAAAATGCATATTCACTTGATGGAGATTTAAAGGCAGCTTTGTATAGTAGATAGACTATGAACTGAGAGTTAACAAATCTCAAGTCTGGTCCTTGCTATATAGGTAATTAACTATAACACTGAAAAACTGATTTTTCTTACCCTAAAGTTGACTGGAAGAAAGCACTACAAAACGTGATGAGTGGAAACCCAACTATTTGCTATGCATACAAGGAAAGGTTTTGTTCTTGCTTGGAAGTAGTAAGCAAGATAGAGAAGAATTCATGGAGAAAATGGAGTTTGAACTTGGCCTTGGAGATTATGATGAATTCTAGTTATCGGAAAAGAAATAGAAGAAGGGAGGAAGAGAGGCATATCAAATTGAGACAACAATATCAGAAATATATACGTGTGTGTGTGTGTGTGTGTGTGTGTGTGTGTGTGTAAGCCATTATTTAGTAATACAGAAGGGTCTAGTCCAACAAAAGCATAGAATGTTTTCCTCAAATTTGTTGTATTGACCATGGTAATTCTCAGTGGCCTCTTAAGTGATGCTAACATTTCTTGACAATTTTAAAATGCAGTTAAATGTGTACAATGGCAAAAATAAGTTTTTTGCAAAAAAACTTATCAGTCATTAGTTCTTAATATCTGTATTTTTATGATCACCATATTCTGCAAAGGTTATGCTTTCAATCAGTACTTAGTAAATAGTGTTCAACTTCTTTTAACTGAGGTATTTTCATGTCTTATCTGTATCACTGTTAAATTTATTATTTTTTTTCTTTTTCTGTTTTTAAACTCTTTATTTTGTATTGGGGTATTGGACTTCCCTGGTCGCTCAGTGATAAAGAATCCGTCTGCAAAGCAGGAGATGCAGGTTCAATTCCTGGGTTGGGAAGAATTCCTGGAGAAGGGAATGGCAACCCACTCCAGTATCCTTGTCTGGGAAATCCCGTGGACAGAGGAGCCTACCTGGCTCCCAGGGTTACAAAACTTAGCAACTAAACAACAACAAAAGGGCCAATTAGCCATGTTGTGATAGTTTCAGGTAAACAACAAAGCGACTCAGCCATACGTATACATGTATCCCCCATACATATACATTTTCCCCCAAACTCTGCTCTCATCCAGGCTGCCACATAACACCAAGAAGATTTCCACTTGCTATACAGTAGATCCTTGTTGGTTACCCATTTTAACAGTTTGTATGTATTCATCTCAAACTCTGTAACTATCCCTTCCTCCCATCCTTCCCCCTGCAACCATAAGTTCGTTGTCTAAGTCCGTGCATCTCTGTTCTGTAAGTAAGTTCATCTGTATCATTTCTTTTTAGATTTCACATATAAAGAACATTATAAGATATGTCTCCTTCTCAAAATTTGCCTTTTCTTATTCTTGTGCTATTTTGCATCACCAATTAAGGAAAATGGATCAATGATTCAAAATGGGGAATTGACACCTAAAAGTGGGGAAGAAAGTAACAAATATGAGAAAGCATACCATGAATAGGACACTGGTGTCAGAAAACTGGAAATCTGTTAGATTCTAGAACAACTTACTCTGAAAGTCTGATGGATTTCTCAAGAACCCACAATGGAAAGCTAAAGGGTAGGAATTGTGGTGATGTATGTTGGAAAAAATCAGATTTTATTGAACTATCGACTCTCCAGTCTCTAATACTCACTGCCTTGTCTGCTATGAAACATGGGCAAGATGCCTTCCATGCATTCACAGTTTGTTTGTTTTTTTTTTTTAACAGAGCACAGTGACTTCTCATAAACTAGAAAAAAAAGTTAAATATAAACTTATTCCAGGTGAGAATACCAGATGAAACACTGGAAAATATTCTCTGTCACCTGTCCCTTTGGCTAGGTAATGTATCATCCAATGAAACATAGTATGAAGGAATAATTACAGTTATTAATGTATACCATCAGATACCTTTCCTTAGAGCTTAAAGAAAACACTGAGACTCAGTGTATGAAAATGTAACATGTAAGTCTCAGGAAGAAGTTTTCTGTTTTGTTCACTCTAGAACATCATGCTTCAGAAAAAGGGGTACTTTTTCTATCACATGGATTTCAAAAATGCACTGAGATTAGAACTCAAAGACTCTGAAGTACATGTTTGAAAAGAAAGGGCCAGAGTTTACACCTGAGTGACCATTCCTGAGTTTGCATTCCTGAGTGATCATTGTATTTGCAGAGATCAATTTGCATTCAGCGGTGTACCTGAAAATCTTAATTCCATGTAGAATAGAATTATGAAAACTGAGACTATGTACAGTCTTGTTATTCTGCACAATTTCACAATTATGTATAATTACATATATGTCTTTGGGCAGGAAGCATCTTTATTTTTTACCCTGAAGTATGTTATTTTGAGGGGAAAGTTGTGCATCAGTGATAAGATAAAAATATGCCCTTTCCAGGCACTGAAAATGGCAGGAAAAAAGTACTTGCTGTGACTGGTTTAATTACTGATTTTAAGAAGAAAGCTCAAAAATATATAATACACATCTTGAATATAACAAAGCTATTATTTTCTGGACATGGTATGAATGTTTTTAGCTTCAGGATGAGCTCTCAGTATTGCTTAGGACTCTATGGTATGAATCACATTCACTTTTCTTTTTTAAATCTTTACCATCACTAAACTATATCCTTCACCCATTGGAAAAAGTAAGTTAGTTATGTATTATAAAAATTAGATCACAGAATACGAAGAGATGTATTCAGTACTAAATAGAACTAAATAGCATATTTAGTTCATTCTTTTCATCTTCTTATGGTCTTACTACTTTCACAAGATGTCCATATACTAAAAGTATTGTACCGTCTAATTCAAATTGACAAAAATGTAGTTAAAAGATTACAAGATCTCTCAATATAGCCATTTTCATGACAATTACTTGCTAATTGTGATTTTTATCATTGTACTATATTTTATCACCAAATCTTGAAAACAATAATGATATGCCTCTTCATTTAATATTTCATACTGCACTGAAAGTTGGTTTTTGTGGAGAAGTCCATTCTTCGTCAAAATATCTATTCTCTTATTATTTTCCCCATTATCACCTTAATCTAGCCTCACTGCATTCTGGACTCACCGGGTCCAAAGCCCTTACTCTAGCTATTCCCTGGGCCTGGGACACTGTTGCTCCAAAGGTATCCACTTGTCTTCTCTCTCACCTCCTTCAAGGCTTTGCTTGTGTCCATGAGGACTGCCTTGAAACTCTGATATCTACATGCTACACAAACCATTTGTTATCCCTATTACTCTGTTCTGCTATTTTATAGCACTTACCACTTTTTGATGGTGTCAGTAACCTATTAATACTTATTCATTATATATATAATTTGTTGTCTGTCTTCTTTAACTTAAGTATTTTTCAAGGGTCATAAATTCTGTCTGTCTGCTATATCCTACAGACTTGATGTATCCATGTATCTATAGATTGTTTCTAAGCAAATTATACATGTTCAATAATGTGTTAATTGATTAGTTACCAAAGAGTTTTAATTAAGAGATAAATTTGCCTTGCTGAGAAAAAGTTCAGAGTGATAAAAGAAATTAACTGGATTTGGACACTAACAAATGGCCCAAGCTATCAACAGGCCAGATGTAGGGACCTTTGTGAAACACCAAAAATCAAGTAACCCTGCTCTCTTATTTAATAATTAATACTATTTATAATTATACTATGATTTAACATCATACATGTGCATGCATGCTAAGTCATTTTAGTCATGTCTGACTCTTTGCAGCCTTATGGACTGTAGCCTTCTAGGCTCCTCTAGGGAATCTTAGGATTCTCCAGGCAAGAACACTGGAGTGGGTTGCCATGCATTCCTCCAGGGGATCTTCCCTATACAGGGACTGAATCCATGTCTCTCCTGCATTGATAGGTGTATGTGTGTGTGTGTGTGTGTGTTTTACCACTAGTGCCTCCTGGGAAGCCCTTTAACATCATGCTTTATTTTAATAAGTTTACATCATGATATCTGTTTTGTAATTTAGATAAAATGGGTACTGGGTGTTGTTTTTGGGTTTTTTGTTTTTTTGTTTTTGTTTTTTTTGCCAAACATCTATTAAATGGTTTGCATATGCTAAATTGTTGAGAAACCTTAGCCTACTGCATATAAGAAAAAGCCCTATGAGATGCTGTTAGAGAATAAACTGTAGACAAGGTTGTAGACAGAAATGCTTTTAAATAATCAGTAAGAATTCATGAGAATCAGCTTCAGAAGTAACACCAAGGAGGTGGCTGAGATGATAAAAAGTTATAGTTATTTCCCAAACTCCTAGTCTAATAGGTATTGCAATGGTTTCCCATACAATTTGAACAAATACATGATCTTTTGCACTTCTTTTTGCTTAATCATGTTTATATTCATTAGAAAAGACCCTGATGCTAGGAAAAATTGAAGGCAAAATGAGAAGAGGGTGGCAGAGGATGAGATGATTAGATAGCATCACTGACTCAATTGCCATGAATTTGACCAAACTCCTATTCATTAGAAAAGACCCTGATGCTGGGAAAAATTGAAGGCAAAAGAATAAGAGGGTAGCAGAGGATGAGATCATTAGATAGTTTTTTCACAGACCCAGTGAACATTAATTTGAGCAAACTCCAGGAAACAGTGAAGGACAGGGAAGCCTGGCGTACTGTAGTCCGTGGGATTGCAGAGTCAGACACAACTTAGTGACTGAATAACGATAACAATTTATATTCCAGGGTTATTAAAAAATAACATGGATGGGTGTAACAGATAAAATGAAAAATATTGGCAATAAAAGACCATATGTAATATTAGACAAAGAGATACCAATGCCAATATACAGACAAAATCATTCCATTTTGATTGAACTCAGCATCTGACAATCTTGTATACAAACAAACTAAGCAGAAGTCTACTACTACAAGATGTATTTGACCTAACTTTCACTCTACTCATGTTAACATATCAATCTGTATTCACGCATCAGATAATTATTATTCAGTTCAGTTCAATCGCTCAGTCGTGTCTGACTCTTTGCGACCCCATGAACCACAGCAGGCCAGGCCTCCCTGTCCATCACCAACTCCCGGAGTCCACCCAAACCCATGTCCATTGAATTGGTGATGCCATCCAAGCATCTCATCCTCTGTTGTCCCCTTCTCCTCCTGCCCTCAATCTTTCCCAGCATCAGGGTCTTTTCAAGTGAGTCAGTGCTTCGCATGAGGTGGCCAAAGTATTGGAGTTTCAGCTTCAACATCAGTCCTTCCAATGAACACCCAGGACTGATCTCCTTTAGAATGGACTGGTTGGTTCTCCTTGCAGTCCAAGGGACTCTCAAGAGTCTTCTCCAACATCACAGTTCAAAAGCATCAATTCTTCTGCACTCAGCTTTCTTTATAGTCCAACTCTCACATCCATACATGACCACTGGAAAAACAATACTTTGCAAAAGATAAACACAATGACTGTAAAGCACAGGTACATAGGGTGTGTGGTGAGAGTGGGAGTGAATGTGGCGAAGGGTCACAAGAAATATGTGGAAGAGACAGCTAGGAAATAAAGGAGATAAGCATTATGTGTCCAGGATAGAAGATGTGAGTAGGCTTAGAAATATACAGGGAAATCTGAGCCTCTGTTCTAAGAAGACCAGGCCTAACTGAGTGACATACCAGAGTTTAAGGCCCCAAAGAGAAATCCTAAACTGATAAGAAAAGCTGTGAAATGATCTATGCCAGATCCGAGATTCATAGCACTGCAAGAATGTAGAGAAACAGAGTTGGTTAATACTCTTGACTTCCAGATTGTCTTTACTTAAACTTGTTATTCCTTCCTAAGTTTTCCACTCTCATCCTTTAAAGATAAGTGAAAATACCAATCTTGATGGTACAAAGTGAACAAATGGCTCATAAAGAAATAACACCAACGCTATTGGTAAACTGGAGACTTGTTGTATAACAGGGCTGCTGTTCTGGTAGTTTGGGTGAAAATAATAGTTTATTTGCATGTTTGTGGACTGAGATGACAAGTTCTTATGTTAACTAAAAGAATGATTAATTTTTTTAATTGGGTAAGAATTAAACAATTATACATTCCTGCTATGTGCTTGGCACTGTCCCATTCACTGTGAAATGTATCTTATTTCATCCTCTCAACAAATATGAGAGGGAAATTTTATTAAAACCAATTACAGAGGAAGCAAGTGAATCTCAGAGAGGTTAAGTCACCTTTCTAAAACATATAAAAGCTTTCATAAATTACATTGTAGTGTTAATTCATTGGAAAATTATCCTGCGAAACTATGTTAAAGGAAAGAAAGCCACATTTAAAAGTTTTATTGATTCTTGAACAACAGACTGGTTCCAAATAGGAAAAGGAGTATGTCAAGGCTATATATTATCACCCTGCTTATTTAACTTATATGCAGAGTATATCATGAGAAACACTGGACTAGAAGAAGCACAAGCTGGAATCAAGATTGCCAGGAGAAATATCAATCACCTCAGATATGCAGATGACACCACCCTTATAGCAGAAAGTGAAGAGGAACTAAAAACCCTCTTGATAAAAGTGAAAGAGGAGATTGAAAAAGTTGGCTTAAAGCTCAACATTCAGAAAACGAAGATCATGGCATCTGGTCCCATCACTTCATGGGAAATAGATGGGGAAACAGTGGAAACAGTGTCAGACTTTATTTTGGGGGGCTCCAAAATCACTGCAGATGGTGACTGCAGCCATGAAATTAAAAGACACTTACTCCTTGGAAGAAAAGTTATGACCAACCTAGATAGCATATTCAAAAGCAGAGACATTACTTTGCCAACAAAGGTCCATCTAGTCAAGGCTATGGTTTTTCCAGTGGTCATGTTTGGATGTGAGAGTTGGACTGTGAAGAAAGCTGAGTGCCGAAGATTTGATGCTTTTGAACTGTGGTGTTGGAGAAGACTCTTGAGAGTCCCTTGGACTGCAAGGAGATCCAACCAGTCCATTCTGAAGGAGATCAGCCCTGGGATTTCTTTGGAAGGAATGATGCTAAAGCTGAAACTCCAGTACTTTGGCCACCTGATGTGAAGAGTTGACTCATTGGAAAAGACTCTGATGCTGGGAGGGATTGGGGCCAGGAGGAGAAGGGGACGACAGAGGATGAGATGGCAGGATGGCATCACAGACTCAACGGACGTGAGTTTGAGTGAACTCCGGGAGTTGGTGATGGACAGGGAGGCCTGGCGTGCTGCGATTCATGGGGTCACAAAGAGTCGGACACAACTGAGCGACTAAACTGAACTGAACTGACTGACTTACATTATATGAATCCAGACATTTCTCACAAGTCCATGAAAAGAGAGTTTTCTCCTCATTCTTTTTGTTTGTTTGTTTTTGGTATAAATGTTACTTTCTCAGGCCTTCATGAAAAATAAATGCTCAAAGTCATTAATCATGAGGGGAATGCTAATCAAAACCACAATGAGATACCGCCTAACGTATGTCAAAATAGCTCTCGTACAAAAGAAAAGAAGTAACAAGTGTTGGTGAGAATATGGAGAGAAGGAAACCCTTATGCACTGTTGGTGAGAATTTAAATTGGTGCAGACACTATGGAAAACAGGGTGGAGTTTCCTCAAAAAATTAATAATAGAACTACCATGTAATCCAACAATTCCTTATTTAGATATTTATCCAAAATGAACAAAAACACTAATTTGAAAAGATGCATGCACTCCAGTGTTTATTGCTGCATAATTTACACAGTCAAGATATGGAAGTGTCCATCAATAGATGAATGGATAAAGAAAATGTGATACATATACACACACACAACAGAATGCAACTCAGCCATACAAAAGAATGAAATCTTGCCATTTGCAACAAGAGGATATTATGCAAAATGAAATAAATCAGACAGAGAAAGATAACATACTGTATGTTTTCATTCATATATAGAATATATGAAAAAAAAAAAAAACACAGGAAAAATATAACAAAATAGAAACAGAGGAAAAACTAGTGGTTGCCAAAGGTGGGATATGGGAGAACAGGTAAAATAGTTGTAAAGGATTAAGACGTATGGACAGCAGTTATAAAATAAATAAGTCACAGGGAAGCAATATACAGCACGTAATGTAATGAATAATAATGTAATAACTTTAGTGCATTATGTATAAAACAATTGAGTCACTCACTGTGTTGTATACCTGAGACTAATATAATAAGTCAAATATATTTCAATAATTGAAAAAAAGACTGGGTTAGCTAACATGTTTTACACTCTCACAGTATATCTACTTTTCCTTTGTAAAAGAGACCACTTTAGTAATTATACAATCACATCATATTGGTTGATTATCTAACCTTCTCTCACCACACAGCTTCATAAAGCCAGAGACTAGACCTATTTTATTAGTTTATTCCCAGAATTTTCTAGAAACTCAAACTTTACAGAAGGAAAGAAAGGGAGAAGTTTCTACTGTATGCGTCAAGACCATATTCTAGTCTAATCAATTGAATTATCTGGGGAACTAGGCAAGTTGCCCCCTGACATTATCAAATTTATCTGCTGTGCAGTAGCTTCTCTCCTCAGTGCTCTATTACAGTTCAAGGCCCACATAATAGATACTTCGACGTCAAAGAGAAAGATTAGCACGCATTATTGTTGTTTGGTCTCTAAGTCATGCCTGACTCTTCAAGACTGCATGGACTGGGGCCACCCCAGCTCCTCTATCCATGAGGTTCTCGCAGCAAGAATGTTGAAGTGGGTTGCCATTTCTTCTCAAAGCATGCATGGTAAATGAATATAATTTAATGTTATTTGTTTATTTCCCCCAAAGTATCCTGTAAATTCTTTTATTTATTTTTGAGTACGTAAGAAAGTAAAAAAAAGAGAACAATTAGAAATTGAATTCTGTTCATGCACACACATGTGTGTGTGGGTAAATTATATCTTCTTCCCATTTCTACTATATTGTATAGAATAGTAGCTAAAAGATGTATAGCCAAACTACCTGGGCACTATAATGGAATTATAGTGCCATTATTTACAAACTGGGTTACCTTGGGCAAGTTACTTATGCTTTCTTTGTCTCAGTTTCCTTTAATTTTATCAGTTAAGTTGCTCTAGCCTTGACTATTATAGTGATTATTTCAAATAAAAACTAGAAATAGAATAAGTGATGATTTGAAGAAGACCAGAGCATCTTAGCTCCAAAGACTGTAAAAATACCATGTTATCATCTTCCACTGCACAAGTAAAAATACCTAACTCTAAATTGAATTATAGTGTGAAATGCTGAGATAAAGTAGGATCAGGAATAAAAATACATCTCAATATGTAAAAAAATGCATTTTTATTATCTTTGCTTTTTCAAAACTCAGCCTAAAACTTCAAGAAGAACAAGAGAAATTAAAACTTTTCTTTGTCAAAACTAGGAGACATCTTTAACCATTTAGCCAGGTCCATTTCATGACAGAGTGTGGAAAATGGTAAATGCCTTAGCAGAGTGGGAGAAAGTCATACCTAAGTACTGCAATGGCACCCACTCCAGTACTGTTGCCCGGAAAATCCCATGGATGGAGGAGCCTGGTAGGCTGCAGTCCATGGGGTCGCTAAGAGTCAGACACGACTGAAGTGACTTAGCAGCAGCAGCAAGTACAGCAAAGGGGGGTTCCAAATGGGGAAGTTTTCTCAGTTTGCAGATCTCTACACAGTGTTGGAAGTAATGGGAAAGAATTAGTCTTCCAGTTAAGTTCTTGGACTAAACTGGATCCTTTTGAAAAGTTTTCAGGACAGGCACAGAAAAGTCTTTGGTCCATGGCTAATTTTGTCCCACCACTGATGTGATGTTGTGAAGATTCTACTTGTCTCATTTCTCACAAAATTTTTACCATGATAGCTTGCGAGATCATGACCCATTTCTTGACCAGATGTGTCTGCTCCATTCTGGTGGTTCTTTTTCTGTAGATTCTTCTCACACAGTTATAGATCAGTACTGAGTAAAAAGCACATGGAGACTCTTCTGTAGAATGTGATAATATGAAAAATTCACTACTGTAGGAATTAGACAAAAAGTGTCTCATAATACAAAAAAGGATACATAAAATCCCTTTGATCATAATTTAAGATGTATATTTAGCCTCCAAGAATGATTTTCTGGTTCTTATTCAAAGGCCTTAATACCATACAAGAGAAAAAGAATCAGCTAGCATTTGAATTTTTATCAATAATAAATTGTTCATCCATCAG
The DNA here is from genome assembly GCF_032452875.1 of Bos javanicus. Classification (NCBI taxonomy): domain Eukaryota; kingdom Metazoa; phylum Chordata; class Mammalia; order Artiodactyla; family Bovidae; genus Bos; species Bos javanicus. The sequence goes on along the minus strand of NC_083869.1, from coordinate 50,321,432 downwards.
AAACCTAAGCAAATATCTACTTCCAAATTAATACTTACTTAGATTTGATTTTTTTAGTTAACTATTATGCTAGAAAACTGTGATGTGATTGTGCTAAAAACTGGGTTTTTGCATATGAGTGCATATGTGTAATTTTTCTAACTGCATTCAAGAAGAAAATCCCTCTTTTCCTATAGGAAATATACAATAATTCATTGGACTACAGGAATTTCTCAACATCTCAACAATGCTAGCTGATATTACTGAGCTCTTACTATGTGCCAAGAACTTTACGCATATTATTGTGTTGTGCTGAAAGATAATTGATGCAAAGTATTTCGTTTTATTTCTCAGCCTGTCAATTTCTAAATGTCAATGGGAAAGTTTTCTTAAAGTTTTCCAAACCTTTTTTTACTTATCTATAAAGTAGGGAGAATGACACCAAAAGAATCTGCTCAGAAACAAGACATGAAAATCCTTCTAAAACCCTAAGATACAGTATTATCTTTGAAAACATGCCATCATGACATTTGCATATTTCTTTTGATATTCACATTATATGCAACAATTTTTTCTTTAATAACATGTTCTATAATATATATGTTTATTTGCATATGTGTATGTATTTCTTATGTTTTTATATACATGTGCTTAGTCACTCAGTCATGTCCAACTCTTTGTGACTCCATGGATTGTATGTAGCAGGCTCCTCTGTCCATGGGGATTCTCCAGGCAAGTATACTGGAGTGGGTTGCAATTTCCTCCTCCAGGAGATCTTCCCAACCGAGGGATTGTACCCAGTCTCCCACATTACAGGCAGATTCTTTACCCATCTGAGCCTCCAGGGAGGCTCTTTATATACATATGCATGTATGAATATATATACTCACATTATGTACATATAAGTGTGCATACATACACACAAACATACATATTTCTTAGCATATACATCCAACTAATTTTCAAGAATAGAAAACAGTGACTAGTCTCTTCACTAAGACTAACCTATATGTAAACTCCTCTTTTAATATCTAAATAGCCTGGATATTATATTATTGATAGTTGTATCAGAATTTATTAATTCAGTTAATGGGAGAGTAGATTCCATTTTAATATGACACAATCATAATTCATCCTTTTTCAATTACCGATTTCCCCTTGTTCCAGTCTTCCAAACTCATACTGAAAAAACATGGTTTATCTGAATTAAAAAGAATTCACAATTTTTCAAACATCTCTTGAGTGCCAGCAGTAGAATGACAGAGTCTCTTGCATGGCTCAAAAAATTACCTTAAATTCCAAGATCAACCCCCATGAGTTTAATTTTATCAAAGAATAGATGCCTTGTCAAATGCACCCCAACCAACATAATCAGTATCTTTCAAAGTATGTTTGACATTGAGAAGGACTGAAAAACAACATAGGAGTCAGAGAAGCAGACATCGATGGCCTGTCAAGTTTTTTGTAGGCATCATGCTATTATCAAGGCACATCAGGATAAAATAAAATGACCTAGCTGACCACAGGCTTACAAATGTCTTGGGAAGGAAGGAAAAACGGTGAATCAAAAGGTAGCTTTGTTGCATGTCCCCCCAGGCCTTCTTATTGACAGGAATGACAATGGTCCCAAGATGCACCATTATCTATGACTAGCAAGCAGACATCAAATACTCCTGAGCTGTATCTGTCAGAATAGAAAATTCTGCTTAAAACAGACAAGCTTGTTACATTTTGTTCAGCTAAGGTTTGTCAAAAGCCAGGGTCACTTGGATGTGCCCTGCCCTGAAGGAAAATTGTAAAGCCAGAGAAGTACATGATTCCTCAATGTTTCTTCTGCGAGGAGACTTTGAGTCTGCTTGACCAAAATGTTTTGAAAGTCAAGTCATGACTCAAAGGAAGTGGAAAGCAAAGTTAATAGTTTGTCTTTTAACTATTTAGGAATGAGGTTCACATGCTAAACAGGCAGAGTTTAAAAAGATTCCTACATTTAGAGAATTTCTGTGCTATGCTATGTGTGATTTGTTATTTCAAACTCAAAAGAGAAAATTCTACTCTTACTGAAATGAGAGAGAACAAGTTAATGTGTTCAGGCCAAACATTTTATGCTGTGGCATTATGGAGCTTATTACAGTCTGAAATATTTACATTGGTAAGAGATTCCTCTAATTTGCTTCTTTTTGACTAAAGAGAGATTTTTATATACAAATGTCCAGCCTCTGACACTTAAGTAAACTCACTAACTTGGGGAAACATCTGTTAACCACTCATAAGAAAATGCAAGTTGAGAGTACTTCTTTAATTGACTCCTTAAAAAATTAACACAAATTTTTTTCCTCTTTTAACAAATTTGAGGGTGAACATGTAGCCATCACACAGACTCTGAACAAAGAGATGTTTTCCTCCCCTCCCCTCCCTTACCTTTTTCTTTCCTTCCCCCTTTAACTACATCTTTTCCTCTCCTCCCTTCTTCTTGTCTTTTTATTGTTTCCCTTCTAAATTTATAGTTTAGCACTTTTCCTGGGCCCCAAAACAAGTTCAATTATGATCAAGCTTGTTGTAAGTGGCCTGGTTCTAAAGAATATTATCGCATGTTATAATTCCTAAGCTTGAGTAAATTTTTGTTTTAAAAAATTTACAAACCAATGCTAATGATTATTTTATTTTACCAAAATGATCTTTTTGTAAAAAAAAAAATCTGATTTGTCACCTTTAGAAATTGAGAGATTTCACACAATAACTTTAATTTTCAGAATATTAGAAAAGCTAGTAATTAGGCAGTACTGAGCTTGAATTTCTGCCTAGCAATACTCTGAAACACAAGTCGGTGAGAACGTGACAAGAAGGGACCTGTGATCTCTGGTGCATCACAGTTCTCACCAGGTTTACTTCTCTCAGTTACCCATAGAGGTTTGAGTTGTGAATTCTGCTCAAAATCAATTAAGAAATTAAACTGATCAGTTATATTCTACATTCTACATGCCTGTGTTCCCAGTGAATTTGAGGTTCGCGATGTTTCGCTGCAGAAAGAACTCAGAGACAAAGATAAGATAAGAAGTGAATTTATTTGGAGAGAAACATATTCCACAAACAGAATGTGGGCCATTGCAGAAGGCAAGAGGTCCCAGAATATAGCAAAGTGAGTTTTTATGGGCTGGGTAATTTCCTAAACTAATGAGTAGGAGGGTTATTCCAATTATTTGGGGGGAAAAGTTGGAGACTTCCAGGAGTTGGGCCACTGCCCACTTTTTGGCCTTTTATGATTAACCTCAGAACTGTCTTGGCACTGATGGATTTGTCATTTAGTGCACTATTATATTACAGTGAGCATATAATGAGGCTCAAGGTCTACTGGAAATCAAATATTCCATCATTTTGGACCTCGTTGGTTCTAACCAGTCTTTGTCATGTCCTATGCCTGTATCTTTTTTTTTTTTTGGTGGTGCTGGGTCTTCATTGCTGCATGAAGGTTTTCTCTAGTTGCTGTGAGCAGGGAGCTGCTCTTTGCTTCATTGCACAGTCTTCTCTGTGTGGAGGCTTCTCTTGCTGCAGAGCATAGGCTCTATGCACCCAGGCTTCAGAAGTTGTAGTCCACAGGCTTAGTTGCCCCACAGTCTTCCTGGTCCAGGAATTAAACTTGTGTTCCCTGCATTGGCTGGCAGATTCTCAACCATTGTATCATATATGCTGGGAAGCTGAGAAGCTATATCAATCTTTTAAAGGTTGTACTCTCCACCTTCCCTCCTGTTGCAACTGTACAGTTCTCCTTAGAAACTCACAGGTCAGAATTTAAGTATCTAATTCTTTAGTAAATGGAAATGATATTTCTATGACTGTACTGTGAACTTTTTCAGGATCTAGATTATATTTTAGACCTGGTTAAGCATCTGCCTACAAGTCAGGAGACCCAGGCTGGATCTCTGGGTTGGGAAGATCCCCTGGAGAAGGAAATGGCAACAGACTCCAGTACTCTTGCCTGGAAAATTCCATGGACGGAGGAGCCTGGTAGGCTACAGTCCATAGAGTCACAAAGAATCGGACACGACTGAGCGACTTCACTTTACTATTTATATTCATGCAACAGTGCCCAATGTAAAATGGGGATTCAATGCTGGACATGGAACAGCAGACTGGTTTCAAATAGAGAAAGAAGTATGTCAAGGCTTATATTGTCACCTTGCTTATTTAACTTATATGCAGAGTACATCATGAGAAAATCCAGACTGGATAAAGCACAAGCTGGAATCAAGATTGCAGGGAAAAATATCAATAACTTCAGATATGAAGATGACACCACCTTTATGGCAGAAAGTGAAGAGGAACTAAAGAGACTCTTGATGAAAGTAAAAGAGGAGAGTGAAAAAGTTGGCTTAAAACTCAACATTCATAAAACTAAGATCATGGCATCTGGTCCCATCTCTTCATGGCAAATAGATGGGGAAAAAATGAAACAGTGACAGACTTTATTTTCTTGGGCTCCAAAATCACTGTGCATGATGACTACAGCTGTGAAATTAAAAGACACTTGCTCCTTGGGAGAAAAGCTATGGCAAACCTAGACAGAGTATTAAAATGCAGAGACATCACTTTACTGACTAAGTCTATTAGTCAAAGGTATGTTTTTTTTTTTCAGTAGTTATGTACAGATGTGAGAATTGAGCTATAAAGAAGGTTGAACACTAAAGAATTGATACTTTCAAATTGTGGTGCTAGAGAAAACTCTCAAGAGTCCCTTGGACAGCAAGGAGATCAAACCAGTCAATCCTATAAGAAATCAACCCTGAATATCCATTGGAAGAAATGATGCTGAAACTGAAGCTCCAATACTTTGGCCTCCTGGTGTGAAAAGCTGACTCCTTGGGAAAGACCCTGATGCTGGGAAAGATTGAAAGCAGGAGAAAGGGATGACAGAGAATGAGATGGTTGGATGGCATCACTGACTCAATGGATATGAGTTTGAGCAAACCCTGGGAGATGGCAAAGGACAAGGAAGCCTCGCCTACTACAGGTCATGGGGTCACAGAGTTGGATATGACTTAGTGACTAAAGAGTACAGAAGAGGGATATCACAAACTAAAAAAGCTTTCAGTCAATTTTCAAGTGGAACTTAGAAGTACTGGCCAACTAGAAGAGGAATTTAGTTGATATTGTAAATGTGGACTGACAGAACAGAGGCTATCACAAATGGAGGATATTATCAATGGATGCCAACACATGATGATAGCCAAGATCAAGACAGCCCAGCCACCAGGGAACTGAAGGCAATGTGGATGGAGAAAGTCATCCAAAGCCATGGCCCTTTGCTCAATGCAACTGATAGGTAAGCTTCTAGAAATTTACACTGTCCATAGGGAGAAGAGAGGAAAAAGATAGTAGAGAGAAAAATGTTGTATTGATTGAGTTTAAAATCTGAATACATTGAGCCTAATGATAGCAGTAATTTTGTAATATTGAATTAAAAATAGAGAATTTTCAGGTGCTAATTGAAAAGGAAATATCAAGAAAATTTTTATTTGTATTAAAAAAGTTGTAAGGGGGAAAATGTATAAATTAGGAGTTTAGAATTGACATATACACACTACTATATATAAAATACTATATATAAAATACTCTTGCCTGGAGAACCCCATTGAGGGAGGAGCCTGGTAGGCTAAAGTCCATGGGGTCGCAAAGAGTCGGACACGACTGAGCGATTATTGCTGATTATTGCTATATATAAAATAGATAACTAATAAGAATATACTGTATATCACAGGGAACTCTACTCAATACTCTGTAATGACCTATGTGGGAATAGAATCTAAAAAAGAGTGGGGAGATTTTATATAGAATATAAAGAGAGATTTTATATATGAATATATATGAATTTTGCTGTACAGTAGAAACTAATACAACATTGTAAATCAACTATATTCTAATAAAAATTAATTAAAAATATAAAACATGAGGATAATAAAAAATAAACATGATACTTCTGTTTATACTTGTGTGTATACTGTTGCAACTACACAATTTAAAGTGACTACATACACTTCTAAGTATAGTTAAGGGTTTAAAGTGTTTTAGTGCGTCATTTAGAATTATAAATAGTAAATATTTGGTAGGAAAAACAATACCTTTTACTAACGAATAATCCACCCTACATTATTTTTATTTAATTAATAGTCTGTGCTATGTTTTATCATTATGCATGATTGCAAAGTTATAATGCTTTAATATGACTATTTGTATATTCCATTTTTATTTATAATGTTTTACAGGAAACAAAGCAATTTCCACTAAGAAAACAGCTATCTCTCTGTTTTGTATTGGGTTTATTTTATTTAAACATTTACATAAATTGAACCTAAGCTTAGACTCAATCACTTACAAACTATGCCTTGAGAAAGCTGATTAAAATGTTAGGACAGCCTTGATTCTTTAGTTCATGAGATAAGGATAAATCTATTTGCCTTAGTTAAACTTTTACACAGTTTCAAAAGACATCATTAGACATACATGACCTAAGAACTACTTCAGTTGAAGATGAGTATAATTTTAACAATGCTGCTGCTGCTGCTAAGTCGCTTCAGTCGTGTCTGACTCTGTGCGATCCTGTGGACTGCAGCCTACCAGGCTTCTCTGTCCATGGGATTCTCCAGGCAAGAACGCTGGAGTGGGTTGCCATTTCCTTCTCCACCGCATAAAAGTGGAAAGTGAAAATGAAGTCGCTCAGTTGTGTCCGACTCTTAGTGATCCCATGGACTGCAGCCTACCAGGCTCCTCCATCCATGGGATTTTCCAGGCAACAGTACTGGAGTGGGGTGCCATTGTCTTCAATTTTAACAATGACTACTCTCTAATTCTTAAAAAAAAAGAAAAGAAAAAACCCTAAACTTTCATTGGATACCTAAGATTAGGGAAACCTCAGAATGGAAATTAACTTTCTAAGTCTTGGTCAGTTCAGATAGGCTTTGTTGATGTATGGCAAAACCAATACAATATTGTAAAGTAATTAGCCTCCAATTAAAAAAAAAAAAAAAAAGAATCCCCAGAGGAGGCTACAGAAGTACTTGTGCACTCAGAATCTTCAGGAATTACTTTCAATTTTAGTTCAGGCTATACCTACCCATTTTGCCTGTTATGTTCAGTCTATGAAATGGTAATAGCTAAAATTTTTTATAGATACTGAAGTTTGTCATAGAAGTTTTATAGATAGTAAGTTTGTCATAGAACTGTCATTGAAATAAAAAATTAAATATAAAACATCCAGCAACTTGACAGCAATATTTTCATGGAAGAGTCTGAACTGAGATCTTAGTCATTATCATTGTGTATGCAGAAGAGTAATTCTTTTCCTCTTTCCCATTCCCACTTTCAATGAGCCAAAAGAAGACATATGCTATTGCAAAAATTCATTTGAATACCAGAAAGTTAAATCAAAGTTGATCTATTAATATTATCTTCTATTATGTGCAGATCTTACAAACTTGTAGGAGGATGTGCATGAGAAACTGATAAAGTTGAAAGTGTGACAAGACGGGTTACGGAAAAAGTTGGGTTGTATGAAAGTCATTTAGTGAGTGTTCTGGGCACTTAATCACTGTGCCTTTATTTCTACGTCTCTAGTATAAGCCTTGTTTAAACAAACCAGAACCAGGAAATGATGATTCTCATGTCAGCTGCCACCAGCCAGAGGTACTCTGTGAAACAATAATTCTACTTTTCATTGGTGGGAAAAGAAAATAAGTGTAGAATTATAATCACTATAAACCACTGTAACTGTGGTCCCTGACCTAGTTTTTCCAAGATATATGAAGTCCTTTATCTCCATTTCCTACTATTTGGTTTGAATTTTATCCATTGAGTAGTTTGCTGAAATTCAATGACTATAAACATTGTTCTAAAGGAAGAGAACTTATTTAAAGTGCAAATTAAAACAATTTTTGAGTTTTAGAGTTAAACTGAAAGATGCCATTAATCTTCCAATGGAGTAGGTTTTAGTAGAAGGCACTAATGAAATTTTTCATACTGTAATTCGTCTGTATTTTTTCCATTAAAAAATAAGATATTCTAAAGCTTAGATGTAAGCATTCCAAGATCCTCTTAGTTTGGAAAAAAAAATAATTAAAAAGAATATTGGCTCCTGGGACATTGTATTCTTGATATTTGATATACAGCTATAAATGAAGCAGTAGGAGACTATATAAACAAGAGAAATTTGATCTCATAAGACATCTAAAAATGTGCAATAAGGGTTCTTGCCTTTATATTGGATTCTGCAAATCATTTATTGAAAGTATTTATTAAGTGCCTGTTGTATATCAAGGTGGTCTGGTATTCTCATCTCTTTCAGAATTTTCCACAGTATATTGCGATCCACACAGTCAAAGGCTTTGGCATAGTCAATAAAGGAGAAATAGATGTTTTTTCTGGAACTCTCTTGCTTTTTCCATGATCCAGTGGATGTTGGCAATTTGATTTCTGGTTCCTCTGCCTTTTCTAAACCAGCTTGAACATCTGGAAGTTCACAGTTCACATATTGCTGAAGCCTGGCTTGGAGAATTTTGAGCATCACTTGACTAGTGTATGAGATGAGTGCAATTGTGCAGTAGTTTGAGCATTCTTTGGCATTGCCTTTCTTTGGGATTGGAATGAAAACCGACCTTTTCCAGTCCTGTGGCCACTGCTGAGTTTTCCAAATTTGCTGGCACATTGAGAGCAGCACTTTCACAGCATCATCTTTCAGGATTTGAAATAGCTCCAGTGGAATTCCATCACCTTCACTAGCTTTGATAATAGTGATGCTTTCTAAGGCCCACTTGACTTTACATTCCAGGATGTCTGGCTCTGGGTGAGTGATCACACCATCATGATTATCTGGTTCATGATCGTTTTTGTACAGTTCTGTGTATTCTTGCCACCTCTTCTTAATATCTTCTGCTTCTGTTAGGTCTATACCCTTTCTGTCCTTTATCAAGTCCATCTTTGCATGAAATGTTCCCTTGGTATCTCTGATTTTCTTGATGGGATCTCTAGTCTTTCCCATTCTGTTATTTTCCTCTATTTCTTTGCACTGATCACTGAGGAAGGCTTTCTTATCTCTCCTTGTTATTCTTTGGAACTCTGCATTCAGATGCTTATATCTTTCCTTTTCTCCTTTGCTTTTTGCTTCTCTTCTTTTCATAGCTATTTGTAAGGCCTCCTCCGACAGCTGTTTTGCTTTTTTGCATTTCTATTCCATGGGGATGGTCTTGATCCTTGTTTCCTGTACAATGTCACAAACCTCCATCCATAGTTCATCAGACACTCTATCCATGAGATCTAGTCCCTTAAATCTATTTCTTAAATCCACTGTATAATCATAAGGGATTTGATTTAGGTCATACCTGAATGGTCTAGTGGTTTTCCTCACTTTCTTCAATTTAAGTCTGAATTTAGCAATAAGGATTTCATGATCTGAGCCACAGTCAGCTCCCAGTCTTGTTTTTGCTGACTGTATAGAGCTTCTCCATCTTTGGCTGCAAATAATATAATCAGTCTGATTTTGGTGTTGACCATCTGGTGATGTCCATGTGTAGAGTCCTGTCTTGTGTTCTTGGAAGAGGGTGTTTGCTATGACCAGTGTGTTCTCTTGGCAAAATTCTATTATCCTTTCCCCTGCTTCATTCTGTATTCCAAGGCCAAATTTGCCTGTTACTCCAGGTGTTTCTTGACTTCCTACTTTTGCATTCCAGTCCCCTATAATGAACAGGACATCTTTTGGGGGAGTTAGTTTTAGGTCTTGTAGGTCTTCATAGAACTGTTCAACTTCAGCTTCTTCAGCGTTACTGGTTGGGGCATAGGCTTGGATTTCTATGATATTGAATCGTTTGTCTTGGAAACGAACAGAGAGCATTCTGTCGTTTATGAGATTGCATCCAAGTACTGAATTTCAGACTATTTTGTTGACCTTTTTGGCTACTCCATGGTCAGGAAACAACAGTTAGAACTGGACATGGAACAACAAGCTGGTTCCAAATAGGAAAAGGAGTACGTCAAGGCTGTATATTGTCACCCTGCTTATTTAACTTCTATGCAGAGTACATCATGAGAAATGCTGGGCTGGAAGAAGCACAAGCTGGAATCAAGATTGCCGGGAGAAATATCAATAACCTCAGATATGCAGATGACACCACCCTTATGGCAGAAAGTGAAGAGGAACTAAAAAGCCTCTTGATGAAAGTGAAAGTGGAGAGTGAAAAAGTTGGCTTAAAGCTCAACATTTGGAAAACAAAGATCATGGCATCTGGTCCCATCACTTCATGGGAAATAGGTGGGGAAACAGTGGAAATAGTGTCAAACTTTATTTTTTGGGGCTCCAAAATCACTTCAGATGGTGATTGCAGCCATGAAATTAAAAGATGCTTACTCCTTGGAAGAAAAGTTATGACCAACCTAGATAGCATATTTAAAAGCAGAGATATTACTTTGCCAACAAAGGTCCATCTAGTCAAGGCTATGGTTTTTCCAGTGGTCATGTATGGATGTGAGAATTGGACTGTGAAGAAAGCTGGGTGCCGAAGAATTGATGCTTTTGAACTGTGGTGTTGGAGAAGACTCTTAGTCCCTTGGACTGCAAGGAGATCCAACCAGTCCATTCTGAAGGAGATCAGTCCTGGGTGTTCTTTGGAAGGACAGATGCTGAGCCTGAAATCCAATACTTTGGCCACCTGATGCGAAGACTTGACTCATTGGAAAAGACCCTGATGCGGAGAGGGATTGGGGGCAGGAGGAGAAGGGGACGACGGAGGATGAGATGGTTGGATGGCATCACCGACTCGACGGACATGAGTTTGAATAAACTCCGGGAGTTGGTGATGGACAGGGAGGCCTGGTGTGCTGCGATTCATGGGGTCACAAAGCATCGGACATGACTTAGCGACTGACCTGAACTGAATTGATATATCAAGGAATATTTTAGAACTTTATTTCACAGAAAAATTGCATTAGCCTGAGTTCTGTTCAGAAATCAGAACCTGAGACAAGCACTTGAGTACAGCCTGTTTATTTCAGAAAGAGATCCTAAGGAAGAAAGTAGAGTGAATACAAGATTCAGTTCAGTTCAGTTCAGTTCAGTCGCTCAGTCATGTCCGACTCTTTGCGACCCCATGAATCGCAGCAGGCCAGGCCTCCCTGTCTATCACCAACTCCCAGGGTTTACTCAAACTCGTGTCCATCGAGTCGGTGATGCCATCCAGTGTTGGGAACCGTGTTAGGCGTTACTGACAAAATGGAGTCACAGCCCCAGACCCCTCTCCTCATTCCGCAGGCACAGTCCAGGGATGAAGGAGTTAGGCCTTGTAATTCTGACTTGTCTTTTCCTCTCCTCAGCTGAGTTGACTGAAGAGGAATATTAAGGTGCTTATTGTTCTTGAGAGGAGCATGAGAAGGCACAAAGCCTTCTGCAGCTGTGCTCAGAAAATAATTCATAAAGTTAATCATTGACATTTGTTCAAGAACTTTTACAAAAGAGTGTTCCAGGATGAGCACATAGGCCATAGCTTGAGGCCATGGGAGGGATTGCTATCTGAAGCCTATTTGTGAAGAGAATGTTTATGGCAAAGGAGTTTACTGAATTTAGGGCTTAGAAATAATTAAAACAGTTAGAAGTTAAAGATTTAAGGAATGTCGTAAAATTAGCATATTTTACTATAGCTTATAGAAGTTAGGAATTTTTAGAGACACTATAGCTAGAAGCCTTTTTAAGAGAGTGAGTTGAGGATGTTAGGGGCAAATAGGATTTAGGAAGATTAGTAGTTAACTGAGGAATGTAGCATGAGTTACAATGTAATCACAAGTTAACTATAGGACACATTAGAGGAGGTAGATAATAGATGATAAGGCTGATTCTGAGAGAATCACTGAAGCAGGAACTCTGTTTGAAGAGCAACAATGATTTATGGAGATAATAAATCTGGGTGAGGGGGAACTGAAAATGTCAAACCTCTGACCTAATGTTTTTGTAAAAATATAAAAGAGAATCTTAAACTTGAAATATATAGGCAGTCCAAAAGAAAACTGAGAGGCTGTCTCATTGCCGACACCATTCATCTCTTCAGGTTGAATCCCTGGCTGCTGGAGCTGGACTCCGGCAATCCAGCCATCTCATCCTCTGTCATCCCCTTCTCCTCCTGCCCCCAATCCCTCCCAGCATCAGGGTCTTTACCAACAATAATGGGCAAATGTGGTTTGCTGATTCAGTGCACACTTTGAGGCACTGCATGGAATATAATTTAATGGAATCTGGCAGTGGGCTGTATCAAGAATTGCAACACCCTGAGGCTGTTCTTTAGGGGATAGGTTTGAGGAACAGGCAGGGATGCTCTCCTGGGATTAATTCTACACATCTTGCTGCTGGCAGAAGGAACAACCACCTCAAGAGAATGGAACAACAAGTCTCGGTTGCTTCAGCGTAGGATCTTGGCACACGTTGGATTTGGACTTCAGGTTTCTGCACCTGAAACTGAGGTATCTGCCCCCAGCCTTTGACTATTTAGCCTGAAGGTGGTATATTTTCAGCCCTTGCAAGAGCAGTACACACCCTACTGCATCCTATTTTGGCCTCAGGTCATCTTACCTCTGCCCAGCCTTTGGGCCAGAGCCATGTCTCCCACAGCTGGCAGAGGCCATGGGGGTATGAGATGGCACTGCACAGTGAGTTAGAGAAGGAGCAGAGCCTTGCCAAGAATTGTGGTTTGCTTGACAGGTGGCGGTCTTCCTGCCAAAGGTCCTCTCACTACAAAATTTTACATATCATTTCCCTTTCATGTGTAATGCTTTTCACTTTCTAGTTAATCTATACTCATCTTTTCAGATTGAAATTCAATTATCAGTTCCCTGGAGAAGCCTTGACATCCAGGATTGGGTCAGTTCCCCCTTGCATATGCTCTGACAATGCGGGACATACACATCTTATTCTAGCACCACATTCAAGTATAGATTTATAGTAGTCCCCCCCCCCAAAAAAAAAACTGCATTTTTTCAGTTCAGTTCAGTTCAGTCACTCAGTCCTGTCAGACTCACTTTGACCTCATGGACTGCAGCACACCAGGCTTCCGTGTCCATCACCAACTCCTGGAGCTTACTCAAATTCATGTCCATCACGTTGGTGATGCCATCCAACAATCTCATCCTCTGTCATCCCCTTCTCCTCCTGCCTTCAATCTTTCCCAGCATCAGGGTCTTTTCCAGAATCAGTTCTTTGCATCAGGTAGACAAGTATTGGCGCTTCAACTTCAGCATCAGTCCTTCCAATGAATATTGAGGACTGATTTTTTCTAGGATGGACTGGTTTGATTTCCTTGCAGTCCAAGGGACTCTCAAGAGTCTTCTCCAATACCACAGTTCAAAAGCATCGATTTTTCGGCACTCAGCCTTCTTAATAGTCCAACTCTCACATCCATACATGACTACTGGAAAAACCACAGCTTTGACTAGATGGACCTTTGTTGGCAAAGTAATGTCTCTGCTTTTTAATATGCTGTCTAGGTTGGTCATAACTTCTTCCAAGGGGCAAGCGTCTTTTAATGTCATGGCTTCAATCACCATCTGCAGCGACTTTGGAGCCCCAAAATTAAACTCTCTTACTGTTTCCACTGTTTCCCCATCTATTTGCCATGAAGTGATGGGCCGGATGTCATGATCTTAGTTTTCTGAATGTTGAGTTTTAAGCCAACTTTTTCACTATCCTCTTTCACTTTCATCAAGGGGTTCTTTAGTTCTTCTTCGTTTTCTGCCATAAGTGTGGTGTCATCTGCATATCTGAGGTTATTGACATTTCTCCTAGCAATCATGATTCCAGCTTGTGCTTCATCCAGCCCAGGATTTCTCATGATGTACTCTGAATATAAGTTAAATAAGCAGAGTAACAATATGTAGCTTTGACATACTCCTTTCCCAATTTGGAACCAATCTGTTGTTCCATGTCCAGTTCTAAGTGTTGCTTCCTGACCTGCATACAGATTTCTAGGAGGCAGGTAAAGCAAATAAGATAAGGTGGTCTGGTATTCCCATCTCTTTTGTTTGTTGTGATCCACACAGTCAAAGGCTTTGGTGTAGTCAATAAAGCAAAAGTAGATGTTTTTCTGGAAGTCTCTTGCTTTTTTGATGATCCAGTGGATGTTGGCAATTTGATCATATATAATATATAATGTTTGCACAATGTGTGCATATATGATATATAATGTGTACATGATCAGCAGTGTCTGTTGACCCCATGGGCTCTCACCCTCTGGGGTTCTCTATCCGTGGGATTCTCCAGGCAAAAATACTGGAGTGGGTTGCCATGCCCTCCTCCAGGGGATCTCCCCAACATAGGGATCAGATACCTAGATTCTTTGCTACTGCCCAATCATGTGTAGTGAACCTTGGTCTAAAAGTACTAAATGAAAGCTTCCAGAAACAAACAACTCATAAATTTTATTTCGTGGGCCATTTTGTGTAGTGTAATGAAATCTTGCACCATCCTGCTCCAACCTGCCTAGGATCCACAACTATTGACACTGTCTGCTCCTGACACTCAACCACGGACATCGTCATGAGTCAACGATCCAGGATTATCCAAAGCTGATGACCCTTCTTCAGATTTATTACCAAATGATCAATTAGCTTAACCCTAAGTCACCATGTCTAAGTCATTCACCTTACTTCATCTCATCACATAAACATTGTATCATCTCATGTTATCCCAAGAAGCAGAAGAGTTAGTATAATATATTTTGAGAGAGAGAAAGAGATCAATATATAAAACTTTTATTACAGTATAATTATGATTATTCTTTATGTTATCAGTTATTGTTAATCTCATACCATGCATAATTTATAAACTAAACTTTATTGTGGCTATGTATGTATAGGAATAATGTAGTGTATACAGGGCTCAGTACTATCTGAGTTTTCACGCTTTCACTGGGTGTCTTGGCATGTATCCCCTGAGGATAAGGGGGGATTGCTGTACATTTCGGAGAAGGCAATGACACCCCACTCCAGTACTCTTGCCTGGAAAATCCCATGGACGGAGAAGCCTGGTGGGCTGCAATCTATGGGGTCACTAAGAGTCGGGCATGACTGAGTGACTTCACTTTCACTTTTCCCTTTCATGCATTGGAGAAGGAAATGGCAACCCACTCCAGTGTTCTTGTCTGGAGAATCCCAGGGATGGGGGAGCCTTGTGGGCTGCCGTCTCTGGGGCCACACAGAGTCGGATATGACTGAAGCGACTCAGCAGCAGCAGCAGCAGCTGTACCTTTATTTATAGAACCATTTGATTAATTTCTGCCTCCACTATAATACAATAAGCTTCCTAAAATCAGAGATTCCTGACATGTTTTACTCATTCTTATATTCCCAGCACAGTGCAAGGCACATAATAGGTACACAGAAATATTGATTGAATAAATGAAAGCATAGGCTAAATGAACGGAAGTGAGAAGTGAGATGTGGGTACGAATTTTGATAAAAATGAATGTATAACTGAGTATGTCTTGATGCTATTTTAAGATTACTCACATTTTTAAAGTAATCCTTAATTAAGTATTAGTTATTAGCATGTTTCCATATTTATAACATGTGCTGGAATGAGAAAAGGCATGTATATTCAGTTGTTTGAATTTTGTGAAAATTTCATCTTTCCTTGAGCTGAAATTTTTCTTGTATCCTTTTCTGACTCTATTGTCTTCTTGCCCTCCCCACCTTATGCATATTTCAAGAAAGAGCTAAAACCTATCTTCTTCATGATGCTTATTACAATATTCAATCAATATTAATTAACAGATTACTATGCTCAAACCCCTAGGTATCGTTAATGTATGTTTAATTATCTTTGCTCACTAATTTCACAGGTAAAATATTCACAACACTAATGGATCTACACAACTACCAGCAGGAAGCCAACTGGATGATTAACAACACATGTAGTCATTTTTCCACTCCCAACAAATAGTTTTGCTAGTGGCAGAATATCTGGATTTCAAATATAATAATAACTGTGTTCCTTGCCTACATTACTTCAGTGACAAAATATATTGTTAAAGTGACTAATTACTTTACAATTTTTATATTGCTCACCTGTAGTCTATGACACCTTGAATTTTTTTCCTAAATTCTATGCAAGAATCAAAATTTTAAATTATAAGTTCAGCATCAACAGCTGATATGTCAGAGCTGTATCACAAAGTCAACAAAGAAAAAAAAAGTTTGATTAAATTAACTAAATTTATTAAATTGTTGAATTGTTATGAACAGTATCTATGTCTCTTCAAATATATCTTATAAATTTTAATAGGATATAAGAACTTAATTTCATGTCATATTTCACCTACTCTCCTTCCTGCTGCTTTTTTTTATGGCATGAAACATTTTTCTCTGTCAGGTGTCTAAGAAGTAGCATTGAATAATACTTGTCTCTCCTTTCTCATTAGTCAAGGACCATAGATATCTTATTAAAAGAATAAATAAAGGGGTTTTTTAAAAGCAAATAAGGCATGAAAAATCAGTAACAGAATATTTTTGTTGTTAGTATTTCTTTTATCTTTATACTCTTAGAATTGAGTATAACATCTCAACTTTATAGTTCAAAGTTATTTTGTTATTTTTATTCTTGTCATTTCTGATAAAAATATTTTTATTATAATGAAACAGACCCAATGAAAATATAAAGAAATGAAAAAATGGACTTTACCAAAACAAAAGTTCATATCAATCAAAAGCTATAGTAAAGAACCATAGGCTATTTAATAAACTGAAAGTAAAAAAGGGTTTTATGAGTGTATGTGTGTGAATACTTGTATGTTTTAGGAGGCATTGCACAGTGTATCAAGGAAAGTTTATGAGTACAACATCAAAGTAAAAATTAAGAAAATCTTTTCAGTCTGAGATAATGAAATAAACACAGGTTTCAGTGAGAAATATGTAAATCTTTATATAGACTAAGGCATTTACTTTATTCATGTTTTTCTTCTCTATAAATTGAAGACAATAAAATCTTCCCTTCTAACCTGGATAATTACTGAGGATTCAGTTAAAAAAAAAAATTAAATATCACTGGTGAAATACTTTTTAAATAGGAGGGACATTTGGCACACTAACTACGTGATGTGTTAAATAGTAGAACCAAGTACTACTATTACTAATATAGTTAGCATTTATAGAAAGCTAGATTTATCTACTCACTAAGCCAGTCACACATATTATTTCATTTAATCCATACAACAACCTTATGGTATACTTACTATTATGTTCCAATGTTTCAAGTTAAGGAAATTGTGATTAAAGAATTAAATTAGGGTTCAGGATGGGGAACACGGGTATACCTGTGGCAGATTCATTTCGATATTTGGCAAAACTAATACAATATTGTAAAGTTTAAAAATAAAATAAAATTTAAAAAATAAATAAATAATGTCATGAGAATATAATCAGCCAAGTACAGACTGTAAGAAATTCTCTAGTGTAAATGATCCATGTATTCCATAAATAAATGTAAATATTCCATAAATAAATGAAAAATTAAGGAATAGAACTGTTAAAGACTCAGGAGACACATCCACCAAATGCAATATGTGGATTTTGTTTGTATCCTGCTATAAATAAATCATTTGTAAAAAGAAAAAAAAAAGAATTAAATTATTTACTCAAGGTCACTTAAGAAGAATTGATACTTTTGAACTGTGGTATTGGAGAAGACTCTTGAGAGTCCCTTGGAATGCAAGGAGATCCAACCAGTCCATCCTAAAGGAGATCAGTCCTGGGTGTTCATTGGAAGGACTGATGTTGAAGCTGAAACTCCAATACTTTGGCCACCTGATGCGAAGAGCTGAATCATTTGAAAAGACCCTGATGCTGGGAAAGATTGAGGGCAGGAGGAGAAGGGGATGACAGAGAATGGGATGATTGGATGGCATCACCGACTCAACGGACATGGGTTTGGGTGGACTCCGGGAGTTGGTGATGGACAGGGAGGCCTGGCCTGCTGCGATTCATGGGGTCGCAAAAAGTCAGACACGACAGAGCGACTGAACTGAACTGAACTTAAGAACAAAGTCAGAGTTACCCCATGACCCAGAGACCTGCAAGCCTAAACTCTTTAACTTCAGTCTTAACTGCTTCTTTTTTGAACTCATGATATTCTTAAATTTATTCATGACATACATGTTAGAAACGAATGCTGTGTTTGGTACAGCTTATGCTTAGCTCTTCAAAGGAGATTTTGTTGTTGTTGTTAAATAAATATTGTATTTTAAAATCACCATATGAGTAGATAAAAATACAGTTTTGATAATGGACTGGACAGAGACTAGAGGGTGGCATAAGTGAACAAGTCAAGGATTGCTAGCAAAATTGTAGAAGATGATTTCTCTTAGAGTTTTCTAATGTGCTATATTATGGCATGTGATCAAGAGGCCAGACCTTCAGGCAGTAGCTTTTAAAGTGCAAATTTATACGGTCATATGGGATACCCTTCCCTTTGGCTCAGATGGTAAGGAATCCGCCTGCAATGTGGAAGGTGTGGGTTTGATCCCTGGGTTGGGAATCCTCTGGAGGAGAGCTTGGCAACCCACTCCAGTATTCTTGCCTGGAGAATTGCCATGGACAGAGGAGCATGGTGGGCTGCAGTCCATGGGGTCACAAAGAGTCAGACACGACTGAGCAGTTAAGCACACACAGGGTGGGATTACTGGGCTTTCCAGGTGACACTAGTGGTAAAGAATCTGCCTGCCAAAGCAGTAGATTTAAGAGGTGCAGGTTTGATCCCTGGTCAGGAAGATCGCCTGGAGGTGAGCAAGGCAACCCACTCCAGTATTCTTGCCTGGAGAATTCCATGGACAGAGGAGCCTGGTGGGCTACAGTCCATAAGATTGCAGGATTGGACATGACTGAAGCAACTTAGCACAGCATGGGGTTTATAGTTCGTGTCCCACTGGCCACCATCTCCAGGTGTCCTCTGGGCAGCAATTCCCAACACTGGGGCTCCAGATGAGTGTGCAAGATCCTGTCTGGGAGACACGCACAAGATATAGGCAGAGGGAGAGTGCAAAGCCGATGTGGACTTGCCTGCCTGCTGGAAGTACATCCACGTCTATAAGGCCCTAGATATGTGCTTCTCGGGCTAAAGCTCCAGGACCAGCAAAGGCACCTCCCTGGCAGTGAGCCTAGGAGCACCTCAGACCGCTGTCTGTGCCCTGCCCAAGGTGAGAACCTGTCCAGAACCCTCTCACAGATTGCTGCATTCCTGTGGGACCCAGAGACGCAAACCCTGCTGGCCACAGAGGGAGTGGACCCAGCAGCCACAAACACCCAATGCCAGAATGTATAAAAGCTCGGATCACAGCCCAGCCCCTGGAGGTAGCAGAAAGAGAGAGAAGATGGTGGCTGCCAGGCTCCCCCAGGAGAGCACCAGCAGGCCCCCAATGTCCTCACCACCAACACTCCAAGCAAGCAACTGGGCCTTTCCCACACCAGGTTGGGGCACCCTGGATCAACCTGGGCATTGGAGCCGGTGAGTCTCTCCCAGCAAACCCTTTAGGATCCCATGTACCTGAACCACCTGTGGCTTGTGGACAGAACCTTGTTGGTTTTGAAAGCTAGATGTTTTGGGGGCCCATCTCACTCAGGTGCAGATCTTAAAAGTGGAGGGTACCCAATGTGGGGTTCAAATTTTTTGCTGCTCAGCCTGTGGGTCTCCACAGAGGAGTGGGGCAGGTGAGAGTGTTGGGGTTTAAGGCGAGATTGTGTCCCATTCTCTCTTATCCACTTGGATGTGGACATTCTGTCTCTCGAGGCTAGGAGTGGCTTCAGAAGAAGTTGTTCCATAGGTAGCTGTAGACTTGGTGTGTCTATGGGAGGGGATGACCTCAGGGTCCTCTTAGGTTACCAACTTGAACTGGAAGCTTCAGCTTATTGCTTATTTTTCTCTTATTTTAATAATCAGTGAGGACCTCCCAGCACTCTCATTCATGGTGTGCAGATTAACCCTCTGGCACTTCCATATTGTATTGTAATTATTTGTGTACCTATCTTTTTCCTGCACTAGACTGTGAATACATGAAAAACAGTGCTGAAACCTCACCCATTTTGTATCCCCAGAACATAGCTTTATGCCAAGTTCCTAAAAAAGAATAGTAAATACTGGCTTAATGACTGGTTGAACACATTTCCATTTATTGTTTTAATCAAAACCACATCATCTGTAAGTAATAATGATTATCAAAATGCATTGGGTAACTCAAATATGCATCACATTCTTATAAACATTTGCTTGTCAAAAGAAAAAAAAATTGAACACATTTCATCCTACTCTCAAAACAAAATATTACTTTAAAAAGTCCCAATACTTGGGGCTGCCTTTGATTCATATTACTTATTTTATTCAGAGAATTAATGGATATATCTGTGACAATGATTCATCATAGTACATAATATTTCTTTAAACCACTTAGTGTTGTGTTTCCCAATGTCAGATATGGATCTATTTATTTCTTGAATCCTTTTAACAATCCTATGAAAAAGTCACTTCAGCTATTATCCCTATTTCATACTCAGCAACTTGCCTAGGACTTGAGGTACTTGGAGTGGAGGTACCAGCATCTAAAGTCTGCAATCTGGTCCTTAGATCTATATTTTTAACTATCACACTATCATTTCTCTGTTTCACAGGGTCTGTATTTCACTTGGCATTCATAGAGCTCCAGGTTTTCTTCTAATATTTTCTGAGATTCCTTTTTCCACAAAAACTTTCCCTCCTTTTGTGGGCATTTTAAAAATAAGGTTCATTGGCATATAATTTACAGTTAGTAAAATTTATCCTGTCTCAATGTCCATTTCAATGAGTTTTGACAGATGTATACAGTTGTGTAATCACTGCCACAAACAAAATAAGGAACATTTCCATCATCCCTTAAATTTCCCTCAAGCCCCGTTGCAGTCAATCCCCAACCCCATTCTCAGGCTTGAAAACCACTGATCTGATGTGTCCCTATACTTTGTTTTTTCCAAAATACCTTATTAATGTTATTAGTACTTCCTTTCCCTATTAGTCTTGGCACCGTTGTCAAAAATGATTTGATGATATATGTGAGGATTATTTCTGGCTTCTCTTTACTATTATACTGGCCTATATATCTGTCCATATGCCAGTATAATATTGCATTGATTACACACTGTAGTTTTGTAGTAAGTTTTGAAATCAGGACGTGCGATACCTCCAGTTTTGTTTTTCAAAATTGTTTTGGCTGAGACCCCTTGATATTCTGTTTGAATATCAAAATGTGTTTTTCTATCGCTGGAAGAAAACAACATGAGAATTTCAGTAAGGGTTGCATTGAATGTATAGATACTCTGGGTAGTGTTGACATCTTAATAATATTAATTCTTCTAATACCAAAACAGAAAAAGTCTTTATACTGATGACTTTAGTTCTTTAAGCAACATTGTGCAGTTTTAAGAGTCTTTTGTTTCTTGTCTCCTTGTTAAGTTTATTCCTAAGTATTTTTTGATGCTATTGTAAGTGGAAATCTGCTTTTCTGAATCTCCTCATATTATTCATCACTAGTGTAAATGCAACTGATTTTTGTTTGTTGAGTTTGTTGTTGCTGTTCAGTTGTTCAGTCGCTCAGTGGTGTCCAACTCTTTATGACCCCATGGACTACAGCATACCAGGCTCCCCTGTCCTTCACTATCTCCCAGAGTTTGCTCAAACTCATGTCCATTGAGTTGATGATGCCATCCAACAATCTAATCCTCTGTTCCCCTCTTCTCTTGCCCTCAATCTTTCCCAGCATCAGGGTCTCTTTTGATGAGTCAGTTCTTGTCAGGTGGCCAAAGCATTGGAGCTTCAGCTTCTGCATCAGTCCTTCCAATGAATATTCAGGATTGATTTGATCTTCTTACTGTCTAGGGGACTCTCAAAGAGTCCTCTAGAACCACAATTCAAAAGCATCAATTCTTCAGCACTCAGCCTGCTTTATGGTCCAACTATCACATCCATACATGACTACTGGAAAAACCATAGCTTTGACTACAACTGACCTTTGTCAACACAGTGGTGTCTCTGCTTTTTAATATGCTGTCTAGGTTTCTTAGAGCTTTTCTTCCAAGGAACAAGTGTCTTTTAATTTCATGGTTGCAGTCACCATCTGTAGTGATTTTGGCTCCCAAGAAAATAAAATCTGTCACTGCTTCCACTGTTCCCCTTCTATTTGCATAAAGTGATGGGACTGGATGGCCATGATCTTCATTTTTTGAATGTTGATTTTTAAGTCAGCTTTTTTTCTCTCCTCTTTCACCCTCATCAAGAGGCTCTTTAGTTCCTCTTCACTTTCTGTCATTAAAGTGCTTTCATCTGTATATCTGAGATTGTTGATATTTCTCCCAGCAATCTTGATTCCAGTTTGTGCTTCATCCAGCCCAGCATTTCTCATGATGTGCTCTGCATAGAAGTTAAATAAGCAGGGTGACAATATACAGCCTTGATGTACTCCTTTCCCATTTCTGAACCAGTCCATTGTTCCATGTCAGTTCTAACTGTTACTTTACCTGCATCCAGGATTCTCAGGAGATAGATAAGATGGTCTGATATTTGCATCTCTGTTAAGAATTTTCCACAGTTTGTTGTTATTCACATAGCCAAAGACTTTAGCATTGTCAGTGAAGCAGAAATAGATATTTTTCTGGAATTTCCTTGCTTTCTCTATGATCCAGTAAATGTTGGCAATTTGATCCCTAGTTTCTCTGCCTTTTCTAAATCCAGCTGGTATGTCTGGTAGTCCTCGGTTCACATACTGTTGAAGCCTAGCTTGAAGGGTTTTGAGCATGACCTTGCTCGCATGTGAAATGAATGCAATGGCATGATAGTTTGAACATTCTTTGGCATAGCCTTTCTTTGAGGCTGGAATGAAAACTGACTTTTTCCAGTTTTACTGAGTGGCCATTGCTGTTTTCCAAATTTCCCTGCCTATTGAGTGCAGCACTTTAAGAGCATCATCTTTTAGCATTCGAAATAGTTCAGCTAGAATTCCATCACCTCCACTAGCTTTGTTCATAGTAATGCTTCCTGAGGCCCACTTGACTTCATAGTCCAGGATGTCTGACTCTAGGTGAGTGACCACATTATCGTGGTTATCCGTATCATTAAGATTATTATTATTTTATTATTATTTTTTGTATAGTTCTTCCGTGTATTCCTGCCATGTCTTCTTAATCTCTTCTGCTCCCGTTACATCCTTGCCATTTCTGTCCTTTATTGTATTGAGTTTAGTATTGTGCAACTTTTCTGAATTCATTTATTAGCTCTAATTTGTGTGTGTGTGTTGGTGGAGTCGGAGAAAGCAATGGCACCCCACTCCAGTACTCTTGCCTGGAAAATCCCATGGATGGAGGAGCCTGGCAGGCTGCAGTCCATGGGGTCACTAGGAGAATCGGACATGACTGAGCGACTTCACTTTCACTTTTCCCTTTCACGCATTGGAGAAGGAAATGGCAACCCACTCCAGTGTTCTTGCCTGGAGAATCCCAGGGACGGGGGAGCCTGGTGGGCTGCCGTCTATGGGGTCGCACAGAGTCGGGCACGACTGAAGCGACTTAGCAGCAGCAGCAGCAGTTGGGGAGGTGGTGTTTAAGTATATAAAATCATATCATCTGTGAGGAGAGATAATTTTACTTCTTTGTAGTTTGAAATTCTCATTTCTTTTTCTGGCCTAACTTTTCTGCCTAGTACTTCTAGTACTACATTGAATAGAAGTGTTAAAACTGAGCATCCTTGTCTTGTTCTTGATCCTAAAAGAAAAGTTTTTAGTGTTTAAGAATTCACTATTAATCTAAGATGTTTTGTTCCAGCCCACTTATATATTCCTCCACTGTCTGCCAAAGATTAAAGAGTCCATCTGTCCCACCTCTCCTCAGAAAGTCTCACCTTTTGGAGTTCAGTTCTGCTGGTTATTTTACAACCTCTGAAAACATAACAATTTTGTAGATTATTTGACCTTTTTCCTCTGTATATGATGAGAGACACTTTTGAAACTTTCCGTACCCTACTTGGAAGTAGAATCCCCTCTCTTTTTTTTTTTTTTTTTTTTGTTTTATGCTGAAAATTATCCAAATTGCAGTTGATTTAATTTTAGACTCAAACCTGTGCTTGGTGTTAGCAGCATATCAAGGGTTGGAAGAACCATACTTTTCTGGGCTTTATTATTCTATTTCATTCAACATTCAATCAGAGTTATTTTCTCCCCTCTTCTGAGCCTTGTTCTTTTAAAGCTAATCTCAACCAAAAATAAACTGGAGATAGAAGTAATGAAAAATTATATTTTTTGTTTGTCTTCTCTGCCTAATTCTAATTATTTCCCTGATAGAAGATACTCAGTTTTGCCTTACTGGGTTTTAAATGGGATATAGACTGTAGTAAAATGGTCTTTTGGTTCTATATCTTAACTCATAATGGGAAAACACTTGAGTTGAAATTAATTGAAGCAGTTTTTGAACTCTTTATTTTCTTATTAGAAAGAACATCAGAAACAGCACTAGAAGTTTAATATAAGATTAGTCACTAAATAATTTACTACTTTTTAGAAACATGAGTGCATGTTACAATATAAAATTAAATCATTGTATACATAGTTCCATTTGACTGCTTGTGTGCCTCAGGGTTTTCAGTTGCTTTGACACTATTATGATTCACTTTCTTGCTCTAACTAAATTTAAGCACGTACAGTGTAAACATCCTCTGGACAGCTAATTTAATAAAGAGTTTGGATTTTTTTAAGACAAAACACAACTATGAGGACATGACTTGGCTTAATGCGAACACCATCTACATATGTAGATATATAGTACCCTATGGACTTTATCATAGAATATAAGTAAACAATCACACAGAAATTAAAGCAAGGCGTTGTTTAGGCCTAAAGGATTAAAATAATAAATCTTGATTTCCCTTTATTATAGTCTAAATACATTAATTTTTATTATCTAAACTTATCCCTCCCCTTAAAGAGTAAAGTAGAGCAAAAGTCACAATCAATTCAGTTTTACTCTTTGGGTAATTTTTTTTTTTTTCTGACAAAGATTTCCTGACTTTCTATATTATGTGAGTCAACCCTCTGTTAGATATTGGAAATTTGACTATGAACCCATCAGCGTAGTGCCTGACTCCTAAGCTTCATTGTGAGGTGTAATTAAACAAGAAATTAATATAAATTTAGATGGTATTGAATCAGAAGATGGAGAAAGGGTTTCGTAGGTGACAACATGGTAATTCAATTTATTTTAAGGCTTTTGGAAAAATCATATTAGTGTTTGACAAATTTGCAGACTTGCTATTATGTTTACAGCAGTGCACATCACATGGAAAACACACAAAAATATTTATAGAATGAAAATGCAGTGCTATAGATTTGCTGGAGGTCAGTTGACCTAAAAGTTCTCTTCAGTCATTAAATAAGATGCTTTTGCTGCAACATTTACCTTCATTTAGTAAATATGACCTTGTTCCTAGACTGTAGAATAAGTCAAATGAAGATTCTCTTTAGGCATCTTTCCCAGCTTTACATTTGAGACAGAGGAGCCACTGGGAGTTTTGCAAGGCATTAATGAACAGTGAAAAATTCTGTGGTAAGTCCTTTGACCTCTGCACTCTCTTTCAAGAGTCTAATAACAAAGCAGAATTACTTAGGATAAGAAGGTAATCACTTACATGTAGTAGGAAATCCATGATGTTTGTAACTATAGCATAACAAAGAACTAGAGAACTCAAAATAGGATTGCAATAATAAAATCTAGATTTTCTGTTAAACATATACATCATTTACTGATTTTCAAAGTGTGTGATCCATGAAACACTGTCAGTCTTAGAAATCACATGATGAGGTTTCCAGCTGGCTTATTGTGTTCAGAAGAAAATAAAAATCAGTAATTGTTTTGTTTATACACATTTTATAAATTTGAAAATCTAGAGTGATTTTCATTTTCATGGAAACCCTTATGTGTTAAAATATTTACTTTAATTTTAACATTTCATATTAGCTACTTAGTGTGTCTCAACTAAAAAACATTTCCTTAACATTTTATTTGTTGCAGTTTTAAATGTGCATTTTGTTATTCTTTTGTGCTTTATTTTGTCTGTAATTCATTTAAATAGATCAAAAATTTAAAAGTGATTCAAGGCAAAGAGTAATTAATTTTATAAGTACTTGAAAACTGAATTTTGTTAGAAAGCTGATCAGTTTGCTTCTCATTGACTTTAAGGCCAATATATCACAAAATCAGATTCACATAATAGTGACAAAAAGTCATAAAAGATTTTGCAGTGTTTTAAATAAAATAGAGGGTATAACTAAAACTATTTTAGAAAATTAACACCAAGTAAAAAATTCATAATTGATTAGCTTTACCTCACAAGAAAAAAAAATCACACAGCTAAAAAGATATCATCCAACATTATCAATGAGATGTGAAAATTCACACTAAAACTGAAAAAAAATCAAGCCATTGTTAATCTTTAAATCAGATTATTGTAGTAGACACTGTGATATCAATGTCTTTTAATAGAGATTACCAATTATTATCAATTCAACTATTTGTTTTTAGCAGTTTGATTTGTAGTAGAATTAATTTTCTGATGTTCAATCTGTCTATGAGGAAAAAAGCTCATCTACTTTTGTGGAGTACATCAGACAATTATACTACAAAAGAAATATAATTTGGTTTACAGTTATTTTCAGAGCTACATAGACTGAGAAAGGTGTCGGGTTCATCAATGAAGGAATAGCAGCCATGGACATACCTTAATATCAACACACATTCTGTTTTTGCTTTGTTTTTAATAATGCATTGAGGTGAAATTCACATAACGTAAATAGCCATTTAATAGTGAAAAACTCAGTGGCATCTGGTACTTTCAGATAGTTGTATATACATCATTTCCATCTAGTTTCAAAACATTTTTCTTACTCTCAAATCCTTCACCTATTAAGTAATAACACCCCTCCACCCTCCATCTCTTACAACCATTAAATCTGTTTTCTGTTTCTCTGGTTTTATCATTCTTGATATAATATAACTGGAATAGTATGATATATGAACTTTTGTGTTTGGCTTTCTTCATTTAGCAAAATATTTTGGAGGTTCATTCATGTTGCAGCATAAATCAGTACTTCATTCCATTTTATGGCCAGATAAATTTCCATTGTATGTATGTACTACATGTGTTTATCCATTGATTGACATTTGGACTATTTGAACTACATGCTGTGAATGTGCCATGTACATATTTAAATACCTGTTTCAGTTCTTTTATGTAAATACTCAGGAGTGAAATTGAAGTGGAATTATGGGGTCATACTGTGATTCTAATTTTTTTGAGGATCTGCCAAACTATTTTCCAAAGTAGCTGAACCATTTGGCATTTTCGCTAGCAATGTGCCAGAGTTCCATTGCTCATTTTATAATTTTAATATAGCTATCCTATGTATAGTATGTGTAAAGTGGTATTTAATTGTGGTTTTGATTTGCATCCAGTATTCCTATCTGGGAAATCCCATGGACAGAGGAGCCTAGCAGGCTACAGTCCATGGAGTCACAGAAGAGTCAGATGTGAGTGACTTAATGACTAAACACAACAGCAATGCTTAATTAGCTGAGCATCTTTTCATGTGTTTGTTGGAGATTTGTATCTCATCTTTGGGGAAATGTCTCTTCAAGACTGTTGCCTGTGTTTTAATTGATATGTTTAATTTTTGTTGTTGAGTTGGAGGAATTCTTTATATATTCTGGATTATAGACTATTATCAGATATATAATTTGCCAATATTTTTTCCCATTCTGTAGGCTGAATGAGTTCTGAGTGAGGCAAAAGAGAGGCATTAATGCTTTTGCCTTAATCATTCAGGTAGCCCCCAAACAAGTTAGAACCAATCTATACAGTAATTTGTAAATAAGCTCTGTTCAGCTGCCTCTAGAATCAGGGACCAGGGCACCGTAGTCTAAATGGGGCTTCCTTCAATTAAATTTCATAAAACCTGAAATATAATAGGTAACAAATACAGTTTTAGTGAATTAGGTTAATGTTATCACTGCTATCTTTCCATCAAATCCTGCATATAATGCCTCTGATTTTCTTGACAGCCTGTATTTTGCCTCATCTCCACATCTGTAACCAAGAACACCATTATTCTGAGCCTAAACTACTACAATATTTTTATGACTGGAAACTTGACTCACTAGATCTGTTCACTATACAACTGTTAAAATTATTCTTTTTATAACACACTCTAATCTTTTTTTAAACCATTGAGTATGTCTTCTTTTCTCCTAGGATAAAGTACAACACTCAATATTCTCAATTGATCTTGTAATAAACCTGGATTAAATAACCTAACCTTCTTCTTTGTTAGCTTTAACTTTACTCTCTTTTGGTTTTTGGCCAAACTAACAGACAAAAGCCAAGCTACACTAGGCTTATTACACTTCTGGAAATTGACAAGCTTTTTCTGGTTTCACCAGAACCATTGTATACATAGCCATGCAATGTAGTGTACTACATAACTCTGGGAAGAGTACCAGGTAAATAGAACTTCTACAGCCAATACCTACCTGGGTCCTTGCCCTAGAGTTGTGTGTGTGTGGCAGTGATAACCTACCACATGTTAAATTCTCTGTATGATGTTTCCATGCACCCTTTTCTCTTTATTCAAGTGTCTCCACTCATTCCTCAACTCTTAGCTTAAGTGTGACTCACTCAAGTGCTTGATAACATTCTTTTGAATAAATGAACTAATAGTCATGGATATAGAAATTTCCAGTTAATGAAACTCCTGTCATGAATACAATTTAATAAGCTCTTCTCAACAACTTTACATGACTATATACAATTATAATTTTATTCTCATTTATAAATGAAAAATTGAAGTTGAATAAGTTTGTAATATCTCACATCACTGACAGTAGCGAAAGGTACCAAATGCATAATCATTAAGTGTTCCAATTTTAAATAGTTAATTTTTTCCCACCAAGCCAAGATGCTCTTTCATTGTTATATGTGTGTGATATATATATCACATATATATATATATATATATATGTGATATGTGGCAGTTTGTAAGATTATTGTTTCCCAAACAGAATTATATGTTTTTTTGAGAATATGCATCATGCCATTTTTAATTTAATGGTGGTAATTCTGTTTAATGTCTTAATCTTAGTAATAGCATTGTGTAATAACATAGAATGCAATTCAAAACAAATTTCTTCTATCAATATTTTAGATTTTTTAACTTAAAAACATTGCAACAATCTAATGTGATGAACTTTGAAATGATAAAGTAATATAGCGTATATAAAAATAATGTCTTAAAATATTATATAGAAATTTATGCATATTTTTAGTAGTCAGACTTTTAAACATATAACCAATGCAAATAAGTTTCACTGACTTATTTACTGACAGCCAAAGCTTTTTGTTCATGTTATATGTTGTATGAATTGTTTTGATGGGTTTATGGAATATTATTTAGAAAACTAGCCCATGGCCTCAATTCATGTGAGGTTATCACCAAAGTATCATTCCACCATCGTTAAGAGTATAGTTTGTATTTTCTAGTAGTGGTTATTGGCTTCCCTCATGGCTCAGACGGTAAGCCTGTGATGTGGGAGACCTGGGTTTAACACCTGGGTTGGGAAGATCCCCTGGAGAAAGGACTGACAGCCCATTCCAGTATTCTTGCCTGGAGAATCTTATGGACAGAGGAGCCTGGAGGGCTGCAGTGGCAAAGAGTCAGACACAACTAAGTGACTCACACGCATATACAATGAATTATTTAAATGTAAAGCATTGAAATTCTGAAAATACATGACCATATGAGAAAACTAAGTCCCTTCTCATGAACACTCTAAACTTGTTACATCAGTAGTTGAACTACTAGATCTAGCATTTTTAGCAAAACTGGATTTTCTACCTTCTATTTAGGTTATTGGTTTTCAAGAATTTGCACTGTGATATATGCAGAGAATTCAAGAAGTGGCACTCTCTTCTGGTCACCCAACTTTCATGTTTAGAGTTCACTAGGAAATTTAGTCTTTCTGTGTAAACCACAGCGCCTTAGTAAAGGCATCCTGAAGTTGTTTCCTCAGTTTCTTTGCATCTAAGATTTCCACCGATTTCTCTCCTTCTGAAACAACCATGTTCTAATTGATTCCCCTATTCATATCACTGCTGACTTCTTATCTCTATATTACAAACATTAAAAATAAAAAGGCTCATCAAATTGCTTATCACCTATTTTAGGTCTGCCAGGAAAAAAAAAATGCTTTATTTTGATAGAACAATATACAGTATCTGTGGTAGAATACAAAAAAACAGAATTCACTGGTTTAATATAAAGTTCTCAGATATTTAATCAAGCATCTAGATAAAAAATACTCTCACTGACTAACAAAGACAAGAGTCTGATTACCTATCTTTGAGGAAAAGAGAAAATTATTTGGTGTGTTTCACTATTGTACCTGTCACACACTTTTAATTAAAAATGTATTGACGCATGACTAAACTGTGAAAAACAGACCCATTTTAGTTCAATGGAAGTAATGTACATGTAGCCCAGTAGAATAAGTCCATGTAATTATAGCAAGATAGCTCAGGCACAGCAAGCCTCTCACACCTCAATCTCAAAGCAGATGTAAATGTCAGGCGCCAAATATCACAAATCTGTGTGGACTCAGCATCAGTGATTTTACTAATTTAGTCTAAATACCTATGATGAAGTCATTTTGCTAATCTATGGCAAATTAAATATGTGTATAAGTGAATGTTGAATAATGAGTAACTTTCCTTTTATTCACCACCAGTATTGCATATCAGAATTCACTGAACTCAGGGCTGAAACTAAATGCATATTTCAAATAGTGGTAGATATGTGTTACCATGAGTTTGGAACCTGGACCTAAAATACTTTTTATATTAACTGATTTTTTTTTAAAGTAATTTACCCACAAAAACTTAACACAATCAAGCTGAAGAAATGGAAATCAGAGACTAAGGTCTGAGGTACTGTCCTTCATTGAGTAGTCTTGAAATAGTCACTAATGGCAAGATGTTTTAGAAATCTCAGAAACCATAACCCAGTAAAGAAAACCATAAAATAAAAAATCATACCAGTTTGATAGTTCTTTCCATTTTTAAATCAAATCCAACAGTTGCATATTTAATGATGGATTAACATAATTAATTAGGCCAGTAATCACTAATTCACCATTCTCTATAAGATCCACTATCCATGTGTTATAGTAAACACTGGGGAAAAGATGAAAATGCTTTATTTATTTCTTCAGCGGAAAGTCTTCACATTGGGCACTTCCACAGATGGTATCTCAGTTAATCCTAAGGACACATTTGAGAAGTAGGAATTGTTTTACTGATGAGATAAACTGCCACTTTGATAAATGAACCGAATTTTTCATCACACCTAGTGAGCGACAGATTCAAACTTCTTATCCTCTCAAAGCAAAATCTGGTTTCTTTCTCACCATTGTGATTTATTGCTACTCCTCCATTCAAGTAAATTAACAGTTTTAAAAATGGAGTTATCTTTAAGAAAGCTCACTAACTTATGTGACCCTAATATACTCCATGTATTTGCATACTTTACCTTATTTTATTATCTTAAGGCTTTAGAGTTAATAATGCAATCTGCATCTTACAATAAGGAAGTGGGCTGAAAGAAATTATGTGTGTCATTCAAAATTACTAATATGGGAGACATTTCAAATTCAGGTGTCCCTAGTTCTCGAAGTCCTGTGTTTTTTTTTTTTTTGTTTTGTTTTTTTGTTTTTTTGGATTTAATGTATAGAAATGGCTTAAGTGGGAGGTAAAGATGAGCATCCTACCATTCAGATTTTGGGAGTTGAAGTTTAGGTTGAATTATTTAGACTTGGACAACTAACTGAAGATTTTTATTCCTTGGCCTCTCATTATAAAGACCCAGGATAATTATAGGCATATATCTGGCAGCAACATAAAACTTGATTTAAAAGGGAAAAGAACTGACATGGAGTAATGAAGTAAAAATATCTGATGGCCTGAGAAATTGTGCAGTGGAGAAGTGAAAGCTGTGGCATGGGGTGATTGTTAGGGAGGTATGATGGATTGGATCATTCTGATACCTGTTTAATGGCTGAGTGAATGTTTCAACCCTCACTGAAAAGACACTGACATGACAATATGGCACTGAGAATAAAAAGTAGGAGTAAAAGAGTAAAATAAAAACATCAGTTTGAGCATAAAGAAATTAAGAGTCTTTATCTTCTGTGGGAACATGGGATTTGATGAATGAAAAAGAGGTCAGAGCAAGATATAAAGACCAATGAGTATGATTCAATTTGCTCAAATGTGAGAGCTCAAGCTATTGTAAGATAAGGGATGAGAAGGATAGATACGGACTTAGCTTTGGGAAAGATTACTTTTTTTGGAAGAAAGAGCAGTTCCATTAGTGTTCATACTCTCAGTAGAGAATCAAGAAAGGCAATATTAAGAATATCAAGAGATGAGAAAGTTTCATTTCAAACAAACAATGAGAGAGCTCTTATTTTATGCCAGGTTGCTGTCTTATCTTGAGGAACCAGGAATTACAAGGAACTTGTCTTCTCTTCCATAAAAGCATATAGGTTGATGGAAGTAAAAAAAAAAAAAAAAACTTAACTTGATGGGATACTGTATGGTAGACTTCTTGAAACATTGCCATTTTGAAGGGAGCAACTGGAAGTGCCTCCTTTTTCAAGCCCTCAGACTTCCAACATGATCATTTTTCCTAGTATCACAGATATAAAATGTTCTCTGCATTCCCTTCATTAAATCATTTATTATTAATTTATCTGTTTTTTAATTAAGCATATAGTTACCAGTAAAGTACATGTTAGATATTATGTAGAATCATAAAAAGTAAAGAGAGAGAAATGCCTGGCCTCATGGAGGACAGAATAACTCTTTCTCATAATGTGTGCCAAGGGAGAAAAGGATGGCAGATCCGTGCTATTTTGTAACCTAATGACATGAAAATGCCGTGCTGTGCTGTGCTTAGTCGCTCAGTCGTGTCCGACTATTTGCAACCCCACAGACTGTGGCCTATGGCAGACATGGCAGACTCCTCTGTCCATGGATTCTGGATTCTCCAGGCCAGAATACTGGAGTGGGTTGCCTTGCCCTCTTCCAGGGGATCTTCCTAACCCAGAGATCGAACCCAGGTCTCCCGCATTGCAGGCAGATTCTTTACCATCTGAGCCACCAAAGAAGTAGTGATTTGGAAGATGTCACTGTATTTCTTATTTCTTTTCACTGTCAGACTTCGGTCAAGCTCAGTAGGGTCTTATTTTTCCTCTGATTCTGCCAAGCATAATTCTTTAGCTGTGGTTTCACTGTTTTGGGACAGTGGAAATTTTATTCATCCAGACATTCACTTGTAATATGCTACAATTTGCCCTCAAACTATGTGTCTTCCATCTAAGAGTCTCTGCTCATTTTTATGGAAGGCAAGATAAAAGAGTGAGATTATTCCTCTAGTAATACGATATATTGAACAGATTAAGCAGCCATTTTCTCATTCATTTCCCTAAACTCAGAGCTCCTAGAAGAATTAAAGGGTTTTTGTTTGGTTGTTTTAAAGGATAAAGTAAAATACTTGGCTTTCTACTGAAAGCATACTCATGAATCTCTAGAAAAATGTAATATAAAAGAGATATGAGTAAAAATTTCCAAACTGATGTTATTATGGTTATTATACTCACTGATT
The DNA here is from genome assembly GCF_032452875.1 of Bos javanicus. NCBI lineage: Eukaryota > Metazoa > Chordata > Mammalia > Artiodactyla > Bovidae > Bos > Bos javanicus. The sequence goes on along the minus strand of NC_083869.1, from coordinate 50,287,668 downwards.
TGTGTAGTCTCTCTTAGAAACAATTATTTTGGAAGAGGTTTTATTAACAAATTGCAACTTCAAACTAACATCATCATAGTAACCAGGTTTTCCAGCTGGAGAATTTGGATCAGGGTGGGTTTCTTTTCTTTCTTTCTTTTTCTTTTTTTTTTTTAAATTATTTATTTGGCTGTGCTGGGTCTTAGTTGAGGCTCTCAGGATTGTCAGCCTTTGTTGTGGCATGCAGGATGTTTAGTTGTGGCATGCAGATTCTTAGTTGTGGCATGTGGGATCTAATTTCTTGTCCAGGGATCAAACCTGGGCCCCTTGTATTTGGAGCATAGGGTCTTAGCCACTGGACTACCAGGGAAATCCTGAATCAGCATGGCTTTCTTAGAGTACCAGTGGAATTAAAGGATGGTGCTAGCCCTTTTTGGATGTGAATTGCTTCTCCAAGTACACATGGAACCACTTTTTTTTGTAACCTCTGTGACCAATATTACTCATTTTCACTTATACAAATTACTCAGTAAAAGGGAAACAGCATGTATGAATAGTGAACTTTCAGTGTAGTGTACTGGAAGAGATTTATTGCTGAGGAGAGTTGAGTTCTAGGAATGCTGAGAGCCAGAGGGCAATGCAGATGCAGGCAGAAGGATTCAATCACAGTTTCAGGTGCCTTCCGTCATGAATCTGTTGATGACTGGGGCATCCCTGTAGAAACCGTCTGTTCGACATCTTGAGAGAACATGTGGCATTCAGAGGGACATGCTTAGGATAGGAAGTGTTATTGAACAGCCCCTTTCTTCCTTACTCTTTCATTAATTTCTCACTGCTACTGTTTCAAAAGCTACAGGTTCTCTTGGCCACCCCAGCCAATTTTCAACATGCTGGCATTTTGGAAACATTCAAAGATCTCTACACCAACCTATAGGTAGTTTTGCACTAATGTAGATCCAAACAAATCCTTAAGCAGTATTCCTTTAGTCTCATGAAAACAATTACACACTATAATATATAAAATAGATACCTAGCAAGGATGTACCATACAGTATAGGGAACTCTACTCAGTAATCTGTAATGAGCTATATGGGAACAGAATCTTAAAAAGAGTGGATATATGTATATTACTATGTATAACTGATTCACTTTGCTGTACAGCAGAAAGTAACACAATATTGTAAATCAACTATACTCCAATAAAAATCTTAAAAAAAAAAAAAAAAAGAATCCAACGAGTTGTTTGGCATGTTTGTAATCCAATGTTCAGGTTGGGTTTAATTTTAAAAATTATTTTAAAATACAGAAAACTTTACATGGATCATTATAAAGCTCACTATGTGCATGTGTTTGTAAAGAGATGTTAGGAAGCATGTTAAGAACTTCATGAGTTCTGCTTCCCAAGATATTTCATTCCCAATGTTGCCCTAGTAGAAAGCAAAATGTAAACTTCATAGGCTGCTTCATTTAGGAATCATGAATCAAAAAAATAAAAGACTTAAAGCAAATTTTAATTATGAAGAAAAATTAGAAACATACATATAATGATATAATATACTTAATGTAGTTATCGTTTCAGTTCAATTCAGTCACTCAGTCGTGTCCAACTTTTTGCAAACACATGGACTGCAGCATGCCGGGTTTCCTTATCCGTCACCAACTCCCAGAGCTTGGTCAAACTCATGTTCATCAAGTTGGTAATGCCATCCAACTATCTCATCCTCTATCTTATAGTTAAATAATTATATAATGTATATATATGTCATATAGTTATATAATGTAGTATGGTTATATAATTATAGTTCTCAATTTTAGTAAACATGGATGCTAATACATATGATATATAAACATATACAGTGTAAATATATAGCATGTAATTGCTATTGAGTTTACTTGTCATATTGAAATTTCAGCTTATTTAATCATAATCGGTGGTCATGAAATGTGTAGTATAATTTTAAATACCTGCTGATATGTATTTCTTAAGACTAACTATTTCTATTTCATGCAAAACATGGCTTTTTGGCTATTTGGCCATTGGCCATTGGCCACCAGGGGCTTCCCTGGTGACTCAGAGGATAAAGCGTCTGCCAGCAATGCAGGAGACCCGGGTTCAATACCTGGGTTGGGAAGATCCCCTGGAGAAGGAAATGGCAACCCACTCCAGTATTCTTGCCTGGAGAATCCCATGGACAGAGGAGCCTGGCGGGCTATATTCCATGGGGTCGCAAAGAGTTGGACACGACTGAACGACTTCACCTTCACTTTCTTTCACTTTTGGGAATTCTTAAACAGTATTTACAGAATATTTATACTGATACTTTCCACTTATCTTGAACAGATCAGAGGCTTTATTGCAATTCCTTGAGAAAATAATACATATTTTCATGTTTCCTTCATTAAACATAGTAAATTATTTCATTCTTTTTTTTAAAAAAGCTGTCAACTTATCAGTGAACTTTAAATTTATGTTTTTCCCTATTTTTGTCAGGTGTGAGTCAAAAACAAACAATTTGAGACAGTTCTCCAATTACTCATTTAGAACAAACACAAAAAATATAGTGTGAGCAATTTATTGTTGACTTTCCTTAGTTTAAAGCAACCTCTGTGTTTGTATCTAACACTTGCCTCCCCATCTTTACCTATTACTTGTTCAAATAGTGGTGAATTGGAAGCATGGTCTTTTGATGTGCTAATCACTTTTTCTTAAGAGTATAAACTTTACAAAGAGGCTATGACCATACATAGTCAGAATTTATCACCTACAACAAAGTACAAATGGAACTAAACCTTGAATTTTTAACTTTGAAGTGCAAAATCTTCAAACTCATTTATTAATTGTCAGGGTCCCCACAGTTTCTGTCCCGTTAATGAGATCAAATTCTCCGTGGTTCAGATCTTGCTCAAAATTGAAAAACTTTATGGTGCTAACAGGTTTGGGCATATGTAAATGTGTTCTCCAGTTGTCAGCCTGTTTTTCCATCTTACTTTAGGAATAACTCACTATTTCCACAAGCTTCTATGACTTTCTTGTTTCTGTCTCTCCTCACTTGTTACCCAGAACAAATCCATCCTGCTGCAATGGGTAAAACATTCTTTATCTGTCTCAAAACAGCTTTCCCTATTATTTACATTTTCAAATCTTTTTCTAAACACATCCGTGCATCCACTCAGCTGTTTTCAAAAAGATGTACATCAGGGACACCTTCATTGAACTAGCAATGGTAGCAGTAAACGTCTTGCTCGTCAGAAAATTTGCAAGTTCAAAACCTCATGGTATACTTGGAGAGTTTATAAGTTTTCAATATCCCATACTGTACATTTATCAAAAATGAATTTCATCTGCTACTGGGCTGCCCAATTCTCCGGTATGATTAGAACCATCTGGAGCATCTCCCAAACCTCATTAGCTTTTAACTAACCCAAATAGTTTAGTGTCATCAGAATATTTCACCATCTCTCTGTTTATGTTGTCTTCTTCATCACTAGTAAAGACACACTGACAGACATAAGTCCCAACACCAAAAGCCACGATTCCAACCTTCAGCTTCTCACAGTGAAGAATATGCATCTATTATTGATCTTTGTTCTAATCTCTTAATCATCTCCCACAAAACACATATGTATTCTAATTCATTACCATGACATCTCCTATAGATTAGTGAGAACTAGACAATTAGTATGATGGTAAAGAAGCAGCATTTTATTTCATACCAAAATTTTGGTAATTAGAAATCAGGAAACTAAGGACACAGTGGAAAAAGAAAGAGAAAATTTGGAAAATATTTAACAAATAATACTTGTTAGTACTTCACACGGAGAAGGCAATGGCACCCCACTCCAGTACTCTTGCCTGGAAAATCCCATGGACGGAGGAGCCTGGTAGGCTGCAGTCCATGGGATCGCTGCCAGTCAGACACGACTGAGCGACTTCACTTTCACTTTTCACTTTCATGCTTTGGAGAAGGAAATGGCAACCCACTCCACTATTCTTGCCTGGAGAATCCCAGGGACGGGGGAGCCTGGTGGGCTGCCATCTCTGAGGTCGCACAGAGTCGGACACGACTGAAGCGACTTAGCAGCAGCAGCAGCAGTACTTCACAAGGTCAAGTCTTCTCGCCTCTAATAGCAAGGCCTTCTGTAAGAACTTTAAGATTCTGCTTAGTTATGACTTTGCTTTTGGAATAGATTAAGTCATCTAAACTGTGTTTATATTTCTTTTAGTATGCAGTTGACAGCTGACCCTTGAACCATGCAGGGTACCAGCTCTCTGTGCAGTCAGAAATCCATATGTAACTCTTTTTTTTTTTTCCGGCCAGAGTACATAGCATTCAGAATCTTAGTTTTCCAACCAGTGATTGAACTCATGCCCCTTGCAGTGGAAGTATGGAGTCTAAACCACTGGATTTCTAGGGAAGTCCAAAATTCCATGTATAACTTTATAGTTGACCCCTCTGTACCTGCAGTCCAAATCTGAGTGTTCAGCCAATTATGGGTTGTGTAGTACATTAGTTGATTTATTAAAGATATCTATGTATATAACTAGATCCAAGCAGTTCAAACTAATGTCATTCAAGTGTCAACTGTATCTGTGGTAATGTTAGCCCAAGATGTCATTATATTAGCTATTAAATCATTATGAAATATGTAAACTATTAAACAGAATGTAATAGTGTAATTACATTATTATCAAATGAATAACACACCTATATCACTAGTATAACATAAAGGGGGTCATGAATGAGTAACTATTTAAATCAACACAATTTCATTGAGCTCAGAAAGGATAACATTTCTCACTTAATTTACATAAATATTTTGGTTCTTTTATTTTCCATAATTTATTTGAAAAAATAGAAAATTGTTATAGTTTTCGTTGTGTTTACAGAGGACCTTATATTGTCACTTTTATTTCTTTTTTTCCATAATCGTCATTTTCAGTGATTGGCAGATATAAACAGGTATTTTAAATTATTTGTAACTTCACCTGCAGCATTTGGTTGTGTTAGGATTCATTCTCCTTTTTAAAAATAGTTTTTAATTATTTTTTATAGGAATATAGTTGATCTACAATGTTTATTATCACCTTTCTTAGATTATATTTTTCTGTATTTTAGGAAAAGCATAACTTACTAGTGACAGCAAAGTTTTGCAAAATTTTGTATCAATCCAATATATGTGTGTGTATATATATATATATATATATGTGTGTGTGTGTGTGTGTGTAATAGTTATATGTAATATTCAACAGTGACAGTTCACACATTTTGGATAACACGTCTCTATGGAATACAGTCTATATGATCATCCCTGTCTAATGTAAAAATCTAAAAATCAAATGCTTAAATGCCTGTTCCCTTTTTATATTCCAGTCAGTAAACTATTTTGTACTAAGAATGAAAATATTCCATACTCCATTGAACATATTCTTTCCTGCTGCTCATTATTTACTACATCATATGTTTTAGAAGTGATGTTTAACCATAATGTAAAAACATTCATAGATAAAAGATTTAAGTACTTTGTGAATTAGTAACCACATACATTTAATAATTGGTTAACAACATGATTTTGCTTTTTAAACAAGTATCATTTAGAAAAAAAACAAGAAAAAAAGTAAAACTGAACATCAAAACCAGCAATGCCTTAGGAGAAGATTTCCTTGTTTAGAAGTCTAAATATAGTTTAGTTGGATTTACAAAAGGAAAGTTTTGAAAGTGCTAATAACATGCCACTTATTGGCATGCACAGTTTAGTCGGATTTTTTCATTTTCATATGCATTCTAATTTCCAGCACATCCAATATGCACTGCTAACTGATTGTCTTTAACTCCTTCATTATAAATCTCTGTAATTAAAAAAGTCAACCTTTACAATGATTAATTTCAATTAATTTAATTTAATCAATGCTTTTGAACTGAAGGATTTAGAATCCCAAAAAAACAACTTTACAGACTACTTCTGATAGTGATGAGTATTATAATAATGAATGCTTAATTATTTGTTTTCCCACCTCTCATATTTCCAAAACTGTATGTTGTAGCACTTGCTCTTCCTGTTGAGTGTGCTTTGTTACTTGTCTTTGACTAGATGGAAGCCACTTCATCATCTAGATAAGCAGTATCTCCTGTATATTATAAAGAAATTGTCTTTCCTTCCAGAAAAATACTATAGGTGACTAAAATTGCATGATTTACTTTTTAAAGTAGCATATTTGAATTGAATTTCCTGTGGTCAAGTCTCTTAACTTGTTAAATAGTGATGATAATAATTCATGCATTATGGTATTATCAGGGTTTTGTGAGGATTAGATAAAATTTATGTGTATGTATATATATATACACACATCTATACAAACACACACACACATGTATAAACACATCTTTCCTAGTTTTTACCCTTGGCTTGCTATATATTTTCTTTTCAGGGAGCTTTATTCAAGCAGAAAACTTAGTAATGAGATACAGAGAATTTGATATCAGTTTCCATTTTCTTCTCTTCCCACAAGGTAAAACGTCAATGCTCCTGCTGCTAAGTTGCTTCAGTCCTGTCCGACCCTGTGTGACCCCATAGATGGCAGCCCACCAGGCTCCTCTAGCCATGGAATTCTCTAGGCAAGAGTTCTGGAGTGGGTTACCATTTACTTCTCCAAAACATTAATATTTTACCATAATTTTTTTTTCTCCTGTAGCAATGTTTGAAAATATGGGTAAAATTACTGAGGGAGATCTTAGTTGACTGAAATCCAGTTAACCAAAATCTACATCAACAAAACTTTCATGCCCTTTATTTCTAATGTTGCTATGAGTAAGACTCGTAATAATATACAAAATATCCTGGTCTCTTTCATAATGTATATATTCAGCTCAATTATCTATATCTTCTTCATACTAAATGGGGAATATTAGAAAAGTTTGATTACATATAGCTTATGTAGTTGATATGTTAGGAAAAAATATATATATATAATATAATGGCAGGGATTATTTTTTATTTTTATTTTTGATAAATAATATCTTTAAATACATTTTCTAAAAATTCAGTTGACCACATCTTTTTTCTTTACATCTGGTTAGTAGCTTATTTGTTGATGCTATCCATGTAATTTTAACTGTGTTAGAAATGAATCTTTACCAACTAATGCAAGCAGCTGAATTTTCTAGAACTTGAAGTCCTTATTTTTCCTCATTAGTGAAAAAAAAATGTTAAAGCCACCCACTATTTTGCATTTGCTTGGTAAATTTATGCTTTTATTCCCACTAGGGATTATCTAAATATAATTTTTATTCTTTTTTACCTCAACTTTAATATGGAAATATTTCCAACTCCAGAATAGTACTCTTTTCATAGGTTCACCAACTGTTAATATTTTATAACATTTGTTGAAACATTTAAAAATTAAAGACATGTAGCTATTTTATCCTTCAGTATTCAAGCATACATCTCTTAAGAATAATAGTATTTTTCTATGTGAAATTTTCACACTAAGGAAAGTTACGTTAATACATGATCATTTCTAATGTATGGTCAACATTAAAAATTTCCCAATTGTTCAATAATGCTTTTTTCAGCTTTGTTCTCCTCCTCCTCCCTCTTCTTTACCCCTCCCCCTTCTTTTTCTTCAGTCAAGAATCCAAAAGTATGTCATTTAAAAAAAACAATTGTCATTTCTTTCATGTTAGAAACTGAAGAAGTGTTCAAAAAGCAGTTAATGATGTTAAAGGACATAGAAGTCATCTAGAAAGGACTTTCTTTCATTGTTTCATTAAGACAACTGGTCATAAAATAAATATTTCCAGAAATTGATTATAATATGTTGGTATAGCAAAGGATCTATGAACCCTTCAGTTCAGTTCAGTCACTCAGTTGTGTCCGACTCTTTGAGACCCCATGAACCGCAGCACGCCGGGCTTCCCTGTCCATCACCAACTCCCAGAGTCCACCCAAACCCATGTACATTGAGTCAGTGATGCCATCCAGCCAACTCATTTTCAGTCGTCCCCTTCTCCTCCTGCTCTCAATCTTTCCCAGCATCAGGGTCTTTTCAAATGAGTCAGCTCTTTGCATCAGGTGGCCAAAGTATTGGAGTTTCAGCTTCAACATCAGTCCTTCCAATGAACACCCAGGACTGATCTCCTTTAGGATGGATTGGTTGGATCTCCTTGCAGTCCAAGGGACTCTCAAGAGTCTTCTCCAACACCACAGTTCAAAAGCATCAATTCTTCAGTGCTTAGCTTTCTGCATAGTCCACCTCTCACATCCATACATGACTACTGGAAAAACCGTAGCCTTGACTAGACAGACCTTTGTTGAAAAAGTAATGTCTCTGCTTTTGAATATACTATCCAGGTTGGTGATAACTTTCCTTCCAAGGAGTAAGCATCTTTTAATTTCGTGGCTGCAGTCACCATCTGCAGTGATTTTGGAGCCCCAAAAATAAAGTCAGCCACTGTTTCCTGATCTATTTTCATGGCAAATAGATGGGGAAACAGTGGAAACGGTGTTAGACTTTATTTTGGGGGGCTACAAAGTCACTGCAGATGGTGACTGCAGCCATGAAATTAAAAGACACTTATTCCTTGGAAGGAAAGTTATGACCAACCTGGATAGTATATTCAAAAGCAGAGACATTACTTTGCCAACAAAGGTTCGTCTAGTCAAGGCTATCGTTTTTCCTGTGGTCATGTATGGGCGTGAGATTTGGACTATGAAGAAGGCTGAGCGCCAAAGAATTGATGCTTTTGAACTGTGGTGTTGGAGAAGACTCTTGAGAGTCCCTTGGACTGCAAGGAGATCCAACCAGTCCATTCTGAAGGAGATCTGCCCTGGGATTTCTTTGGAAGGAATGATGCTAAAGCTGAAACTCCAGTACTTTGGCCACCTCATGCGAAGAGTTGACTCATTGGAAAAGACTCTGATGCTGGGAAGAATTGGGGGCAGGAGGAGAAGGGGACGACAGAGGATGAGATGGGTGGATGGCATCACTGACTCGATGGACGTGAGTCTGAGTGAACTCCGGGAGTTGGTGATGGACAGGGAGGCCTGGCGTGCTGCGATTCATGGGGTCGCAAAGAGTTGGACACGACTGAGTGACTGAACTGAACTGAACTGAACTGAACTGATGGGACCGGATGCCATGATATTAGTTTTCTGAATGTTGAGTTTTAAGCCAACTTTTTCACTCTCCTCTTTCACTTTCTCAAGAGGCTCTTTAGTTCCTCTTCATTTTCTGCCATAAGAGTGGTGTCATTTGCATATCTGAGTTTATTGATATTTCTCCAGGTAATCTTGATTCCAGCTTGTGCTTCTTCCAGCCCAGCGTTTCTCATGATGTACTCTGCATATAAGTTAAATATGCAGGGTGACAATATACAGCCTTGACATACTCCTTTTCCTATTTGGAAGCAGTCTGTTGTTCCATTTCAAGTTCTAACTGTGGTTTCCTGACCTGTACTGACACTAAAATCATTAAAATGTATGACTTGAGGTGGGAGCTTTCCTAACAGAATACTGCCTACTCATATATGTGGAAGAAATAATAGATATCAAAAACCATCACCTTACCACAAATAGAGAATTGAAAACTGTAATTGAAAATTGCAAATGGATGCCAAAATTTTTGGTAAACCAATGGATCCCAAAACTGTTGGTAAAAGACTATTGAAGAACAGAATATTCAAACAATACTGTTATCTGTATAACCCCACAGATTACTTGCTATACAAAAAGAAAAAAGAATTAGTCAGTGGAGAAATTTTGTGGATTACCTGAGCCAAATGATTCAACTTACTAACAACAATAATAGGATAAACTGACTTCATATGCCCTCTGATGTGAAAGGACATAACCACAACTTTATAAGAGATTCATGAAAGAACATCAATCTATTTGGCAATTTACACTAGCATAACAGAGTCCAAGAAGTTTATCAGAGATGGTACAACCTGCTGATTTAATTTATTACAGTCACTTTGTTTTGATGTCACATATATGTTGTCTTGACTCATAAGTAAAGAGAAAACCTCTCTCTAGTTAAATATCTGACTCTGATTGAAAGGTTTAGTAAAATATCAGGAAATTTCTGAATTTGCATATGTTTCCTATGGAAAGGAATCCAGGTGTGACTCAAATTTTGAATTTCTCTGAATTTTTGTTTTCTTAAAGCCTCAAACACATAATAAAGTTAGCAAGTTAGATGGTTTTTGAAATCAGTTTTCTATACAGAAAAGAATAGAATCTTATGATTTTGAATCCTAAGCAATGGATAAGTGATAGGATGCTTACCGATTTGTTTTATCATGCCTGGCTATTTGCGTATTAACTTTTAACATGATACTTGAAAAATAAATTGGTATAATAGATATGTCTCCTTGCTTTTAAAACACATTGACTGGAGACAACTATAATCACATAATACACATTTACTACATGAAGAAAAATGACACAGTTTCAGAATAGTCATCAAAGCATTTAAATTTTGACTTCATCCGCCTTTAAAGGACTTACTTTGTATGTACTCTTTTGTTTTAATTGGAAAAAAAATAATAAAGTCTCTCCTTTCACAGGCTGCCACAGTACTTTGGCAACTTAAAAACAAAACAAAAAATTTTTCATGGCAAAAAGACCATTTAACCCCATGAAAACGAGGGTTTATGATGGCCTTCAGCAACAGTACTATGCATGGCGCCTCTATAATTTTATTTGATCCAGCAAAAACAGCTTAAGTTATATAATGGACATTCCCTTCAAATGTCCTTTTTTTGTAGGCTTGCACATGTATTGTTTTATATATGCCAATGTCAGGCTTTGTGATACAGTACTGCCAAAAATACTCTTTGATGAATGCTAATAAATTCAAATGCCTGATATTACCCTGTAGTTTTTAAGGTTGGGGGTGAGAAAGAACAAAAGCCAAGTCTAAATAAATTATAGTCTACATTTGAAATTGAAATTTGGGCCAAGAACTCAAGGCTTCAAAAGATGGAATCTGTCCAGTGGAATACCTTTTTCTCCCCTGTCGATGTTAATCAATGGGACCGCTTAATATAAAAGTCTTTATAGCACATACCAGCAAATATGGGATCATATGTTATAATACAATAATCTGTATAGTTAATGGACATGGAGAATTTAGCAAAATTCCATGACATGCTGGGATTTATGTTATAGCCATGTTTCTTACAAATGAAACTTGTAGTACATGATCTTGATTCTGAAATATCCATTCATTTTGGCAACAGAATTCTATCAAGGCTTTGGTCTTAATGAAGAGGGTGGAATTTTTCTATTCTCTATTTTCTGTCAGTTATTTATAAAAAAATTATTATAAATTATTATTCAAGTGAAAAGCCACATGCTACATCACAAGTAACATGGTAAGCAACTACTGTTACTCTCCTCAGAGCATTTCATTTCAAAAGTCTGACTTTTTTCCCCCTATTTTATTTTAAGCAATTTATTTGAGCAAAAATCCATCTGAGTCAGGCAGCATACAATCTAACAGATAGAAAAGAGCTCTGAAGAGCTGAACAAAATGAGTTTCTGCAGGCAAAGGAGAGTGGGAACAAAGATGTTATAGAACGCAAAAAAAGTAGGTTGGATACTGTCCTTTAGGGGATTGCAAGGGTGTCTCAGACAGATTACCTAATCAATACTGATCAGGTGGTTCTTGATTTAAGAATCTGGTTTAAGATTCCATTTCCTGGAGAGCTGAAACTAATATTTAACTCTAGGATGGTTACATGTGGCTTAGTATAGGCTTCCCGGGTGGTGCTGGTGATAAAGAACCTGCCTGCTACTGCAGGAGATGGAAGAGACGCAGGTTTGATACCTGGGTCGGAAAGATCCCCTGGAGGAGGATATGGTAACCCCCTCCAGTATTCTTTCCTGGAGAATCTCATGGACAGAGGAGCCTAGTGGGCTATGGTCCCTAGGGTCACAAAGAGTCGGGCATGACTGAATCGACTTAGTACGGTTTAGTATAAGTGTCTCCATATTAGACCTATTGTTTTGTTTTGAACATATTCTATTAATTTTCCTCAAAAACTTCATGATTACCCCACCAAGTAACAAGTTACCAGAAAGAATTAGGTTGATGAATACAGCTGTCTAGGGTGGTTTTCTTTTACTGCTGTAGATCTCTTTTCGTAACAGTCTGTTCCTTTAAATGAAAGGACCAAACGGGTGTTATTTGGGAGTTGGTCTGGGTGTGAGTGAAACACAGGGGGAGCCAGGATGTGGACCCCCACAACTGGCAAAAGCTTTCCTAATCTCCAGGGAGAATACTTGAGTTTATTCCTGGGTAAAGCTGCCTTTGACATTTTTGTTCCAAGTGTATATATTTTTTCAGCATCTGATAATAAAGTTCAGAGTTTCCTTAAGCTTTGCTCTTTTATCTTGGGCTTGACAGCCCACACTAGTTTGTTACTTAGACAAACCAATCACTTTCTTTTGAGTTTGGTTCTCAAGTTTTATTTTAAAAAGCTTTTCTCTACAGAATAGGGAGAGGCAGTACCCACACGACCAGCTGTGATGAATAAAGGTTAGTTAGTAGGTAACCTACTGATGGGCCTGAGGAATGGGGAGAGGCAACACCCAGGTGGCCAACTGCCATGGATAAAGGTTGTTAAGTAGTTTACCTGTCCGTGGGCTTGAGGTCCACACCTGCATATTATATTGGTGGTGTCTCTGCTTCAGTTTGTGCCCAGCTCTTTGAGGAAAAGCCATGCTTTCCTCTGCTCTCTTGGGTGTTTCCTCTGTTTTTTTTTCTCCCTAAGTCTGTTTCTCAGTATTTTGTACTGTAGTTTTTTCTGTTTCATGTTTTCCAACCATGTTATGATTTTTCTGCTTCTATTTATGTTTTCTTTTTGCTCTTTCATCCGGACTTTAAGAAATATGGAAGGTAAGCAAACATACCGTTTGTCTTTCTTTAGTTCACAGTGTTTATATGGTAGTTTTATTAGAGAAAAAAATCAAATGAAAACAAGAGAAACATGTCAGTCATGCCAGCACAATTTTGCAAAGTGCTAATAAACTGTTTTAGACTTTATAGCAGCGGTCCCCAACTTTTTAGGCACTAAACACCAGTTTTGTGGAAGATAATTTTCTCATGGACTGGGTGGCAGGGGGGAGGGGGGGTAGTTTCAGGATGATTCAAGTGCATTATATTTATTGTGCACTTTATGTCTATTGTTACATCGACTCCACCTCACATCATCAGGCACTAGATCCAGAAAGTTGGGGACCCCTGATTTCAAGAAATATTTAGCTACTAGAACCTTGTGAAATAAGAGTCATTATCTCAACTTTAGAGATGAGGAAACAAAAATTTAGAATAATTGAGTTACTTGGCCTCAACTAGTAACGGACTGCTGGGAGCCAGCATGGGAGTTCCCACCCACAGCAAAGGTCATGCAGAGAGGCCTGATATGCAAAGGTGAGTCAGGACTCGAGGGGCCCCCTCCCCGGACCTGCCTGAGCATCTACCCCAAAACCAGAGTCTGTCTGTTTTACTGCTTCATGACTTTCACCAACTCCTCTGACAGTCACTGGGGGCTATCCCCGACCACCTTTTCTCTGAAGGAAATCAACTTAGAGCTCTAGCTAATTAGCCTCCTGGGCATAATAGGAGTCTTTCAATCCAAACCCCTCAGATGGCTCTCTAACTTGCCTTACAGGTTTACCCAGACTCCTACAGCTACTCGTACAATTGTTTACAGTTTCAAACCGCGAGAGGCACGGGAAGCTTAAGATATTCAAATAGTATTGAGCCTCTCGGAGAGTTAGAAATTGTTAGAACTAGTAGAAGATTTCATTGTTGAGCCAGTGCTTGCTGCCAAGTTTCCACATCCCCTGTATTGTATCCTTGGAAGTGTATTAATTAATACAGTTGGTACATAGAAAAAATAAGTAGTGGCCTTGGTGCTAACAACTTTAGACCCTTAAGGTAATAAATTCTTTCCTTGTTGTAAACCCACTGCACCTCTGCCCTATAGGAATGCAACTTTATCTAACACCTTCGGAGGATGGCGCCAAACTTTAAAATAATTACTCTTAGAGAAAATAAGTCTTATGGTTGACAAACCTTTATCAGAGTCATAAAATGTTAACAGGCCTTCTGGCCAGAAGATGATGTAAATCACCTAAACCATTTGTATACGATAAGTTTGCAGAAAAGAAAGTCTGGTCTCGATAAGGATCAAAGACTGCTGACTTTGCATGATTTCACACCCCCTATTATCCTCTATGCACAATTTAAGGTATATAAGCTCCCTTTGAAAATAAGGCTACGGGCCTTGCTCAAAGCTTGGTCTCCCCATGTCGTTCTTTCTTGTTTCCTTTGCCTCCTTTTCTCTTCTGATCTTCCTTCAGGCCAAAATAAACGGAGTGCGGAGGTCCTCTGAGACCACTTACTGGCCTGGGCTTCTAAGACCCACTCGAGAAGGTGCCCAAGGTGGGGCACCTTCAGCGATTCGAGAGAGCGCCTGCAGCCTCCATGGTCAGAGCAAACCTGGTGTCACAGGTTATATTGACTTTTCGCGTAAAGCAGTTATAATGAGCCTCTAAAATCTTTGCTTTGCTATTCTAATCGCCGACACCGTCATCCTGAGGGAATCCCTGGATCCAACCAGGCTGGACCCCGGTAATGGACAAGCTGGGAGTTGGCCTCTCATGACTCAAAAGGCAAAAGTTTATAATACATGTGATAAAAACATTACAATATATTAGATGGAGTAAAAATAAGTATATATTTTACTTGGAAATATACTGTTTTATTTTTTAAAGTATTTTTAATTGAAGTATAGTTGCTTTACACGGAGAAGGTAATGGCACCCCACTCCAGTACTCTTGCTTGGAAAATCCCATGGATGGAGGAGCCTGGCAGGCTGCAGTCCATGGGGTCGCTAGAGTTGGACACGACTGAGCGACTTCTCTTTCACTTTCATGAATTGGAGAAGGAAATGGCAACCTTCTCCAGTGTTCTTGCCTGGAGAATCCCAGGGACGGGGGAGCCTGGTGGGCTGCCGTCTGTGGGGTCACATAGAGTCGGACACGACTGAGGTGACTTAGCAGCAGCAGCAGTTGCTTTACAATGTTGTGTTAATCTCTGCTCTACAACATAGTGACTCAGTTATACACATATATGCATTGTTTTTTATATTCCTTTTCATTATGGTTTATCCCAGGATACTGAATATAGTTCCCTGTGCTATACAGGAGGACCTTATTGTTTATCTGTTCTATATGTAATGGTTTGCAATGGCTAACCTCAAATTCCCAGTCCGTGTATCTCCCACACCTAGCTCCTCCTTGGCAACCAGTCTTTTTTCTATATCTGTGCATCTGTTTTTTGTTTCATAGATAAGTTAACTTGTGCCATATATAAGTGATATTGCATGGTATTTGTCTTTCTCTTACTGGCTTTTCTTAGTGTGATAATCTCTAGTTGCATCCATGTTGCTGCAGTTGGGATTATTTTGTTCCTTTTTATGGCTGGGTAGTATTCCATTATATATAGTATTCCATTATATATATGGGTCACATCTTTATCCATTCATTTGTTGGTGGACATATGAGTTGTTTCCAAGTCTTGGCTATTGAGAATAGTGCTTCTATGAATATAGGGGTGCATGTATTTATTTTTAATTATATAGTTTTCTCTGGATGTATGCCCAGGAGTGGGATTGCTGGATAAAATGGTGGCTCCCCCATACTGTTCCCCATAATAGCTGTGCCAGTTTACATTCCCACCAAGAAGAATTCCCTTTTCTGCACACCTTCTCCAGCATGTGTTTGTAGATTTCTTGATGACGGCCGTTCTGACTGGTGTGAAGTGATACCTCATTAAAGTTTTGATTTGCATTTCTCTAATAATTAGCAATGTTGAACATCTCTTCATGTGCCTACTGACCATGTGTATGTCATCTTTGGAGAATTGTCTTTTTAGGTCTTCTTTACATTTTTCAATTGGGTTGTTAGTTCCTTTTTTGTTGAGTTGTATGAGCTGTTTGTATATTTTGGAAATTGAGCCCTTATCAGTCACATCATTTGCAAATATTTTCTGCATTTCCATTGATTGTCCACTTTATTTCGTTTATGGCTTCCTTCGCTGTGCAAAAGCAAAGTTTAATTATATCCCATTTGTTTATTTTTGTTTTTATTTATGTTGCCTTGGGAGACTGACAGTATAATTTATGTCAGAATGTTTTGCCTATGATCTCTTCTAGGAGTTTAATGATGTCATGTCTTATGTTTAAGTCTTTAAGGCATTTTGAGTTTATTTTTGTGCAAGATATGAGAGTGTGTTCTAACTTCACTGATTTACATGCAGCTGTCCAGCTTTCCCAGCACCACTTGCTGAAGAGACTGTCTTTTCTCTATTGTGTATTCTTGCCTCATTTGTCAGAGATTAACTGACCATAAGTGTGTGAGTTGATGTCTGGGCTCTGTATTCCATTGATCCATGTGTCTGTATTTATGCCAATACCATGCTATTTTGATTACTCTACTGGGTTGTGTATCATAGCACAAGCATAGCATTTATTGTTTCTTATTTTTCTAGCCATTTGCCTTTGTTTATTTTATGTTTTCTCTATTTTCTTTTTTCTGTGCTGGCTAAGACATTTTGTACATAGTTGAATAAAAGTGGTGATAGAGGTGATCTTACTTTAGAGGAAGTGCTTCAAATATTTTCAGTTGAATAGTATTTACTATGATTTTTGATAGCTGTCTCTAATGAATTACTTTGCTAACAGATTTAACGATAAATAGTGGAATATTATAGAACACAATTTCTGCTTTTAAAAATTTATCCTTTGGTAGTTATCATATTATTTCTCCTCTTTTAATCATTTTATGTGGCAAATTATCATTGATTTTTCTGATGTTAAGCCAACCTTTAAATTCTGAGGTAAATCACTTGCTCATGGTTGAAACCTTTTTACACCATAGGATGTGGCTTCTGAGTACGTGACTTTTGATCTATATTCACAGCAAGATTGGACTCTGGCTTAGTTTTCTCACATACTCATTGTCTGGATTTAGAATTAAGGTTATACTACTTTAATGGAAATGATTGTGAAGTAGTCTAACTTGTTGCATATAACTGAACTTACCTGTTATTGAAATTGTCTAGAATTTGTCTATGAAATCATTTGAATCTGAGTTTTTCCCATCAGTTCAGTTCAGTCACTCAGTCGTGTCTGACTCTTTGCGACCCCATGAATCACAGCATGCCAGGCCTCTCTGTCCATCACCAACTCCCGGAGTTCACTCAGACTCACGTCCATTGAGTCAGTGATGCCATCCAGCCATCTCATCCCTCTGTCATCCCCTTCTCCTCCTGGCCCCAATCCCTCCCAGCATCAGAGTCTTTTCCAATGAGTCAACTCTTCACATGAGGTGGCCAAAGTACTGGAGTTTCAGCTTTAGCATCATTCCTTGGTCTTTTAAATTACTAGTTCTCTTTCTTAACTAGTTGTAAGAGGGTTGTGGGTATTTTTAAAGAATATATTAGCTTTAGTAAATTTTAGTATCCTATGTATTTATTCATTTTATCTATGTGTTCAGAATAAATTTACTAATAATATTCTTTACTGCAATTATTATAATACATTCCCATTTTGAGATCTTAATATTATTTTTGCCTTTTTTTCTATACTCATATATATACAAACTTGCTTGTTTTTGATCCTCTATGCTTTTTTCTGTTTTACTTTCTAGTGTTATCTTTATTTTACCTTACTTATTCTTAGAGTTATAAGTTTATTTTTCTGTGTTTTTATTTTCCTCACTACTCAAATAGAATGTTAGCTCATTTAATTTTCATTTACTTTACTTATCTTCTAATTCATATGTTTAAGCTATAAAGTTCCATTAATATCTCTTTTGCTTGATTTCCCAAATTCATATACAGCAATTACATAATAATTTGTTACTAAGCACTTATGTTGAATGCAGTCCTAAATATTTCTTAGAAAATACTTGCCATGACGCTATCATAAATGATTTTGATTCCTGTTTCATTTTACAAATGTTCAGTGTTAGTATCTAAAAATAGTTGATTTTTCTTTATTGGCTCTATATCCTTGTATCAAAATATTTTAGTCTTATGGTCTTATTTTTGTATGTGAAGTACTGGAAAATATATTACAAAATGTGTGGAGATTTTTTAATTTGTATTTTAATAACTTCCAACTTAATTGCATTTTGTATCTTTGTGTTTTTTTTTTCAATTAAAGTTGAGGACTGATACATGGTCATTTTATATAAGTATTCTGCACATACTCGAGGTGAATGTGTGATCTTTAATATTGTACACAACAGTATTATTTTTTTATTTCACTGCCCACTTCATTGCCAATATACATATTCTATTAATAAGTTCTTCAGATATATTTTTCAGTTCTCTAATTCTCTTTTGAGTTTTGTCTAATTTATTATATATTTCCATCAATACATTTTGAATTTATAATATATATATGCTTTTTAAAAATTTAGTCTGCCTAGTCATTCCTAAAAATTTCCTATTGCCTTAACTGCCAATAAATTTTTTTTAACATTATATAATTTCAATTCTATATTGTGAATTTAATCATATTAATATCAAATTGAAGTGGAGGAATATATGTGTCTGTATTTCTGCTTTTGCTAACTCTAGCTCATATGTCTGGTGACTTCTTATATTTTCTTGACTTTTTATCTATAATCATCTTAGTCTGACTTAACAAGATTTTTCTATCATCTTGTCCAAGACATATTATCTAATGCAGATTACTGCATATCAAGAGCAGTTTCCCTTACAGCAACTATATTTCTTCTTCTTGCTCCTAGATATTTTGTGGGTACATAGTTGAATCTGTTTTTACAGGATATCCTTGAGATGTTCCCTCTTGATTATAATCCCAGCAATATATTTAAGATATAAAATTTATCTAGACCTAGTAATTTTGCACAAGGAGATACTAGGGTGTCTTGTTTGCCATATTGCCAGAAACAGAGGACTCTATATACATGCACACACGTATATATATATATATATTAAGATTCACACATTTAATTTAATCATATTTCTATAGTATGCTACCCCAATACTTTGTAATGCTCATGTGTAATGCTACATTATTTCTGTTTTCACCACAGTATCTCCTTATGTTAGTTATTCTGTAATTATGTGTTTATTTAAATTTAATATTATAGCCTACTATGGAAGTGTATTTTTATCTCATAGTGAAGCATTGTGATTTAAATTAATCTGTTACAAAATTGTGAAAGGTAATTTTTGTACCATATAAACTTTCTTTAAAGGAAGGCTACTCTATTCACTTCTGTATGTCCTGGCTGTTGTGTGCTGCTAAGTTGCTTCAGTCGTGTCCGACTCTATGCAACCCCATAGACAGCAGCCCACCAGGCTCCCCTGTCCCTGGGATTCTCTAGGCAAGAACACTGGAGTAGGTTACCGTTTCCTTCTCCAATGCGTGAAAGTGAAGTCACTCAGTCACGTCTGACTCTTTGCAACCCCATGGACTGCAGCCTACCAGGCTCCTCTGTCCATGGGATTTTCCAGGCAAGAGGACTGGAGTGGGGTGCCATTGCCTTCTCTGGCTGTTGTGTAGGAGCCATCTAATAAATGTGTATTGAACTAATTTAAATGTATACAGGAAGGAAAGAAAAGAAAGTATGGAGGAAGGTTGTGGCATAGTCCTCAAATAAATAAAAGTCCTTATTTCATACAATATGTTATATAGTGAAATGTCTAAGAGTGTCAATTGCTCAGATACAAAAGTTAAAATGACCTGAGAGCATAATGACCTCTCTATTGTGTGTGTATTAATTTTATTGCATAATGAATCATAGTTCTCTTTGGATCTATTGTGGGTTATGTAGGTTGCAAGAAGGTTAAAGATTATATAGTTGAAAATATGAGTAAGGATTCAAAAAATTCTTATTAAAAATTGCTATGTCCCCTGGTTATTAGTAAATCCACATAGAATGATGTTATAGTGGTAGAAAAAGTAGTAAATAGCCATGCCTCTATTTTTCATGAATCTACATCCCATCATTTGTAATTCTAATCTCTTTATTCTCCTTAATTATTCATTATATTCAAAGTTGATAAATAATAGTTGATGATTTGTTTTACTAAATTGCATGTGGCATATCATTTAGGGATTAATTCCTATAAATCATATACAAGTAGAATAAGAATGTTGAGAATCTTCAAAATATTAAACAATAACACACTTAGCCTATGTCTGTTAAACTAAAACAGAATTTTAAAATTTCTTCAATGCCAAAGGTCAGTTTAACATTTTTTGGGTGATGATGTAACCTTATTCCAGTGCTCACAAAATTATTTTACCAGGTATCAAGTCCTGGCCAATTCTACAATTATGTTGGAGTGT
Source organism: Bos javanicus (assembly GCF_032452875.1). NCBI lineage: Eukaryota > Metazoa > Chordata > Mammalia > Artiodactyla > Bovidae > Bos > Bos javanicus. The sequence goes on along the minus strand of NC_083869.1, from coordinate 50,267,287 downwards.
GTCCTGATATATTGTTATTGACTCATATATCTGTTGGTTGACAGTTCTGTACACTTAGCTGGGATCCACCCTACTTTAAATCTAGATAAATCTTGTCAGTGGATTAAGAAATTCCAGATTTTTAAAAGCCCAGATGAAAAGAGGCACTAAATAGATGAGTAAATGATACATAGTAGATAAACTCTGGCATTTCTTTGATGTCTGTAATAATCTATTTCTAAAGTCTTATTCTAAATTATATGCTTTTTGAAGGTAGACACAATTCCTAGTGGAATAATAAAGCAATCAATCACTAACAGTGCAGTTTTAATTCAGCTCAGGCATAATTTACTATCCTATATACTGTTGCATCAACTAAGAAACACTAACAAATTTGCTTTTAAAGAACATTTTGTTTGTTACCTCCCCCAAAATTATAACTTTATGATCATTAGTCTTAAATATATCTTTCAATATTTTTATTAGAAAGTCTTTTTTAAATGCCAGTAATAAAGACCTACATTTGTAAACTATTTTTCAGCATTTACTAACCTCATTTATTCCTCAATATCAACTCTGTGAGTTGGACTGACATAAGCAACCATTGCTTTGCTAAGGTTACCGACACTTAGAAAAGTTCAATATGTCCAAAGTTGTAGAGCCCTAAAGAGAGAGTGACTTTATTTCAGGGCTTATGATCCTAATCCCCTACACCTTCCACTACAACATGCTTATTACATTTCTCTTATAACCCTCAATAGCACACATCAGACTACTGCTTATATTTTTTGATCAGGAGTACCCTAATCAAAGTACATATGGCTCATCTTTGGTCTTCCCTGGTGGCTCGGTGGTAAAGAATCTGCCTGCCAACACAGGGGACACCAGTTCCACCCGTGAGTGAGGAAGATCTCCTGGAGAAGGAAATGGCAACTCACCCCAGGATTTTTCCCTGGAGAATTCAATGGACAAGAGGAGCTTGGTGGGCTACAGTCCATGGGATTGCAAAAGAGTTGGATATGACTTAGTGACCAAACAACAACAATGGCTCATCTTTATGATAATCATTATTTAAATATTTTTCAGAAAATCTGTTTTTAATATTTTAATACCAATTCATTTATAGATTTTTTCCAAGTACACCCACTATATTTATTACTACATTAGAAAATTTATTTCTATAGTCCTACTATCATAACAATTAAGAGTTCAAGTGTTTATAAAAAGCTTTTATAAAACAATATATCTTCAGTTTTCTCTCTTCTTCTAAGACAAAATTGAGTGATTTCTTCACTGAGTTGCAAAATCTGGGGAGAAAATACTGTTTTCCATTCTGTCTTTTTAATTTTTTTTTCAAGCATTTGGCTCTAGAGGCTTTTCTGGAATTTTGTTTCTATGGAAGCACTTTGGATCATAATTTATGAGGTAGGTTGAATCAAATAATAATGTATGCCATTTATACTTTATCATACTCACAAAGCTTTATGGGTGTGTACCTTAGAGGCACAGAGGCAAATTTTTATTAACACATGTTTATACATAATTGACCGATTGAAAAGTGGTAAGAAGTAATGGCTGTGATTTACATAGACTAAGAAATGTCTTAGAGCACCTCACCCTGTCTGGAGCCCCCACTGTGACAGATGAGACAGTGCCTGTGGGGGATGACAGCATGCTATTTATGGCATTTCCTTCTGAGACAATTAAGTAACATATGCCAAGACCATAGGGATTATCTTTGAGCTACACAGAATGTAACTCTATCTGAAGAGAAATATAATATTTTGCAAATTTGACAAACCATAAGAAAGCTTAAATTGATTCACCCATTTTAATAACTGCAATAACTTTTTTGTGCCTTAATAAGATTTATTTCCTGATAAGGGTATGTTATAAAAGATTAACATGGTATATACATGTATTATTCAGAAAATATGGCATCTTTACTTTGTTAGTGTACAATGTTCATAATGAACTTTTACACAGGCTACTTATTTAACAGCTGCTTTCCCTTCCTATGTTCAAGCTAAACCAAATAGAAAAGTTGGTTCTCTATAGATATAAAAACTTTCTTGTTGTTTATTGCAGTATTATTCAGCATGCTAAAATGGAAATGACACTGTAAAAGATACTTGGGAAAGACAGTGGGTTGACGGGGGCTCATGAAGAGTAAGGAAGGGAGAATTTAGACATCAGGGTGGATACTATTGTTGTAACATTGTCTTTGGTGATGTCTTTGAAGCTGACTCAATGCAGTGCTGAGTAGTGCAGTGCAGTTCATTGAGTATAATTACATGGTCTAGGGCTTCCCAGGTGGTGTACTGGGAAATAAAAAATCCATCCACCAGTGCAGGAGATGCAAGAGACACGGTTTTGATCCCTGGGTTGGGAAGATCTCTTGGAGTAGGAAATGCCAGTCCACTCCAGTATTCTTGCCTGAAAAATTCCATGAGCAGAGGAGTCTGGCGGGCTATACAGTTCACGGGGCCACAAAGAGTTGGACATGACTGAGCACACACACACAGACAGGCACTTTAGGTTTATCGTTCCCATTTTTTTATTGAAGTCATTCAGTCCTATGCAGATCTATCTAAAAATTCAGGTTCCAGTGTAACATTAGAAGGAACACAGTAGACAATGCTAGGAATAAAAGGTGGTTAATTAAGGATTAGTAAAGTAATTTGGGATTACACATCTCCACAGCCCAGCTCATATCCTTGGTATAATAAGTAAGTCAAGAAATATTTGTTAGGTGGATAAACAAAAAGAATTTTTCTGTATTTTCACACTTCTTGTCCCACTCAACTTGATTTATGATCTTCATTTCTCCTTGTGTTCCTGAATTTCATGCTGTATTCTATAGGTACAATGACTTTCTATCCTAAAGTAAGGTGTACTGTGAGTAATTAATTTAACTATGACCTAGTTTTAAAAGACTTCTATAAAGACCAGTTTCTAGCAATTGTAAAAGGAGAAGTAGAAAGAGGGAGAGGAAGGAAAACTGGATACAGAAAAAGCAATTTTAATGGACTTTAATACTTTCCTGGCTCCCCAAAAGTTGTTATTTGGTCTCTCAAATGGTAACACAATTTAGTAGAGTTACTTTATAGCAGCTTTGGACCCATAAGGATACATAGACTACATTACTCCTTCTGATACTACAGTGACATAGCATTACTATTTGGCCAACTTAACAGCTGAGAGGTCATGAAATTGGTAGTAAGACGATCATAATGTCAGATTCAAATATTGGGCCCATAGACCTTACAGTGAGGTCTGCTAGATGCCTAAGATTTTGACATGTAAGTCTATCTTATATAATGCTTTCATGTTGATAAGTTAGTTTAGAGATATCTTGTTTAATCTCTGTTCCAGTATTTTTGGAGAGCAATTTATGTTAGAATTTATTCAGGTCCTAAAATTTCTCAAAGAACAAAAAAGAAAATTTCCATTTTGATGTTCAAAAACCCACCTTGTATACATTCCTTTTTCCTCCCTTCCTCTTCTTTCCTTTATTCTGTCTTTTGTTTTTCTCTCCTTCTTTCTACAGATGCTTATTGAGTTTCTTCTATGATCCAGAAACTGTAGTAAACATTGCTGTCTTTCATTGGGTTTTTCCTGGTTTCCTTAAACTATACTTTAGAATCATAGCACTCTTTTGGCTCCACAGTTCTAAACATTTTTATGTAAAGGATTAAGGCAAAGTAGCATGAAAAATATTTATTGGCTAAGCTTTATCCTCAATGATTTTTCACCTTATTCCATCTTCTAGGTGGGTTAGGAATGAGAGATAAAGCAGAGGCAGATTAGCTATATTATTCTATGAATTATCTAATATTAACCTACAACACCTATAGTGAAAGAAAAATAGAAGGTTGACTATACTAAAGTCATATTTCTTGAAAATGGGTATGTTGAGTAGTTAGAGAACATTGTTGTACTCATTACAGGGGTGTGAACAAGGATCTTTTACAAATGCTCATATATTAGCCACATAAGTGTGTTTCCATCAATTATTTCTAATTATATGCACTTCTTCCAGTTAAAAAAAGCTGACGATGTAGTTTTGTAACATAGGGTTTTATTGTCTCAGCATTTTTACTCTTTATTTTTACTTTTCAGTGGGAATTTTCCTTATTTCCAATAATTACTCTTACGTTAACAAGAATAGAAGTGAAGTGAAGAAGTGAAGTCACTCAGTCGTGTCCAACTCTTTGCAACCCCCTGGACTGTAGCCCACCAGCTCCTCTGTCTATGGGATTCTCCAGGCAAAAATACTGGAGTGGGTTGCCATTTTCTTCTCCAGGGAATCTTCCTGACCCAGGGATTGAACCCAGGTCTCCAGTACTGCAGGCAGATGCTTTAACCTCTGAGCTACCAGGAACCCCTTAACAAGAATAGACTTCCTAAAAAACAAAGACCCAGTAAAGAGGCTAGATATAATACTTCAGAATTCTTTAGATTACAAAGAACAGACAGTAAGTGTAAGTATTTACTGGAAGGGTATTAGGGGTTCTCAAGATTGTTCAGAGTCAGGAGAAACCACTCAGGAAAAAGCAACTTCAAAGGCTGTGAACTGGAAAATTCAACCATCAATATAATTTGGAAGATCTAGATCAGAACAAAGAGGCTTATGATCCAGCAATCCCACTGCTGGGCATACACACTGAGGAAACCAGAAGGGAAAGAGACACATGTACCCCAATGTTCATCGCATCACTGTTTATAATAGCCAGGACATGGAAGCAACCTACATGTCCATCAGCAGATGAATGGATAAGAAAGCTGTGGTACATATACACAATGGAGTATTACTCAGCCATTAAAAAGAATACATTTGAATCAGTTCTAATGAGGTGGATGAAACTGGAGCCTATTATACAGAGTGAAGTAACCCAGAAAGAAAAACACCAATACAGTATACTAATGCATATGTATGGAATTTAGAAAGATGGTAACAATAACCCGGTATACGAGACAGCGAAAGAGACACTGATGTATAGAACAGTCTTTTGGACTCTGTAGGAGAGGGAGAGGGTGGGATGATTTGGGAGAATGGCATTGAAACATGTATAATATCATGTATGAAACGAGTCGCCAGTCCAGGTTTGATGCATGATACTGGATGCTTGGGGCTGGTGCACCGGGACGACCCAGAGGAATGGTACGGGGAGGGAGGAGGGGGTTCAGGATGGGGAACACGTGTATACCTGTGGCAGATTCATGTTGATATATGGCAAAACCAATACAATATTGTAAAGTTTAAAAAAAAAAAAGAACAAAGAGACTTCTATTAATTTATCAACCTTTGTCTTTGAGTCGTTTGCTTGACACACAAAACCCAACTTGGGACATTCAGTTGGCTGATCATGGACCAGTGGTTAGTGTCCTGGCTACCAGCAGTGAGCTATAGGAGGATTTCAGCTTCTAAAGAGGGAAGAAGAACATTGCCTCCAGCCTACAACGGTAGGAAATAGGGGCAGTGACAATCCCTAAAAGAGAAAGGACGGATAACAAAAAGGACTACTTAGAAACTATTAAAAATATTAATATCTTGCAGTGACAGGAAGTTTACTGTAATTTACAGAGTGAAGCTAGAAGAGATAGGTAAGGGAACTGTGGAAGATTGTAGAGACCAGAGATTGCTAAGAGATCATAGCATCCTAATTCATAGTCTTGGAGCTAGTGGGAACTGAAATGCCATTCACAGTACTAATTTCATTGATTAATCAGTTGTTCAAGATGAAATGATTTAAAATTGTCACTAGAGTGTTTCAAAACAAGACTTCAGTCCAGTTTTTTGGCATCTCTTTTAAAGTTTATTCACATTTCTCCACAATATCAGACTCACCATGATGTAAAGAACCACACCCAGAGTCTCTCCTCACTCAGTCAGTGTTGCTAATGTATCTGTGGTCTTATTTGTTGAATCTTCAAGAATTCTTTTAAAGCAGTGTCTAAAAGGAGAATTGCTGATTGTAATCAATACAATTCTAACGGACTATTTACAATGGTCAGGTTTACACACAAACCCAAGCATTAATCATGTTGATTAACTGACCATTTAATAACATGATATTATATTATTGCTTAAAATCAGACTCATGCTTTTCAGCAGATATGTTGTAATTACATTTTTTGGGGGTATTAAAAAACGTTATCTCTTTTACAGTCTTTCTTTATTCCTCTATATAGACATAATCTTCTGGAAATGTCTTATTTTGTTTCTAGTGTGTGTAAGCTTGAGGCGAAGAAGTATGCCTTATGTCTGTATATTTGCATTTCTTTCCCTCTCTCTTTTTATACAACATGTAAGCAAATTACCCAGCACTCCTTTCTACCTCAACTATAAATTAGAGAAAGATGGTTAGACATTGATAAGAATTCCATCAAAACCCCCAATGGAAATGGAAAACAGATATTGGACACTCCTGGAAAGCTAGAAAAGTTCCAGCATTGTAAAATAAAGGGAAAATTTGTATTGTTTGGTAGAATTCTTCATTTTTGACCTCTTATTTGGCCAAAATTTTAAAACATTAAAAATATATGATGTGGAGAAAACATAGCCTCTCCTACTGTTTTAGAACATGCATATTGCTATAACCAATTCAGAAGGAAAATTACTAAAATTAAAAGTTATTATAAATATGCTTCTTCAACTCAGCAAATCCATTTCAACCAATTTATCCTATAGAAATTCTGACATCAGTGCACAAAGATAAAAAAATTAAGGAGACTCACTGAGACATTGTTCAGTTCAGTCTCTCAGTCATGTCCAACACTTTGTGACCCATGGACTGCAGCATGCCAGGCAACCCTGTCCATCACCAACTCCTGGAGTTTATCCAAATTCATGGCCATTGGGTTGGTGATGCCATCCAACCATCTCATCTTCTGTCATCCTCTTCTTCTACTACCTTCAATCTTTCCCAGCATTAGGGTCTTTTCAAATGAGTCAGGTCTTTGCATCAGGTGGCCAAAGAATTGGAGTTGTAGCTTCAGCATCAGTCCTTCCAATAAATATTCAGGACAGATTTCTTTGGGATGGATGGGTTGGATCTCCTTGAAGTTCAAGGGACTCTCAAGAGTCTTCTCCAACACCACAGTTCAAAAGCAACAATTCTTCATCACTCAGCCTTCTTTATAGTCCAACTCTCACATCCATACATGATGACTGGAGAAACCATAGCTTTGACTAGATGGACCTTTGTTGCCAAAGTAATGTCTCTGCTTTTTAATATGCTGTCTAGATTGGTCATAGCTTTTCTTCCAAGGACTAAGCGTCTTTTACTTTCATGGCTGTAATCACCATCTACAACGATTTTGGAGCCCCCAAAAATAAAGTCTGTCACTATTTTCACTCTTTCTCTATTTATCACGAAGTGATGGGACCAGATGCCATGATCTTAGTTTTCTGGATGTTGAGTATTAAGCCAACTTTTTCACTCTCCTCTTCATCAAGAGGCTTTTAGTTCTTCATTCTGTACCATAAGGGTAGTGTCATCTGCATATCTGAAGTTATTTATATTTCTCCCAGCAATCTTGATTCCAGCTTGTGCTTCATCCAGCCCAGCATTTCTCATGATGTTCTCTGCATATAAGCTAAATAAGCAGGATAACAATGTACAGCCTTGACGTACTCCTTTCCCAATTTGGAACCAGTCTATTGTTCCATTTCCAATTCTAACTGTTGCTTCCTGACCTGTGTACAGATTTTTCAAGAGGCACATCATGTAGACTGGTATTCCCATCTCTTTAAGAATTTTCCAGAGTTTGTTGTGGTCCACACCATCAAAGGCTTGGCATAGTCAATAAAGCAAAGGTAGATGCTTTTCCGGAAATCTCTTGCTTTTTTGATGATCCAACAGATGTTGGCAATTTAATCTCTGGTTCCTCTGACTTTTCTAAAACCAGCTTGAACATCTGGAAGTTAATGACTTATGTACTGTAGAAGCCTGGCTTGGAGAATTTTGAACTTATTTTACTAGTGTGTGAGATGAGTGCAACTGTGTAGTAGTTTGAGCATTCTTTGGCATTGCCTTTCTTTGGGATTGGAGAGAAAGTTGACCTTTTTCAGTCCTGTGGCCACTGCTGAGTTTTCCAAATTTGCTGGCATATTGAGTGCAGCACTTTAAAAGCATCATCTCTTAGGATTTAAAATAGCTCAAGTGGAATCCCATCACCTAAATTAGCTTTCTTCATAGTGATGCTTCCTAAGGCCCACTTGAATTCACATTCCAGGATGTCTGGCTCTAGGTTGATGATCACACCATCATGATTATCCATGGTGGTCCACTGGAGAAAGGAATGGCAAGATCATGAAGATCTTTTTTGTACAGTTCTTCTGTGTATTCTTGTCACCTCTTTTTAATAGCTTCTGCTTCTGTTAGGTCCATACCATTTCTGTCCTTTTTGTGCCCATATTTGCCTGAAATCTTCCCTTGGTATTTCTAATTTTCTTGAGATCTCTAGACATTCCCATTCTATTGTTTTCTTCTATTTCTTTGCATTGCTCGCTGAGGAAGCCTTTCTTATCTCTCCTTGCTATTCTTTGGAACTTTGCATTCAAATGGATATATCTTTCCTTTTCACCTTTGCCTTTTGCTTCTGTTCTATTCACAGCTATTTGTAAGGCCTCCTCAGACAACCATTTTGCCTTTTTGCATTTTTTTCCCTTGTGGATTTTCTCAATCCCTGCCTCCTGTACAATGTCACAAACCTCCGTCCATAGTTCTTCAGGCACTCTGTCTCTCAGATCTAATCCCTTGAATCTATTTCTCACTTCCACTGTATCATCATAAGGGATTTTATTTAGTTCATACCTGAATGGTCTAGTGGTTTTCCCTACTTTCTTCAATGCCGGGGACCAGCCCCAGCTGATCCAGGGTAATCGAAGCGGGGACGGCGTCAGCGACCTATTTATTTAAATATTTTATCAAAGATATAAAGAGTAATAGAATGAGGATAGCTCAGTGAGGAAATTCAGTGGAGAAAAGAGGCTGAATAATTCAGCCAGAAGGTGAGAGAAAGAACGACATGGGGAGACCAAGTTTCGGTGAACAAGGCCCGCACTTTATTTTCCAAAGTAGTTTTTATACCTTAAGTTATGCATAGAGGATAATGGGGGAAGGGGTAGAGTCATGCAGTAAGCCAGGCTTTCTTCCTGCAAACTTATCATATGCAAAAGTTTAGGTGATTTGCATCATCTTCTGGCCCGGAGGCCTTTTCCTCTAAAGGTGATTATTATAATGTCAGGCGCCAGCCTCCAAAAAGCATTAGATAAAGTTGCATTCCTACAGAGCAAAGGTGTGGTGGGCTATAACAAGAAAAAGAATTAACTCAAGGGTCCCAGGTTACAAACATTAAAGCTACTATTTACACCAATTATATTAATCAATACACTGCCAGGGACACAGCAGGTAAGGGATATGGAGACTTAGCAGCAAATATTGGCCCAACAAGTGAAAATCCCTTCACCAGTACAATTTCTAATCAATCTTTTGACTGCTCAAAGGAATCTGTATTTAGACAGTTTAGTACATCTCATGCCTCTCACAGTTTGGAGGCTCTGAGCAATCACATGTGGCCGGAAAAACCTATTCAGGCAGGCTAGAGGGCTTCCAAGGGAGTTTGTAGGTTGAAACACTGTCACACCCAGGAATTATTAACTGGAGCTGTAAGTTAACTCTTTTTTCAGAGAGAGGTAGTGGGGGACAGCCCCCCGTAAAGTCAGAGGTGTAGGTGAAAGCACAAAGCAGAAAGTAGGCAGACTCTGGTTTTGGGGGTAGATTGCTCGAGAATTTCCAGGGAGACTCCTGAGGCTTGATCCCGCCTTTGCGTATGCCAAGCCTCCTTCCTCATGACCTTTGCCAGGGGCGGAGCTCGCTCCCCGCGCTTCAATTTAAGCCTGAGTCTGGCAATAAGAAGTTCATGATCTGAGCCACAGTCACCTCCCAGTCTTGTTTTTGCTGACTTTATAGAACTTCTCCATCTTGGGCTACAAAGTATATAATCAATCTAATTTCAATATTGACCATCTGGTGTTGTTCATATGTAGAATCTACTCTTGTGTTGTTGGAAGACGGTGTTTGCTATGACCAGGGCATTCACTCGGAAAAACTCTATTATCCTTTGCCCTGTTTCATTCTGTAATCCAAGGCTAATTTGCCTGTTACTCGAGGTATTTCTTGACTCCCTACTTTTGCATTCCAGTCCCCTATAATGAAAAGGACATCTCTTTTGGTTTTTAGTCTTAGATGGTCTTTCAGGTCTTCCTAGAACCATTCAACTTCAGCTTCTTCAGCATTACTGGTTGGTGTATAGACTTGGATTACTGTGATATTGAATGGTTTGCCTTGGAAACAAACAGAGTTAATTCTGTCTTTGAGATTGAATCCAGGTACTGCATTTTGGACTCTTTTGTTGACTATGATGGCTATTCCGTTTCTTCTAAGGGTTTCTTGACCACAGTAGTAGATATAATGGTCACCTGAGTTAAATTCACCCATTCCAGTCCATTTTATTTTGCTGATTCCTAAAATGTCGACGTTTACTCTTGCCCTCTCCTGTTTGACCACTTCAGATTTGCCTTGAATCATGGTCCTAACATTCCAGGTTCCTATGCAATATTGCTCTTTACTTCCATCACCAGTCACATCCACAATTGGGTGTTGTTTTTGCTTTGGCTCCTTCTCTTCATTCTTTCTAGAATTATTTCTCCACTGATCTCTAGTAACATATTGGGCACCTACCAACCTGGGGAGTTCATCTTTCAGTGTCCTATCTTTTTGCCTTTTCATATTGTTCATGGGGTTCTCAAGGCAAAAACACCGAAGTGGTTTGCCATTCCTTTCTCCAGTGGACCACATTTTATCAGAACTCTCCACCATTACCTGTCTGTCTTGTGTGGCCCTACACGGCATGGCTCATAGTTTCTTTTTTAGTAAAGTTAAAAATGGGAAACAATACAAATGTCCAGGAATAAAGTAATAGGTTGATGAATGTGGTATATCCTCAAAATAATATGCAGCTTATAAAAGAAAATGGATATATCTCAATGTACTTATTTGGAAAGGTTACCAAAATACATTGTAAAATAAAAACACACCTTGGTGGCTCAGATGGTAAAGAATCTGTCTGCAATGCAGAAGACACATGTTTGATCCCTGAGATGGAAAGACCCCCTGGAGAAGGGAATGACACTCCACTCCAGTATTCTTTTCTATAGAATTCCATGTACAGAGGACCCTGATGGGCTACAGTTCATGTGGGCTCAAAGAGTCGGACATGGCTGAGCAACTAACACACTACTGTACACCAGACTAACACACACACCAGCATATATATAACTAGATAAAATCTATCTCTATTCTGCTTTATTGACTATGCCAAAGACTTGGACTGTGTGGATCACAATAAACTGTGGAAAATTCTGAAAGAGATGGGAATACCAGACCACCTGACCTGCCTCTTGAGAAACCTATATGCAGGTCAGGAAGCAACAATTAAAACTGGACATAAAACAACAGACTGGTTCCAAATAGGAAAAGGAGTACGTCAAGGCTGTATATTGTCACCCTGTTTATTTAACTTAAATGCAGAGAACATCATGAGAAACGCTGGGCTGGAAGAAACACAAGCTGGAATCAAGTTTGCTGGGAGAAATGTCAATAACCTCAGATATGCAGATGACACCATCCTTATGGCAGAAAATGAAGAGGAACATGACACCACCCTTATGGCAGAGAGTGAAAGAGGAGAGTGAAAAAGCTGGCTTAAAGCTCAACATTCAGAAAACGAAGATCATGGTATCTGGTCCCATCACTTCATGGCAAATAGATGGGGAAACAGTGTCAGACTTTATTTTTTTGGGCTCCAAAATCACTGCAGATGGTGATTGCAGCCATGAAATTAAAAGATACTTACTCCTTGGAAGGAAAGTTATGACCAACCTAGATAGCATATTGAAAAGCAGAGACATTATTTTGCCAACAAAGGTCCGTCTAGTCAAGGCTATAGTTTTTCCAGTGGTTATGTATAGATGTGAGAGTTGGACTGTGAAGAAAGCTGAGCGCCGAAGAATTGATACTTTTCAACTGTGGTTTTGGAGAAGACTCTTGAGAGTCCCTTGGACTGCAAGGAGATCCACCCAGTCCATTCTGAAGGAGATCAGCCCTGTGTGTTCTTTGGAAGGAATGATGCTAAAGCTGAAACTCCAGTACTTTGGCCACCTCATGTGAAGAGTTGACTCATTGGAAAAGACTCTGATGCTGGGAGAGATTGGGGGCAGGAGGAAAAGGGGACCATGGAAGATGAGATAGCTGGATGGCATCACCGACTCGATGGACATGAGTTTGAGTGAACTCTGGGAGTTGGTGATAGACAGGGAGGCCTGGCATTCTGCTATTATTGGGGTCTCAAAGAGTCAGACACGACTGAGTGACTGAACTGAACTGTTTTTAATTTATGGCATTACCCTTATGATCAGAAAAGTTTAAAAACCAAAAAGTCATAGATTATCCCTTTTCCGTTTATAAAGTCACAGACGCATGTAAAGTGGAAAAATCAGATTACAAGACAATAAGCTTAATGTGTTTCTAATTTTGTTAAATATAGGCTTATTTAGAAAAAAAAGATTAGCAAAGTATAATAAAAATTTAACAATGTTTATTCCTGAAGGGAATATGTGACTTTATGCTTCCTTATATTAAAAAAAAAAACAAATTCTCCCATGTACCTGTGTTGCCTTCATAATCAGAAAAAGACATAATAGCACATCAACTTATAAATAGCTTAGCTATTACTGTTTTATGAAAAGATTTTGATTTCAATTAATTGTAAATCACACCAAAATTTTAGAGAAAATTTGAGGACCTTGCCACAATATAAAAATATATTTTATCAAATACTTATTTTATTTACAATATACAGGAGACAATTTATGTAAAACAAGACAGTCTAAACATCAGATATAAGTTAATGTACATAAATTTAGATCATTAGTATGTTCAAGAAACTTGAAAACCATACTCAGCAATTTGGCAAAGAAGTTATTCTCATTTTTTATGGAGAAATGGAGGAGTGACAATGTAAACTTAGAATTAGATGGTGAAGTGAATAAAGATGATCTCAGAAAACAAATTTGTACATATATGCCTGTATCACTCACACATATAGCAGTAATGTCAGTATTGTTCTAAGCACATTATAAACATTTGAGTTATTTCATTCTTATAACAATCTTAGGAGTAAGGTATCATTAGAATCCCTATTTTAATTTATGAGGAATCTTAGGCAGAGAGATTAATTTCTGAAGGTCAGGATATCTACTCTATACAAAGAAGTTTTAGTCAGAGACTTTGGTGAAACTTGATACCCCAGATTTCTTCATGTGATTATGATGCTTCACAGAATCTTCACTTCGGTCGCTTAAGTGATCCACCAGCTCCTTTTAAGTCCCATAACACAAGCTGATCTGTAAGATGAGAAGCTTTCTAACATAACAATTCTGAAGATCCTACCACCCTGAGCTCTAATCCTAATATAACTTCCCTTATTTAATTCAAGTTTCTGTAATATATGGATTATAAAGTTGAGTAAACACTTTAAGTACTGTGTCTAATGGTATGCACCCAAGTCAGCCCCACTCAGGGGATAAAGATTCCATCTGATATAGCTCCTTTCAATTGCTTTTTTTGTTGTTGTTGTTGTTTCTCCTGTTAAATTCTGGCACTTCTTTTCTTCAGTGTTTAGTGCTACATTTTCTCAGCCACAGGTTTTTAGTTAGAGATTTGCTTGGATAAGTCTTTAAAATATTCATTAATAAGCTGTTTGTTTCTCATATGCATACATTTTTGAAATCATATGTAGAACATTCAAAGATGAAAAGATAACTTCAAATTAATGATTTTCTAATGATAACACTTCTATGACCATGGAATGTTTTAGTATAAAATGCTTTTCCTGGCATTCCATAAAAACTGCCACACAAGCAAATCTTGATTATATTCTCAAAGGAATCTCATTTCATAATTTTTAATTCCTAGCAGTTATAACATGAATATATGTCAAAGAGGAAATGTCTAACATTTATTCAGATGCAGGTATATTGAAATGAAGTCATGAGATTTAGACTATGTCTGATAAATTCTTTCTCACCTGCATTTGTATTTACTAACTCTTCCCTCATCCCTAATCTCTGCAAAACACACATATTTTATTAATGAACTAAAAAGTACTTGGTTTGAAACCTACTTCCCTTTCATACAGGCTATGTAGTATTAGGCAAGTTCTTTAACTTCTCTGTGCTTCAGTTCCCAACTATAAAAAAGGAATAATAACCCTCCAAAAGATGCTTGTAAGGATTGAATAACTTAATACAGATAAAATACTTAGAGTACTTTGCATATAAAAGACCTATTGTGTTTAGTTATTGTCATTTTATAAAGATTAAACCAGGTATGTTGTAGTTTAATGCCATCCCATAAAACATTTATTTTTAATGATAGATTTAATCATAAAATCAATACATGTTCATTATTAAAGACATAAAAATACACAGGGAATATAAAATTTCCTCTAGTTACATGCATATATGACCTGTATCATGTATAAACATGTAACTGCTGTATGTATTTTCTAAGTAAATACAGCTCTAAGGAGATTTGGTCCAACTTTATAAACTGAGCACTGGCATGTACTTCCCCTTCTTTTATGTTTTTTTGTCCCCAAATATCTCAAAATAATTGAAAAAATGCATTTACATTTAATAATCTAGAGAAATGTGTGACAAGAGCTATTATGGTGAGTTATTATAAATAGAAATAAAAAGGGTTGAAAACATAGAAGAAAAGCACAGCCCTCTACACAGTATACACAGAAAACCTATTGAGAATGAGGGACTATAAGCAAAAAAAATAAACATAAGACATCAACAGATATATAGAAAAAGATAAATCATGAAGTAGAGGAATTGCTTTAAATTCTGTATACAGAAGAATATACAGACTATACCTCTAAAGTCCTGATGCTATCACTAACCAAAGGAGCAGCATTTGATCCTGAGACCTGTATGGACAAAGTGAATTACTTCTCAGGTGGTGAGAGAGAAGCTTTGGTCACAGTCCATGAACAGAAAGCCCTACGAAGGACAGATATACTTGACTTCTTCCAATATCAAGCCAAGACATGGTCACTTTAGAATCTGAGGAAATCTTAAGTGCTAGTTATGTTCGCATCTAAGAATGCTAAAGCAAAACCTGTAGGTCACGATGCCAACACCATCCTTACAAGGAGCCTGTAAGCATCCATCTCATTTATGATGTGGAATGTTATTCAGTCAGGAAGTCATGTCTGACTCGTTCTGACTCTATGAACTGCAGCATTACAGGCTTCCCTGTCTTTCACTATCTCCCTGAGTTTGCTCAAACTTGTGTCCATTGAGGCAGTGATGCCATCAAAATATCTCGCCTGCTGTCATTCCTTTCTTCTCCTGCTTTCAATCTTTCCCAGCACCAGGGTCTTTTCTAATGAGTTGGCTCTTCACATCAGGTGGCCAAAGTATTGGAGCTTCAGCATCAGTCCTTCCAATGAATATTCAGAACTGATTTCCTTTAGGATTGATGGGTTTGATCTCCTTGCAGTCCAAGGGACTCTCAAGAGTCTTCTCCAACACCACAGTTCAAAAGCACCAATTCTTCGGCACTCAGCCTTTTTATGGTCCAATTCTCACAACCATACATGACTATTGGAAAAACCATAGCTTTGACTATATGGATCTTGTTGGCAAATAATGTATCTGCTTTTCAATATGCTGTCTAGGTTGGTCATAGCTTTTTTTCCAAGGAGCAAGCATCTTTTAATTTCATGGCTGCAGTCACCATCAGCAGTGATTTTAGAGCTTCCAAAAATAAAGTCTGTCACTTTTTCCATTGTTTTGTTATTTGCCATGAAGTGATGAGATTGGATACCATGATCTTCATTTTTTGAATGTTGAGTTTTAAGCCAGAATTTTTACTCTCATCTTTCACCTTCATCAAGAGGATCTATAGTTCCTCTTTGTTTTCTGCCCTAACGGTGGTGTCATCTTCATATCTGAGGTTATTGACATTTCTCCCAGCAATCTTGATTCCAACTTGTGTTTCATCCAGCCTGGCATTTCTCATAAGGTACTGTGCATATAAGCTAAATAAGCAGGGTGACAATATGCAGCCATGGTGTACTCCTTTCCCAATTTTGAACCAGTCCGTTGTTCCATGTCTGATTCTAATTGTTGCTTCTTTACCTGCATACAGATTTCTCCAGAGGCAGGGTAGATGATCTTGTATTCCCAAATCTTTAATAATTTTCCACAGTTTGTTGTGACCCTCAAAGTCAAAGGCTTTAGCACAGTCCATGAAGCAGAAGTAGATTTTTTTTTTCTTCTGGAATTCTCTTGCTTTTTGTATTGTTCAACAGATGTTGGAAATTTAATCTCTAGTTCCTCTGCCTTTTTTAAATCCAGGTTGAAAATCTGGAAGTTCTCAGTTGATGTACTATTGAAGCCTAGCCTGGAGAATTTTGACCATTACTTTGCTAGTATGTGAGAAGAGTGCAGTTGTGCTGTAGTTTGAACATTCTTTGGCATTGTTCCTCTTTTGGATTGGAATTAAACCTGACCTTTTCCAGTCCTGTGACTACTGCTGAGTTTTCCAATTTTGCTGGCATATTGAGTGCAGCACTTTCACAGCATCATCTTTTAGGATTTGAAATAGCTCAGCTGGGATTCCATCACCTTCACTAGCTTTGTTCATAGTGATGCTTCCTAATGTCCACTTGACTCCAGGATATCTGGCTCTAGGTGAGTGATCACATCATCATGGTTATCTGAGTCATCTTTTTTGTATAGCTCTGTGTATTCTTGCCACCTCTTCTTAATATCTTCTGCTTCTGTTAGGCCCATACTGTTTCTGTCCTTTATTGTAACCATCTTTGCATGAAATATTCCCTTGGAATTCACTGAAGTGATCTCCAGTCGTTCCCATTCTGTCCTTTCCTTCTATTTCTTTGCATTGATCACTTAGGAAGGTTTTCTCATCTCTCCTTGCTATTCTTTGGAACACTGCATTCAGATGGATATATCTTTCCCTTTCTCCTTTGCTTTTCACTTCTCCTATCTCAGCTATTTGTAAGGCCTACTCAGACAACCATTTTGCCTTTTCACATTTCTTTTTCTTGGGGATGATCTTGATCACTGCCTCCTGTACAGTGTCACAAACCTCCACCCATACTTCTTCAGGCACTCTGTCTATCAGATCTGATCCCTTGAATCTATTCATCACCTCCTCTGTAAAATTGTAAGGGATTTGATTTAGGTCATATCTGAATGGCCTAGTGGTTTTCACTACTTTCTTCAATTTTAAGTCTGAATTTTGCAATAAGGAGTTCATGATCTGCACCACAGTCAGCTGTTCTCGTTTTCGCTGACTGTATTGAACTTCTCCATCTTCAACTGCAAAGAATATAATCAATCTGATTTTGGTATTGACCATCTGGTGATATCTATGTGTAGTGTCATCACTTGTGTTGTTGGAAGAAGATGTTTGCTATGACCAGTTGTGTTTTCTTGGCAAAACTGTGTCAGCCTTTGCCCTTCTTCATTTTATACTTAAAGGCCAAACTTGCCTGTTTCTCCAGGTATCTCTTGACTTACTACTTTTACTTTTGCATTTCAGTCCCCTATGATGAAAAGGATATCTTTTTTTGGTGTTAGTTCTAGGACGTTTCATATGTCTTCATAAACTCATCCAACTTCAACTTCTTCGGCATTAGTAGTTGGGGCATAGACTTTGATTACCATGATGTTGAATGGTTTGCCTTGGTAACAAATCAAGAACAAGCTATCATTTTTGAGATCACAAACTAGTACTGCATTTCAGGCTCTTTTGTTGACTATGAAGGCTACTCCATTCTTTCTAAGGGATTCTTGCCCTCAGTGGTAGGTATAAAGGCCATTTGAATTAAATTCCTCCATTCCTTTTCATTTTGGTTCACTGATTCCTAAAATGTCAGTGTTCACTGTTGCCACCTCCTGTTTGACCGCTTCCAGTTCACCTTGAATCATGGAACCAACATTCCAGGTTCCTTTGCAATATGGTTCTTTACAGCATCAGACTTTACTTCCACCATTAGACACAACCACAACTGGGCATTGTTTCTGCTTTGGCTCAGCCTCTTCATTCTTTCTATAGTTATTTCTTCACTCTTCCCCAGTAGTATATTGGAGAGCTACCAACCTGGTGTGCTCATCTTTCAGCAGCATATCTTTTTTGCCTTTTCATACTGTTCACAAGATTATCAAAGCAAGAATAGTGAAGTGGTTTTTGCCATTCCCTTCTCCAGTGGACCACATTTTGTCAGGCCCTAACTAGCAGGGACATGTCCTTTAACCACTCCATGTAGCTGAATGACATGCCCAGAGTCCTGGTTGTCCCTCTGCTGGCCCTTGTTGAGCATGTAAACCTTCACTGGCTGTCAGGTGTCAGTCAATGTGCAGCTTGGGATGGAGCCAACCTCACTGCCAGAGTGGCTGGGAAAAGGGTACGGGGGAGGTTGATCTAGGTCATATCTGAATGGCCTAGTGGTTTTCACTACTTTCTTCAATTTTAAGTCTGAATTTTGCAAAAAGGAGTTCATGATCTGCACCACAGTCAGCTGTTCTTGTTTTCGCTGACTGTATTGAACTTCTCCATCTTCAACTGCAAAGAATATAATCAATCTGATTTTGGTATTGACCAAAATGTTGGTGGACACCCAGGAGCACAGGGCACCCTGGTCTCCCTGCTACCATTGGTGGCCCTGGAGCCTATTCACTGCCCAGGGGTAGAAGTGCCCCTCCAGCCTCACTGCTGCTGCTGGCCACCCTGGAGCTGATTCATTTATGGCATAATCCATTTTGGATCACCTTAATAAACCTTAAAGGAAATCGACTTGAAATACCTATGATAACCAGTTGAGTTTGTCATTCATAACTGTAAGTACTGTTGACTGTTGACTTAAAAGATTGCACAACGTGTTTCAAGTTAAGTTTTATTGGAGGAAAAGTGAGGAGTTCAGCCTGAGAGATAGCACCTTAGATAGCTCTGAGAAACTGCTCCAAAGAGGCAAGGGGAAGATCAGTATACATGTGATTTTGCTAAAGAGGAAGTACATGCAATATGCAATAAGTACATCATTTTTGCAGAAGGTTTCTGTTTTTCTCCTGAAAATTTCTGCTAGGCATGAGGAATAGTTGTCACCATAATGGATTTTCATGCTTTTCTAGATATGAGGAGATACAAGAATTGGGCTCATAAAATTGGCTCCTGAAAATATCTACCTGAAGACCTGTTGTGCCAGTTCTCCCACCCCAACCACAGAGTGTCTCATTTCTGCTCTCCACCTTATACTCCTTTCAGGAGGTGGTTTAAAATCAGCAGCAACTGTAGCAGCACATGATTTAATCCTTGTAGATGGCAAGTGCCAATTTGTGGTTGACACAGCTCCCTCATGATCATAAATTATATCATGTTTTGGGAGGCATTTTATGATCATTTTGTCCCATTGTGCTAAGAAGACTTTTTCGTAGTTCTGGCAAAGATTTTGATGATAGGCCACTCAATGTGCTATTACTAGACCAGGTTATATCAACAGCAACCAAAGGGCTCTGGACCACCTGTTTTATTAATCTGTATGTTTCAGAATAAATTTCCTCTTGTTGTATCTTTCCATATCTAGAATTACACTATTACAACCATTGATCTCATATGAAATTATATATTTTGTAAGAGGTTCAGTCACACATTTGGTAATGTAAGAAACAACAATCTTGTAAAACAGACAAAGTACAAATAGAATTGCTGGCAGTGTTGTTAAAGTCATAAGTAAGAATTAAGCTAAGAACTTCCATTATATGCAGCCCAGTATATCCACAGGTTGTTTATTTTAGTCTGTTCTGTACCAATCTTTATTTTTCAGGGAAATCATATTAATATATTAGCACTGTTCATAAGGCTCTGAGCCCAGTTTCCTAGTGTTGGCTAGGCTGGTTATCCTTAGTATAATTTAATTGTTCCCAAGATAAAGGGGGCTTTAAAGCTTAAATTATCAGAGACTGGTATTAACCACATAAATCCATCCCATAATTGTGGGAGGTTTTATTCATATGCTGAATTTTTGTTGTTGCTTTGAGTACTTTAGAGGAAAATTCACATTTATGGCCTGGGCTAGAGCAGGTATTATTAATTGGCCACTTGAGAGGATCCTGTCTAGTAACATCAAGAGTAGCCTGAAGAAGACTGATTTTTCCTTCTTCTAAAGTAAATTTCCTAAAGAACATCCAATTATAGCCTTGGAGTGGTGAAATTCACCAAAGTAATCTAGAAGTACTGGGCATAGGTAATTAGCCAGAAATCCAACAATTGGATTAATTTTTAAAACTAGCATAGGAACATGCCCATGATAGACAAACAATTAATTTATATACAAAGCTCCAAAAAGTCAAGAAAATATTATAAATGATCAAATGAGTCAGGTCCAGAATATTGGGCTACCTATCTACTTCTAATGGTTGTCATCTTCTCCTCCTAGTGTGAGTGTAGTTTCTCCTCTGTTTGAGCATTATTTTAAGGTGATTTTAGGTCAGCAGTCTCTCAAAGACCAGTCTGGTGTAGGGACCTTTGGAAGTAGGAATTAATCCAACAGTCAGTTTCCCTTCAGTTTGACTGTGCCTAAGATAGTTAAGAATGAGTACCTGACAAAGGTCCATCCATCCAGATTGGAGATAGTCCTTTAAAGTATGTCTTTTCCACTATAAATGATCTCCTGGTTGTAGATCATGGGACATTTGATTTTTACTCAAAGATAGATTACTGAGATAAGCTTCAGAAACAAACTTAGTGTCCTTTAATAATTCAGTTAAACTTTACATTAACATAACAGCAAGGAACTATCTGGGAAGTGAGTCAGTACAGATTTCCATTAACAAAACTTAGATTTAGCATTTATTGAAACATAATCTTTTCTCTCTAAAATTATCCTAATTTCTACCAAATATATCCAAATTAAGACTAATTTGTTTGTAAAATATGTCTAATCTTTAAAAATTTGGCCTGATAATTTATATAACTGATCATATAGGCTTTTTGCTTTGCTGAAACTTTTAAAAGGAGTCTCAGACTAAACTTTTAAAAGACCTCTCAAGGCTAGGAAAGTCATGCCAAAGACTTATTACAGATTTCACCTTATAGATACAGGTGAATCCCTCCCTCTTAAAATCCCCAAAATACTTTGAGCTTTCTGTACCTTTTAGTGAGTTCCCTTCCTGATTTATCTGATAAAGCTGCTGAGAACTTGAGTTTGCAATCTCTGGAGGGATCAAATAGAAGGAAAAGGTAAATGTTTTAGTTCTGCTTCAGTTCAGTTCAGTTGCTCAGTCATGTCTGAACCTCTGGGACCCCATGGACTGCAGCATGCCAGGCTTCCCTGTCCATAACCAACTCCCAGAGCTTACTCAAACTCAGGTCTATTGCGTCGGTGATGCCATCCAACCATCTCTTCCTCTGTTGTCCCCTTCTCTTCCTGCCTTCAGTCTTTCCCAGCATCAGGGTCTTTTCCAACGAGTCAGTTCTTTGCATCAGGTGGCCAAAGTATTGGAGTTTCAGCTTCAACATCAGTCCTTCCAATGAATATTCAGGACTTTCTTTAGGATGGACTGATTGGATCTCCTTGCAGTCCAAGGACTCTCAGTTCTGCTTACAAAAATATAATTTACTAAATAATTGTACATCATAATTAGTTTGAGGGAAAGGTTTTCCTTATACCTGGAAAACACAGATATAAACCAACAATTTTTCAAATGGAAAACACATTTAAACCAATAATTTTTCAAATTCATAAAGAATTATAACCATATTCAACATTTCACTTGGTTTTATGTAATGCTTTTGCAACAGTTTATGAAGCCATCAAGTTTCTTACTGCTAAGTCTTCTGCTAAGTCACTTCAGTCGTGTCTTTAATTTCTTACCCAGTTCAACATTATGTTCTGAAAGTCAGAAACATATTTACCCAAAAGTTCTTCTTGTTAATCTTCTTGAAGAAGCATTTTTGCAAGGGCATTAAAATAAAGCTATAACTGTCTATAATGACAAGCCTTTAAGAAGGCAGATTTAAATCTGATTACAATGCAACTGACAAAGAAACTTGGTTACTGCTGTGTCACACAACACTAAGATAATATCTAGAATTATGACATAACATTTTACCAGAACATGTCAGGTTTTTAGGAATTTTATATAATTTCTAAACTGTCATTACTAAGCATTTACTTTGTAATATACTTGAGAAGATTATTGCTCAGTTGACAATACTTCCCAAGTAAGTTAATATACCAAATTAACCTAATTAATAACTCTTTGAGGGATGTTTCAGGGGACTTTTGAAGCATCTCAAAGTTAGCTAGAGATCAAATGACCTCATTAAATTTTGATTTAGGAAGTTTTGTCAATAAATATCGAAAAGGTTTAGAACACCCAGTCACATAGGATCATAGGTCACTGTGAAACAATATTCACTTAGCCAAGTAACAATAAAAGATTTCAAAGGCAAATATAAAGCAGATCACTTAAAAGGTAAAGAACTTAAAATCTGTTATCAAAGGTGGTTCAACATCTAGAAAACTTTTCCACAAACCTTTTAATCACTTTCTATATCCAATATTTTCCATTCAGAAACAGTCACTTGTAAGTCAGATCTACTCCCTTTCCCTTAATAAAATACAATTACATTCCTTATGCCTTCTTTACTGAAAACACACATCCTACTTTCCTTAGTAACTGTGCATTGTCCTTTATATTAGCATTCTGTAGATTGGTGATCATAAATACCAGTGATAATTTCTAGAAACATTTTCTCATAGAGAACATCTCAGAATGGCACCAAACATGTTAATAGTCCAAAATATCTAGTTTCTCTGTAAGAGGAAGCCAGTGTTCAGTAATTAATCTTTCATTATCTTACTATATTTGGGAGTGACCTAACCCTTCAATAAACTTCCGTCACTTAATTTCTCACAGCCCTAAAAATTCAAGTTACCAAAATCCGGAGAGATTATTTTAGATAGACATTCCTAAGCATAATTATTCTTAATAGAGTTTATCTAAAAGCTCTTATCTTATTTACATTTTCTTTTCTTAAAAGTTTCTTCACATCAAGTTACTTTCTTTGCTGACAAATTAGTAACAGTTATAACAAGGTTTTGTTTAATTTATATTAAACCTAGGCACAATGAAAATATTATGCATAATGTTGATGACTCTAAGGCATGCCTATATTAATTAGATCAACAAACAAACATTAATACCAGGTATTAATTTAATATTGAATATTTCTCAGTTTATGTGAACCTGAAATTAATTCTGTCCTGTATTTTTTTGATAATTTATATAAGCACTTAATTTCCTTTTATCCAACTATAATAAAAGTTCACTTACAAATTAATTTTTGGTATTGCCATTCAAAGGTAAAAAACAAAGATAATACACATGTAAACATATACATACACAATGAGAAATCTCATAGTTTCATTTTTTAAACTTTCATTTTCTAAATGAATCAGCACAGTATAAAACTTACTAGTTGTAAATAACACTTCTAATAAGAAAAACTTTTAAATGCTTTATTCTCTGTTTTTTTCTCAGTTTCAGGTATCAGAGATGGTCTAGATAAGTGATTCTGAGAGCTCTGGTCTCAAGGCACAGGAATAACTTATTCCCTCAGGATCTGAATTCTGAAGATTTTATTCTTTCAAGCTAGTTTTCTCTACTGATTGGAAATTAAGCGGGGGCGCTGGGGAGAAGGCAATGACACCCCACTCCAGTACTCTTGCCTGGAAAATCCCATGGATAGAGGAGCCTGGTAGGCTGCAGTCCATGGGGTCACAAAGAGTCGGACACAACTGAGTGAGTTCACTTTCACTTTTCACTTTCATGCATTGGAGAAGGAAATGGCAACCCACTCCAGTGTTCTTGCCTGGAGAACCCCAGGGACAGGGGAGCCTGGTAGGCTGCCGTCTATGGGGTCGCACAGAGTCGGACGCGACTGAAATGACAGCAGCAGCAGCTCGGGGTTGAGGTAAACTTCAACTGGCATTGTGTACTTTACTGGTACAATTGAAAGTTCATAATTTTTGTAGATTCCTCCTTTTTTATTTTTAATGATTGTGAAAAGTCAATCAGCCAGTGTAACAAGGGTTTGTATATAAATCTGACCAGCCTGATTGTCTTTTGACTAAAGTAGCATCTTCTACAGAGAAGGCAATGGCACCCCATTCCAGTACTCTTGCCTGGAAAATCCCATGGATGGAGGAGCCTGGAAGGCTGCAGTCCATGGGGTCGCTGAGAGTCGGATACGACTGAGCGACTTCACTTTCACCTTTCACTTTCATGCACTGGAGAAGGAAATGGCAACCCACTCCAGTGTTCTTGCCTGGAGAATCCCAGGGAAGGGGGAGCCTGGTGGGCTGCTCTCTATGGGGCCGCACAGAGTCGGACACGACTGAAGCGACTTAGCAGCAGCAGCAGCAGCATCTTCTAAAAAGATAGTGGTGGTTGAGCTGCTAAGTCGTGTCCAACTCTTGCCATCCTGTGGACTATAGCCTGCCAGGCTCCTCTGTCCATGGGATTCTCCAGGCAGGAATACTTGAGTGGGTTGCCATTTCCTTCTCCAGGAGATCTTCCCAACCCAGGAATCAAACCCAGGTCTCCTGCATTGCAGGCAGATGATTTACCAACTGAGCTATGAGGGAAGCCCTCTAAAATGAAAGGTTTGGGGTGTGGGGCGGGTACTTTTAAGAAATATTCTGGCTTGACACATGAATCATTCTCTAACCACCAAAATGATCCTTTAGTTGACTGGATCATTTTGGTGGTTAGAGAATGATTCATGTGTCAAGCCAGAATATTTCTTAAAAGTTTTTTCAAATCTTTCATAATAGTCCAGTTGATTCATCTGATCTTTGCTTGCAGTGTTGAATCTTTGGCCTATGTTTTTAGAAAAAGCTCTGGGATAAATTTGAGTAATTTCTGAGCTAATTCCTTGCATTCATTGTAAACCTGTGGATTATGTGATTCAAAATGAATTAAGAGGTGTTTTCATCCTACTTTCTCTATTCATTCCCTTGCTTTGCTTTGAGAAACTGATAGCTGTTCTCCTTGACACAGATCTGAAAACCCGGGCTTGTGGGAGTAGATGGAACTCAAATTCCTTAGCCAAGTCCCAATGAACCCTGACTTGGCTGAAAATATTCCTTAGCCAAGGCTCTAAGTTCTGCTCAGGTCCTGGGTGTATACATAAGCAATAAAGGTGGTTCACTTCTCCCTGTAATAGATTTTTCCTTAAAGGGAACAACTATAATTACTTCTGATTTTTTATCCTTCTGTCCTGGGGAAAGCAGTAGTAAGAGGCAAAGGAGTTGGAAAAGAAAAAAGAGATATTGTCTGGGCCAGGCAATTCAGATAAAAGAGGATATGTTGGAGGAGCAGAGAGAGTCAGAATCAGAGTGCTAGCAGCCTCTTTTAGTTCTGATATAGCTTCAAGAAGTTACACTATTATTGCCTCATTTAGTTGCTTCTAGATACAAATCAATGTAAGCTTTTCATTCAGTCTGTTAGATCTTATGGCCGTTTTTTTCTAACTGTGCACACAAAAATATTAATTTTGGATATCGAAAAACCCCAGTTTGGTATTTTAGATTGGTATACTTGATATTCTTTAGTATAATTTCCCCAGTTAAGTAGGTACTTGCAAGTATGAGTTTTGTACATACATAATCCTGGCTAGGATGTTATTTTGAGACTGGCTTTCTGATGCCTTTTGTTTCTGTTTGAAAGGCTCTATTTCCTGTTTTAAATTGAATTTGTCAGGGATAAAATTAACTAGTGAAGTTGTGTGGTGGTCCAGTGTGCTGCTTGGGAACTTAACTCCTCTAGGCAACACCCTAGAGTTGTTTCGGATCTCTTATGTATCTCGGTTTCTCCCCTTGGGTTGGTAGTCTAAGCCCATGTGGATGCTTGGAACATTGAATGGCCATATCTTCTCTGTGACACCTAGATGAGAAAGTGTTTTAATTAATGAGTTGGTTTCCCTATGAGGACTCTGCCTCCACCACTCCCATAAATTTCCCAGTTGTCCAAGAAAACCATAACTGGCCAGGAGGAGTCTTGTCCCTTTTCTTCAGAGCAAAGCTCTCATATACCTTAACTTTTATCCCAACAAATTCTATTAAAGCCGCTGAACTGAGGAAAAGCATCACATCAGCCTCTTACTTAACCACTCAGCACAGACCAGTCAGTCTCCTACACCTGAGCAAACCCTGATATCTTTCAGCCAGCCTCCCACCACTCCAGTATCTTTCACCTGGGTGGGTATTCCCCTATATCATTAAACTGAACCCCATCCAATATCTTTCTACTGGGTGGATATTCCCAGGTAGCTTTCAACTTCTCCTTTTTCACCCCCTACACCCAATACTTTCAACTGGGAGAAGACAAGTTCCTGCTATACACCACAAAATACAACTCAGGATCATCAACTAATATGGAAGATACAAGAATCAGGAAAGACTTACCCAATTCATCTGGACTCTTCAAGGAGGACGATGGGTGAAGGGGGCTTCTGGTGCCAACACTGTGGTTCCACTTAGAGTTTGGGTGAAGGAGAGAAGTCCATTCTGGGTCCCTTCTTCATGGTCGTCATAAAGCTGTCGTCTTAAAAAAAAAAAAAAAAGCACTATATTAGATTTGAAAGTTGTTTTATTGGGGCAAAAAGAGCACTTCAGCCCTGGAGACAGCACCTCAGATACCTCTTAGAATCTGCTCCAAAAGGCAGGGGGCAAGGTCAGCATATGTGATTTTGGTGAAACGGGAGTATGTGTAGTCAAGCACATTTTTTTTTTTTTTTTTGCAGAATGTTTCTGCTAGTCATGAGGAGAAGTTGTCACCATGAAGGATTTTCTAGATATGAGGAGATAGAAGAATTGGGTTCATAAATTCAGCCCTTGAAAATATCTGAAGACTTGTTCTGCCAGTTTTTCCCCAAGCAAAATGTGCCTCATTTCTGCTCTCCACCCTGAACTCTTTTCAGGGGGTATTGAAAATCAGCAGTTATAGCAGTACATAATTTAACCCTTGTGAATGTAGATGGCAAGTGCCAATTTGTAGCTGACAATTTGATAGAAACAAATCTCTTAGAGAAGGACCGAAATGAGGATATAAAATAACAATATGTGCATCAGGAAATATGTAATAATTAAAATGGGGGAAGGGTGCTATGAAAAGGAAGTGTTTAGAAAGCAAGGAAATTACTAGAAAATAAAAATTAAAATCTAAATCATACAGTGAACCTACTTGACAACAGAAATCTTTGTATTGAAAAGGTTTCTTAAGTGCTGTACAAGCTGAATTTAAGTATGTACTTAGACATCTGAAATTTCTAAAATTACTAAAAGCTTTCAAATAGAAAAGAGAAACAAAGTTTAGACCTCTTATGAAGTAGATAAGGGACAACAGTATCTCAAAATAAGACAGGATCCTATGGCAAAAGCCACAGGCCTGATTAAAGTTTAATCAAAAGAAAAGGGAAAAATAAAAAAAATTATATCAAGATAGTAATAAAGCATTTTCTTCTAAATATATCTGAAATAACTGTTTAGGATACATTGAAGCAATGTGAAAATTACATACAAAGAAATAATGCATGAAATTCAAGAAACAAAACAGATGTGCAGGTAAAGTACTAAATGATTTTTGCATTTACAACAAAATGATTTCACATTTACAAATAAATGATTATTTCTGCCACAGATGAGGCAAATAAATGTGCCGCAAATAAAACTTACTTTTACTATATAAAGAGTTTCCTAAAAGCAACAAAAGATAATCCAATATATATATTTTTAAATGGTTAATATAGCAATTTACTTGATAAAAAATTAAAATGGCAATATATAAATGAATATATATTAAAATTCAATAGTAACATTTATGCAAACAAAAACTAATTTCATATTATTCCATTAAAACTGACAAAAAATTTATATATGTGACAGTATCCAATTTTAGGCAATGTGGTGGGAGAAAAAAATTAAGATTTTCAAAATATCCATTAGTATTCAAAAAACACATATCCTTGAACCCAGGAACTATACTTCTATGTATCTACCTCAAGAAGTATACATGTATGTACCAGGATATTAATTTCTGTATTGATTTCAATAACCAAGCATTATATGCCACCTAATCATCTAACAAGTTGAATTTAAGCATTTACCAAGTTAAATTAATGGTTTCATTAATAGAATTGAATAATAAACTTAAGCTAAAGATAGATTTTCATATGCTGAAGTGAAAATAACCTGAAACTGTCATTGAATAAATAAAAACTATTTGAAATTGATTATCCTATGATGTCATGTAAAATGAGAAACAGAGCTATTGTTTTAAATATACCTAGACACCTTCAACTAGGAATTCAAATCACTTTGCAACAGAAAACATAAATAACATTTGCTTAAGCAAGAGAGGATATTATTATTCATTATTTTGTCGCATAGAATGAAATGCAGAAATAATCATTCAGTATTACAGCAATTAACAGCAAGAGTCCAGCTTTTTAGTTTTTTGTTTTGTTTTCCCTTCTGTTTTTAATAAAACTGTTCTGCTGTGGAATCACACTACTATGACAGAAGTGAAATCTCTTGTTATTTTTTTATTAATTTATTTTAATTGGAGGCTAATTAAAATATTGTAGCGGCTTTCACCATACATCAACATGCGTCAGCCATGGGTGTACACATGTCCCCCATCCTGAACCCCCTTCCCACCTCCCTCCCCATTCCATCCCTCAGGGTCATCCCAGTGCACCGGCCCTGAGCACCCTGTCTCATGTGTCAAACCTGGATTGGCGATCTATTTCACATATGGTAATATACATGTTACAATGCTATTGTCTCAAATCATCCCACCTTCAGAGTGGGATCTTCTCCCACAGAGTCCATAAGTCTGTTCTTCATCTCTGTGTTTCTTTTGCTGTCTTGCATATAGGGTCGTCGTTACCATCTTTCTAAATTCCATATATATGCATTAGTATACCATATTGGTGTTTTTCTTTCTGACTTACTTCACTCTGTATAATAGGCTCCAGTTTCATCCATCTCATTAGAACTGATTCAAATGCATTCTTTTTAATAGATGAGTAATATTCCATTGTATATATGTACCACAGCTTTGTTCTCCATTCATCTGCCAATGGACACCTAGGTTGCTTCCATGTCCTAGCTATTGTAAAGAGTGCTGCGATGAACATTGGGGTGCACGTGTCTCTTTCAATTCTGGTTTCCTCGGTTGTATGCCCAACAGTGGGATTTCTGGGTTGTATCATAGTTCTATTTCCAGTTTTTTAAGGAATCTCCACACTGTTCTCCATAGTGGCTGTGTTCCAATGGATGGCTCTTGTTGCATTTGCAAAACTGGCTGCTACCAGCACCCCTCCTCTTAACACCTTGACTAGTCTAGACAGGAAAAAGGGAAAGAGGAGGGGTAGACTAGAGTAGAGCATGCCTCCCTGGGTGTGTCCAACTTTAAGAAGTTTCCCAAAGCCCAACAGAAGGACTTCTATTTCATAGACCAGAGGATGTCACACTCCTGTCTGCAAGGAAGCTGTAGGAAGACATTTTTTCCTCTGTCTTGAGAGATTGAATAGGAATAGCTAACTTATTCCTATGTGGAGACAATGCCATGTCTCCACACACTTTTTTCCTCTGTCTTGAGAGATTGAATAGGAATAGTTAACCTATTCCTATGTGGAGACAATGCCATGTCTCCAGACACTTTTTTTTTCATTGTCACCAAGAACTGTATTGAACAATGTATTCACCATTTTGTTCCACTGTCTTCTGGCTTCTTTCAGGCAGTTTCATAATTTTATCTTCCCAAAACTTAACTTTTTGAGCAAAGAACTGTTCCAGGTGCCTTTTACAGTACTGCAGGAAATTGAATTTTTTTTCCATTAAGAGAATTTTGTAAACGCCAAAATAAATGGAATTCCGAAGGTACAATATCTAGTGAATATAGAAGATGAATCAGAACTTCCCAGCCAAGCTGTAACAGTTTTTGCCTGGCCAACAAACACACGGTTTTGTAGTATCTTGATGGAAGATTATGCATTTTCTGTTGACTTATTCCTGATGCTTTTCGAGTGTTACTTTCAGTTGGCATAATTGGGAGCAGTGCTTGTTGGAATTAATCTTTTGGATTTCCAGAAGGAGATCATAATAGAGAACTCCCTTTCAATCCCATCATATATATACCAGCACCCTCTTCGGATGAAGACCAGACTTTGGTGTAGTTGGTGGTGGTTCATTTCACTTGCTTCACAGTTTTATCCATTCCACATTACTGTACAATATCCACTTTTCATTGTCCATCACAATTTGTTTTAGAAACAGAATGCTTTCATTACATTTCAGTAGAGAATCACACACAGAAACACAGTTAAGAAGGTTTCTTTCACTTATGTGGAAGCCAAATATTACAGCGATTAACATAACCAAGCTGGTGCAAATGACTTTCAATACTCAATTTAGATATTTTGAGTATGTTGGCTATCTCCTCTGTGGTATGATGTTAATTGTTCTCAGTGTCTGAATTTGATTGCTCTCAACCACAATTGGTCTCCCTGACCATGGAGAATCATCCAGTGAGAAAATCCCCAGGACAAAACTTCACAGAGCACTTTTGACACATTCGATCAGTGACAGTAGCTTTTCCATACCCCGCACCAATCTTTCTTCGCATTTTAGCTGCATTTTTACTTTTCTTAAAATAATAAAGCATAATATGCTAAAAATGTTGATTTTTTTCTCATTTTCATATTAAAATGGCTATATAAAAATTGAACAATTTTGCTGTTTTTTAAAAATGCACTCTTATATGACAGCTGTCACAATACAATCTAAAAGTTGTTTCAAATGAAGTTAAAAAGAGCTAAGCACTATTAGAGCCATCTTATGAGAAAGCCCAAAAAGCCTTTTGGCCAATCCAATATATATGAAAGAAAAAAAAAAAAGTAGAAAATAAAGGTCTGGGTGGTGCTAACAAACAACATCAGTTGCTTCTGGACAAACATTGAGTTGTTGGCGTTAGGGGTCAGAAAGAGGATGGGAAATGTCAAGACATCAGGAAAAAGTACTTTAACTTTTTACTCTATATCTTTGAAAAATTTTGAAACAGGTTTTTGTTTTGCTTACATAAAATGAAAATAGTTATTCATATTATGAGAAAATTTGAAGGCTATAGAAAAATCTAGAGGCAATTAAAATCCCACAAAATCCACTGCATCTCTACAAACTCTCTTATGTATAATTTTAACATTCATCATAGGTCTGAGTGCATACTTGTAATGTGCACATTAGCTTTCATTCATAATCACTGCATAGCCTTTTGAAAGAACATAATATATTTGGACTTAAAAATATTCACAACCTAAAAATTGAGGGTTATGTACTATTTGGTAGAATTTTTAGGACTTTGAGCCTGGGAGGCAGCATCTGAAGTAACCTTGAGACAGCTACTCTGAGGAGAAGAGTGGGTGAGGCAGGTTATGTAGAAGTTTTGCAACAAAGGGAAGGTAGTCTGAATGTCAAAAGATGATTGTTAATTAAAGGAAAGCCAGTTATCTCCAGAAATTTAATGCTTTTCTATGTATGGGAAGATGCAACAGTCTGGGCTCATGCAATTATTCCTTTGATATGCATCTCAGGTATGTGGGGCCAGTATTCCATATTTTCACATCCTGCATTTCCTCAGGCCTCTACATAGGGCGTGGCTGCATTCTGATGGCTGCTAGATGGCAGGTAGTCTTTTCTTTCCTGAGTTTCCTCAGGACTCACTGGCTGCAATCCCTGATGACTCTGACATCTTTATTTACTGATATGCAGGAAATACTCCATTTTTCATATATCAAGGCAAGTAATCTTGATACCAGGTAATCTTTCCCAATTAAAAAAAAAGCCTCTATATTCAATGATTTTTAAAGATTTTCAAGTTCCCTGAAATAAGTCATTATGTTACTCTAAGCAATTTGCTTTGGTGGGAGGGATAGATGATACTCATCTGTTTGGTAATTCCATATATAATGCCTCAACTGTGTAAACAGGTAATTTGTAGTCAATAGTTTAATAACTTGGGACTACAATAAATAATTTAAAAGCTAAATCTCATGAAATTAGAATGTAAGACATTCATTATTTAAAAAGTGTTTTGAAGTTAAATTTTAAACTTTAAACACGTGTACACCCGTGGCGGATGCGTGTTGATGTGTGGCAAAACCAATACAATATTGTAAAGTAAAAAAAATTTTTTAAAAGTTTAATTTTATATAAGCTGAAAGGAATAAATGGAAGAAATTTTAATTTATATTGTTATGGACAGTTGTGATCACTTTAGTGTAATTTGTTAAAACCAACATTGGGGTATTTTTCTCCACCCTGGTCTACTCATTGGGGCCAGTATATAGACTGAAGGTGTGATGGTTAAAATATAGCAAGGTATTACAAAGTCAGTGTAGACCATTTTCTTTATTCTCTCCTATCTTTGTTCTCTCAAAACTATCTACTAAAATTTATTTTGTTGACTAAAAAAATGCACAATATGAGAGTTGCCAGTTAAGTTTTATTTGGGGCAAAATGAGAACTGAAGCCTGGGTGACTGCAGATAGCTCTGAGAAACCACTCCAGAGAGGTAGGGGGGACTGTCGGTGTATATGTGATTTTGGTGAAGGGGGAGTACATGCAATTAAGTACATGCAATTTGCAGAAGGCTTCTGTTAGTGTCTTGAAGGTTTCTGCTAGTCATGAGGAGCAGTGGTCACCATGAAGGATTCGATTGGTTTTCTAAATATGAGATACAAGAATTAGGCTTATAAAATTGGCTCCTTAAAATAACTATCTGAGACCTGTTCTGCCAGCTTTCCTACCCTAAGCACAGAGTGCCTCACTTCTGCTCTCCATCCTGAACTGCTTTCAGGGGGTGTTGAAAATTAGCAGCAATTTAGCAGCATATGATTTAATCCTTTTAGAGGTAGATAGCAAGTGCCAATTTGTAGTTGACAATTTCTAAATGTTTCTTTTTCTCTTAAGCTAGCCAGTCGTTTAGACTTCTAAAAACTTCATTTAAATAAGAGATGTGAGAGTAGAACTGGAAAGATGTACTAAAACTATCAAATTTCCATCTATCATTCTACCTATTCCACCCCACCTAAGCCTCAGTAAGTAACAAATGGAATATTAGAGCTCAGCACAAGATTTGTCTTTCTACTATTAACCTAAGAGATGAGGGTGAGCTTAAAGCCAAGAGAATTTGAAGAGACCACATAATGTGTGCAATTTTTCTTCTGGCCATGTGTAGAGGTATGAACCCTCTAGGATTTGGTTAATAAGGAATAGGTATAAATAATAACTGTGTGATCAATTCTTGGAAGAATGAGACAGTAGGCACTTGATACACCTTAGATTAATATGTTCATTAACTTAAGTTTTATTATAGATGTTAGCTTTTTGATTCTTGAGATCAGAGATATGTGTATATGTGTCTGGGTCTGTGTTATGTTTATACAGGAGGGACATAGGAACCTAAGCCATTTCTTCCTACTGTGGTCAAACAAACAACCCACCAAAACCTAGTGATTCAATAGAATTGGAAAATATTTACCACATATTAACCTACTAATAAAAACTTTGCCTATATTTGCATAGAATCTCCTAAACTTAACAACAAATATTTTCATTCACATGACTGCATTTAATTGATATACACAGAAATAGTAAAGATTCTGATAGACTGTCACTATTGTTTTCATTCTGGACTTTAATAATAATGGAATCATTATAGTTCCATGAGGTGGAATCGTTATAGTGCCATGAGGTAGAATATTCCTGCAAAGATATTTGCAAGAGTTTTTATTAGGGGAAATTTTAACTGCCATAGAAATATAAAGTATAAAATTCTTGATAAGAAATAATACATATTTTAACAAAGTATTGATAAATTAAGTTATCATCTGTTCAATATTTTGAAGAGGCATGTGGGAGGTAAAAACATATCATCTTTTTCTTTATCTGATTATTGTCTCATTTATGATTTTTAAAATTTACCCAGTAACTTAATGAATCAGAAAAACATTACCAAAAGTGAATTCATTTTTTATCTTTTAAACCTGGATGATGTCTTCAGTATGTATTGTAAATATTGAGTTAATGGTTTTTATCTCACAGGTGAGAAAATGACATACTTTGCCAATACTGTATTTTTAACATGAGTTCAGTTACATCAATATTATTATAATTAATGATTACATCATGCTTTAGAAGGGAAGTACAGAGAAGGTTGGTATTAACATGCACGGCACACCATTGTGATATCAATACTCATTTTACTGTTCAGATTTTTTTTAAGCTAATAGCTGTCAAAAATACCCATTATAGGCTAGTCTATAATTTGTAGAAGTCAAGTAATACATTTTTTCTGAAGGTATAATGGATGCTCCATGGAGCAATTATTTTAGAAAGACAACTTCATCTCAGCTGTCTCATGCCAGCAGAACTATTTAAGAGCCTGAGATGCATAATTCAACATGGAAGGGCTGTCAGAGTTGAGAATACCTTTAAATTATAAAAAGTTAGCACCACAAGTCAGTTATAATTATAATGAAAATGTAGTTTTCTGTCATTTTATCATGGCAAACATCTCTCAAGAAGCAATTTTGCATGTTAAAATATTTTGGCAAAGTGACTTTTGATTCCAAAGGGATACAGATTATCTAGCTTTATACCTGAATATTTTTCTTACAAATTGTTTAACAGGCTGTACTGCTAAGATGGCAAACATAAGAGTATTATTAAAATCCCACTGGAAAATCTCAGGGAAACCATAGACTATAGTAACCCACTCAGGCAGGTTGGTTATGCACAAAAAATATATTATTTTAATAGCAATATATGACAGGCAGTTCCTCATCTGACATCCAATTATTTTACTTGGCAAATATCTGAATATAAAAATGGCTGTCATTTAGATAGTTTTCTTTCCTAACAAGTATTTTCATGATTAAAAATTAAATTGAAAGAGTAATAATTCAAGATCTTCCTGGATTCTTAGATTCATTGCCTTTGATGATATACCTAGCACTCTCTCTTGAGAAGGCAATGGCAACCCACTCCAGTACTCTTGCCTGGAAAATCCCATGGACAGAGGAGCCTGGTAGGCTGCAGTCCATGGGGTCGCTAAGAGTCAGACACAACTGAGCAACTCCACTTTCACTTTGGAGAAGGAAATGGCAACCCATTCCAGTGTTCTTTCCTGGAGAATCCCAGAGACGGTGGAGCCTGGTGGCTGCCGTCTTATGGGGTCACACAGAGTCGGACACCACTGAAGCGAGTTAGCAGTAGTAGAAGTAGCAGTAGCTCTCTCTCTCTCTTCAGATGGTAGCTCTTGAACTCATTTTGTTATAAAAAACTTTTATTATTGTGGGAGATTAAAAGAAAGTGTATATAAGTATTTTGTTGTTTAGTTGCTAAGTCGTGTCCAACTTTTTAGTGACCCCATGGACAGTAGTCTGACAGGCTCCTCTGTACATGGGATTGCCCAGGCAATAATACTGAAGTGGGTTGCCATTTCTCCAGGGGATCTTCCCAGCCCAGGAATCAAACCCACATCTACTGCATTGGTAGGCAGATTCTTTACCAATGAGCCACCTAGGATGCTATCTATCTATCTATATATATATAGGACTGAACAACAACTATGTTGTTCAATCATCCAGTCGTGTCTAACTCCTTGAGACCCCATGAACTGCAGCATGCCAAGCCTCCCTGTCCCTCACAATCTCCTGGAGTTTTCCCAAGTTCATGTTCATTACCATCCAGCCATCTCATTCTCTGACACCCTCTTCTCCTTCTGCCTCCATCTTTTACATATAATATATATACATATATATTTAAATTATATGTATATATATTTAAAAAATAAACTACAGATTAACATAATAGCATAATCAAACTACAAGTCTGTCAATTCCAAGAAATAAAATATTCACATGAACTCAGAATTCACAGTTGTATTCTATTATTTTGAGCCAGAGTTATACTGAGCACTGAATTTTGCAAATTGCCAATACAAATTGTTCTCTAGGACAATGAGCATATTAAATTTTTATTATCATTCTTCTCATATTGATATATATGCTGCTGAAGTAAGTACAGTCATTCTTCTCGTATTGGCATGATGGTAAATATATTTTCCAAATATATAGTTTTAATAAACTTTGCTTGATTCATTTCCAAAAATGAGTAGACTGATAAATTAATTTTCTACTGTATGCATCACCTTTTCCATTTTATGCTTTAAACTAAAATGAAGAAAATTGTACATTATCATTGAAAATGTTAAATTGTCTTTAAAAAAAAATACAGGAGTAAAGTCCATGGGCTTCCCTGATGCTTCAGATGGTAAATAATCCACCTGCAATGGAGAAGACCTGGGTTCAATCCCTGGGTTGGGAAGATCCCCTGGAGGAGGGCATAGCAACCCATTCTAGTATTCTTGCCTGGAGAATCCCAATGGACAAAGAGCCTGGTGGAATACAGTCCATGGGGTCACAGAGTGAGACACGTTGATTTACAGTTTACAATGTTTTGGGTGTACAGTAAAGTGAATCACTTCTACACATACATATATTCAGTCTTTTTTGGATTCTTTTCCCTTATAGGCCATTACAGA
Source organism: Bos javanicus (assembly GCF_032452875.1). Classification (NCBI taxonomy): domain Eukaryota; kingdom Metazoa; phylum Chordata; class Mammalia; order Artiodactyla; family Bovidae; genus Bos; species Bos javanicus. Next base: position 50,230,464 of record NC_083869.1, on the reverse strand, counting down.
GTATTGAGTAGATTTCCCTCTGCTATACAGTAGGTCTTTATTCCTTCTGTATTTTATACCTAGTAGTGTGTATATGTTAATCCCAATCTCCAAATTTATCCCTCTCCCTCTTTCCCCCTGGTAACCATATATTTAAATTGTCCAATTTTAATAAAACCAAGTCAAAGACAGTTATTTCCAATTAAAATGGATTGAGGAAAATGGATAAAACTCAAACTTTATTGTATTTTTAATTCCACAATTATTCCTTGAGTGCCTAATATGTCTGAGCTGTTCTTCTAGCCACTGCAGATCTAACAGTGAAAACTAGACAGAAAAATTCTTTTTATCATATGGTTTACATTACTCATCTAAAAGAAAAAGAGAAAATCCAGTTAGCTTTTCTAAACACAAGTCAGAGATAATTGATATATTTAATATATGTAGCTTACATTATTTTAGCATAACACTTCTCTACTTTCAGAAATGAAGGCATAATTCAGTGGAACAAGAGAGTCTTATTAATGTTCTTATTTTAAGAGTTTTAACAAAATAGTTACCCTAACACACATAAAACCCTTGAAAGTAAGGGCAAAATGATCTACTGAAAGAAGTGGGGGACAAGAAAGAAAGAGAGAAATACGTATTGTATACTCATACTTGTTGCTTTAACTTTTATTATATCCTTTAAACCACACATATCATTGAGGATTGTAATCTCCATGTTTTTAGTTAAAAACTGAGAAGCATAGGGTTAAGCAACATTCTCAAAAGTTTGTAATAAAAGATAATTACATCAGGTATTTCTAACTCTCCAATTTCTATCAAATTATTTTTAGAAAGTTTTCACAGATAAAGCAAAGTGAAATGATATTTAAAGATACATTAATTCATTCCCCTGCCTCTAGAGAGAATCTACCATTCCTAAGGAAAATGAGTGCTCCAGAACACTTTATAAACTATTTCAATATTATTTTTGGTCACATCTGGAATATGTCTTTTTCTATTTTTTGTTGAATTTTTGCTTACACAAACACACCCCTTGAAAAATGTATCATCAAGGACTTGTTAATTTTGGAACGCCAGCCTTTTCCCCTCGTCCTCTACTTTGTGTCTTGTAAGTCAAGATAATATATACTTGCAATTAGTAACAAATTTTTCCATATTAAGATATAGAAAAAGGCGTAAATAGTGCATTCTTCTTTTCCTGAATGATACAGTCTTATAGATATTGTAATGCATTGATTTCTTATCATTACCAGAATTAAATGTATTTTGATGAAAAATTGAACATGGTAACTATTATATTATTGTATCATAGAGGCAGTCATTATCTAGAAAATAAGAAAAAATGAATCTCAGTAACGTGCTACACATATGATTGCTTCTAGTACAATGCTTAAATTAATTCTGAGCAAATTCCTAATTTTATTTTAGTTCAACCAGATCACAAGTCATAGAGAAGTAGAATATAAAACTTAACCAAGATTTTATTTGATTCATTTTGACTGAATCATGAACTGCTATAATGCATGAAATTTCTGAAAATCTCAACTGCTTTAAAAGGAAATTTAATAATTTATCTTTGATCATTGTGAATAAATCAATGCATTTCAGAACTGACATAGTAATATTCAAAGTTCTACTTATATAATAGTGGCGTGAAAATAATTTAAAAAGAATAGGGAGAAAGAGGAGTGGAAAAGAAGAAAATGGAGATAGGGTAACAGAAAGAGAAATAGATAAAAACAAAGTAAAAAGTTAAAGGAATTTAGAGAGGGGTACATATGAGGCGGGAAAAGGAAAGAATATGTGTGTGTTCAGCAAATTGGAAAACTAAATAGGCAAAGTTCTCAATTTAATCTTTAGATTTACCTTTGTGTTCTTCTCTAATATAACAGTTCAAATGGAGACTTAAAATTAATGCTATAAATACAGCCTTTTAATACAGTGTTACATTGTGCAGATTATCACATTAGGTCTTTCTAATGAGTCAACAAAATTTTTCCATTGCCCTCTAATACTCTAAAATTAAGAAATTTAATAATAATTAATAATAAATATATGCATTTTAATGGAGAAAGAGTTAGCTGTACAACTTTTATGATGCCAGCTTTGCATTTAGCTTAAACTGTGAGGCAGCAATGTTTGTGGTATGAGATCTTGGTAATAGTATTTCTCCTTTAGAGAATGGAGAGACATTTTGAAGTTGACTCATAGTCACATTAACTACAGGGACAGAGCTTTTGGTCCAGGCGTAAGATTCAGCATCACATTGATAATGTGATTTTTCTGTCTCCTCCTTTCTCTCTCCAACTCTAACTCTGCCTTTCTATCTCTGCCACTCTGGATCTGTCTCTCCCATTCTTTCAGACTTTAAAATTACTAAAATAAAATCTAACCATTAAATTCAATAGAATTAAGTATTTACATTTACTATTCTGTGTCTGAAACTATTAAGTGTAGCCATAAAGAATTTTTTATCCTGCTTCACTTGTGAAATTTGTTTTAATGCTGTAAGTACGTAGCTAAATTAACCTTAAAACGTGTTTTGCCACAGTTATTTAGTATTGTGGATGCTATATATTGTAGGATTTAAAATGCCAAATGATAAAAATAATAGACATATTATTGATAAGAAAGTAATATTTAATCACAGAAAACTCAAAAATGTTAAAAACTAGCTGATTAGTACCTTGTTTTGGATGACCTACCTGTTAATTATCATAAAGCATTGCCTTCCTATGACCTTATCATTGTACTCTGATATAGTTTTCTATTAATGTACATACCTGCAAAGTTTATTTTTTCCCAAGAATAATTTTTGAATTTTATGAATCTCCAAAATAACACAGTCAAGAGTAAAATTTGGAAAACATACAGAAGTATCTCTAAGTCATTTGATACCCCACTAATCTCCCAAATGTAATAATATAGTTCTCTAATTGAGTTTTCTATGCAAATGTCATGTGTGGAGATGGGCTTATGCATCTATTATATATCTAAGAGTTTTTTTTTTTTTTTTAAGTAGAATTCTGAACTGCATAGATAAAAACCATGAAAATAATACTTGTTCAATATCAGCATTTGAATGAATGGGAAGAAGCAGAAATGGTGTTTTATTGTTAAATGGAAAACACTGAGAAGAATTAATACTCAAACCAAGTTTAAAGTGTAGTCAACAAATAGGGCATAATGTGGATGGTAACAGATACAAACCTTGGATTCTTAGTTTTCTGTTTTGTTGGTGGTGGTGGTGGTTGATTTAAAGATATCATTTTGTAAATGAAGCAGATGTGGCAAATGTTCTTTGTTGTTCTTCATGTTCATTATATCCCAGAATTTTCCCAGGCTCAGTATGATGTTTAGAACTTTCTCCCCTCCCATATTCCACTTTCTTTGCTTCTCCCCATCTAAATATACTTCATTAGTCCACATAACTTTTTAATATGAACTGTAACAAAGGCTACAGATATCTGACTCCTTTGTAGCCTGAGGGCTGGTAAAACAGTTATGTGGGCTGAGTTGAGGGAGCAGACCCATCAAAAGAGAACTGTATGCCAAGCTAATGTTCTAAAATCAGTAGTTTTAACCTGAGTTTCATTTTATTAGACTGATTTAAAGCCAGATCCCATCCCAGCCAGCTCCAGTCTTTCCCTTTCTTTCCCTTTTCAGAGAGCCTTTATGATCTAAAAAACGTCTTGGTCCAATATTCGTGAATTCTATTAGTGAAGGCATTCTTGCACTTATGTCAAGTTATACTGCATATAAATGGAGGATAAAAGGATTACCAGATTATAAATCAAATGAGAGTTTCTGGCAATATAAATCTCAGCTATGTCAGACTCATGTGTTAATGGAATTGCAGAATTCCATTGGCCAGTAAGAATTTAAACTTTGTGTTAGAGACCTTGCTAAGTTTTCACACGAGTGCCTCAGTAAAGCACTAAAAGGTAAAATGGGAGGTTTGCAAGCAAATTTGTATCAAGCCTTAAAACTGTTTTTTAAGATAGTGCCAAAAATATTATTGGCATTTGAAAATGTATTATAACATCCATATTATACAATTCTAAGACTTGGTCCTTATCAGCACTTAAATCACTCAAATAAATGCAGCCAAACTGTGTTAAATGCAAAATAGATAATATATTTAACTTTGAGATAAATGATGTGATTTGACCAATGGATTAGAATCCAATAAGATAGTGTCTGGGTCAGTGAAATGACAAAACTACTTATATTCAACCTAATCAAGCAATTCAGTCAAATAACTCTGGTGAAATGTGTGTTTATGATTATGCATTTTTTATAAACTCATAAGTGCAAAATCAGCTAGTTGGAATTAACATGGGTTAAACAATTGTGTTTGGTTACATAGTAATTAGCTTTATCTGTGTGTGTGTGTATGTATATATAATATGACATGCATGGGAATATTAACTTGGCTCATTAAAAGTATTATTTAATAGGTGGTGGTTATATATGGGAATGGAATTTTAGGTCATGAAAGCATTCTTTTACATGGTAACTTTAAAACATCAATATAGTTTAGATGTATTCTGTATGCTGAGTAGTGATTCCTTCATGAGAATTTGAGCATCAAGAAATGAACACAGAAATGTATCAAGTGTGGAGTTATAAACCATTATAAGGTATCAGGTCTGCCTATGAAAAGGGAGGGGCAGATGACTGAGATTGCCTTCAATAGGCATTGAAGGAATTATTCTTTCCATGTAAGCAGTGATGGTCAGAAACAGTGTTTCTTCTACTCAGCTTTTTCATCTGGATTTCCTCTATGGCTAAGCATGTGACAGACTATTGTTGATTAGCAAGAGGTTAGTCCATATTTTTTTCATTTTGTCTTAAAATATTTCTGCTTTTATTTTCCCTCTGATTCTTGATGCTAGACAGAATGGAGAGGTCCCATGTCATATGTCTGGCCAAGATGTACAATATAGACCAGATCTTTTAGTGCTTAAGAACGGTATCACTGTTGTCAAAAATTCATTTATCTCAGAATCTTTGCTGACTCTTTGCCTCACAATATTCTGTAATTTTTTTTAAGCTTGTTTTAAAATCTGGGCAGAAAGCATTCATTACTTTACGTCCTACAATGAGTTGTGCATGTGAAATGCTTTCAAAGAAGGGACTCCCTCTGACTTAGTGTTCTTCTACATTATCCTAAGTCCCAGAAGACCATTCCTCCAAAGGTGGATGTTTCAAAATGGTTTCTGTAAACACAATGAATGAATAAATATAGATTATATTTTAGCAGACTTTAAATGCAACTTTTGGTATGGACTTTCAGAGTACACCAGACATTGAAATTGGGGAAAATATTGTAAGCCAAGGAAAAAAGACTAAGCAACAGCATAGCATGGTGGTAGGTGCCAAATTATGGAAGACTGTAGTATGTGATGGAGAAGACAATGGCACCCCACTCCAGTACTCTTGCCTGGAAAATCCAATGGACAGGGTCGGACATGACTGAGCAACTTCACTTTCACTTTTCACTTTCATGCATTGGAGAAGGAAATGGCAACCCACTCCAGTACTCTTGCCTGGAAAATCCCATGGACGGAGAAGCCTGGTAGGCTGCAGTCCATGGGGTCGCTGAGGGTCGGACACGACTGAGCGACTTCACTTTCACTTTTTACTTACATGCATTGGAGAAGGAAATGGCAACCTACTCCAGTGTTCTTGCCTGGAGAATCCCAGGGACGGGGGAGCCTGGTGGGCTGCCGTCTCTGGAGTCACACAGAGTCGGACACGACTGAAGTGACTTAGCAGCAGCAGTAGTATGTGAAGGAACCATCATGTGGATGGAACAGAAAGGGATATGCTACAGTTTGTAGTTTACTGAGCTGAATCTGGAAATGATATAAAATGGACAACTGAGGAACTTGACTCAGAAAGAGCAATCTGGCAGTTATTGCAAGAATTACAAAAAAAAAAAAAAAAAGCCTGACAGTTGGAGTGCAGATGCAAAGCAGATTTTGAAATTAAGAGGAACTGAGAGTGATGCTTTCACTGTTGTTTTATACTGTTATTTGTCTGTTGGTGTGAGAATGCACCTGACAGATTTTTGAGGAACAGCAGAAGATAAAGCTGGAGCGCAAAATCTGTGTGATACCTGAGACTTTCAAAGCTCTAGAGAGAGAGATGCAGGCTTTTACTTCTGATTTAGATAGAAACTTGGAGGGAGCTTTGAAACACATTGAAATGGAGGGCGAACTGGGGTTTAGGAAGATGACTCTGTGGGCAGGTTATGTGTAACAGAGTGAAACTGAGTAGGACCCTGTGGAGCCTTCCTGGGGGCAGAAACCCAGTTTCCACCTTACCTTATTTGTTTAAAAATAAAAACAAAAAGCAAAAACTTTGGTCTCCTAGTCCTTCCCTGAGTTCCAAAGAGCCAAGAAACAAAAACAGTCAAGCGGCATATAAATAGTTGTTTAGTCATAAACCCAAAGAGCCTTTTGTTCCTCCTCAAGGGCTATAGATAATATTCTGAGCCTTATTCTTGAGTTGTTTTACAGATACCAGAACCTCACCAGATGGAAGAAAACAACTACATGCTAATCACAAGCACAGCACTAAACCCCAGACTAGTTGGAATTAGAAAATAGATGATGATGTATCACTCTGTTACCTCCCACCAACCAATCAGAAGAACATCTGTGAGCTGATCAGGTATCTTGTCTTAAATATCCTTTCCTGGAAGCCATCAGGGAATTCAGGTCTTTTAAGCATGAGCTATTGTTCTCTTTACCTGGCCTCATGTTGGGCACTTTGCGAAAAATGCTGTACTTTCCTTCATCACAACCCAGTATCAGTAGATTGACTTTGTTCTGAGTCCCCTGAGTAGGTTCAAGTTCGGTTCGGTAACAAGAGCTGAAAAATGGAGTAAGGGATGGCAAAGGCAGTTCTGATCCTAAAAAACAAAGGGCAAGATTACAAATGGAAGTAAAATTTTTTAAAAATTATAATAGTTCTAATAATAAATATCAGAAATTGATTTTATGTATGCCAAGCACTCTGCTGAGTGTTACTACTCATGCTGATTATATAATTTCTTTCTTCTTATAGTCCTCTGAGGTAGGTACTATTGTCCCATTTTATTAGCTATGAAACTAAAATAGAAAATGAGTATCTTGCCTAGGATCACAATACCAGCAACAGAGACCTGACTAGTCTGTCCTTTCATTTGTTAGTTTTTCAAAATCACCACACTACTATTCCTACTTTAAAAAATCCAAATTACCATGTTTATAGTTGTATATTGGGTACTGCTGGAACAGTTTAATATGCTGGTTCACAGCCTTTTCAAGTGAATACTGAAACCAACCTCCATACTCGGTAGGTGGCAGGTTTAATAAGCATGAAAACCTGCTTATGAGATTTGGCTTGGGTAGGTGTAAGACTGGTAGATTTTCTCACCTGCCCACCGAATCTTACAGGTTTATATAGAGGCAGTAACTGAGTTCAGTCAGGTATACCACCCAGATGGTCTCAAGAAAATATTGCTCACTCAGTGTACATTCCAAGCACAGAGGAGGGAGTCAGGAAATTTTGAGGACCAGATTTAGTTCTTGGCTTAACTGGTGGTCACGTCCTCATTACTTCCTGCAACACTCCATGTGTTGACTGGCTTTTATAATCTTTATAGTTCGTCCTCTTTTGCAATACATCTTGCGTGGTAAGCAAGTGGTTTCACTAGCATGGAGATGGCTCACTTGGTGGCTATATGGCTGCATTGGACACAGATGCCTCAGCAACAATGCAAAGCATTAATTGTAAGCACATGTAAGAGAAACCAAAGATTGGGATGATACTTTTAAAATTAGTGACACCTTTTTTTTTTTTTTTTTTACCAAGAGCCCCATGAGCCAAACCATTTATTTACTAAATCCCCTAAACTTGGGCCTAAGATCATTGAGTGTTCACTTGTGTTTTTATGTGATTTAATAAAGATAACACATTAACAGACTCATCAGGTATGAACAACACAACATTTAATTGGCATAATGTTTCAGATGGCTCCTTTTGAAGCACAATAATGTCCAAGGCCATTTTATTTTGGAGGAAAGCTTTCCTTTTTAATTAGAGACATTCCAGTGTTTAAGAACCAGAGAAGGCAATGGCGCCCCACTCCAGTACTCTTACCTGGAAAATCCCATGGATGGAGGAGCCTCTGGGCTGCAGTCCACGGAGTTGCTAAGAGTTGGACATGACTCAGCAACTTCACTTTCACTTTTCACTTTCATGCATTGGAGAAGGAAATGGCAACCCACTCCAGTGTTCTTGCCTGGAGAATCCCAGGGACCCGGGAGCCTGGTAGGCTGCCCTCTCTGGGGTTGCACAGAGTCGGACACGACTGAAGCGACTTAGCAGCAGCAGTGTTTAAGAACAGGCTTTGTTGGCCATCATTTAAGCCTTTTTGGGTGAATTTATAAGGGCTAGCATGTCCTCCATGTGAATGGAGGGAACAAAGATGGCAGCCAAATGGTTGTACCTGTGGAAAAATGAATGTGCCTACCTGGCCATCAGGAGAAAGAAACTGTCAGCTTTTGGAACTTGGCTTGGTTGTATGTACCGTGCATGTTGGTGATGGTGGGGGAAGCAGCACTGCCAGGCAGGAGGCAATGGGTTGGAGGCAGGATATACCAGGCCAAAATGTCTTGTCCTCTCTTTTAATGATGTGTATTCTACTCCACATCTAATGTGTTTTGATAGGTCCAACCTGTAGCAGGACAGTGGTATCGTAGTGGAGATTGAATGGTTTCCTTCTCATCCAGGGGTGCCAAGTACTTCATCCATCCTGGCAGTGTAAATTTCAGTAGATAATTCCTTTTCTAGGCATAATGGAACGTGGTATTCTCAGCAGCATAATATGTTGGTCTTTGGTGAAAGTCAGTACAAGTCAGTGAAAGTCAGCTATTTTCCATGATTTTTATATTTTATGGTATTGGGTTCCTCAGCAGAGTCTTCAGTCTGCCATATGGGGCAACAGACCTTATTGGTTGATCATTCAAATGTATTAAAGCCTGACAGTACTTTAGTCTACCCTGTTGAGGTGATTTTTACCTGTTAGTGATTTAATCTGCTGTTTTAATATTGTATTCTGTTTTCCCTATCAATTCTGCCTTTTTCAGATTATAGGAGAGATGGAACCTCTATTTAATGTCATGGCATTTTGGTTTGTTTGTTTTGTCCAGTCTTGCATATCATGACTTTTGAAGTGTGACACTCAATCACTTCCATTTGATGAGAGTATACAAACATGATTCTCCACCTAATACCCTAAAAATGGCAGCCTGGTTTGTACAGTGACAGGGTAAATAAATCTTGGGCTAGGTCAGATTTTGAATTGTACAAGCAAACCAGGTTATATTTAGAACCTTCATTCAGAATGAGTGGGTTGGTATAGTCAGTTTGCCAACTTTTCACTGGTTGGGAATTCCAATGAATGGGCCCAGGTTCCTTTGGAAGTTGCCTTGGGTGTTGTTTAGAACACTCAGGATAGGGAATTCCCTGGTGGTCCAATGGTTATGACTTTGCACTGGGGTCTTGAGTTCAATCCCTGGTCAGGGAACTCTCCCATATGGCTGGAAAAAAAACCCACACACAGAGGTCATATTGTTACTGCATTAACCAATTCACATATTTTCAGGATAATCTGGCATGTTTGGCAATATGCCATCCTACTGGGTGCTGAGGTGGTTATTAGCTTATGTACCCAAGTTGTTGTCTCCACTGAAGTGTCAGTTGCTAGGACATCAGCTTCCTGGTGGCCAGGGGGTGTCAGTGTCAGGATAGGGAAAACTGAGGCGTGCTCAGACTGTTGCTAACCTAAATGTACCCCATACATCCTGACTCCATAAGAGCCCAATCATGAATCACCTACCCCTTGGCTTCCCATTGTCCCAGCCATAGTGTTAATCTTTTTACAATGGCCCAACTGTTAGTGTAAAGGCTTATGAGTGATCTTCAGCCAAACTGCTCTGAGTTCAGCCTATTTGTTGCTGTGGTGTATGTTCCTTCCTGAGAGGTTCCACCTGGAGGAGTACTGTATATGCTGTTAGGAATTGTTGCTCTGGGGGGTTTATTGGATTTTTGTCCCCTTTCAGAGCTGGGAACAAAATTCCTAGACTATCTCCCCTTCTGTTGTCTCTGCCACAGTGCCTGACTCATACCTTCCAGAGTCACAGACATACCTAACTCAAATGGGAGCCTGCACTCAGGGATGCAGTGTTTTTGCCTTCTTGGAGTGGCTTGCTGCTTTGATGTTTGGCCCCATATGTCCTCTTTCTTTATCAGGCAGTATAAGGAATGAAGGGTCTCCCTGGTGGTTCAGATGGTAGAGAATCCGCCTGCAGTGTTAGAGACCTGAGTTTGATCCCTGGGTTGGGAAGATCCCCTAGAGAAGGGCATGCAACCCGCTCCAGTATTTTTGCCTGGAGAATCCCCATGGACAGAGAAGCCTGGTGGGTACAGTTCAGGTGGTCACAAAGAGTTGGACATGACTGAGAGACTAAGCACAGCATGTAAGGAATGGAGACAGTGTCAGGTGGAGAATAAAATGATTTCTGAAACTTAGGGCAGTGCCTGGGCCTTGAATTTTCTGTGGTTTCACCACCCATCTTCTCCACTGAAGGTGTTCTAGTAAAGTCTGCATAACTTGCTTCAGAGGCAAGTCTTTTAATTTTTTAACTGCTTTTTTTTTTTCCCCAACTTTTTCAGTATGTTTTTATTATTATTATTTATATATTTATTTTTGTCTGTCCTGGGTTGTCATTGCTGCATGCAGGCTTTCTCTAGTTGCGTGGGCTTCTCATTGCTGTATCTTCTCTTGTTGCAGAGCTGAACTCTAGGGTGCGAGGGCTTCAGTAGTTCTGGTGTATAAGGCTCAGTAATTGTGACTCATGGGCTCTGGAGTATGGGCTCAGTAGTTGTGGCAGATGGTTTAGTTGCCCCGTGGCTTGTGGGATCTTCCTGGACTAGGGATCAAACCTGTTTCCCCTGCATTGGCAGTCAAATTCTTAACGATTGGACCACCAGGGAAGTTTGGGGCAAGTTTTTACATGTTAACATTATATCATCAAGTTTACTGATGTGGTGAAGGAGAACAGAGACAGGTCGCAGGTCACTACCCCATGATATCTAGTGTGGCTGGGCAGGTAACCTGGGGAAGCACTTGAAAGGCCCATTGTTGCCCCTCCAGAGAGAAGGGAAATTTATCTTGTGACTCAGGGTCCAGGAGTGTACTGAAAAGATACTTGTTCAGTCCAGTACAGCATAGTACACTCCTGGGACCATGGCCAAGGTATCTAAGATGGTGGCAATGTTGAGTACAGACGTATGGATGGTGGAGGGTACTACCTTGTTCAGTTCTTGGGAGTCTACTGTTAATATGTCATGAGCCATCTGGTTTTGTTTTTCTTTTTTCTTTAACCAACTGTTGGAAGCACAATGGGAATGGCATATAATACCCACTTAGTGCAATTCTTAGTTTCTCCTATTTCTTTATCCCACCCAGACATTTATATTACTTGACAGCTACCATTCTTCATAAGGGTAGCAGGCTTGCTGGTTCCCAGCTGATGTTCCCTCACAGTACTGGTTTGATTACTTTAACCTGGAGTTCAAAGTCACTGATAGAGGTTCATAGGATATTAATGCCAATATGTTCTATGGTACTGGAGAGATTTATAAACCTCATATTTTTGGTGGAGATTGGGATAAACCCCCAACTTGCAGTGTCAAAAGGACCTTCTGGCTCTAGCTGTTTGCCCTTCATAACCATCAGTGTTGCTGAGGGGGCTAGAAAACTCTTGAGTGTTACCATGTATTAGGGACTATTCAGCTCCACTGTCAACCAGTCAACATCTTTTGTGAATTTCTGGAGGACCTGTGAATACTGTGTTCAACATGAGATCTCTGATTGCCTCTAGTGGGCCTTACCTAGAGACAGTCTTGGCCTGTATCCTATACCCAGGGAAAAGGGGAGTGCCCATCCTGCATAAGACTGTATACTTGAGGCCTCCGGTTAATAGGGCAGATGGGGAACTCTAAACTACTCTTCTGGTTCTAAAACATTTCTTAAGTTGACCAGCACAGCACTGGGTTTCAGCCTGTCTGTTCAGGTGGAATCCCCACAGCAATAAGGTCAAGCCATGTTTGCTTTTGCATTATTTTTACTGGACCCTTTATAGCCTATTATGGTTCCTTGGCTTCCTGAGCTCCTTCTCTCTCTCTCCCACAGCTCATTCCTGTTTCCAGGATTTATTGGTTTTCCCCAGATCAACAAAGGATTACCCACCATCATAAATATCTTTTCTTAGAACTGGGCTCAGCATGGATATCAGCACCCCACCCCATATCAGGTGTTGGGAGTAGCCTGGAGCATCTTAACTTTCATCTCTGTAGTGAATGTGGCTCAACCAGGGTCTTCAAAGATGGGGTATAATTTGCCTGTTTCATTCCCAATGCTGTAAGGATTTGTTGTACCTTCTCTAGATTTTCAGAGTCCCACACCCAGGGAGATTCCCTTCATTGGGCAAAGCCTCTCTTTAGAAAAGGCTAATGCAATCTACCAGGAAGCGAATGTCTTGAATCCCCTGATCTCCGTAAACTCTGTCAGAGGGTAGGGTGTGATGTTACTTCTTTATTTTTTTTTGCCTCCTGCCTGGTTACAGAAATGTCATTGTCCACTGTATCTCATAGCCACACTAACTGTGCCTGGATACTTTCCCTGGCCTTTTGTTACAACTTGGCACCAATGTCCATAGCTCAGCTAAGTATATTCTGTCATGAATATTTCCTCAGCTGGGGGATGCCTGGCTAACTCAGGATGTGATTTTGCTTTTCTTTGTATAAGTTGTTGGGTGGCACGCGGCATTTTTGTCCATTTCATCAATCAACATAATAACATTTTATTCTTTTTCATCAACACTCTTTTAAGGATTCTATCTCAAGTCCCTATTAGGCTTTGTCACAAGCACTCTGACCTTAATTCAAGGCAGCAAGCACTGACCTAGTTTTGCAAAATGGCACACTAAGGTCTGTCTTATCTGCAAGCTAGCAAATAATGGGCAAAAAGAAGGTCCTTTCCCAAGCTTAGCTTTTCAACATTTTAATTTGAGTTCAGCCTCTTCTTGGTCTTTGGTGGCAGGTGGAACGCCCACAATAGAGGCCAACCAACTGTGCAGCCATTTGTTGATCTTTTTGGTCACAATGCACTGTGCATCATCCTCAAATAAGCACATTAAACCAGCCGGTGTTCTCAGGGTATCCCCAAATCATGCAGTGCTCCACAAGCATCTAACAAGTGGTGCACCCCTCCCAACATAGAGATTGATTGCCCGCTCGGCATTTCCTGGAGCATGCCTCTTTCCTAAAGCCCATTTCTTTGGTCTCCTGGTTGTCTCCTCCATTGTTGTTTTTCAACATTATCAGGAACTTCCTGGCTGAAATCTGAAACCAGCCTCCATCCTTGAAGGCCAAGCACAAACCAAGAAAGAGGCAGACGATTCTAGACTGGTAGGTAGCAGGTTTAATAAGCACCGCGACTTTGAGCTCTATCCATGTTGTCACATGTTTGAGTAACATTCTATTGTATAAAGATCCACATTAAGTGCATCCATTCATTAGTCAATGGACATTTGGGTTCTTTACACATTTTGGCTATACTGGGAACATTTGTGTACAGCTTTTTTGTGTGGACACATTTTCATTTTTATGAAAATAATACCTATGAGTGGAAATGCTGGGTTATATGATAAACTGTGTTCAAAATTTTCAGGAACTGCAAAACTGTATTCTAATTGGTTGCACTGCTTTACATTCTCAGCAATATATGATAATTCTACTTTTTCTGTTTCTTTGCCAGTATTGCTATTATGTTTTTTGATCCAAGAAATCTTAGTAGGTTTGAAGCATTATCCCATTGTGGTATTAATTTGCAATTTCCTAACAACTAATGATATTGAGCACCTTTTTAGTGATTATTGATCATTTTTAGATTTTCTTTGGAAAAAAATAATTATTCAAACACCTGACCCATTTTTGAATTAGGTTATTTCTTTTTTATAATTAAATCATAAAGTTACTTTATGTGTCTGGACACAAGTTCACTGTCAGATATGTTCTTTATAAATATATTTTCCCTATGGGTTGTTTTTTTACTTCCTTGGTGGCATCCTTGAAGTACAAAGGGCTTTTTTAAATTGATAAAGTCCACCTTGTCAATATTCTCTTTTATCACTTGTGTTTTTGGTGTCACATCTAAGAAATTGTTGCCTAGCGCAAGGTCACAAAGATTTACTCCTGTTTTTTGTTTATTTTTTGTTTTATTTATGACATTTATAGTTTTAGCTCTTACATTTAGGCCTGTGATCTACTTTGAATTAATTTTTCAGTATGATGAGAGATAGGGAGAAAGCTTATTTTTTTTTTTTTAAGTTTGTGCTCACAACCTGCTAAAAATGTCAGTGACTTTATGATAAAATGTAAGTATGTTACTTTATTCAAGGGCAAGACTTAAAACAACTAAGTTCCCTAAGGAATGTGTCCTTAAATGTGTACAGTGACCCAGGAATGTGATACTACCCAGAATAAGATTACCCTAAATATTTGATAAAGTGGTTGCAAGACCCAGGAATCCAACATTTTAATGAGAACCCTGTGCAAATAATATGGTATCCCCAAAACCCAATTTAAGTGAATAAATTCTAGTGAATAGGGGGAATTTTAAGTTACTTTGGATATCATTTCTTGAAAAACTTGATAAGAAGGGCTTTAGACATCCTAGCCTTGAGGATCAAGTTTTACAAAATGAAAAAAAAAAAAAAAAAAAAAACACTTGAAATACACCAAGTGTACCCTCCCTCTGACCACTGAAGCCACTTGCCTTCAGTGGCTATACAGCAAGATTGTAAGCACTGTCATTTTTCCTACACAATAACAGTGTAGGAGCTATTCTGGCTCAGGATCATAGGGAAAATAATTTTAGAAAAAAATGTTCCCAGAGAACTGCAGAACATGCCAGCACAATGTACATTATTTTCATGAAAAAATTCTTTTGGTCAATCCAATTCTGTCATTAAAATGCAATTTTACTATCCAAATATTATGTATTCTAGAGGTTTCCTTGCCATTTCCCACTATTCCCCCGACCTCTTTTTCACTATATGGTCTTAAAGACAACATGCTGAGAAGAACTGTCTTGACAATTGCCATTAGTCTAAAATATGCATGCTATGGATCTCATGCAAAGCAAGTTTATTACTATAACTAACTGCATTTGAGGGATGGGTATGAAAAGGGAAGCAGTCTCCAGAAAGCCCCCTCCCCAAAACAAAGTGTTAACAGCATAAATATGAAATTGGGGAAGAAATTTTCATTTATTCAAAAATGTACGATGTAAGTAAAGACAGATGCTGGCCTAAGGGCTGAGCAGGTGTGATCCTGTGGTGTACTTTGCCAGTTGTAGGATTAGACAATTGTTAAACTCTTTCTTCACTGTGAACAGTTTATGTGGAAACTGAGTAGGATTTTGGTTCTGAAATTTATCCATTATTTTTAGCCAAAAAATGTAAATGCGAAGAGACAAAGCTGACAATTTTTGTCTGTCTCACAGCAGTTGTTTTAAAAATATATAATTATTTGAAACTTGAAAACAGCAGAGTACAGGAAATTGTCATCAAACTGTGAGTTATACTTTTCTTGCAACTCACAAGGCCAAATAATATCAGATGTTGAAAACCCCAGAATAAAAGTAAAGGGGAAATCAGTGGATTTCTTTTTGGCTAAGTCTCAGGATGATAAATCTAAGACAGTGTTTCTCAAAATCACACTGTATGATTTTTAGGAAAATATCTGACAGTTCAGATGGTACTTGAAAGAGAAATGAAAAATATTCCTAGGAAACAGAAAAGGACAAATATAAAATAGACTCAAGGGCAACCTGAAATTATTGCCTTCTGATTTTCTTCAAAACAATACTGTTTTTTTTTTTTTTTTTGCTGATTATTATAAGAAATAAATGTCAATGAGACAATATGGCAGAAGTTGATTCTGCTAGGGTGGTAAAAATGTGAAGGATATTTTGTCTCTGAAATGTTGGCTGAGAGTTTATAAATATGGTTTCTGGACAGATTAGAAACAAATAAGCTTCAGTGTAAGATGTTTCAAGGGATGTTTTATGCTTTCTGGATCTATGAACAATCAGCTATTTAATTGAAAGAAAAAAAAAAAGTGCAAGTCACTCAGTCATGTCCGACTCTGTGATCCCATGGACTGTAACCTCCCAGGTTCCTCAGTCCATGGGATGCTCCAGGCCAGAATACTGGAGGGGGTAATGGTTCCCTTCTCCAGGGGATCTTCCAAACCCAGCAATCAAACCCAGGTCTCCCACATTGCAGGTGGATTCTTTACCATCTGAGCCACCAGGGAAGCCCAAGAATGCTGGTGTGGGTAGCCTATCCCTTTTCCACATGATCTTCCAGACCCAGGAATTGAACCAGGGCCTCCTGCATTGCAGGAGGATTCTTTGCCAACTAAGCTACCCATGTACTATTTTGGGGGAGGAGAGGAAAAATCAGGTCTTTAATTCTACTTTTATATTTATTTTAAAAAAAGGAATGAGAAATCCCCTTGAGTGTTATAATATGTACAAAATATTTCCAACAAAAGGGTTTTGGTGTCTGCTTATCAACTTGTGCTACACATCAGGATATCCTATTTGAAATAATAAGAATGCATTGAGAAGACATTACCCTAAGCAAGCCGAGTGAGGGGAGTGGAAGAAGAAGGTAGCATAGAAGATATTAAATTATATTTCCTCAGTCATTGCCAGTTATATATTCAATTTCCACATCAATGTTTACTATATCATCAGAACAATGTATTATATCAATAATTCTAGGATGGTTGGTACAGTCATAGTAATATCACTCTGATGTCATCTTAGACTCTGGCAAAGAGCCACATGTGCATGAAAGTTTAGCTATCCTGAGAAACAGTTCTTGTATTTTTTTACAGTTAATGATTAATATTAAGCCAAACTAAAGAAACAACTCATTTGAAGAAGTGGAGGTCATTTTCCAACTATTACTTCATAGTGTACACTGGCATTGTGCCAGGGAGACAGAAGGGAAAGTCCTGTAATAAAGTATGTTTTAATAAATTATTAATTTTTCATAGCCAGGCTAAAGATTTAGAAGGAGGATGGCATTTTCTAACTAGGGCACAGGCTTATTGAGGTTAAAACTCTTTTTCTTTTGCCCAACATTGCAATATGGATGAGCTTTAGCTCTAGCTTATCGTAACTGCACTGCACAATCAATATTTAAATCCTGAAAGATCAGCAATAATGGATGCAAACTGAACAGATCAATATTTAGCCTTTTGTGGACTATAACGTTTATCTTAGCCCCAATTACTCTATGGCATAGGGGTTGATTTTTTTAATGTCCTGGGTGCTTGGCATCTCACTAATATTATTTTAAAAGTTAAAGAATACACTGTGAGACACCTGTAAAGAGAAGTATTGATAAAAATTATTCTAAGTAGGTTAATTTTTTCAAATCACTTGATAATGATAAATTTCAATTGTGACATATATGTTGGATTTTTTTTTAATTTATGAGGGAGTAGATAATTTAAAATTCATAAACAGATATTTCCTTGGAATGTTCCTCAGCAGTATTGCATGACCACTTGAGAGATGTTTGGCCAGCTTATCTTTTTATAATAAAAACTAATTATGAATCTGACAAAATATTATCACAGTAACATTAAAATATTTTTTTAATTTATTCAGATATCACAGTATAATCAATTATGATAATTTGCCTCTGATGTTTTATAAAGGGTTTCAAGGAAATCAAGATTCTGGGAAAAAATACACACTCTTTAGAAATGGCAATTTCAGTTTATGACTCCTAAGATAAGAAGTTAAGTGCTCATAAACCTGAGCTCTGTTCCCAAAAATGCTCAACCCTATGTAATGCTATGCTATGCTCAACCCTATGTTGGAGAAGACTCTTGAAAGTCCTTTGGACAGCAAGGAGATCTAACCAGTCCATCCTAAAGGAAATCAGTCCTGAATATTCATTGGAAGAACTGATTTTGAAGCTGAAACTCCAATACTTTGGCCACCTGATGCAAAGAACTGACTTATTTGAAAAGACCCTGATGCTGGAAAAGATTGAAGGTGTGAGAAGAAGGGGATGACAGAAGATTAGATGGTTGGATGGCATCACTGACTCAATGGACATGAGTTTGAGTAAGCTCCAGGAATTGGTGATGGACAGGGAAGCCTGGCGTGCTGCAGTCCATGGGGTCATAAACAGTTGGACACGACTGAGCAACTGAACTGAACTGATGTAATGCTAACAACAAAAACTGTACCTTTAGCAACTAAATAAATTAGAATGTTTACTCTTTAGAAGTACACAGTAGTAGTCCTTTTTCTCTTTTTTTGTAGAACTCCTGTTTTTATAGTCTGTGGTATGTGTGTTGCCTCAGAATTATAAAGCGAAGAACTAAAACTTCTATTTGCAGTAGGAACACTGCAGTTGATTACTACTTAAAACTTGACAAAATACAAAAAGCAACTGCTTGAGGGATCTGAAAAGTAAATAACAACAAGAAAATTAGGAAAGATGTTAAATCTTGAAGAACAACTAATGTTGTCTTTTTTGTGTTTTGCATTTTTTTTCTTTATCTTCCCACTGTCTGATACAGTAAACTGGATGATGGATACCATCAACAAAATCTCCTATAACCCATCTTTCTGACAACATCTTCAAGAAAAAAACCACCTGTGAGCTCAATAAAATAGGGATAATTTATTTCTCCTTTTTGAAATTTTCCTAGCACTGCTGCAAAACCAGCCCCATTGCAGAGCTACAATACTGCAGAGCCAAAGTGGCACAGATACCTAGAGATGAGAAAAACACTTAGTGCTCTGGATTTAGGAACAAAGGAGTCCTTTTATACAAAGAGTGTGGGAGAATTTTCATATTTTTTTCTATCTCTTCTGTCTTTACCTTGCTCCAGGAATAGGCCCAGATATATGGCACTGCACAAGAACATGAGAGGCCAAGAGACTGAGAGAATCTTACCATTTTTGTCCAGAGCAACCAAAAACAATACCACCCAAAACAAACAAAATGTCAGTCCACAAAAGCTGCAGAGTGTCACGGATATCCCATAGAAGAGTCCTAAATTCATACCCCTTGAGTGTGTGCAGAACATACCCAAGAAGCACAGCCAAGGGTTTGAAAAGTGAACTACCATACAAACCACACTATTTGGAGTAAGACCCTACAGTTGGGTCCCAGTTCATCCTCTGAGTTGCTCATATAAAAGGTATACTCAACACAGTAAACACTTCGAAAACTTAACTTATGTTAGAATCATGACCTGTAGAGGACAGTCTCACTTGCATTCTGTACATGAGTTGATTGCCTATTAAAATAAAAATCAGTTGTCCCCTCAACTTTAAGAAGACCCAATTCCTGTTTTTCTTATGAAAAGGCATTTTATTGTATTAATAACTATGGCAGTTTGTACATGTCAATCCCAAACTGCCAACCCATCCCTCCCCCTTCCTTCCCCCTAGTAACCATGAGTTTGTTCTCTCAGTCTGTGAGTTTGTTTCTGTTTTGTAAATAAGTTCATTTGTATCATTTTTTAGATTCCACAAATAAGCGATTTCATATGGTATTTGTCTTTGTCTGACTTATTTCACTTAATATGATCTCCAGGTTTGTCCATGTTGCTGAAAATCGCAGTATTTTTTTAATGTCTGAGTAGTATTTCATTCTATATATGTATCACATCTTTATCCACCCATCTGTCAATGGATATTTAGGTGGCTTCCACGTCTTGGCTATTGTAAATAGTACTGCAGTGAACACTGAAGTGACTGTATCCCTTCAAGCCATGTTTTTCTTCAGATAATGTTCCCAAGGATGAGTGGGACTGCTGGATCATATGGTAGCTCTATCTTTAGTTCTTTAAGGAATCTCCATACTGTTCTCCACAGTAGGTGTTCCAATTTACATTCCTGTCAACAGAGCAGAAGAGTTTCCTTTATTCCACCATGTCCAGCATTTATTGCTTGCAGATTTTTTTGATGATGCCATTCTGACTTATGAGAGGTCATATCTCATTGTAATTTTGATTTGCATTTCTGTAATAATGATGTCATGTATCTTTTGATGTGCTTCTTGGCCATCTGTATGAAGAAGACCCAATTTCTTACAGTATAGCTTCCGAATGTCCAGGAAACAATCCAACTTACCCAAAATATCCAAACCCAGGACAATATGACCAAGAATTAGGAAAGTTGGACCAGTTATTAAAGGAAAAGACAGTCTATTAAAGAGAATCCTGAGATGATACAGATGTTGGAAGTACTGCATTACGACTTCAAAGAAGTTATTATAATCATGCTTATGCTGTTGCTGCTGCTGCTAAGTCGCTTCAGTCGTGTCTGACTCTGTTGTGACCCCATAGACGGCAGCCCACCAGGCTCCCTTGTCCCTGGGATTCTCCAGGCAAGAACACTGGAGTGGGTTGCCATTTCCTTCTCCAATGCATCAAAGTGAAAAGTGAAAGTAAAGTCGCTCAGTCATGTCCGACTCTTAGCGACCCCATGAACTGCAGCCTACCAGGCTCCTCCTTCCATGGGATTTTTCCAGGCAAGAGTACTCGAGTGGAGTGCCATTGCCGTCTCTGAATCATGCTCATGAGGTAAATACAAACATTATTGAAATTGACTGAGAGATTAGACACTCTAATTAGAGAAATAGAAAGCATAAAACAGAAGCAAATGAAGAATTTAGAAATAAATATCTGAAATTAAAAAATTATTAGATGAGCTCAATATAAGACTGAAGAGAAGAGGGAGTAAAGAAGAAAGAGACAGTAAAAATGAAGACAGAACCATAGACAGTATTCAGTGGAAACAAAAATTAAAAATAAACTGAACAAAGCCTTAGACACTTGTGAAATAATACTTATATATTTAATATTTTTGTTTTTGGAATTCCTGAAAGAGGAGAATGAATTACGTAAAGCATACTTGAAGAAACAGTAGTTGAAAGTATCCCAAATTTGGTGAAAGGCATACATTTAGTTTCAGAAAAGTCAATAAACTCCAAATCCATGGCAATCTTAAAAGTATCATTATTTGTAGAGAAAGCCAGAATAAAAGAAATACTAAACTGACTTAAAAAGGAGAAATAGAGAAGTCCAGAATTATATTTGAAGATATCAGCACTCCTCTGTAATTGAGAGAGCAGATATAAACTAATCAAGGATACAAAAAAAATCTTAATACCATCCACTAACTAGAATAGAGGTTAACAAACTGTGGCTTACCAAGAAAATCTGGCCTACCACCTTTTTTTGGCCTGGTCCCTGAGTAAAGAATTTTTTTTTTAATACCTACAAAATGTCTTCAATATTATCCCTTAGTCTGGATATTGTAAAATATTTACTACTTTTCACTGTAATAAAAAGCATGCCAATCTCTGAACTAGAAATCAATTGATATTTATAGAACACTCTACTCAGCAACTGTAGAACCGATACTATTGCACATGTTCATGGAATATATCCTAAGATAGACCATATTTTGGACCATAAACCAAACGTTAAAAAAATCTAAAAGTATTTGTAGATTGTATAGGAAATTATACAATGTATGTTTTCTGATAATGTCAGGCCTAACATAGAAATTGTCAACAGGAAAATAGCTGGATAATCCCCAAATAGGTTGAAATTAAACACTTTACTTCAGTATAAATAATGATGATAAATGTGAGTCACAAAGAAAAATAAAACATATTTTTTACTAGAATTACTACACATTAAAATGTATGGAATGCAGCTAAAGTAGTTCTAAAAGGGAAATTTATAGCAATAAATATTTGTATTAAAATAATAAAGATCTTAATAATCAGAGCTTCTGCCTTGAGAAACTTGAAAAAGAGTAACAAATAAAAACCAAGCAAAAGAAAATAAAAAAGAACAAAAATAGTTACATAAAAACAAAACTGAATCCGTGGAGACAATAGATGGTTCTGAGATAGTATCAAGAAATGTATAACCACTTCCTAGTCTGACCAAAATAAGACTGAAATTAACAATAGTATCAATAAAAGAGGGCATTACTACAGAAGGTAAACATATAAAAGGTGAAAGCCTCCTGAGAAATCTGTATGCAGGTCAAGAAGCAACAGTTAGAACTGTACGTGGAACAATGACTGGTTCCAAATCAGGAAAGGAGTACGTCAAGGCTGTATATTATCACCCTGCTTATTTAACTTATATGCAGAGTACATCATGAGAAATGCCAGGCTGGATGAAGCACAAGCTGGAATCAAGATTGCCGGGAGAAATATCAATAACCTCAGATATGCAGATGACACCACCTTTATGGCAGAAAGTGAAGAAGAACTAAAGAGCCTCTTGATGAAAGTGAAACAGTAGGGTTAAAAAGTTTGTTTAAAACTCAACATTCAGAAAACTAAGATATGGCATCTGGTCCCATCATTTCATGTTAAATAGATGGGGAAACAAGGGAAACAGTGAGAGACTTTATTTTTTCAGGCTCCAAAATCACCGCAGATGGTGGCTGCAGCCATGAAATTAAAAGATGTTTGTTCCTTGGAAGGAAGCTATGACCAACAAAGACAGCATATTAAAAAGCAGAGACATTACTTTGCCAACAAAGGTCCATTTGGTCAAGGTATGGTTTTTCCAGTAGTCATGTATGGATGTGAGAGTTGGAGTATAAAGAAAGCTGAGTGCTGAAGAATTGATGCTTTTGAACTGTGGTGTTGGAAAAGACTCTTGAGAGCCCCTTGGGCTGCAAGAAGATCCAACCAGTCAATCGTAAAGGAAATCAGTCCTTAATATTCATTGAAAGGACTGATGCTGAAGCTGAAACTCCAACACTTTGGCAACTTGATGGGAAGAACCAACTCGTTGGAAAAGACCCTGATACTGGGAAAGGTTGAAGGCAGGAGGAGAAGGGCATGACAAAGGATGAGATGGTTGCATGGCATCTCCAACCCAATGGACATGAGTTTGAGCAAGCTCTGAGAGTTGGTGATGGACAGGGAAGCCTGGTGTGGTGCAGTCCATTGAATTGCAAAGAGCTAGACATGATTGTGTGACTGAACAGAACTGACTGATGAATGATTTTTGAAAGAAATTAAAAATCTAAATATTTGCCAAAAAACCCATGTCTGTAGATCAGAAGACTTAATGTTTAAAGTGGCAGTATTATGCAAATTGGTCTACAGATTTAATGCAGTATCTATTGAAATTCCAGATTTCTGTTTTATAGAAACTGACAAGATGATCCTAAAACTCTTATTGGAAAGCATGGAACCCAGAAAGCAAAAATTCTGAACAAGAATAGAGTTGGAGGACTCACACTTCCCAAATTAAAATTTTGTGTGAAGACACAGTAGTGAAAACAATGTGGTGATGTGATGGCATAAGGGTAGATAGATATATACATCAATAGATCAGAACTGAGAGCCAGAAATAAGCCTTCACATTTATCATAAATTGATTTTGACACATATGCCAAGACAATTTAATTGGGAAAGAACAATCTTCAGAAATTAAGTTGGGTATCCACATACAAAAGGATGAAGCTTAACTATACACACAAATTAATTCTAAATGGAACATAGATTTAAATATAAGACCTAAAGCCATGATGTCTTGGAAGAAGATGTAACAAAATTTGTGTCCTCGTGTAAATCAAAATTTTCACCTAGAGACACCAAAAGCACAAAGGACAAAAGAAAAATACAGAAAAATTAAACTTCATTATAATTGTTATTATTATTATTTTGTTCCAGAAGATACCATTAAGAAAGGAGAAAGACAATGAAAGAAAATACCTGGGTATTTTACATATATGTATCTGATGAAATTTGTAGCTGAAATAAAGAGCTCTGATAAATAAATAATAAGACAAAAGAAAAATATCTCCTTTTTAAAAAGGACAAATATTTAAATATATATTTATCTAGAGAATATATATAAAAAGTACATGAAAGATGCTTTACATCATTAACCATAGGGAAATGCAAATCAAACTACAATAAAATCACTATACACCCAGTAGGATTGTTATAGTAAAACACTCAGAAACAAACCAGTTTTTCGTAAGGATATGGAGAAACTGGAACCATCATACAATGCTGAC
The DNA here is from genome assembly GCF_032452875.1 of Bos javanicus. Lineage (NCBI taxonomy): Eukaryota > Metazoa > Chordata > Mammalia > Artiodactyla > Bovidae > Bos > Bos javanicus. The sequence continues at coordinate 50,206,241 of NC_083869.1, read as the reverse complement.
TTGACTATAAAATGAGGCAACTCCTTTGGAAAACATTTTGACAGTCCTTAAAATATTAAAGATAATGTTACAATTGGGTGATAAAAATGTCCTAAAACTTATTGATGAATTGTTGCATAACTCTAGAAATACACTGAACATCAGTGAATTATACATCTTAATCCATAATTTGTATCTATGTGCATTATATATTAATAATGTTCTTGTATAAAGAAATACGGGCTTCCCTCATAGCTCAGTTGGTAAAGAATCTTCCTGCAATGCAGGAGATGTGAGTTCAATTCCTGGGTCGGGAAGATCCCCTGGAGAAGGAAATGGCAATCCACTCCAGTATTCTTGCTTGAAAAGTCCCATGGACAGAGGAACCTTGCAGGCTACAGTCCACGGGGTTGCAAGAGTTGAACATGACTTAGCAACTAAACCACCATAAAGAAATATACACAGTTTGCATAGAAGTTACATTTCTAATCACTAAGCCATGAATACAACCCAAATATCCTGGAATTAGGGAATATATCCTTTCTCCTGGGGCCTGGTGCACACAGGGTTCTGTTTGTGCCCTCCAAGAGTCTGTTTCCCCAGTGCTGTGTAAGGTCTGGCAGCTCTATTGTGGGTTAATGAGGACCTCCTCCAAGAGGGCTTATGCCATACTTGGTCTACTGTGCCCAGAGCCCATGCCCCTGCAACAGTCCACTGATGACCCATACCTCCTCAGGAGACACCCAAACACAGTTATGTCTCAGTCTTTGTGGGGTCTCTGGGTCCTCAAACAAGTTATGTTTGAGCCCTCTGAGCATCTCTGGTGGGTATTGGGTTTGATTCTAAATGTGAATTTGCCCCTCCTACCATCTTGCTGGGGCTTCTCCTTTGCCCTTGGATGTGAGGGATCTCCTTCAAGTCACTCCAGCACCACACAGCCGCTGCTCCAGTGACCCCACAAGAGACTGACCCCGACTTGCCCATGAGTCCAGGAGTCTCTGGCAGAGGCAAGGGTCAGCAGTGGCCTACTGCAAGGTTGGGGGCACTCAGTGTAGCAGTGCATGTATGGGACATTTTGAAGGAGATCATCATTATTTTCATTACCTTCACAAGAGTTTGGCCTCAGGTCAAATAAAAGGGAGGGAACACAGCCCCACCCTTCAGCAGAAAATTGAATTAAAGATTTACTGAGCATGGCCCATCAGAACAAGACCCATTTCCACCTGTCAGTCTCTCCCCTCAGGAAGCTTCCATAAGCCTCTTTCCTTTTCCATCAGAGGGCAGATAGACTGAAAACCACAATCACAGAAAACTAACCAATCTGATCACATGAACCACAGCCTTGTCTAACTCAATTAAGTAGGGCAACCCAAGACATGTAGGGTCATGGTAGAGAGTTCTGAGAAAACATGGTCTACTGGAGAAGAGAATGGGAAGCCACTTCAGTATTCTTGCCTTGAGAACCCCATGAACAGTATGAAAAGGCAAAAGGATAGGACACTGAAAGATGAACTCCCCAGGTCGGTAGGTGCCCAATATGCTACTGGAGATCAGTAGAGAAATAATTCCAGAAAGAAAGAAGAGACAGAGCCAAAGCAAAAACAACACCTGGCTGTGTATGTGATAGGTGATGGAAGTAAAGTCCGATGCTGTAAAGAGCAATACTGCATAGGAACCTGGAATGTTAGGTCCATAAATCAAGGCAAATTGGAAGCAGTCAAACAGGAGGTGGCAAGAGTGGACATCGACATTTTAGGAATCAGTGAACTAAAATGGACTGGAATGGGTGAATTTATATTACCATTGTATCTACTACTGTGAGCAAGAATCCTTTAGAAGAAATGGAGTACCCATCATAATCAACAAAAGAGTCTGAAATGCAGTATTTGGATGCAATTTCAAAAACAGAATGAACTCTGTTCATTTCCAAGGCAAACCATTCAATATCACAGTAATCCAAGTCTATGCCCCGACCAGTAATACTGAAGAAGGTGAAGTTCAATGGTTATATGAAGACCTACAAGACCTTTTAGAACTAACACCCAAAAAAGATGTCCTTTTCATTATAGAGGACTGGAATGCCAAAGTAGGAAGTCAAGAAATACTTGGAGTAACAGGCAAATTTGGCCTTGGGGTACAGAATGAAGCATGGCAAAGGCTAATAGAGTTTTGCTAGGAGAACACACTGGTCATAGCAAATACCCTCTTCCAACAACACAAGAGAAGACTCTACACATGGACATCACCAGATGGTCAACACCGAAATCACATTGATTATATTCTTTGCAGCCAAAGATGGAGAAGTTCTATACAGTCAGCAAAAACAAGACCAGGAGCTGACTGTGGCTCAAACCATGACCTCCTTATTTCCAAATTCAGGCTTAAATTGAAGAAAGTAGGGAAAACCGCTAGACCATTCATGTATGACCTAAATCAAATCCTTTACAATTATACAGTGGAAGAGACAAATAGATTCAAGGGATTAGATGTGATAGAGTGCCCGATGAACTATGGATGGAGGTTCCTGACATTCTACAAGAGGCAGATATCAAGACCACACCCAAGAAAAAGAAATGCAAAAAGGCAAAATGGTTGTCTGAGCAGGCCTTACAAATAGCTATGAAAAGAAGAGAAGTGAAAGGCAAAGGAGAAAAGGAAAGATGTACTCATTTGAATATATAGTTCCAAGGAATAGCAATAAGAGAAAAGAAAACCTTACTTAGTGATCAGTGCAAAGAAATAGAGGAAAACAATAACATTGGAAAGACTAGAGACCTCCTCAAGAAAATTAGAGATACCAAGGGAATATTTCATGCAAAGATGGGCTCAATAAAGGACAGAAGTGGTATATGGACCTAACAGAAGCATAAGATATTAAGAAGAGGTGGCAAGAATACACAGAAGAACTGTACAAAAAAGACCTTCATGACCCAGATAATCACAGTGGTGTTATCACTCACCTAGAGCCAGACATCCTGGAATGTGAAGTCAAGTGTCCTTAGGAAGCATCACTATGAAGACAGCTAGTGGAGGTGATGGAATTCCAGTTGAGCTATTTCAAATCCTAAAAGATGATGCTTTCAATATGCCAGCAAATTTGGACAACTCAGCAGTGGCCCCAGGAATGGAAAAGGTCAGGTTTCATTACAATCCAAAGAAAGGCAATGCCAAAGAATGCTTATATTACCACACAAATGTATGCATCTCACATGCTAGCAAAGTAATGCTAAAAATTCTCCAAGCCAGGCTTCAACAATATGTGAACCGTTAACTTCCAGATGTTCAAGCTAGATTTAGCAAAGGCAGAGGAACCAGAGATCAAATTGCCCACATCTTCTGGATCATTGAAAAAGCAAGAGAGTTCCAGAAAAACATCTATTTCTGTTTTATTGACTATGCCAAGCCTTTGACTGTGTGGATTACAACAAACTCTGGAAAATTCTTAAAGAGATGGGAATACCAGACCACCTGACCTGCCTCCTGAGAAATCTGTATGCAGGTCAAGAAGGAACAGTTAGAACTGGACATGGAACAACAGACTGGTTCCAAATCAGGAAAGGAGTAAGTCAAGGCTGCATATTGTCACCCTGCTTATTTAACTTACATGCAGAGTACATCATGAGAAATGCTGGACTGAATGAAGCACCAGCTAGAATCAAGAAATGCTGGGAGAAATATCAATAACCTCATAAATGCAGATGACACCACCCTTATGGCAGAAAGCAAAGAACTGAAGAGCCTCTTGATGAAAGTGAAAGAGGAGAGTGAAAAAGTTGGTTTAAAACTCAGCATTCAGAAAACTAAGATCATGATATCTAGTCCCATCTCCTCATGGCAAATTGATGGGGAGATTGTGGAAACAGTGACAGACTTTATTTTGGGGGGCCTCCAAATTCACTGCAGATGGTGGCTGCAGCCATGAAATTAAGACATTTGCTCCTTGGAAGAAAAGTTATCACCAACCTAGACCACATATTAAAAAGCAGAGACATTAAAAAAAATAAATAAAAAATAAAAAGCAGAGACATTACTTTGCTAACAGAGGTCCGTCTAGTCAAGGTTATGGTTTTTCTAGTAGTCATGCATGAATGTGAGAGTTGGACTATAGAGAAAGCTGAGCACCAAAGAATTGATGCTTTTGAACTGTGGTACTGGAGAAGATTCTTGAGATTCTCTTGAACGGCAAGGAGATCAGACCAGTCCATCCTAAAGGAGATCAGTCCTGAATATTCATTGGAAGGACTGGTGTTGAAGCTGAAACTCCAATATTTTGGCCACCTGATGCAAAGAACCAACTCATTTAAAAGATCCTGATGCTGGGAAAGATTGAAGGTGGGAGGAGAAGGGGACAACAGAGGATTAGATGGCTGGATGGCATTATGATCAATGGACATGAGTTTGTCAAACTTCAGGAGTTGGTGATGGGACAGGGATGCCTGGCGTGCTGCAGTTCATTGAATCGCAAAGAGCTGGACACAGCTGAGCTACTGAATTGAACTGAGGGAATATATAAATATGGAAAATTGACAAAAATAGAAAGGAAGTAACTATTGATACATGCAACCATATGGATGAATCTCAAAATATTATACAAGATACAAGTCAATCTCAAAAGTCATCATACTGTATGAATTGATTTATTTGACCCTCTTGAAAAGATAAAGCTACATCAATGGAGAATAAATTAGTGGCTACAAGGGTTATAAATCAAGTAAAGTTTTGACTGCAAAAGTGTAGCATGAGGGATTTTGGGAAAGGTTATGGAATTCCTCTGGAGAAGGAAATGGCACCCCACTCCAGTACTCTTGCCTGGAAAATCCCATGGATGGAGGAGCCTGGTTGGTGCAGTCCATGGGGTGGCGAAGAGTCGGACACAACTGAATGCCTTCACTTTCACTTTTCACTTTCATGCATTGGAGAAGGAAATGGCAACCCACTCCAGTGTTCTTGCCTGGAGAATCCCAGGGACAGGGGACCCTGGTGGGCTGCCGTCAGTGGGGTCACAGAGAGTTGAACATGACTGAAGCGACTTAGCAGTAGCAGCAGCAATAGCATTCAGATGTTACCACAATAGATACCAGATTCCTAAGCCTTATGCATATTGTCCTTCTATAAAGTGTCTCTTCTCATTTGTTCAGGGGGAAAAAATGCCCATGGAGCAAGTGGTAGAGTAATTAAAGGCTCCATGGACAGGAACTCCAAAATCAACAAAATCTGTAATTTTGATAAGTCATCTGAAGAGATTTTCAAAGAAATCAAGTGACCTGACTCTGCCTGAGTGCTTCTCTGTCCAACAAATTGATAAAAATATTCAATGAAAAAACAAACATCTATTGATGTGATGCTAAGGTCATTAAATATACCCTCTTTTTAAAAATTAAATGTTTATACTGGAGTATAGTTGATTTACAGTTGTTTGTTTAAGGTTTATAGCAAAGTGATTCAGATATATAGATAGATAGATAGATATATGCTGCTGTTGCTGCTAAGTCGCTTCAGTCGTGTCCGACTCTGTGCGACCCCATAGAGGGCAGCCCACCAGGCTCCTCTGTCCATGGGATTCTCCAGGCAAGAACACTGGAGTGGGTTGCCATTTCCTTCTCCAATGCATGAAAGTGAAAAGTCAAAGTGAAATCGCTCAGTCGTGTCTGACTCTTAGGGACCCCATGGACTGCAGCCTACCAGGCTCCTCTGTCCATGGGATTTTCCAGGCAAGAGTACTGGAGTAGGGTGCCATATATACACACACATATATCCATTCTTTTTCAGATTATTTTCCCATATAAATTATTATAGAATATTGAGTAGAATTCCCTGTGCTATGTAGTAGGTCCTTTTTGGTTATCTATAAATTCATGTGTGTAGCTTCTGCACATCAAAGGAAACTATTAGCAAGGTGAAAAGACAGCCTTCAGAATGGGAGAAAATAATAGCAAATGAAGCAACCGACAAACAACTAATCTCAAAAATATACAAGCAACTTCTACAGCTCAACTCCAGAAAAATAAACGACCCAATCAAAAAATGGGCCAAAGAACTAAATAGACATTTCTCCAAAGAAGACATACAGATGGCTAACAAACACATGAAAAGATGCTCAACATCACTCATTATCAGAGAAATGCAAATCAAAACCACTATGAGGTACCATTTCACACCAGTCAGAATGGCTGCGATCCAAAAGTCTACAAATAATAAATGCTGGAGAGGGTGTGGAGAAAAGGGAACCCTCTTACACTGTTGGTGGGAATGCAAACTAGTACAGCCACTATGGAGAACAGTGTGGAGATTCCTTAAAAAACTGGAAATAGAACTGCCTTATGATCCAGCAACCCCACTGCTGGGCATACACACTGAGGAAACCAGAAGGGAAAGAGACACGTGTACCCCAATGTTCATCGCAGCACTGTTTATAATAGCCAAGACATGGAAGCAACTAGATGTCCATCAGTAGATGAATGGATAAAGAAAGCTGTGGTACATATACACAATGGAGTATTACTCAGCCATTAAAAAGAATACTTTTGAATCAGTTCTAATGAGGTGGATGAAACTGGAGCCTATTATACAGAGTGAAGTAAGCCAGAAGGAAAAACATAAATACAGTATTCTAACGCATATATATGGAATTTAGAAAGATGGTAACAATAACCCGGTGTACGAGACAACAAAAGAGACACTGATTATAGAACAGTCTTATGGACTCTGTGGGAGAGGGAGAGGGTGGGAAGATTTGGGAGAATGGCAATGAAACATGTAAAATATCATGTAGGAAACGAGTTGCCAGTCCAGGTTCGATGCATGATGCTGGATGCTTGGGGCTGGTGCACTGGGACGGCCCAGAGGGATGGTGTGGGGAGGGAGGAGGGAGGAGGGTTCGGGATGGGGAACACATGTATACCTGTGGTGGATTCATTTTGATATGTGGCAAAACTAATACAATTATGTAAAGTTTAAAAATAAAATAAAATTGGAAGATTTAAAAATAAATAAATAAATAAATAAATAAAAAATAAATAAATAAATAAATTCGTGTGTGTATATGTTAACTCCAAACTCCTAATTTATCCCCTCCCCTCACCAATGTTTGCCCTTTGGTAATCATAAGTTTCTTTTTCAAAGATTGCGAGCTTTTTTCTGTTTTGTAAATACATTCATTCATGTCATATTTTAGATTCCACATATAATGATACATGGTATTTTCTTTCTGTGTCTCATTTACTTCACTTAGCATGATAATCTCTTGGTTCATCCATATCACTGCAAATGATGTTCTTTCTTTCTTCTTCTTCTTTTTTTTTTTTTTACAGCAGAGAATGTTCCATTGTATATATGTACCAAATCTTTCTCCATTCCTGTATTGATGAACACTGAAGTTGTGGCTGTGTGTTGGCTATTGAACACTGAGCTACATATATCTTTTTGAATTATGGTTTGTCTCCAGATATATGCCCAGAGTGATATTGTTGGATCATATGGTAGTTCAATTTTTAGTTTAAAGAGGAACCTCAATACTGTTCCTTGTACTGGTTGTACTAGTTTACATTCCCACCAAGAGTGTATGAGGTTCCCTTTTTTCCAGACTCTCAAATATTTGTGAATTTTTGATCATGGATGTTCTGACTGGTGTGAGGTGATAGCTCAAAGTAGTTTTGATTTACATTTCTCTAATGATTAGCTGGAGAAGACACTTGTGAGTCCCTTGGACTGCAAGGAGATCCAACCAGTCCATCCTAAAGGAAACCAGTCCTGGGTGTTCATTGGAAGGACTGATGCTGAGGCTGAAACTCCAATAATTTGGCCACCTCATGCAAAGAGTTGACTCATTGGAAAAGACCCTGATGCTGGGAGAGATTGGGGGCAGGAGGAAAAGGGGAGGACAAAGGATGAGATGGCTGGATGGCATCACTGACTCGATGGACGTGAGTTTGGGTGAACTCTGGGAGTTGGTGATGGACAGGGACCCCCTTCATGGGGTCACAAAGAGTCGGACACTACTGAGTGACTGAACTGAACTGAATGATTAGTGATGTTAAATATCTTTTCATGTGTGTCTTGGCCATCTGTATGTTTTATTTAGGGAAATGTATATTTAGATTTTTTCCCATTTTTTTGATTTGGTTGTTTTTGAGTATTGGACTGCATGAGGTGTTTGTATATCTTGAAGAGTAATCCCCTGTCAGTCACTTCAATTGCAACCATTTTGGTGTTTGTTTGATTTGCTTATGGTTTCTGTTGTCATGCAAAAGATTTTAAGTTTAATTAGGTCCCACTTGTTTATCTTGTTTTTATTTTCACTACTTGAGAAGGTGGACACAAACATATCAATATAATTGCTGCTATTTATGTCAGACTGTTCTCCCTGTATTTTATTGTATCCAGTCTTACATTTAGATCTCTAATCCAATTTGAGTTTATTTTTGTGTGTAGTGTTAAAAATGTTCTAATTTCATTCTTTTACACGTAGCTGTCCAGTTTTCCCAGCACCACTTATTGAAGAGACTGTCCTTCCTCGATTGTATGTTCTTGTCTCCTTTGTTCATATTGTTGTTAAGTTCCTAAGTCGTATCTGACTCTGTGACTGCATGGACTATAGCACACCAGACTCCTCAGTCCTCTGCTATCTTCCTGAGTTTCCTAAAATTAATTTCCATTGAGTTGGTGAGCTTGTCTAACCATCTCATTCTCTGCCGACCTCTTATCCATTTGCTTTTAATTTTTCCCAGGATCAGAGTCTTTTCCATTGAGTTGGCTCTTAACATCAGGTGACCAAAGTATTGGAGCTTCAGCTTCAGCATCAGTCTTCCAACGAATATACAGGGTTGATTTCCTTTAGGATCCACTAATATGATCTCTTTGCAGTCCAAGGGACTCTCAAGAATCTTCTTCACGAACACAACTTGAAAGCAACAGTTCTTCAGTTCTCAGCCTTATTTATGTTCCAACTCTCACGTACTTACATGAATACTAGAAAACCTATAGCTTGGACCATATGAATCTTTGTTGACAAAGTGATGTCTCTGCTTTTAAACAGGCTGTCTCAATTCAGTTCAGTCACTCAGTCGTATCTGACTCTTTGCAACCCCATGAATCCCAGCACGCCATGCCTCCCCGTCCATCACCAACACCCGGAGTTCACTCAGACTCATGCCATCAAGTCAGTGATGCCATCCAGCCATCTCATCCTCTGTCGTCCCCTTCTCTTCCTGCCCCCAATCTCTCCCAGCATCAGAGTATTTTCCAATAAGTCAACTCTTCTCATGAGGTGGCCAAAGTACTGGAGTTTCAGCTTTAGCATCATTCCTTCCAAAGAAATCCAGGGCTGGTCTCCTTCAGAATGGACTGTTTGGATCTCCTTGCAGTCCAAGGGAATCTCAAGAGTCTTCTCCAACACCACAATTCAAAAGCATCCATTCTTTGGCACTCAGCTTTCTTCACAGTCCAACTCACATCCATACATGACCACAGGAAAAACCATAGCCTTGACTAGATGGACCTTTGTTGGCAAAGTAATGTCTCTGCTTTTGAATATGCTATCTAGGTTGGTCATAACTTTTCTTCCAAGGAGTAAGCATCTTTTGATTTCATGGCTGCAGTCACCATCTGCAGTGATTTTGGAGCCCCCAAAAATAAAGTCTGACACTGTTTCCACTGTTTCCCCATCTATTTCCGGTGAAGTGATGGGACCGAATGCCATGATCTTTGTTTTCTGAATGTTGAGCTTTAAGCCAACTTTTTCACTCTCCACTTTCACTTTCATCAAGAGGCTTTTTAGTTCCCCTTCACTTTCTGCCATAAGGATGGTGTCATCTGCATATCTGAGGTTATTGATATTTCTTCCAGCAATCTTGATTCCAGCTTGTGCTTCTTCCAGCCCAGCTTTTCTCATGATGTACTCTGCATATAAGTTAAATAAGCAGGGTGACAATATGCAGCCTTGACGTACTCCTTTCCTGATTTGGAACCAGTCTGTTGTTCCATGTCCAATTCTAACTGTTGCTTCTTGACCTGCATATAGGTTTCTCAAGAGGCAGGTCAGGTGATCTGGTATTCCCATCTCTTTCAGAATTTTCCACAGTTTATTGTGATCCACAAGTCAAAGGATTTGGCATAGTCAATAAAGCAGAAATAGATGTTTTTCTGGAACTCTCTTGCTTTTTCGATGATCCAGTGGATGTTGGCAATTTGATCTCTGGTTCCTCTGCCTTTTCTAAAACCAGCTTGAACATCTGGAAGTTCACGGTTCACGTATTGCTGAAGCCTGGCTTGGAGAATTTTGAGCATTACATTACCAGCATGTGAGATGAGTGCAATTATGCAGTAGTTTGAGCATTCTTTGGCATTGCCTTTCTTTGGGATTTGAATGAAAACTGACCTTTTCCAGTCTTGTGGCCACTGCTGAGTTTTCCAAATTTGCTGGCATATTTAGAGCAGCACTTTCACAGCATCATCATTCACGATTTGAAACAGCTCAACTGGAATTCCATCACCTCCACTAGCTTTGTTCATAGTGGTGCTTTCTAAGGCCCACTTGACTTCACATTCCAGGATGTCTGGCTCTAGGTCAGTGATCACACCATCGTGATTATCTGGATCATGAAGATCTTATACAGCTCTTCTGTGTATTCTTACTACCTCTTATTAATATGTCCTGCTTCTGTTAGGTCCATACAATTTCTGTCCTTTATCGAGCCCATCTTTGCATGAAATGTTCCCTTGGTATCTCTAATTTTCTTAAAGAGATCACTAGTCTTTCCCATTCTGTTGTTTTCCTCTATTTCTTTGCATTGATCACTGAGGAAGGCTTTTTTATCTCTCCTTGCTATTCTTTGGAACTCTGCATTCAGATGCTTTTATCTTTCCTTTTCTCCTTTGCTTTTCGCTTCTCTTCTTTTCACAGCTATTTGTAAGGCCTCCCCAGACAGCCATTTTGCTTTTTTGCATTTCTTTTCCATGGGGATGGTCTTGATCCCTGTCTCCTGTACAATGTCACGAACCTCTGTCCATAGTTCATCAGGCACTCTATCAGATCTAGTCCCTTAAATATATTTCTCACTTCCACTGTATATTCATAAGAGATTTGGTTTAGGTCATACCTGAATGGTCTAGTGGTTTTCCCTACTTTCTTCAATTTCAGTCTGAATTTGGCAATAAGGAGTTCATGATCTGAGCCACAGTCAGCTCCTGGTCTCGTTTTTGTTGACTGTATAGCGCTTCTCCATCTTTGGCTGCAAAGAATATAATCAGTCTGATTTCGGTGTTGACCATCTGGTGATGTCCATGTTTAGAGTCTTCTTTTGTGTTGTTAGAAGAGTGTGTTTGCTATGACCAGTGCATTTTCTTGGCAAAACTCTATTAGTCTTTGCCCTGCTTCATTCCATATTCCCAGGCCAAATTTACCTGTTAATCCAGGTGTTTCTTGACTTCCTTTGCATTTCAGTCCCCTATAATGAAAATGACATCTTTCTTTGGGGTGTTAGTTCTAAAAGTTCTTGTAGGTCTTCATAGAACTGTTCAACTTCAGCTTCTTTTCGTTACTGGTTGGGGCATAGACTTGGATTACTGTGATATTGAATGATTTGCCTTGGAAAGGAACAGAGATCATTCTGTTGTTTTTGAGGTCACATCCAAGTACTGCATTTTGGACTATTTTGTTGACCATGATGGCTACTCCATTTCTTCTAAGGGATTCCTGCCCACAGTAGTAGATATAGTGGTCATCTGAGTTAAATTCACCCATCCCGGTCCATTTTAGTTCACTGATTAAAGGATGAGATGGCTGAATGGCATCACTGACTCGATGGACATGAGTCTGAGTGAACCGCGGGAGTTGGTGATGGACAGGGAGGCCTGACGTGCTGCGATTCATAGGGTTGCAAAGAGTCGGACACAACTGAGCGACTGAACTGAACTGTTTCCTAGGATGTCGATGTTCACTCTGGCCATCTCCTGTTTGACCACTTCCAATTTGCCTTGATTCATGGACCTGACATTCCAGGTTCCTATGCAATATTGCTCTTTACAGCATCGGACCTTGCTTCTATCACCAGTCACATCCACAGCTGGGTATTGTTTTTGCTTTGGCTCCATCCTTTCATTCTTTCTGGAGTTATTTCTCCACTGATCTCCAGTAGCATATTGGAGATATGACCTACTGACCTGGGGAGTTCCTCTTTCAGTGTCCTATCATTTTGCCTTTTCATACTGTTCATGGGGTTCTCAAGGCAAGAATACTGAAGTGGTTTGCCATTCCCTTCTCCAGTGGACCACATTGTGTCAGACCTCTCCACCATGCCCATCCGTCTTGTGTGGCCCACAGAGCATGGCTTAGTTTCATTGAGCTAGACAAGGCTGTGGTCCTAGTGTGATTAGATTGACTAGTTTTCTGTGATTATGGTTTCAGTGTGTCTGTCCTCTGATGCCGTCTTGCAACACCTACTGTCTTACTTGGGTTTCTCTTACCTTGGATGTGGGGTATCTCTTCACGGCTGCTCCAGCAAAGCACAGCCGCTGCTCCTTACCTTGGAGGAGGGGTATGTCCTCACCGCCGCCCCTCCGGACCTTGAACGTGGAATAGCTCCTCTAGGCCCTCCGGCACCCTAGCAGCCACCGCTCCTTGGACATAGGGTAGCTCCTCTCGGCTGCTCCTGCGCTGTCGCAGCCTGGCACTCTCAGCCGCCGCCCCTGACCTCGGACGCAGGGTAGCTCCTCTGGGCCTCTGCCCCTGACCTCAGACATGGGGTAGCTCCTCCTGGCTGCCACCCCTGACCTCGGAGGTGGGGTAGCTCCTCTTGGCCACTCTCTGTGTGCCGTCGCAGCCGCCCACGCTCTGGGTTTGTCATAGATCAAGTGTTGTTTGATTTCATGGCTGTGGTCACCCACCATCCACAGTGATTTTGGAGCCCAAGAAAATAAAATGTGTCACTTCTTCCATTTTTCCTCCATCTATTTCCTATGAAGTGACAGGACAAGATACTATGATCTTAGTTTTTTGAATGTTGAGTTTCAAGCCAGTTTTCTTACTCTGCTCTTTCACCTTCTTTAAGAGGTTCTTAAATTCATTTCACTTTTTGCTATTAGTGTGGTATCTGCATATATGAGGTTGTTGATAGTTCTAGCAATCTTGATTCTATTTTGTTATTCATCCAGCCCAGCATTTTACATGATGTATTCTGTATGTAAGTTAAATAAGCAGTATACAGCCTTGTCATACTCCTTTGCCAAATTTGAACCAGTCAGTTATTCCATGTCCAGGTCTAACTGTTGCTTCTTGACCTGCATACAGGTTTGTTAGGAAACAGGTAAGCTGGTTTGGTACTCCCATCTCTTTAAGAATTACAGATATGCTCATTTCAAACACTAGCAAAGAAATGCTCAAAATTCTCCAAACTAGGCTTCAACAGTATGTGAACTGAGAACTTCCAGATGTACAAGCTGGATTTAGAAAAGGAAGGGGAGCCAGAGATTAAATTGGCAACATCTGTTGGATCAAAGAAAATTCCAGAAAAGGAAATTTCTGCAAGGAAATTCCAGAAAAATATCTTCTACTGCTTCATGCTGCTGCTGCTGCTGCTAAGTCACTTCAGGTGTGTCCGACTCTGTTACACCCCATAGACGGCAGCCCACCAGGCTTCCTTGTCCCTGGGATTCTCCAGGCAAGAACACTGGAGTGGGTTGCCATTTCCTTCTCCAATGCATGAGAGTGAAAAGTGAAAGTGAAGTCGCTCAGTCGTGTCCAACTCTAGCGACCCCATGCACTGCAGCCTACCAGGCTCCTCCGTCCATGGGATTTTCTAGGCAAAATTACTGGTGTGTCATTGCCTTCTCCGTCTACTGCTTCATGGACTATGCTAAAGCTTTTGACTGTGTGGATAACACAAACTGTGGAAAATTCTTTAAGAGATGGGAGTACCAGGCCAGCTTACCTGCCTCCTGGGAAACCTGTATGCAGGTCAAGAAACAACAGTTAGAACCAGACATGGAACAATGGACTGGTTCCGAATTGGGAAAGGAGTGCATCAAGGTATTGTCACCTTGCTTATTTAACTTATATGCAGGGTACATCAGGCGAAATGCCAGACTGGATGAAGCACAAGCTGGAATCAAGATTGCTGGGAGGAATATCAATAACCTCAGATATGCAGATGACACCACCCTTATGGCAGAAAGTGAAGAAGAACAGAAGAGTATCTTAATTAAAGTGAAAGAGAGTTAAAATTTTGACTTAAAACTCAATATTCAGAAAACTAAGATCATGGCATCTGGTCCCATCTCTTCATGGCAAATAGATAGGGAAACAATGGAAACAGTGGCAGACTTTATTTTCTTTGGCTCCAAAATCACTGCAGATGGTGACTATGGCCATGAAATTATGACACTTGCTCCTAGGAAGAAAAGCTATGACAAACCTATACATCATATTAAAAAGCACAGACATTAGTTTGCCAACAAAGTTCCATCTAGTCAAAGCTATGAGTTTTCCAGTAATCATGTATGGATGTGCAAGTTGGACCATAAAAAGGCTGAGTGTTAAGAAATTGATGCTTTTGAACTGTGGTGTTGGAGAAGACTGTTGAGAGTCCCTTGGACTGCAAGTAGATAAAACCTAATCCTAATGGGTTAATCCTAATGGAAATAGGTCCTGAATATTCATTGGAGGGACTGATGCTGAAGCTGAAACTCCAATACTTTGGCCACCTGATGTGAAGAACTGATGCATTAGAAAAGACCCTGATGCTGGGAAAGATTGAAGGCAGGAGGAGAAGAGGATGACAGAGGACTCGATGGCTGGATGGCATCACCGACTTGATGAACATTAATTTGAGCAAGCTCTGGGAGATCATGAAGTATAAGGGAGCCAAGTGCTGTAGTCCATGGGCTCACAAAGTTGAACAGGACTGACTGACTGAACAAAAACAACTACAACAGTTTGTTGTGATCACATAGCCAAAGGCTTTGGGAGAGTCAATGAAGCAAAATTAGATGCTTTTCTGGAATTCCCTTGCTTTCTCTGTGATCCAGTGGATGTTGGTAATTTGATCTCTGCTTCTTCTGCCTTTTCTAAACCCAGTTTCTATATCTGGAAGTTCTCAGTTCATGTACTGTTGAAGTCTGGCTTGAAGGATTTTGAGCATTACTTTGCTAGAATGTGAAATGAGTAGAGTTGTATGGTAGTTTAAACATTCTTTGGCATTGGAACAAAGAGTGACATTTTCCAGTCCTTTGGCCACTGTTGAGTTTTCCAGATATGCTGGTATATTGAGAGCAGCAGTTCAAAAGCATCTTCTTTTAGGATTTGAAATAGCTCAACTGAAATTCCATCACCTCCACTAGCTTTGTTCATAGTAATGCTTCCTATGGCCCACTTATCTTCCACACTCCAGGATGTCTGGCTCTAGGTGAGTGGCCACCCCATTGTGATTATCCAAGCCATTATACTTTTTAATTTAATTCTTCTGTGTATTCTTGCCACCTCTTCTCAATCTCTTCTGTTTCTGTTAGGTCCTTGCCATTTCTGTCCTTTATTGTGCCCATCTTTGTATGAAATGTTTCCTTAGTATCTCCAATTTTCTTGAAGAGATCTCTAGTCCTTCCCATTCTTTCCCTCTATTTCTTTGCATTCTTCTTTTAAGAAGGGCCTCTTATCTCTCCTTGCTGTTCTCTGGAACTCTGCATTCAGTTGAGATATCTTTCCTTTTCTCCTTTGCCTTTTGCTTCTCTTCTTTCCTCAGCTATATTTCTAAAGCTTCCTCAGACAACCACTTTGCATTCTTGCATTTCTTTTCCTTTGGGATGGTTTTGGTCAATGCCTCGTTTACAATGTTATGAACCTTTGTCCATAGTTCTTCTGGCACTCTATCAGATCTAATCCCTTGAATCTATTAATCACCTCCATCATATAATTACAACAGCTTTGATTTAGGTCACACCTGAATGGCCTAATGGTTTTCCCTACTTTCTTCTGTCTGAATGCTGCAATAAGGAGCTGTTGATCTGAGCTACAGTCAGCTCCAGGTCTTGTTTTTACAATTCTTGAGGTTTAAAGAGTCAGACATGACTGAGCGACTGAACAAGTCATCTCTTGGGTTAGTGGAAAAGGGTGTTTTCCATGACCAGTGTGTTTTCTTGTCCAAACTTTGGTAGCTTTTGCCCTGCTTCATTTTGTACTCTAAAGACGAACTTGCCTGTTATTCCAGGTATCTCTTCCTAATTTTGCATTTTCCCTAAAATTGCATTCTAATTGCAAAAAAAAAAAAAAAAAAAAGAGAGAGAGAGAGAGAGAAGGAAAAGAAAAGTACATCTCTTATTGGTGTTAGTTCTAGAAGGTGTTTTAGATCTTCATAGAACCAGTCAACTTCAGCTTCTTTGGCATCAGTGGTTTGGGTATAGAATTGGATTGCTGTGATGTTGAATGATTTGCCTTGGAAACAGACCAAGATCATTCCGTAATTTATGAGGCTGCATCCAAAACTGCATTTTGGACTCTCTTGTTGACTATGAGGGCCACTTTATTTCTTCTATGGGATTCTTGCTCACAGTAGTTAATATAATGGTCATCTGAATTAAATTTGCCCATTCCCATCCATTTTAGTTCATTGATACCTAAAATGTCAGTGTTCAGTCTTGCCATCTTCTGCTTGACCATGACCAATTTACCTTGTTTCATGTACCTTAACATTACAGGTTCCTATGTAATATTTGTCTTTACAGTATCAGACTTTACCTTCACCACCAGACATATCCACAGTTGAGCATTGTTTCCATTTGGCCAGCTGCTTCATTCTTTCTGGAGCTACATTCTTCCTTACTAATTGCCTCTGCTCTTCCCCATTAGCATATTGGACAACCTTCCAACCTGGAGGAGCTCATCTTATGGTGTCAGATTTTTTGCCTTTTCATACTATTCGTGGCATTCTAGAGGCAAGAATACTGGAGTGGGTTTCCATTTCCTCCTGCAGTGGACTAGATGATGTCAGAACTCTTCCCTATGACCTGGGCATATTGGATGACCCTGCATGGCATGGCTCAAAGCTTCAATGAGTTACACAAGCCCCTTGGTCATGGTGTATGGTCCTTTTAATGTATTGTTGGATTCTGTTTGGCAACATTTTATGGAGAATTTTGCATTTGTATTCATAGTAATATTGGCCTGTACTTTACTTTTCTTGTGATATCTTTATCTAGTTCTGATATCAGTGTGATCATGGCATCATAGAATGAGTTTGGGAATGTTCCTTCCTCTGCAATTATTATTATTATTATTTTTTGTAAGAGTTTCTGAAGGATAGGTGTTAACTCTACTCTAAATATTTAATAGAATTCACTTGTGAAGCCATTCTGTCCTGGAGGGGTTTTTTGGTCTTTTTTGGGGAAGTTGTTTTACAGTTTTAATTTTACTACTTGTTTTTAGTCTGTTCGTATTTTCTGTTTATTCCTTGTTCAGTCATGGAAGGTTGTATCTTTATAAGAATTTGTCCATTTCTTTTGTGTTGTCCATTTTATTGGCATATAGTTGCTTATAGAATTTTGTCTCAATCCTTTGTATTTTGCAACGTCCATTGTAAATTTTCCTTTTTCTAATATGTTTGATTTGAGCCCTCTCTCTGTTTTTCTTGAATCTGGCTAAAGTTTTATCAGTTTTGTTTATCCTTTCAAAGTACCAGCTTTTAGTTTGATCTATTTTTTTCATCTGTACTTCATTTATTTCTTCTATGATCTTCATGAATATTTTTTTTCTTTCTACTTACTTTGCCTTTTGTTCTTTCTCTAGTTGCTTTAGGTGTAAGGTTAGCTCGTTTATTTGAGATGTTTTCTTGTTTCCTAAGGTAAGATTTTATTTGCTATAAACTTCTCTCTGAAAACTGCTGAATACCATAGATTTTGGGTCATCCTGTTTTAGTTTTCATTTTTCTTTAGTTACTGTATATCCTTTTTGATTTCTTCAATAATCTATTGGGCTTTAGTATCATATTATTTAGTCTCCACTTGTGTGTGTGTGTGTGTGTGTGTGACAGTTTTATTCCTTTAGTTATTTCTAATCTGATAGCATCATGGTTGGGAAAGTTGTTTGATATTATTTCAGTTTTCTTAAATTTGCCCATGTTTGACTTGTGGCCCAGCATGTGATCTGTACTGGATAGTGTTCCTTGTGACTTGAAAAGAGAGTGTATTCTGCTGCTTTAAGATGGAATGCTCTATAAATATTAATAAATCCCATCATCTAATGTATCATTTAAAGCTATATTTCCTTATTGATTTTCTGTCTGGATGATCTTCCCATTGATGAAGTCCCCAACTATTATTATGTTACTGTTGATTTCCTCTTTTATGGGTGTTACTAATAACATTTGTCTTATGTGTTGAGGTGCTCCTATGTTGGGTATGTATATATTTACATTTGTTATATCTTCTTCTTGAATTGATCATTTGATCATTATATAATGTCTTTCCTTCTCTCTTATAATAATCTTTATTTTAATGTCTATTTTTATATGAGAATTGCTACTCCTTCTATTTGAATACAATAACTTTTTCTATCCCCTTATTTTTAGTCTCTTTGTGCCCCTAGATCTGAAGTTGGTCTCTTGAAGATAGCATGTCTGGTTTTTGTATCCCTTTACAAGTCTATGTCTTTTGGTGGGAGCATTTATTCCATTTACCTTTAAGGTAACTATTGGTATGTATGATCTTTTTGGAATTTTGGTAATTGTTTTGGATTCATTTTTGTAGGCCTTTTTCCTCTTTTGTTCACTTCTCTTTTGATTTGATGACTATCTTCAGTGTTGGGTTTGGATTGCTTTTTCATTTTTGTGTGATTGTAGATTCTATTGTAGATTGTTGGTTTGTGTCTCCCATGAGGTTTTTGACATAGCAGTCTATACATGTATACATATACACACACATAAAATATATATGTACATGTATACATACTTATACATATATACACATACATACCACACACAAGATTAAGTTATTGGTCTCTTATCTTCCAGTGTGTTTCAAATATCTTGTGTATCTAATACTCTCCTCTTATGATGACTGGTTTTCATATCATATTTGTGTGTCATTTCCTACCTTTACTGTATGTATGTCTTTACTGGTGAACTTTTTTCCATTTATAATTTTCTTGTTTCTAGTTGTGGCCTTTTCTGTCTAGATAAGTTCCTTTAGGATTTATTGTAAAGCTGGTTTGGTGGTTCTAAATTTTCCTAGCTTTTGCTTGTCTGTAAAGCTTTTGATTTTTCCATTAAATCTGAATGAGAGCTTTGCTGGGTAGAGTATTCTTTATTGTAAGTTTTCCCCTTTCATCACTTTAAATATGTCAGCCACTCTGTTCTGGCCTGCAGAGTTTATGTTGAAAAAAGTTATCTGATAACCTCAAAGTGATTCCCTTGTATGCTATTTTTTACTTTCCCCCTGTTGCTACTGATATTTTCTCTTTGTCTTTAATGCTTTTGAACTGTGGTGTTGGATAAGACTCTTGAGAGTTCCTTGGACTGTGAGAGATCCAACCAGTCTATTCTAAAGGAGATCAGTCATGAATATTCATTGAAAGGACTGATGTTGAAGCTGATATTCCAATACTTTGGCCACCTGATGCAAAGAGCTGACTCATTGAAAAGACCTTGATGTTAGGAAAGATTGAAGGCAGGAGGAGAAAGGGATGACAGAGGATGAGATGGTTGGATGACATCACTGACTCAATAGACATGAGTTTGAGTAAACTCCAGGAGTTGGTGATGGACAGGGAGTCCTGGCATGCTGCAGTCCATGGGGATGCAAAGAGTTGAACATGACTGAACAACTGAACTAAAGCCTGTTTCTTCTTGTGTTTATCCTGTCTTTGACTCTCTGCTTCCTGAAATTGAGTGTTTCCTTTTTGATGTTAGGAAAGTTTTCAGTTATTATCTCTTCAAATATTTTCTTAGGCTCTTTATTTCTTCTTCTGCTACCTTGTATTGTAAGTGTTGGAATATTTAATGTAGTCCAGAGGCCTCTTAGACTGTTCTCATTTCTTTTCATTCTTTTTTTCTTTATTCTCTTCTGTGGCAGTAATTTTCACCAGTCTTTCTTCCAGCTCACTTACTCATTCTTCTGCCTCATTTATTTTGTTATTGATTCTGTCTAGTGTATTTTTCACTTCAGTTATTGTATTATTCATCTCTGCTTTTTCTTAAAAATCTTCTAGTTCTTTGTTCAATATTTCTTGTATCTTCTTGGTCTGTGCCTCCATTCTTTTTTCAAGATCTTGGATCATCTTTACCATCATTATTCTGAATTATTTTTCAAGCAGGTTTCCTGTCTCCACTTTACTTAGTATTATTCTGGGATTTTACCTTTCCCTTTCTCTGGAACATATTTCTCTGCTGTCTAATTTTGTCTAAATTTCTATGTCTTTGTTAGAAATGGAAAGTTATCTGGGCTTTGTTCTGCATGCTGCATGATTTCTGCCTCTGTTTTGATCTTACCTTATGTTCAGGATTTTTTGAAATTGTACAAATTTTACTTCATAGATTGGGATGCACTCTGCATTGTTTATGAATATTTCTAAGATTATCTTCCTAAGCCATAAGGGAAAAAATTCTTATTCAGAAATATTTAATCTCATAATCTGTATAGATTGTCAGTCAAAAGTTCTTTAAAAGAAACTGGCACATATACTAGCTTTTCATTCTAGATGTTTATACAAGCACAAATTACTATAGTTGAATTGATTACACAGTTTTCCTTAATTACTTAAACAATAGTAACCACTATATCAAACTATATCCTTCTGTTGACTTACCAGTAGTAAGAAGAGATAGTCTCTGTCAACAAAAATTAATGTTTTCAATCATTCAGGGGAAAAAAAAAATCTGATTCTGTCTTCTGTTAGGCTGAATTGAATGTAGTTTATTTTGATTGTTCATTTACATAAGCCCCTTGTTTCCAGGATAATTTAACCTCTAATTGGACTCAATGTTTGTTGTATTTTTATCTGACATAGAAATATTCAGAATAAATGAGGATCTTAATCAAAGGTGAAGAGAGCAATTGAAAACTTCAGAACTGATATTTATGAGAAGTTTCTGACTTGTGTTATTTACCATTCTATTTTCACACTTTTAATCTAATCTAATCCTGACTGAAAAAAATATCAATTGCATATTTTTGAAGACTAAGTACACTGAAATCAAACAAATGCTTATGGGAAAGGTGAATGTTTGTTTTCTTCCACCAAATAAAGTCATTCACATTTTGTCAGCAACATCTTTTTCACTTTGGGGTTTGTATTTAATTTTTCATCAAGCTTATTTTTGTGTCATTAATGGGCCACTAGCATAAAGTGAAACCCAGTAATGGTAGCCTTCTTAAATAAGAGAGATGATGCATTTTAAGGAAACAAATTTGAAAAAATAATTCTGAATTTCTTATTACTTTATGGCTTGTAATTTTAAAGGCTTATTTTTAAATATAATTTATCACCAACAAAAATGCTACAAAATGTTCTTGAAGAATTATTATTATTCATTTAATGCTAATTAGATGAGCAGTGCTCTCTCTGTATTCATTTGGTATATTGCAGATCTTTCAAACTTAACTCTCACTTTCTAATATTCTAGTAATTTAACCATGAGTCAATCCATACATTCTTTTTATTTGCCAAAAGAACATAGCTCTTTATCTCCAATAAAAGAAGACTAGTTTCATTTACATACCTTGCCATTGGATTTTACTGGTCATAATTATTTTGTTATGCCTAAATTTGAATTTAGGCATAACATTTATTTTGTGGTAATTTGAAATTTCTCATGCAGTGTAACATCCAAGTATATCATTGATCCTAAGGGAAAATCTTTAATTGTCTTAAAATATACACCTAGTTCATTTAAATGAGAGATATGGACTATTTAAAAAAATGAGCTTGTCTTTAAGACTACTTATTCTTTCTCTGTAGTTACTAAAACCAGGTGAAATCAATTCTCAGAACTTAGTACATTCTCTTTTCTCCTTCAGCAACATATCTAAATGTGTCACCATATTTTATTTTGTGTTGACTCCATAAATTGCCAAAGATATCTCTAACTACCTGAATATCTGAGGCAAAAGGAAGTTATGATTAAGTATGTTTCTCTTATAATGATCAATTCCTACAGAGTCCCTGTTGCCTCAGCTTACTGATGATCATCATTTACATTCTGTTACACATTAGGATTTCCCATTGGGGTAATTCACATTAGGGTTACTGAAAGACTTTCTTGTCTGTATCTCTGAGAGTTCTGTGGTTAGAGAATGTTATGAATCTCTCTCTCCATTGATTACTCCCTTTGTGGTCTAAGCTGGAAATTTTTTGAAACTTGAGAATGTTTCATTCCACAAACCACAACTGTCATTTAAGTAGAATAAATAGGAACCATAAAAATGAGCATTGAGATTTTCTTGAATGTATCTCAGAGTCTGGTTCTTAATATGCTTGTTAGTTTCTTTTAATTTTCTGGACCTTAATAACTTGAAACTCATATACCAGTGAAAATATTAGCAGCATGAAGAAATATTGACTGTGATAAGGTAATTGAAAAGTTGGTGTCTTTTTTGTGTAAGAATATTATATTCCTTATGATGACCTTGATTATCAATATATTTGGCTTATGTAGTTATCCTGCAGTGTATAAGAAAACCAGAATTCTGTTCTATATCTCCATCCTCTTTAATTGTCAGAGAGAAATGTAGGCTCAAGTTTCAATTCTTCAAGTTTGAGAACTGTTATGTATTATTTTTAATTTGAGCTACAGTTCATATTACCTTAAGCAATATTCTTTAAGGATATAAGAGGTTTGAGAGACTGCTGGAATGTCTTCCTTGAAACTCTGAAACTTTCTCTATTTCTTTCTCTCCGAAACAAAATCCTTTATCACATTTTCCCAATTAATTATAAAAGTTAAAAATTAAATCTTACTTTTGTCCCCCACATTAATCCTAAGTAGATCAGTTATTTTGTCCATATTAATGGAAGCATAGCACTAGTGTGATTTAATTTCAAACTTTTATAATTATAGCTAAAATTAAATTTTGCCATGGATGAATTGTCCATGTCTTAGATGAAAGCCGACTAGGAGGATTAGCAATTGGACCTCCAGCATGACTTATGTTATCTTTGATAATTAATTAAAATCAATGTGTAGAGGCCTATATTTGGAAATTTAAGGAGTTTCCAAGCAGAGATTTTCAGATTCCCTTAGAAGTTTGGTGTAAGGGGTTCAAGAGGAAGTAGTACTTGGAGGAAACTCCAAAAGATTATAAAATAGTATGGTGAAACCTCAGTCCTTATTCTGCTTACTGAGTTACACAGGATTAAGTGTACTGCACTGGTGTGGTGTACTGCAGAAATCTCATAAAATTGACAGGAATGATTTTTCTTGTTCTTATGGCTAAACAATTGAGAAAACACTGTCAGGAGTAAGGAGGTTGCATAATTTATTCTTAAATTTGAGCTTGTATAGAGAATTACAGGAAAATGGGGAGGAGCCTCATTAATATTCAAGAATCCGTCTAAGAAGGCAAATACAAAAACACATTTCTGGTTAAACCTTAAAACATAAATGTTTTAATTCTAATGCCAAAGTAGAGAAAGGTACAAGTAGTTAAAGAATGTGGATGCCTACTAGCAAAACAGGATATTATTTTAAAAGCAATGCCCAGAGAAAGTTTTTAAAACATTCAAAGAAAAAGATCTTTTAAATTCCCAAAGCAGTAATCAGAGCAAACATTAACAAGTCCAGTGACCTAAGCAACTGAAAGGTTTTCCTGGATTTTTGCTTTTTTGTAAAAGCCATACCAGATCTCAGTGCTTTATATAAAAGTGTTACAGTATTAATAAGTCCAGCAGAGCATCTGTTTTCTGTTCCCTGGCAGCCCTGTTTCCAAGTCCAGGGTTGTACTAAAAATGGCAGCTCCACCTTTTTCAGCCAGCTCTGACATGTTCATACGTGTGTCTCCCTTGAAGTGACAGAACCTGTAATGTGGACAAATGTACTCTCATGCTTTTTACCCCAGCATCTGTCCAGTCTTGTAGTACATCCACATCCTGATTGTATCTTTTTAAAAAATCATTAATTAACTTGGCTGCATTGGGTCTTAGTTGCAGCATGCAGACTCTTTCATTGCATTGCACAGACTCTCCAGTCGTGGCACACAGACTTCAATAGTTGTGGTACCTGGGCTTAGTTGCTTTGTGGAATGTGGGATATTCGCTCCTCGACCAAGGATTGAACCTTTGTCCCCTGAACTGTGGGCCAAATTTTTAACCACCAGACCACCAGGGATGTCCCTGATGATATCTTAAAAGAGAATGTTTTTGACACTTATAATGAGAAATTGAATGTTTTTTTTTTTTCATAAATAGACTATGAATGGCAAAAAGTGTATGACATGCCTTGCCTATAATCTCATAGTAGTGGTGTTTGTGTGGGGAAGGGATAGGGTAAACCTTTATTTTGCTTATTATATCTTAAAACATATTGACTTACTATAGATTTGATGGATTTATTTCCTTCAACTTCTCTCTCAATATTTTCTTAATGTTTAACTCTGATCATTTGTTTTCAGAGTGGCTGAACCACCCTCTACTACCAGGCAGGCTAGCCTTGAGTTTAACCTGATAAACAGGTAAAGTGTAATACATTCTACTTCTAAAGCCAGTATTCTGTTAGTTCGGACTTACATTAGGAAGCTTGTCCTGCACTCTTTTGCCTGAGCTTGTGCTCATGTCCATGCTTTCCTTTTTCTCTCAGTTCTGTGACAGTCATAGCCTCAGCCCACTTCCAGGCACTACAGTCTCATCCGCTTTTCATTCATAGCGTTTTATGCCATAGTTCTTCAAAAAGAAATTTTATTTTTAATTGCTCTGCAGCCATTCTTGTACTGTTGAGTTAATATGTAATGTTGGCATTTAGTAAGCTTTCCAAATATGTTTAGTTCATCTGTACACCTAGACTATAATGTGTACAATATGCATTTCTATATCCTGCCCATCTTTCCCTTGCCTTCTCCTGTGATACACTAGGACAGTATCTGTACTGCAGTTGTTGCTCAGTATGTTTCTGTTAATTCATATTTTGGTTGCCACTTCTAAGTAGGAAGATCGAATCTAATTTCTCCTTTATGATGGCTAAAATGTTTTAAACAATTTGATCAGAACTAGCAGATATATGACCAAGGAGAATTGAGGGATTGAAAGCTGAAAAAATATTCTGTTGTGGAGGGGTAACTGAGTTAGTGTCTGCCGCTATTTTGTCTGAGTGGATGATGATTCAGTGATCATCTGTCATTCTCGGAAAATCGGTTCATTCATTTTTGTCCTAGAATGTAGTAATAACATAATAGCTTCAATAACATTTCTTTTACCAAAGAAGAAGCAACATGTTAAAAGCCAAATTCACAGTAGAGAGACCATGGCCTTCCATAATTATCATCATCTACAGTGTGATCTAAATTATCAATATTACCACTATTAGGCCACTAATAATCAACAGTTCATAGTCACAAATTTCCTTTTACAGAACAGCATGTCAGACATGTGTTAAAACAGCATGTCATTGCCTCTGCATATTTTTATTAACCTCCTTATTGACCTGATATCTGTCTTTTGCTTCCAGACATAACATAAGGAGGCACTCTGAACTCTGTTCTGAGAGTTGCAAGGCTCACCACCCTGTTAGGCAGCAGTGTATGTCTTGAGAACCTATGCCTATCAGCCAGTTGAATCTCACTTTAGGTTTTATGTCTTATGGTTAGAATTTCACTCAAAAGTCACCGAATGCACTAGAAAAATTACTTTGTTTCCTCTGACTCTAGCAGAAGCAATAATCTAGAACACTGTGAAGAGGCTATGACTAGCCCCTGAGCTTAACAGTTGTAAATAACAAATGACCAGGCTGGCTGTTATGACAGTGTCCAACTCTGAAAGCCCACAGGCTCTCACATTCTTTGTCTGTACAGTTTTACTTGGAGCACGCATCTTCTTTTCATTTGTAAGACAGCATTGACTTTATGCTTGTCTTTGAGTCCACAATCCCCTTGGTCATACTAACCAGTCGAATGCACTTTCCCAAGTGCTTCTTCTTTTTTAGGTTTTTCTCTACCTTTTCCAGAGGTTTCTAAATGCTCTTAGATAGGAATGGATTCTACCATGAAGCTTTCATTTACTTTCAAACTTTAGCTCTTATACTTTTGCTGTCAGTAAGCGAATGTTATATCTATATTTTCAAGTGACCTGTGGAATTTTAAGTATCTGAATAAAATTCCTGAGTAGGAGTATCATTTTTAGCATTGTCTCAGTATATGACCACTCTCTAATGTTTGCCCGGAAATGTATTTAATAAGTGATACCTTTCTGTTCTGTTCTAACTCTGTTACTTCTTCTTTTAACCCACTGAATATTCCCTGAGTCCAAAGGGGCATTCACAGGTTTCCCCTCAGTTATTCAAATTGTATCACAGCTATAGACTGTTTATGTCCATGCACCTGACAGTCTCCCTTCTCTCCATTTCCCAGGTAGCTTCTTCCTTTATGAACCACAGTGTGCCCCCAGATAATGGAAAGTAAAAGGCCAGGGTAAAACCTCCAGACAAAATGTGCAAAGATTTTTGTGGTTTAATGCAATTGTCTACATTCTGCATCCCTAAGACTTATCACAGCTTTGGGATGATGTCAGAAATGGGATGAGACAGAGAAAAACTATAAGCTTCCAAATATAGACACAAAATATTTGGCAGCCATTATCACACTTATTCTGCACCAGTAATTATCACTCTTGTTTAGAGAGCTACTGGGCAAAGAAACATCTGCTTTGTGTCAGGAAGGTGAACACCAGATGTAGGACAACTTTCTGAGTTAAATACAGTGGGAAGGATGGGGGAATATATTATACTTAAAGGTGACAATATCCTCTCTTGGTGAGATAATGTAATCATTTTTTTTCTAATCATAGGAATTTGGGCAGGGATATAAAATATTTAATAGGAGAAGGATTTTCTAAATTGTATGGATTTTTAGGAGGAACAAGTTTAATAATAAAAGGAGTGCTAACTTAAAACACTTCTATTTGTATATAGTTTATGAAGTATGATATCACCTGATGCGAAAAATTTCTTGGATTTAGTTCAGTTCAGTCACTCAGTCGTGTCTGACTCCTTGTGACCCCATGAATTGCAGCATGCCAGGCCTCCCTGTCCATCACCAACTCCTGGAGTTCACTCAAACTCACGTCCATCGAGTCAGTGATGCCATCCAGCCATCTCATCCTCTGTTGTCCCCTTCTCCTCCTGCCCCCAATCCCTCCCAGCATCAGGATCTTTTCCAATGAGTCAACTCTTCACATGAGGTGGCCAAAGTATTGGAGTTTCAGCCTCAGCATCAGTCCTTCCAGTGAACACCCAGGACTGATCTCCTTTAGGATGGACTGGTTGGATCTCCTTACAGTCCAAGGGACTCTCAAGGGACTTCCAACACCACAGTTAAAAAGCATTAATTCTTCAGTGCTCAGCTTTCTTCACAGTCCAACTCTCACATCCACACATGACCACTGGAAAAACCATAGCCTTGACTAGATGGACCTTTGTTGGCAAAGTAATGTCTCTGCTTTTCAATATGCTATCTAGGTTGGTCATAACTTTCCTTCCAAGGAGTAAGCGTCTTTTAATTTCATGGCTGCAATCACCATCTGCAGTGATTTTGGAGCCCCCCAAAATAAAGTCTGACACTGTTTCCACTGTTTCCCCATCTATTTCCCATGAAGTGATGGGACCAGAAGCATGTAATACTGACTCCTTTTGAAACTCTCCTATGGGAGAGGGCCTTGGGACTGTTCAAAAAAATACATATGTACTATGTAAGTCTCATCACAACTTTAAGGAGATGAGTACTGCATTTTAAAGAAGATAAAAATTAAATGGGGGTATGTAGGTAATTCATTTAAGATCACAAAGTTAGTAAGGTGGAGTAAGCCCAGTGCTTTCCCTCGAGCCAATACAATCACACCTTGTGATTTAAAGCTGGCTAACAGCTGTCTGTTTTCAGTTTAACTAGGGTATTAACATATTTTATGTGATTTTTTGGATTAAAATCTTATAGATAAAACAATACACTTACTTTGGTGCTGACATGGAATTAGATCTTTTATTTCCTCTGCACAGTCTAGGAAGTGTGAAGAGACAGGAAGAGATTTCCCCATGCACTGTTATTAGGTGCACTGTCTTTGGAGACCAATAAAGTTTTTTATGTTTTCTCCAGAGAAGACATAATGCTGCAGGATTTTCAGTTTGAACCATCCACGCACAAAAGAAAAAAACAATGGTTTCCATCTGTATAAACTAGATGACAAACAACTAGAATCATTGGAAACTAGGTACTTCCTAGGTTTAAATCACTGGAAAAGTAAGATTCTGTCAAGTCTTGATAAAGTGTCTTTAAAAAAGCAAATACATAAAGTGTCTTTAAAAATAACAAATACAGTAACCTCTGAAGAGAATTATGTTAGAGGAAGCTCAACAAGGTAGAATCCATACAAAGCCTGAAATCTTAAACCAGGAATGTGTCTTCTGTTGGTTGACAAATACACTGAAAGTTGAGGACACTTTTTTTTTTACACTTGCTAAACCTCTACGATGTGAGTGTATATATACATCTCAGTTGTATGGTTTTAGCTGAATTTTTAGCCTTTTTGATTTTTCTCCATATTCTGTCTAGATGGATAATGGGTCTGGGTGTGGGTGTGTGGGTGGTCCTAAAGGACCTGAGGGTACACACAGGTTTCAGTGATAGATTTAAATGGCCATGAATTTACATTGACCTTACCGTGTTCCTGTTTATCCTGAAGGGCACATACCATTTTCCCCTTTTGGTGCCTTGATTAATGACTCTTCACTCCTTTGCTGTAGTTTCTCTTAACTTCCCTGTTGATAAGTATGTTTCAACTGAAAGCAGTGTGTCACCCTAGAGTTGGGGTCACTTCCTGTTGGTCTTAGTTACTTGGAATTGCCAGCCCCATGGGTTTAGTTTTTACAGTGCTACAGATATTTCATCTCAGTGATGTAGTCCCTGTGACTGGGCCATGTTGTCTATTATTTTAGATTGAGTGGCTTGTGTTTCCTTTTTTGTATGGTACTTGAGTAACATTGTATGACTGCTGACCCTAAAGAAAATGAGATATGCCTCCCACAGGACAAGAACTGAGCACCAAAACGTCTAAATAATGTTTAAATAGAAGTCAGTACACTAACTCTGGCTTGTAAATTTTCGTGTACTTTCTAAGTTCCCAAACTTAATTTTCCTGACATGCCCCTTGTGCCAGTTTCATTTGTATTCAGTCTTGAAAACTATATGATTTTTAAGTACTTTGTCCCTTTTAAGCATTCGGGGGCACAGATCTGATTTTATTACAGAGTTGACACCACTCTAAAAATTTAAAGCTCAAAGTAAGACTCTAGCCTGGCCAGTCAAGTACTTGGTTGCAGCTGTTTTCCTCGTGCGTAGCAGAAGCATCACATCCCTCAGGTAAAGCTTGAGGTTTCTGTTATTTTTCATAATCTGATAAAATGAAAATGAACTGCAAGGTCCTGTTCCTTGTATTATCAAATAAAGTTTTTGAAGTAACTTGAGAATAACAAAGATGGCCTGCACTTGCCTATGGAATGCCTCTTTTTCCACCCTGCACCCCTCCCTTTCTCCCCTCTATGGAATATGTAAGAAAGCAAATCTCCATTGTGCAATTCGTAACATTTTTTTCCCATGATGCAGTCTATCATTATTTAGATGACTAAAAGCTTTAATTATTTACTTTTGGGAGTCCCTGAAACCCATGTCATTGCAAATACTGAAGAATTTTCTGGGAAAGGTTTGAAACACTTCCAGTTAAACTCTTGAGTTAATATCTCAAGAAGGAAAAAAAAATAATGTTTCTACCACATATTTTATTAAACCCTTTAGGTCCTTTTACAAGAGAGGAAATACCAATTAACATATAATTTAGCAGAACAAAATATTATCCCATTTCAACCAGTACCCACTTCCTTGAAGTTTATTCAAGCATTAATAACCATTTAATGCAATTTAACTACACTGAGGTATCCATTACATTAATATAATATATCCATCAGGAAATTAGAGTTTTGTTTCCATGAATTTTGTATTACAAGAAGGTCTTTATAATTTTAATCTGCATTTGATGATGCTTAATTTCAACTCCTCAGTCTCTGTTACAGTGTGAGATGATCAAAATGTTCCTAATGTTAAGATTACAATTCCTTGATTTATTGAGCCACAAAGCACAAATGATTTGTGAATGTGTGTATATGTGTGTGTGTGCGTGTGTATATGAGTGAGAGTCGCTTAGTCATGTCCAACTCTCTGCGACTGTAGCCTGCCAGGCTCCTCTGTCCATGAAATTCTCTAGCCAAGAATATTGGAGATTCCCTTCTCCACGGGATCTTCCTGACCCAGGGATTGAATCTGGGTCTCTTGCATTGCAGGCAGATTCTTTACTATCTGAGCCAGAGAAGATACACACACACACACATATCTCATATTTAAGGATTTAGCTATTTAGATGTGCAGGGTTATCAAATCTCATTAGGAATGTAAGAAAGTGACTATATTTTTGAGAATGGATCATTTACAGTGATCCTTTTAAAGCATACATATTGTGATGATGTCCATAAAGTATCATCTTCATGATCTGGTGTCCTATACAGTGTTTTCAAAAGATGTTATATTATCTATTTGGACAGCTACATCAGTAGATATGCTATTTTATGCTTTAGCTCAGAAAGTATCTGATCATGGAACTTTAGCTATTAAAACACTTCAATTTGCAAGAAAAATGTAATCATATGATAGCATATGTTAGAATATTAGATATTTATTGGACTTGATAAGTATTTCATTGGCTATCTTTAAGTGCTTAAAGAGCTAAAAGAAAAAACTTAATAATAGCAACTTGACTACATAGTGTCAAGATTAGAAAACAGGGCTCTCAGTGTCCAGGTTAAAGCATTTCCTACAAACTAGTAAGCTCTTATATGGACCAAGAATAAACATGTACAAATAACAATGGAAGACTCAAGACACAAATTCGTGTTTTGGAGTGTCTCTGCTTTTAGGTTGGGAGGACTGAAGGGATAGTCCATCAGACTTCCTGAACCCTTTGCAATATTTCTCCATACCACAACAGCACAGAAACAAGTTATTGTATTGGATTGGTCAAAACATTTGTTTGGGTTTTTTCATAACATCTTATGGGAAAACCCAAAGAACTTTATGGGCCAATCCAATACATTGTCAATCAATCACTCTGTCTCCATATAGAAAGGTTTGTGAACCCAGGTGAATCATAATTGTCCTCTCAAGTAAAATTTGAATCTTTACATGAGGATTTTTAATCTTTTTGCCTAAATATTATAACCCACTATTCACTTTTCTGTGATCACATAACATTAGCTTAAATGGTGTCTGTGAAGAGAAGAATTTGAAAGTAATTTTCTGGAAGGAAAAATAAAAGCGTGGGGGTAAACTCCTAGCAAGAAATAAAAATGTAAGGAGGGGACTCTTAAAGGCTCGGTAAGTGAGTTTCTGAGGTCATAATTTGGTTAATTGAAGAAAGAGTTCCTGTTGCTGAGAAGGTCATAAATGTGTTTACTGGGAGAAAGTGAATATAAAGCCAGGCAAATATTCTACAAATTTCAGCACTAACCAGATGAAACAATCTGATCTCTTTATCTGTTCCAAATTTGAAACTTTAAGAAGCAGAATAATTTCCTAGTTTGCCTGCCTTCATTTCCTAATTGATTCAGTTCAGGAGGTTACTCATAAACACTGTTCTGAGTGCTAGAAGGCAAACAAGTGTAAAAAAGATAAATGTATTTTCCCAGTGATTTTAGCTAGTCCATTTGAATAAGTGTTATATGTCCTAAGCTATCTCTTCCTACTCCATCTTTGTTATCTATATGCCTTATAATGAAATAAAATGACATAATAAACATATGTTGCTTGGCTCTATTCATCTTACTGATCCAACAGTTAGAGTAAGGTCTTTAAGGAGTAATGCCCCAGTGAGAATAGATCAATAGCTTTAAATTCAATGAGTAGGGCTTCCATCCTAGAGGACAAGTACCAAGGACAGAAGAGAATTAAAGGAAGGCAGCCAAGTATTTGCTTTAGCAGAGAAATGGATCCTTGAATGGACTTCTGATGGAAGGTGAGTCTAATCTCTTTTCATCATTCTTTCCCTACTGGGTTACATTTTCTTTCCTTGCTTCCTTTTTTTTTTTTTTTTTTGCTACACTCAGATCTAGCTTCAGTTAGATAAGCATAGAATTCCTCTTCTTATTGTTCTTTTTTCTAAATCTGTATTTATCAAAACTATAAGCAGATGTTCATATTCATTCATTCAGTAAACCTTTTTTAGGCACCTACTATGTGATAAACATTGTGCTTTGTGTTTATATTCTGGCTCTGGCACCTCTTCTTGGTCTCCCCATCTGCCTCATGGCTTCCCTCCATCCTGGGGATGCACTAAGATGCTGATGCTTAATACTCCCCATGTAAACTCCTTGTCCAGACATCCAGGCTCTCAGGGGCTGTGCATGACCCAGAATACCCATTTCCAAAATTATTCTTCACACTGTATCAAACTTCTCAGTTGTACAGAAGTTAATCTTGCTGCTGCTGCTGCTAAGTCTCTTCAGTCGTGTCCGACTCGGTGCGACCCCATGGACTGCACCCTACCAGGCTTCTCCGTCCATGGGATTCTCCAGGCAAGAATACTGCAGTGGATTGCCATTCCCTTCTCCAGGGGATCTTCCTGACCCAGGGATTAAATCTGGATCTCCTGCACTGCAGGCAGATTCTTTACCATCTGAGCCACCAGGGAAGCCCTAAATGCTACAAATCCTTGTTTATCTTTTCATGTTTTGGCAAGTGGTATCTTAGTTCCCCAACAAGGGATTGCATCCAAGTTTCGTGCATTGGAAGCATGGAGTCTTAACCACTGGACCACCAGGGAAATCCCTCTGTGATTCTATTTCTGTTTTATAAGTTCATCTATACCATTTTTTTAGATTCCACATGTAAATAATACCATATACTATCTGTCTTTCTCTGTCTGACATACTTTATTCAATATGACAATCTCTGGGCCCATCCTAGAGGATGCTGCAAATGGCATTATTTCATTCTTTTTTTTATGGGCAATTAATATTCCATGGTGTGTGTGTGTGTGTGTACACTACATCTTCCTTATCCACTCCTTGGTTGATGGATATTTATATTGTTTGCATATCCTGGCTGTTGTAAATAGTGCTGCAAATGAACACTGGAGTGTATGTATCTTTTTGAATTACGGTTTTCTTTGGATATGTGCCCAGGAGTGGCATTGCTGGATTATTCTTTTACTTTTTTAGTACTTTATCAACCAAGGGATTTTGGCAGAAACTAAAGCCTATGGCCAATGATTTGTTATGTAAGTTAATATTGAAACACCCATGTTTGAGTAAATATCAGCAACTTTTTCTGCTAATGATGTATTTATTTGAAACTTTGTACATGTCTGACTAAAGTATCTAATATTTTGTTGGAGTGTGATAGGCCCTATAGCAGGCACCTCTGTGCAGGGGGTAAAAAACATCTATTATAAATACACTGTGTTTCACTGTGCCTTCCCCTGGAAGAGTAGACTCTACTTTCTGGTGGAATTTATTTTAGTCCTATAGGAATTATTTCCTCTGGAATATGTTCCAGTATTTTACCTGGTGGATCTATAAAGATCCTACAAAGGATCTTGTAGGCAACAAGGTTGACCTTTGTAGGTGGCTCTTTTAGAAATGCCACAAGGACCAAGTGCAGGACTAACAAACTACATTCATTAGAATGGTCGGTTTCATATTCGCTAGCTGTTGCTTGTAAGTAATTTTATTCTGTGCATGTAATGCTACAATAAATTGTAAATGCATTGAATAAACTGCAGTTACTCAAGTAAAAACTCATTTTCTTATATCATTTTTGAGTTTTTCAGAAGATATTGGAGATTGCCAGAAATTGATTGGATCAATCCTTTCACATATTTATTATACTCTAATATACAAGTGGGCTTAGTTACCCGATGGCCAGTCCTCCTGTCTTCCTCTCCTGTAGATGCTATGGAGGCATCACAAATAGTTTTCATCATGCAGAATAGCCTCTTATCTTTCCATATAAGAATCACTTCTCCCTTCCTTAAGAATGTCATTTCTCCCCTCTGTAGATTTTTAGATTTTTCTTTTAGTGTGTTTGGTAAACCATGGTTCTCTTATAGTCCCACAAACTCCGCTTTTATTTTTCAACAATATTTCAGATGCGGACATACTGTTGTAATAATCGTCTTGATAAATATGATATTGTGAATGAAGATAAGGTTGTAGGACCAGTAATATTGTTTCTTGCACTTTCTTTCCTTCACCTTTGTAAATCTCAAGATGGCATATGTATCCAGTTTCACTTTTGCTAATCATCCAGACCAAAATTCTGTATTTTGTAAGTTTTCCAGGATTGTAGGTTTTGTATCTGAGTCACCCTTGCCAGTTTTATCATTGCCTCATCAAGTGATAGCTCTTGTTTGGGTAAATAGGTCAATAGAAATTTTGGTAGAAAATTATCCAAAAAAGGGTAACTTTTGAAATACTATCTGCAGGAAATGGAATTTTTCAGTCATCACTAAAGTGAAGAAATGTCATTATTTGTTCAAAACTTCTTATCATAATCTTTGGAAAAATAGATGTTTCAAGTAAGGGATCAGTTCACCAATATTCTTTCAAGTGTGACTTTCTTATTGTCCTATAAAAAGTATTAATCCATGAAACTTCACATCACGATTGGTTATATCATCCACTTTAAAGCCTTATCATATTTTTATATGATCTTTCATTCTGTTGGTGATGCAAGTTTGTTTGAGAAGTGCCACCTCCAAAAAGTCAATACCAAAAATTAATTCTATTATTTCACTAACACTTTGTGGGTTATTAAATTCAGTGGTTACATTTGATACACCTGTAAAGCCTTCTAATTTTCATGAAATGTTGTCCTCAATCTACTCTTATGTAGAAGCAAAAGGGCATTCTCCAGTACCATGGGTTTCATTTTCACTTTTAATATCAGAATCAATCACTACATTTTTTCTTGTTTTCTTCATTTAATATTCAGATTGTCTGAATTAAACTATGTTTCGAAGAACTTTCATCTTCTGAGACACTAGTGTACATGTCACTTAGACAATCAGAGAGAGTATCTGCATAAAATTCACCAAAAATCTTCCTCATCCAAAATTGAAAAATTTATGGTAATAGACTTGTGTTTATAATTTATGCAGTGTTGGAACAAAAACCTAATGGGGAAAAATTGTGAATGATAACTACAATCACAAATTATATAATGATGTTTATATTGATGTTTATGTTGATGAGTTTTAAGCTCTAACAGCTTTGCACAGTGATGTTAATTGTGTCACTTTCTAAAAATGTATTGATCCATCTCTAGTCAGTAACATTTGCGTAACGAAAGACATACTATGTCTGTGGTCAACAATGTGTTAAAGAAACTCCTCCATACTGTTCTCAGTAATGGTTGTACCATTTAGATTCCCATCAACAGTGTAGGAGGATTCTCTTTTCTCTGCAACCTCTCCAGAATTTGCTGTTTGTAGATTTTTTTGATCATGGACATTCTAATATTTGTCAGCGACCTCATTGTAGTTTTGATTTGCATTTCTCTAATAATTAGTGATGTTGAGTATCTTTTATGTGCTTTTTGGCCATCTGTATGTCTTCTTTGGGAAAATGTCTATTCAGATCTTCCACTTATTTTTTGATTAGGTTTGTGTTTTTGATACTTAGCTGCATGATGTGTTTGTATATTTTGGAGATTAATCCCTTGTCGATTGCTTCATTTACAAATATTTTCTCCCAATCTGAGGGTTGTCTTTTTTTTTTTTTTTAATGCTTTGTTTTGCAGAAACTTTTATGTTTAGTTAAATATCATTTATTTATTTTTGTTTTTATTTTCATCAATCTATGAAGTGGATCATAAAAGATTTTGCTGTAATTTATGTCAGAGTATTCTATGTAGGTTTTCCTCTAAGAGTTTTATAGTATCTGACCTTACATTTAGCCCTGTAATCCGTTTTGAGTTTACTTTTTGTATATGGTATTAGAGAGTGTTCTAATTTCATTCTTTTACATGTAATTGTCTAATTTTCTAAGCACTAAGCCTGTTTTTCCTCCATTGTGTATTCTTGCCGCATTTGCCATAGATGAATTCACCATAGTGTGTGAGTTTATTTCTGGACTTTCTATCTTGTTTCATTGATCTGTACATCTGTTTTTGTGCCAGTACCATACTGATTTCATGACAGTAAATTTCTGGTATAGTCTGAGTCATGAATCCTGATTCCTCCAGCTCCCTTTTTCTTTCTTAGGAATGCTTTCGCTACTTGGGGTCCATAGTGATTACATACAAGTTTTAAATTCTTTTTTCTAGTTCTGTGAAAAATGCCATAGTTAATTTGATAGTGATTACATAGAATCTGTAGATTGCCTTGGGTAGTATAGTCATTTAGACAGTATTGGCTCTTCCCATCCAAGAACATGCTATATCCATCCATCTGTTTGTGTCTTTGAATTCTTCATCAACATCTTATAATTTTCATAGTACAGGTCTTTTGTCTTCTTAGATAGGTTTATTCCTAGGTATTTTATTCTTTATGATGTGATGGTAAATGGGATTATATTCCTGATTTCTGTTCATTTGTTAGTGTATAGAAATGAAATAGATTCTATGTATTAATTTTGTATTCTGAAACCTTGCAAAACTCATTGATGAATTTTGGGATTTCCTATGTGTAGTATCATGCCATCTTCAAGCAGTTAGTTTTACTCTTTGTTTTCCAACTTGGGTTCCTTTTCTTTCTTATTCTTCTCTGATTGCCATGGCTAGGACTTCCAGAATTATGTTGAATAAGAGTGGCAAGAGTAGACATCCTTGTCTTGTTCCTCCTCTTACAGGAAATGCTTTCAGCTTTTCACTGTTGAGAACGATGTTAGCTGTGGGTTTGTCATATGTGGCCTTTATTAACTTGAGGTAAATCCCC
The DNA here is from genome assembly GCF_032452875.1 of Bos javanicus. NCBI lineage: Eukaryota > Metazoa > Chordata > Mammalia > Artiodactyla > Bovidae > Bos > Bos javanicus. The sequence goes on along the minus strand of NC_083869.1, from coordinate 50,169,112 downwards.
ACTCAAGAGGCAGATCAGGTGGTCTGGTATTTTCCACAGTTTATTGTGAGCCACACAGTCAAAGGCTTTGGCATAGTCAATAAAGCAGAAATAGATGATTTTCTGGAACTCTCTTGCTTTTTCCATGATCCAGCGGATGTTGGCAATTTGATCTCTGGTTCCTCTGCCTTTTCCAAAACCAGCTTGAACATCAGGAAGTTCATGGTTCACATATTGCTGAAGCCTGGCTTGGAGAATTTTGAGCATTTCTTTACTAACGTGTGAGATGAGTGCAATTGTGCGGTAGTTTGAGCATTCTTTGGCATTGCCTTTCATTGGGATTTGAATGAAAACGGAGCTTTTCCAGTCCTGTGGCCACTGCTGAGTTTTCCAAATTTGTTGGCATATTGAGTGCAGCTCTTTCACAGTATCATCCTTCAGGATTTGAAACAGCTCAACTGGAATTCCATCACCTCCACTAGCTTTGTTCGTAGTGATGCTTTCTAATGTCCACTTAACTTCACATTCCAGGATGTCTGGCTCTAGATCAGTGATCACACCAGCATGATTATCTGGGTTGTGAAGATCTTTTTTGTATAGTTCTTCTGTGTATTCTTGCCATCTCTTCTTAATATCTTCTGCTTCTCTTAGGTCCATACCATTTCTGTCCTTTATCGAGCCCATCTTTACATGAAATATTCCCTTGGTATCTCTAATTTTCTTAAAGAGATCTCTAGTCTTCCCATTCTGTTGTTTTCCTCTATTTCTTTGCATTGATCGCTGAAGAAGGCTTTCTTATCTCTCCTTGCTATTCTTTGGAACTCTGCATTCAGATGCTTATATCATTTGTTTTTTCCTTTGCTTTTCGCTTCTCTTCTTTTCACAGCTATTTGTAAGGCCTCCCCAGACAGCCATTTTGCTTTTTTGCATTTCTTTTCCATGGGGATGATCTTGATCCCTGTCTCCTGTACAATGTCATGAGCCTCATTCCATAGTTCATCAGGCATTCTATCTATCAGATCTAGGCCCTTAAATCTATTTCTCACTTCCACTGTATAATTATAAGGGATTTGATTTAGGTCATACCTGAATGGTCTAGTGGTTTTCCCTACTTCCTTCAATTTAAGTCTGAATTTTTCAATAAGGAGTTCATGATCTGAGCCACAGTCAGCTCCTGGTCTTGTTTTTTCTGACTGTATAGAGCTTCTCCATCTTTGGCTGCAAAGAATATAATCAGTCTGATTTCGGTGTTGACCATCTGGTGATGTCCATGTGAAGAGTCTTCTCTTGTGTTGGTGGAAGAGGGTGTTTGTTATGACCAGTGCGTTTCTTGGCAAAACTCTATTAGTCTTTGCCCTGCTTCATTCTGTATTCCAAGGCCAAATTTGCCTGTTACTCCAGGTGTTTCTTGACTTCCTACTTTTGCATTCCAGTCCCCTATAATGAAAAGGACATCTTTTTTGGGTGTTAGTTCTAAAAGGTCTTGTAGGTCTTCATAGAACCATTCAACTTCAGCTTCTTCAGCGTTACTGGTTGGGGCATAGACTTGGATTACTGTGATATTGAATGGTTTGCCTTGGAAACGAACACAGATCATTCTGTCGCTTTTGAGATTGCATCCAAATACTGCATTTCAGACTCTTTTGTTGACCATGATGGCTACTCCATTTCTTCTGAGGGATTCCTGCCCGCAGTAGTAGATATAATGGTCATCTGAGTTAAATTCACCCATTCCAGTCCATTTTAGTTCGCTGATTCCTAGAATGTCGACATTCACTCTTGCCATCTCTTGTTTGACCACTTCCAATTTGCCTTGATTCATGGACCTGACATTCTAGGTTCCTATGCAATATTGCTCTTTACAGCATCAGACCTTGCTTCTATCACCAGTCACATCCACAGCTGAGTATTGTTTTTGCCTTGGCTTCATCCTTTCATTCTTTCTGGAGTTATTTCTCCATTGGTCTCCAGTAGCATATTGGGCACCTACTGACCTGGGGAGTTCCTCTTTCAGTGTCCTATCATTTTGCCTTTTCATACTGTTCATGGGGTTCTCAAGGCAAGAGTACTGAAGTGGTTTGCCATCCCCTTCTCTAGTGGACCACATTCTGTCAGATCTCTCCACCATGACACACCCATCTTGGGTTGCCCCATGGGCATGGCTTAGTTTCATTGAGTTAGACAAGGTTGTGGTCCTAGTGTGATTAGATTGACTAGTTTTCTGTGAGTATGGTTTCAGTGTGTCTGCCCTCTGATGCCCTCTTGCAATACCTACCATCTTACTTGGGTTTCTCTTACCTTGGACGTGGGGTATCTCTTTATGGCTGCTCCAGCAAAGCACAGCCGCTGCTCCTTACCTTGGACAGGGGTATCTCCTCACCTCCGCCCTTCCTGACCTTCAATGTGGGATAGATCCTCTAGGCCCTCCTGCTCCCGCTTAGCCATGGCTCCTTGGGCATGGCCTTGGTTCTCCCGGCCGCTGCCCCTGGCCTCGGGCTTGAGGGCATGGGGTAGGTCCTCCCAGCCGCAGCCCCTGACCTCAGACGCGGGGTAGCTCCTCTAGGACGCCCCACCCCCCACCCCCCGACCTTGGACACAGGGTAGCTCCTCTCATCTGTTCCTGCGCCGTCACAGCCTGGCACTCTCAGCCAGACCTTGGACGTGGGGTACCCCCCTGACCTCGGATGTGGGGTAGCTCCTCTCGGCCGCGCTTAGTGCACCGGTCACAGCCGCCTGCAGACATGGAACAACAGACTGGTTCCCAATAGGAAAAGGAGTTCGTCAAGGCTGTATATTGTCACCCTGCTTATTTAACTTCTATGCAGAGTACATAATGAGAAACGCTGGGCTGGAAGTGGTACAAGCTGGAATCAAGATTGCCCGGAGAAATCTCAATGACCTCAGATATGCAGATGACACTACCCTTATGGCAGAAAGTGAAGAGGAACTAAAAAGCCTCTTGATGAAAGTGAAAGTGGAGAGTGAAAAAGTTGGCTTAAAGCTCAACATTCAGAAAACGAAAATCATGGCATCTGGTCCCATCACTTCATGGGAAATAGATGGGGAAACAGTGGAAACAGTGTCAGACTTTATTTTGGAGGGCTCCAAAATCACTGCAGATGGTGACTGCAGCCATGAAATTAAAAGACGCTTACTCCTTGGAAGGAGTATGACCAACCTAGATAGCATATTCAAAAGCACAGACATTACTTTGCCAACAAAGGTCTGTCTAGTCAAGGCTATGGTTTTTCCTGTGGTCATGTATGGATGTGAGAGTTGGACTGTGAAGAAGGCTGAGTGCCAAAGAATTGATGCTTTTGAACTGTGGTGTTGGAGAAGACTCTTGAGAGTCCCTTGGACTGCAAGGAGATCCAACCGGTCCATTCTAAAGGAGATCAGCCCTGGGATTTCTTTGGAAGGAATGATGCTAAAGCTGAAACTCCAGTACTTTGGCCACCTCATGAGAAGAGTTGACCCATTGGAAAAGACTCTGATGCTGGGAGGGATTGTGGGCAGGAGGAAAAGGGGACGAGAGAGGATGAGATGGCTGGATGGCATCACTGACTCAATGGATGTGAGTCTGGGTGAACTCCGGGAGTTGGTGATGGACAGGGAGTCCTGGCATGCTGCGATTCATGGGGTCGCAAAGAGTCGGACACGACTGGGTGACTGAACTGAACTGAAATCCCCTCTATGTCCACTTTCTGGGGAATTTCTTTTTTCTTTTTTTTTTAATCATAACTGGATGTAAATTTGGTCAAAACCTTTTTATGCATCTATTGAGATGATCATATGCTTTTTATTTTTTCAGTTTGTTAATGTGGTTTATCACTTGAATGATTAGCAGATAATGAAAAATCATTTCATCCCTGATTAAATCCCTTATGACCCTTTTACATGCTGCTCGTTTTGGTGTGCTAGCATTTTGTTTAGGATTTTGTATCAATGTTCATCAATGACACTGGTTTGTAATTTTCTTTTTTTGTGGTATCTTTGTCTGGTCTTGGGATGAGGGTGATGGTAGCCTCATTGAATGAGCTTGAGAGTGTTCCTTCCTCTGTAGTTATTTTGGAAGAGTTTCTGAAGGATAGGTGTTGACTGTTTTCTAAATGTTTCATAGAATTTCCCTGTGAAGCCATATGGTCCTGGACTTTTGTTTGTTGAAAGTTTTACAATCACTGTTTCAATTGCAGTACTTGTGATTGGTCAGTTCATATTTTCTGTTTTTTATTTCTTCCTGGTTCAATCTTGAGAGAGTGTATCTTTCTAAGAATTCTTCCATTGATTCTAGGTTGTCCATTTTATTGGCATATAGTTGCATGTAGTAAATAGTCTCTTATGATCCTTTGTATTTCTATGATGGTCATTGTGAATTCTCCTTTTCATTTCTAATTTTATTGATTTCTCTCCCTGTTTTTCTTGATGATAAAGGTTCATCAGTTTTATTTTCTCAAATACCAGATTTTAGTTAAATCTCTTCTGTTTTCTTCATTTCTATTTCATATATTTCTAGCCTGATCTTTGTGATTTCTTCCCTTTACTTACTTTTGGTTTTGTTTTTTCTTCATGTATTTGCTTTAGATGTAAGGATACATTGTTTTTGGGGGTTTTTTCTTATTTCCTGAGGTAAGATTGTATTGCTATAAACTTCTTTTAGAACTGATTTTGCTGTGTCCAATAGGTTTTGGATTGCTGTGTTTTAGTTGTCATTTGTCTCTAGGCATTTTTTTTTTTTTTTTTCATTTTTGCTTTCTTCAGTGATCCATTGGTTATTTAGTAACATATTGTTTAGCCTCCACATGTTTGGATTTTTTAAAGTTTTTTTTTTCTGTGTATTTCTCATAGTGTTATGGTTAAAAATGATGTTTGATATGATTTCAATTTCCTTAAATTTACTGAGGATTGATTGATGGCCCAAGATGTGCTCTATCTTGGAGAATGTTCCATGTGCACTTGAGAAGTAAGTGTATTCTGCACTTTTCAAATGGAATGTTCTAAAATATCAATTAAGTCCATCTTGTCTAATATGTCATTTAAGGCTTGTGTTTCCTTGGTGATTTTCTATCTGGATGATTTATCCATTGGTGTAAGTGTGGTGCTAAAACCCCCACTATTACTGTGTTCCTGTTGATTTCTCCTTCTATGGATGTTAGCATTTGCCTTATATAATAAGGTGCTCCTATGTTGGGTGCATATATATATTTGACTTATATCTTCTTCTTAGATTCATCATTATATAATGTCCTCCCATGTTTCTTGTAACTGTGTTTAAAGTCTATTTTGTTTGATAATGAATATATTGTTACTTCAGCTAACTTTTGATTTGCATTTGCATGTAATAGCTTCTTCCATCCCCTCACTTTCAGCCTATAAATGTCCCTATATCTGAAGTGGATCTCTTGTAGACAGCATATGGGTCTTATTTTTATACTCATTCAGGCAGTCTGTGTCTTTTGCTTGGGGCATTTAATCCATTATATTTAAGGTAATTATTGATATTTATGCTCATAGTATCATTTTCTTGTTTTGGATTTGTTTTTGTAGGTCTTTTATTTTTATTCCTCTTTTGTTCACTTCTTATGATTTGGTAAATATTTTTAGTGTTGTGTTTTGCTTTTTTGCTTTGGATTGTTTTGCTTTTTTCTGTGTATCTATTGTGGATTTTTGTTGACATACACACACATATATAAAACTAGTGTTAATCACTCAGTTGTGTCTGATTCTTTGCAACCTTATGGACTGAGGTCTGCCTGACTTCTCTGTCCATAAAATTCTCTAGGCAAGAATACTGAAATGTATAGCCATTCCCTTTTCCAGGGGATTTTCCCAACCCAGGGATCAATCCTGGGTCTCCTGCATTACAGGCGAATCCGTATGTATGTATATATATGCAGGTAAATTCTTATGTATATACGCATGCATATATATATATATATATATATATATACACACACACACACACACACATACACACACACATATATATACAAGATTATTTTAATTTGGTGACCTCTCATTTCCAATGCATTTCCAATATCCTGCATTTGCACTGTCCTCACAATTGGTGGTTTTGGTATCATATTTGTGTTTGGATGAGTTCCTACTTTTACACCATATTTGCCTTTACACGTGAGCTTTTCCATTCATAATTATCTTGTTTCTAGTTGTGACCATTTCTTTTCCACCTAGGGAAGTTCCTTTAGCATTTTTTGCAGAGCTGGTCTGGTGGTGCTAAATTCTCTTACCTTTTGCTTATTTGTAAAGCTTTTGGTATCAGCACTGAATCTGCATGAGAATCTTGCTGGGTGGAGCTTTCTTGATCATAGGTTCTTCCCTTTTGTCACTTTAAATATATCATGCCATTCCCTTCTGGCCTGCAGACTTTCTGCTGAAAAATTTAGCTGATAACCTTATGGGAATCCCCTTGTATGTTATGTATTGCTTTTAATATTTTCTCTGTCTTTAGTATTTTCAATTTGATTAACATACGTCTCTTTGTTTTTCCGTGTGTTTATCCTGTCTGGGACTCTCTGCACTTTCTGGACTTATATTGCCTATCTCCTATCCATTTACTTTGTGTGTGTGTGTGGATTTTTAATCTCGTTTCTTCCTCTAGAACATGCTTATCTTTCATCTCATTTTTTCTCACTTTCTGTATTTGTGGTGTCCTATCTGTAGGCTTCAGGATTATAGCTCCTCTTGCTTTTGGTGTCTGCCCCTGGGGGGAGAGCTTAGTCCTGGGGCTTGTGCAGGCTACCTCATTGGAAGTACTGGTGCCTACCCACTGTCTCATTGTGGTTTATTTGCCATAAATGTAAAATACCTGTTTTAGTAGGTTCTAGTCTTTTTCTTTTTTTTTTTTGTCAATGGTAGTTCAGCAGTTAGTTGTGATTTTGGTGTTTTCATGAGATGAGATGAACTCAAGTCATTCTACTCCAACATCTTGTCTGAAATTGAAGGGCTGCTTTTAATTTGGATGCTTGCTGCTGCTTTCCTCAGTGTGTACTGGCTGTGATCCCCTTGATATGGAATATGCAGGTGTGACAGCCTCTGTGCTCCTAGGATGGCAGTGGCAACACTTCGTACTTGCTCGCAGGTCTCTAAGGGGCCACTGTGGCCCACACACTGTTGAACCAGTGCGGGCAGTGCTTTGTGCCTACTCATGGGTCTCTTGCTAGTGGTGGCCCATGCCTACCTCTGGAGCCAACGATAGCTTCTGTAAGCAGTGTCATGTTTCATGAAAGTGCTTATAGGAAATGGAGCTCTTACATCCCACCTCTCTTCACGTGCCCCACGATAATAACACCTTGCCTCTCTAGTGGGCTTAGGTTTCTTCTGAGTTCACTTTCAGTTGCCATAATACAGCCTCTTCAGTCTGTCTCCATACAGTGAACCCCAGTCCTCTCCCTGGATCTGACCTCTGAAGGCTGCACCTTTAGCATGCAGCTATACCCATACCAATGAGTGGGGATTGCAGTGTAGTGGTGCCATCCTACATTGTGGGTTACTCTCCATTTTGCCTTCTGCAAACTGGTTGCCGTACTGTCCTTCTAGGCCCTGAAGCTCCCTCTTTGTCCAGGCTGACCTCCCTGCTGCTAAGGTGACTTGCCAGCATGCAGGAACTTATCCTCCTCCATAGCTCCTTCTCTGGAGTGCAAGTAAAATCCTGATACACCTCTTTTTCTTTTTCTTTTTCAATTTGTCCTACCTAGTTACATGGAGGTTTCCTTGTCCTTTGGGAAGACTTTGGTCTTCTGCCAGCATTCAGATCTTCTATGTGAATTGTTCCACTTGTACATGTATTTTTAATGTTTTTGTGGAGAAAGCAAACTGCACATTCTACTCCTCTGCCATCTTGATTGTGGGCCTAAAATAGACTCAGCTATTAAGTCATTTTTACAAAACAATAACTTTTATTTATTGAAGTATAGTTGATTACATTGTGTGCCGATTTGTGCTACACAGCAAAGTGACTCAGTTATACAAATACATATATCTATATATCTATATGTATGTATACGTATATATTCTTTTCCATTATGGTTTATCCCAGGAGATTTTATACTATTCCCTGTGGTATGAAGTAGGATTTTGTTGTTTATCCATTCTAAATATGATAATTTGCATCTATCTACCCCAAACAATCTGTCCACTCCTCTCTTTCACCCCTCCCTCTTGGCAACCACATTTCTGATATCCATCTGTAGGTCTGTTTCAGTTTTTAGGTAGGTTCATTGTGCCATATTTTAGATTCCACATATAAGTGATATCACATGGTATTTGCCTTTCTCTTTCTTACTTCACTTTGTAAAATAATCTTTAGTTGCATCCATGATGCTCCAAATGGCATTGTTTCATTCTTTCTTATGGTTGAGTAGTAGTCCATTGTATATATGGACCACATCTGCTTTATCCATTCTCCTGTCAATGGACATTTAGGTTGCTCACATGTCCTGCCTGTTGTAGATAGTGCTACTCTGAACATAGAGGTACATGCCTCTTTTTTAATTAGAGTTTTTACAGGGTATATGCCCAGGCGTGGAATTGCTGGATCATATAGCAGTTCTATTTTTAGTTTTCTGAGGACCCTCCATAATTTATCCATACTGGCTGCAGCAACTCACATTCCTACCAACAGTGTAAGATGGTTCCATTTTCTCTACACTCTCTCTAGCATTTGTTTTTTGTAGATCATATAATTATGGCTATTCTGACCAGACTTAAATTGAAGAATGTAGAGGAAAACCACTAGACCATCCAAGTATGACATAAATCAAATCCTTTATGATTATACAGTGGAAGTGACAAATAGATTTAAGGGACTAGATCTGATAGAGTGCCTGATGAACTATGGACAGACGTTCATGACATTGTATAGGAGACAGGGATCAAGACCATCCCCAAGAAAAAGAAATACAAAAAGCAAAATGGCTATCAGAGGAGGCCTTACAAATAGCTGTGAAAAGAAGGGAAGTGAAAAGCAAAGGAGAAAAGGAAAGATATACCCATTTGAATGCAGAGTTCTGAAGAATAACAGGGAGAGATAAGAAAGCCATCCTCAGTGATCAGTGCAAGAAATAGAGGAAAACTATAGAATGGGAAAGACTAGAGATCTCTTCAATAAAATTAGAGATACCAAGGGAACATTTCATGCAAAGATGGGCTCGATAAAGGATAGAAATGGTGTGGACCTAACAGAAGCAGAAGATATTAAGAAGAGGTGGCAAGAATACACAGAAGAACTATACAAAAAAGATCTTCACAACCCAGATAATCACGATGGTGTGATCACTCACCTAGAGCCAGACATTCTGGAATGTGGAATCAAGTGGGCCTTAGGAGGCATCACTGCAAAGAAAGCTATTGGAGGTGATGGAATTCCAGTTAAGCTATTTCAAAGCCTAAGAGATGATGCTGTGAAAGTGCTGCACTCAATATGCCAGCAAATTAGGAAAACTCAGCAGTGGCCACAGGACTGGAAGAGGTCACTTTTCATTTCAATCCCAAAGAAAGGCAATGTCAAAGAATGCTCAAACTAACGCAAATTGCACTCATCTCACAAACTATGGAAAATTCCTCACGAGATGGGAATACCAGACCACCTGACCTGAGTCTTAAGAAATCTGTATGCAGGTCAGGAAAAAACAGTTAGAACTGAACATGTAACAACAGACTTGTTCCAGATAGGAAAAAGAGTAAGTCAAGGCTGTACATTGTCACCTTGCTTATTTAACTTCTATGCAGAGTACATGATGAGAAACACTGGGCTGGATGAAACACAAGCTGGAATCAAGATTGCTTGGAGAAATATCAATAACCTCAGATATGCAGATGACAAAACCTTTATGGCAGAAAGCAAAGAAGAACTAAAGATCCTCTTGATGAAAGTGAAAGAGGAGAGTGAAAAAGTTGACTTAAACCTCAACATTCAGAAAATGAAGATCATGGCATCCGGTCCCATCACTTCATGGGAAATAGATGGGGAAACAGTGGAAACAATGGCTGATTTTATTTTTGGGGCTCCAAAATCACTGTAGATGGTAACTGTAGCCATGAAATTAAAGGATGTTTATTCCTTGGAAGAAAAGTTATGATCAACCTAGACAGCATATTAAAAAGCAGAGACATTACTTCGCCAACAAAGATCCATCTAGTCAAGGCTATGTGGTTTTTCCGGTAGTCACATATGGATGTGAAAGTTGGACTATAAAGAAAGCTGAGTGCCAAAGAATGATGCTTTTGAACTATGGTGTTGGAGAAGACACTTGAGAGTCCCTTGGACTGCAAGGAGATCAAACCGGTCAATCCTAAAGGAAATCAGTCCTGAATATTCATTGGAAGGACTGATGTTGAAGCTGAAACTCCAATACTTTGGCCACCTGATGCAATGAACAGACTCATTTGTAAAGACCCTGATGTTGGGAAAGATTAAAGGTGGTAGGAGAAGGGGACAACAGAGGATGAGGTGGTTGGATTGCATCACAGACTCAATGGACATGAGTTTGAATAAACTCCAGGAGTCTGTGATGGACAGGGAGGCCTGGCATACTGCAGTCCATGGGGTTGCAAAGAGTCAGACTTGACGGAGTGTCTGAACTGAACTGATCTGACCAGTGTGAGGTGATACCTCGTTGTACTTTTGATTTGCATTTCTCTAATAATTAGTGATAAGTATCTTTTCATGTGTCTAGTGACCAAATATATATGTTTTGGAGAAATGTCTATCAATAAATTCTGCCCACTTTTCAGTTGAATTTGTTTTTTGTTGCATTGCATGAGCTGTTTGTATATTTTGGAATTTAAGCCCTTATCCATCACAACATTTGCAAATATTTTCTCCCATTCTGTAGGTTCTCTCTCTCTTTTTTAAATGATTTCCTTTGCTGTGCAGTAGCTTGTAAGTTTGATTACGTCCCATTAGTTTATTTTTGTTTTTATTTTGATTGCTTTGGGAGACTGACCTAAGAAAACATTGGTATGATTTATGTCAGAGAATGTTTTGCCTGTGTTCTCGTCCAGTTTTATGGTGTCATGTCTTGTATTTACATTTTGAAGCTATTTTGGATACTTTTAATGCATGATGTGAGAGAGTGTCCTAACTTCTTTGGTTTACATGCAACTGTCCAACTTTACTAGCAAGCACCACTTGCTGAAGAGACTATCTTTTTTCCACTAGGTATTCTTGACTTCTTTGTTGAAATTTAAATGACTGTAAGTGTGTGCATTTATTTCTGGGCTATCTATTCTGTTCTGTTGATCTGTATGTCTGTTTTTGTACCAATACTACACTGTTTTTATTACCATAGCTTTGTAGTGTTGTCTGAAGTATGAGAGGGTTATGCTTTCTGCTTTGTTCTTTTTCTTCAGGATTGCTTTGGCAATTATGGGTCTTTTATTGTTCCATATAATTTTAGAATATTTGTTCTAGTTCTGTGAAATACATTATGGGTAATTTGATAGGGATCACATTGGCTCTGTAGATTCCTTTGAGTAGTATGACCATTCACAATATTAATTCTTTCAATACAAAAGTATAGGCTATCTTTCCCTTTCTTTGCTACTGTTGCTGCTAAGTCGCCTCAGTCGGGTCCAACTCTGAGCAACCGAATAGACGGCAGCCCACCAGGCTCCCCTGGGATTCTCCAGGCAGGAACACTGGAGTGGGTTGCCATTTCCTTCTCCAATGCATAAAAGTGAAAAGTGAAAGTGGAGTCGCTCAGTCGTGTCCGACCCTCAGCGACCCCATGGACTGCAGCCTACCAGGCTCCTCCATCCATGGGATTTTCCAGGCAAGAGTACTGGAGTGGGTTCCCATTGCCTTCTCTGACTTCTTTGAATCTTCTTTAATTTCCTTTATCAATGTTTTATAGTTCTCAGCATGTAAATCTTTCATTTCCTTGGTCAGGTTTATCCCTAAGTATTTTATTTTTGCTGCAATTTTAAAGATTTTTTTTTCTTTTACATTCCCTTTCTGATATTTCATTGTTCGTGTAAAGTAATGTAACCAATTTCTGAGTGTTAATCTTGTATCCTGCTACTTATCTGAATTCATTTATTAGATCTAATCGTTTTTATCCTGCTACTTTGCTGAACTTATTTATTAGACCTAATAGTTTTTGTGTGGAATTTTTAGAGTTTTCTATATATAGTATCATGCCATCTGCCTATAATGACAATTTAACCTTTTTCTTTCCAATATGTATAACTTTTATTTATTTTTCTTTCTTATGGCTGTGATTAGGACTTCCAATACTATATTAATAGAAGAGATGAGAGTAAGCATCCTTGTCTTACTTCAGATTTTAGCAGGAATACTTTTAGCTTTTCACCGTTGCATATTATATTCAAGGTGAGTTTGTCATAAGTGGCTTTATTATGTTGAGATATGTTCCCTCTATATCCTTGTATATCTAACTCTTTGGTAAGAGTTCTTATCATGAACAGATATAGAATCTTGTCAAATGACTTTTTGCACCTATTGAGATAATCATGTGGTTTTTGTCTTTTGCATATGTGGTTTATTGCATTGATTGATTTTCATATAAAATATTTTTTTCTCTGAATGTTTAAACTGTATCCAGAATTGTGGATGATACTGTCAGCAAATTAGCCCACAACATATGAAAGATATTATTATTATAATATCCAATTTCTAGGATTCAAAGATAGAACTTCAGAGATATAAATAGCTTAACCTTGTTTATAGTCTTATAAAATGCATAATATAAAGACTCATATCTGTATCAAACCAATTCTACAGCTTGTGTGCTTTCTATTAAGCCATACAAACTTGGATAATTTGATGGCTGTGGCTATGGAAAGTTAGGTCCTGTCTTTATTCTAATACATTTTTTATTCGGTGTAAATCATGAGTGCACATACAAGCAAGTTTTTCTTTATGAAATTGCAAATAAAAAAACACTAATGCAGAATATATTTTCTATCACTGGAAATCACTTTGAACATCCGTTCAGTTCAGTTGTGCCCAACTCTTTGTGACCTCCATGGAATACAGCACACAGGGCTTCCTGTTCCAACACCAACTCACAGAGATTGCACAAACTCATGTCCTTCAAGTCAGTGATGCATTCCAACCATCCCATCTACTGCCATCCCCTTCTTTTGCCTTCAGTCTTTCCCAGAATCAGGGTCTTTTCCAATGAGTCAGGTCATCGCATCAGGTGGCCAAAGTGTTGGAGCTTCAATTTCAGCATCAGTTTTTCCAATGAATACTCAGGACTGATTTCCTTTAGGATTGACTGGTTGGATCTCCCTGAAGTCCAAGGGACTCTCAAGAGTTTTCTCCAACACCACAGTTCAAAAGCATAAATTCTTTGGTGCTCAGCTTTCCTTATGGTCCAAATCTCACATCCATACATGACTACTACAACAACCATAGCTTTGACTATGGGGACCTTTGTTGGTAAAGTAATGTCTCTGCTTTTTAGTATGCTGTCTAGGTTTGTTATTGCTTTTCCTCAAGGAGCAAGCATCTTTTAATTTCATGGCTGCAGTCATCATCTGCAGTGATTTTGGAGCCCAAGGAAATAAAGTTTGTCACTGTTTCCATTTTTTCCCCATCTATTTGCCATGAAGTGATGGGTCCAGATGCCATGATCTTCATTTTTTGACTGTTGAATTTTAAGCCAACTTTTTCACTCTCCTGTTTCACCTTCTTCAAGAGGCTCTTTAGTTTTTCTTCACTTTCTGCCATAAGGGTGGTATCATCTGCATATCTGAGGTGACTGATAGTCCTCATCAGGTGACTGGATCCAGCTTGTGCTTCATCCAGTCTGGCATTTCCCATGATGTACTCTGCATAAGGAGACAATATATAGCCTTGATGTACTCCTTTCCTAATTTGGAACCTGTCGATTGTTCCATGTCTGGTTCTAATTGTTGCTTCTCGACATGCATATAGATTTCTCAAGAGGCAGGTGAGGTGGTCTGGTATTCCCATCTCTTTAAGAATTTTTCATAGTTTGTTGTTATCCACACAGTCAAAGGCTTTGGCATAATCAATAAAGTAGAAGTAGATGCTTTTCTGGAATTCTCGTGCTTTTTTTGATGATCCAACAGATGTTGGCAATTTGATCTCTGGATTTCTATGCCTTTTCTAAATTCAGCTTGAACATCTAGAAGTTCTTGGTTCACATACTGTTGAAGCCTAGCGTGGAGAATTTTGATTATTACTTTGCTAATATGTGAGATGAGTGCAATTGTGTGGTAGTTGGAACATTCTTTGGCACCACCTTTCTTTGGGATTGGAATGAAAACTGACCTTTTCCAGTCCTGTGGCCACTGCTGAGTTTTCCAAATTTGCTGGCATATTGAGTGCAGCAGTTTAATAGCATTATCTTTGAGAATTTGAAATAGCTCAATTGGAATTCCATCACCTCAACTAGCTTTCTTTGTAGTGATGCTTCCTAAGGCCCACTCAACTTCACACTCCAGGATGCCTGGTTCTAGATGAGTGATCACACCATCGTGATTATTTGGGTCATGAAGATCTTTTTTCTATAATTCTTCTGTGTTTTCTTGCTACCTCTTCTTAAGAATAGAATATAATCAATCTAATTTTGGTATTGACTGGAGATGTCTACATGTAGATTCATCTTTTATGTTATTGGAATAGGGTGTGCACTGTGATAAGTGCATTCTCTTGGCAAAACTGTTATCCTTTGTCCTTCATTTTGTACTCCAAGGCCAAACTTGCCTGTTATTCCAGGTATCTCTACTTCCTACTTTTGCATTCCAGTCCCCTATCATGAAAAGGACATCTTTTTTTGGTGTTTGTTCTAGAAGGTTTGTAAATCATCATAGAACTATTCAACTTCAGCTTCTTCAGCATTAGTGGTTGGGACATAGACTTGGGTTACTGTAATATTTAATGGTTTGCCTTGGCAATGAACAGTGATCATTCTGTTGTTTTTTAGATTTCACCCAAGTACTACATTTCAGACTCGTGTTGACTATGAAGGCTACTCCATTTCTTCTAAGGGATTCTTGCCCATGGGAGTAGATACAATGGTCATCTGAATTAAATTCACCCATTCTGGTCCATTTTAGTTCAATGACTAGTAAAATATCTATGTTCACTCTTGTCATCTCCTGTTTGACCACTTCCAATTTATCTTGATTCATGGACCGAACATTCCTGCTGCTTATGCAAAACCGTTCTTTACGTTATCGTACTTTACTTGCATTACCAGTCACATCCACAACTGGATGATTTTTTTGCTTTGACTCAGCCTCTTCACTCATTCTGTAGCTATTTCTCCACTCTTTTCCAGTAGCAAATTTGGCACCTACCGACGTAGGGGGGGGGTCATCTTTCAGTGTCATATCTTTTTGCCTTTTCTTACTGTTCATGGGGTTCTCAAGGCAAGAATATTGAAGTGGTTTGCCATTCCCTTCCCCAGTGTACCACGTTTTGTCAAAACTCCCCACTGTTACCCATTCATCTTAGGTGGCCCTACATGTCGTGGCTCCTAGTTTCAATGAGTTAGTCAAGGCTGTGATCTGTAATTGCAGTTTCCATTCTGTCTGCCCTCTGATGGATAAGATTAAGAGGCTTGTGAAAGCTTCCTGATGGGAGGGACCAGTGATGGGTGAATCTGGGTCTTGCTCTGATGGGCAGGGACATGCTCAATTTTCTGTTGCTGGGTGGGGCTGTGTTTCTGGCCTGAGGCCAAACTATGGAGGGTTAAAAGGACTTATGCCAGGACTTATTTAACTTATATGCAGAGTATATCATGAGAAATACTGGGCTGGAAGAAGCACAAGCTGGAATCAAGATTGCCGGGAGAAATATCAATAACCTCAGATATGCAGATGACGTCACCCTTATGACAGAAAGTGAAGAGGAACTAAAAAGCCTCTTGATGAAAGTGAAAGTGGAGAGTGAAAAAGTTGGCTTAAAGCTCAACATTTGGAAAACGAAGATCATGGCATCTGATCCCATCACTTCATGGGAAATAGATGGGGAAACAGTGGAAATAGTGTCAGACTTTATTTTGGAGGGCTCCAAAATCACTGCAGATGGTGACTGCAGCCATGAAATTAAAAGACGCTTACTCCTTGGAAGGAAAGTTATGACCAACCTAGATAGCATATTCAAAAGCAGAGACATTACTTTGCCAACAAAGTTCCGTCTAGTCAAGGCTGTGGTTTTTCCAGTAGTCATGTATGGATGTGAGAGTTGGACTGTGAAGAAAGCTGAGCACTGAAGAACTGATGCTTTTGAACTGTGGTGTTGGAGAAGACTCTTGAGAGTCCCTTGGACTGCAAGGAGATCCAACCAGTCCTTTCTGAAGGAGATCAGCCCTGGGATTTCTTTGGACAGAATGATGCTAAAGCTGAAACTCCAGTACTTTGGCCACCTCATGCAAAGAGTTGACTCATTGGAAAAGACTCTGATGCTGGGAGGGATTGGGAGCAGGAGGAGAAGGGGACGACAGAGGATGAGATGGCTGGATGGTATCACCGACTCGATGGACGTGAGTCTGAGTGAACTCCGGGAGTTGGTGATGGACAGGGAGGCCTAGCATGCTACAGTTCATGGGGACCCAAAGAGTCAGACATGACTGAGCGACTGAACTGAACTGAACTGAACTAACCTTCAAAGTCAAGTTCCCTGCAGGTTCTTAGTCCCTTTGCCGGACCCCCAGGTCGGAAAATCTGTTGTGGGCCCTAGAACTTTTGCAACAGTGCAAGAACATCTTTGGTGTCATTGTTCTTCAGTTTGTGGTTTGTCTGCTCAGTGGCTTTATGGTGGGGCTCACATGCTGCACCTCCCAGGCCCTCTGCAGCCAGAACCCCTGTCCCAAGGGCAGGCCACTGATGATCCATGCCTCCACAGGGGATGCTCAGATACTTGAATGTAGGTCTGGCTCAGTCACTTGTGGGGTCCCTGGGGTCTGTGCACACAAGGTTTTGTTTGAGCCCTCCGAGCATCTCTGGTGGGGGTATATTGTTTGATTCTAAACTCAATATTGCCCCTCCAGCCATCTTGTTGGGGCTTTTCCTTTGCCCTTAGACCTGGGGTATCTTTTTTTGATGGGATCCAACATTCTCCTGTCAATGGTTGTTCAGCAGTTAGTTGCAATTTTGGAGTTCTCACAGGAGAAGATGAGCACATGTCCTTCTACTCCGCCATCTTCTGTCAGATCCATTTTGAATACAGGTGTTGGGATTTATGCTTTTTAATGAAAATATTAGTGAGAGGAGGTTTATAATTTTCTAGAACATTATTTAGTAAATGATTTTTTACTATTTAGTAAACGAGTCAGTGCATATCTTCTAATTATATTTATTGATGATAAAGAATTTAGGTGACAAAATTCTAATGAAAAGATTATCATAACTCACAGTGGCCAGGTATAGACCATTTTGTAATATGTCTAGCTTGAAAATAATCATCTATGGCAAAAACAATTGCCCTCATGATTTGATGGAAGCAAGCACGTCAAGTGGAAAAGTAATCTTAGAAATGCAGAGATACTATCTATTCATACTTCCCCTGCTCTTTCATTGTGTGCATTTGTTCTGTAGGCTTTAGCAACTTTTACTAATTACCTTTACTACTTAGACAACTCCCCACCTTTTCAGTGCATTTTACAAGTGTGCTGTTAATACTGTATCTCATTACTGTTCTCTGCTTCCTACTTCTTGTTTCAACTAGTTAATCAGTTCCTAGGGGATATAGGCTCTGTCTTATCCATGTTAATCCAGTGTAGCCCACAGTTTCCACAGTGCTGAACAAAACACATGCAACTAGTATTTATCTAATAAAAAGATTTCTAGCCCTAGTAAAACCTGTGGGCATATGGACTCTCTGGTGCACTTTAGTGAGAATATAAATTGACAGAACCTTTCTGGAGGGTAATTTTTATTATGTATCAAAATATAAATGTCCAAGCCTTTCAATTTAGAGATCCTTCCCTGGAAAACTTTTCTTAGAGCTTGTGAATCATTTGCCCCTTACCACCACCCCTTATTTCCCACTTCACCATATTTTCAGTTGGCTAACTCCTGTTATAGTTTCTATATCTCCACCTCAAAGCATATCCTATGAAAAGCTCCCCCTGTTCTTAAAAATATTAAATGCCTTATTTTGGATTACCAGAGACCCCAGCATATCTCCAACTAGCTTTTATTTACACAAATGTTGTATCCTGATGCTCAAGAATGTCTGCCAAATTGTATATACTTAGGAAGTGTCCATTAAATAGACTGAGTAAATGAATGAATAAATTGCTGTGTTTGGACCCATAATGTTGAAATTATTTGTAAGCATTTAAAAATTACATCATTAAAATTTACCAGCCACCATAATAATATTTTTTCATAGCAGAATGTCCTCATTTCCTTAAATAATTATCAAAACACAAAAGCAAAGAGAAACCTAATTTTATATTCTCTTTCTATAGTTCCTGCATTTAGGAATGATCTATAAGCTTACTGTAAGCCTCCTCTCAGAAAGTATGATATGGAGCTCTATTAAATAGAAGGTATACACATCTGGGCACTCCATTAAGGAGAATTTTAGAAACTAAGAATGAACTACCCTGTAAGCTCTGAGTTTGTTATATCCATATTCTATTATAGTCCAAATTATCTTCAATTTATTCCTCAAGAACAGTGTATAGTAGCATGACCAAGGAAAGACTTCTCTTGGATCATTCCAGCAAAAAAATAAATTCTACTCCCTTTATCTTACTGAAAATCCTATAATAACTAGTTCTTTCATAAATATGCAATAAAGATAAGGGAGGAAAACAGCTATATAAGAGGAAGTTCATTTTGTCCATTCAATTTGCTATACATATTGAAAAAGGATCAGTTATTTCTATTTTTGCATAAAAGGAATCCAAGATTTGATGTTGCAGTACATTAGTCTGTCAGTCCTCATATACACATGTACATTTATGCGTAGTTTTCAAGCAAAAAATTATACTCATTTCATCTAATCATTAGCCAATACATTTAAATGACTTCAGATATATCCAAACTCAGTATTCATTTCATGCAACAACCTCAGTTCAGTTGCTCAGTCGTGTCTGACTCTTTGCGACCCCATGGACTGCAGCACGCCAGGCCTCCCTGTCTATCACCAACTTCTGGAGTTTACGCAAACTCATGTCCATTGAGTTCGTGATGCCATCCAACCATTCCATCCTCTGTCGTCCCCTTTTCCTTCTGCCTTCAATCTTTCTCAGTATCAGGGTCTTTTCAAATGAGTCACCTCTTCACATCAGGTGGCCAAAGTATTGGAATTTCAGCTTCAACATCAGTCCTTCCAATGAACATTCAGGACTGATTTCTTTTAGGATGGACTGGTTGGATCTCCTTGGAGTCCAAGGGACTCTCAAGAGTCTTCTCCAACACCACAGTTCAAAAGCATCAATTCTTCGATGCTCAGCTTTCTTTATGCAACAACCGAAATACACACAAAGAAATGAATTACAGAGAGAATTTTTGTGTGTCTTCTGCAAGGACTGAACATAAGCACCTGACAGAGCCAGCAGTGGAAATTACCTCTTTTCACTCGGCCCAAGACTCCCAGCCACCTTCAAATCACCTCCTATTTCAATCTGTGTATTACTTTAAAATGTTGTTAATGACATTTTGCACCCTAAACTGTAAACATCAACCCGGTAATTACTATCCTTGAATTCATTCTGCAAAAAGCTCATAAGTTGAAAAATAATATTTTACAATATTCATTATATCTATTTGCCAAAAGTAGCACACAACAGTAACACACACACACGGAACTAAACCAAGGCTAATAACCATTCCTGTCTTAAAGAAAGAAAACTAAAAAAATACATCAGTGATTTGGCAGGCAAATATTTCCTATAATTCTCTCATGGCATACCCTCCCTTCCTTGGTGAGATTAATTATATGACAAATGACATGAGATGGCCTTATGAAATTTCGTCTGGAGCAATTTTTACTGCTAATGGAAATTATAAATAATATGTGCCTTTCGTCAACTGCATTCTTCCGTAATCTAATTGTATCAAGCTAATGAGACCTGGGTTAGGAAATATTCTGAGGTTCCCATGCCCTAGGTCAGGGAATGCTGAAAACATCTCTGAGCAGATGTGCTCAGTCTCACACGGATGGCAGCTGGAGCACTTGGTCACTCCACAGAGCGCTGGCTGCTGTGTGGGGGCCTGTGCACTTGACCTTGTTCCTAGAGGTAAAGATCTTTTCTGTTGGTTAGCTGCAAAACCAAGGAGAGAAGGACAGCAGAAGGAAGTAAAAGTCTTTTCTTTACCCTCTTTCCTCCCACCTTTTTTTTTCATTAATGGCATAGAAGTTTCTCTTCCTTTTCTTCCCAGGGAAATGGCTTTAAATGATGCCTTTTCAGAAACTCTCACATTTGTTAGTATCCGCCTGTGTTGAAGGTGGCCAGAGGGCCAGGGAAGGGTTGAATGAGAATGAAAACACCTCTTTTCACCATTTCTCCAAATCAATATTGTTTACTCCACATTTACAAAGGTTGATGTGATACCACTCCAGGCTGTTATAGACTTAAGCTGCTTCAAAGATGATTTTATATTATGATTGGATGAGAGACGTTTAAACAAAAAATTCTAACATACTCCAAAAGTGGCAAATGCTATGACCATTCCCTCCCAACCTTGAAGTTAGGAACTGTGGATGACAAAGCTGAGATATAATTACCTATGTCCTCTGATGATGTCATGAGAGGGCAAGATGACCTTAGGAGTCTATTGTAATATTTTGGTCAATCTCCAAAACCTAATAGGAAGGAGATTTGTTTCCCCTCAGTTACTCATAAGTTTTAGGGGGAAAAAAATGTCCATTTTAATGCAGCTGGAAAATATTTTTATTTTATCTTTGTCTATTTTTTTTAACCAAAGTTCTATGAACCCCACTCCCCTATTCTTCCCCAATTCCATAAACCGTGTGAGTACACACACACATACACACACACACACACACACACCCACAATCTGTGCTTCCTATTTTCCCTTGACCCAAGGGACCACTGATTCCATAGCATCACACCACAAAAGAACTGTTCTCTCAGAAAGCCTCCTGAGGTTTCATTTAGGATGTTTCAAATGTCCCAAGAATGAGGCCGCTCACTGGTTTTCTGAGGATGCGATCGGTTCTCACGGTGAGCATTCTCCCCTCTCGTGTTTTACTCAGATGGCTTCCTGTTGGTCCTTCGTGCTGTCCATTTGCATCCTGCCAAAGGATTCTTCCTCTCCTGAGGCGTTTACATCTTTCACATATTTGGAGACTCTTATCATGCTCCTCTTACCAATCACTTAGCCAAAATATACATTACCCTGTGCTCTTTTAATCTTTCCACATAAATCAAGGCCTTGGTCTCCTAATCATTTTGTTGTTCTTCTATGAAGTTACTCCAATTTGGCTTTGTGTTCTGCCGTGACAAAAATGGAAGACAGATTTCCCTGCTTATACTCAATTCTGTCATGTTGAGACACCGTCACCTTCTGCTTCTTAATGCGAAGCTCTTTTATATGCCAACAAACTCAACACTCCTCTCATATTGCTGGATTATGTAGCTGTTACATCCTTTTCTCCCTGGAGATCTAATCTGGTGGGAACCTTGAAGTGGTTTATGATGTTATTTTTGAACAATAATGGTAGTAGAAATTACACTTCTTTTGATAAAGACAGCAGAAGCAGGCCTCCATGTCCCCACCCCATATTTCCCAAGCATTTATTAGATCTATGGATTTTTCACATTTTTCCAAAGAGTTTCCGTTAAGAATAAAACCACACATGGAAATTCCTAGGCCCCAAAAGGAAAAATTTTAGAAGAGGAAAGCAGAAGTTTATAATGAAAATACCTCTTACAACTTTACCAAATATGCTTTGATATAGGCACAGAATCAAAAGTAGTTTATTTTATAAGCCCTAGCTAAATTTCAGAAACAAAACCAAATGAAACTTGAATACTTACGAAGTTCTTTGGAAGCATTTTCTTGCAAAAGTGTATCAGATGGCTGCTTTTAACTTTGTGTCATTCAGTGATAATCCTACAGCTTCCTGATTGGCTAAGGTATTTGGAACTGACTGGCCTTTGAATCACTTTTTATGCTGAAGGCGGGTGTGGATGTTAATCCTTGGGTTATTAACACCTTATATATGTTAGTTCAGAGATCTGGGGTGTGCCTGTGTTTGCACTGCCAACACGCATAGCATTTCTTGGAAATTCAGAGGTTTTGTTTTCTGACGGTTTGATTTGAAATATTTTCCACACAAGCATTTTCACTCTCACTCAGAGTAATCACTTCTTTGGAATTTGGTTTTATTTTAATTCTTCTTTTCTGAACTCATTGATTAGCTGCGATATGTACCAGCTGGAAAGTCAGAAGACGATGTATGAGATTTGCTTAATAGATCTCTGGAGATGATACATTGGGTAAAATAAGTGCATCACCCTTTCATCTCTATATTAATCCTGATTCCTAATAATTATCTACAAGAATATTTACATTCTTATGAAATTTATAGATTCCTAACTTGATTCTCCTGATAAATCTAAAACTTTCCTTTTCTATTTACCTTAGAACACTGAGTAAATTATCTTTCTCATCTTCAGCATTTGACCCAGGTAGCTCAGCTGGTAAAGAATCTGCCTGCAATGCAGGAGACCCCAGTTCAATTCCTGGGTCGGAAGATCCCCTGGAGAAGGGATAGGCTATCCACTCCCGTATTCTTGGACTTCCCTGGTGGCTCAGGTGGTAAAGAATCTGCCTGCAATGAGGAAGACCTGAGTTCAGTCCCTGGGTTGGGAAGATCCCCTGGAGGAGGGCATGGCAGCCCACTCCAGTATTCTTGCCTGGAGAATCTTATGGACAGTGGAGCTTGGCGGGCTACAGTCTATAGGGTTGCAAAGAGTCACTGTTAAGCACAGCCACCTTCTAGGTCATCATTAGTTCAGTTGCTCAGTCGTGTCCAACTCTTTGGACCCCATGGACTATAGCACACCAGGCTTTCCTGTCCATCACCAACTCCAGGATCCTATTCAAATTCATGTCCATCATGTCAGTGATGCATTGGGTAAAGTGATATATTGTGATATATGATATACTTATATATACATAAAGTGATATATATCCAACCATTTCATCCCTTCTCCTCCAGCCTTCAATCTTTCCCAGCATCAGGGTCTTTTCCAATGAGTCAGTTCTTTGCACCAGGTGGCCAAAGTACTGGAGTTTCAGCTTCAGCATCAGTCCTTCCTAGGTCATCATACCTTTAATCAAAATATTTTAGGTAAGAAAAAAAAAAATATATGTATGTACAAATGTATTCCTTAGTTTGATACTTTCTTATATATGTTTCTGTATGTCTGAATATATATACATATATATACACACACACAGTCTTGTTTTTGTGTCATATGTATGTATATTAATGTATAATTCTTATTTCTCACCAGAATATATGTTCAAAAGCATAATGGTTTAAAATTCTTACCTATTTTGCCCATCACTTCTCAAAAAAACAAATTACTGTGAAAACAGTGTATTAAAAAAATTAAGGTAGTCGAACACATTAGAGAAAATGTTGATCTTGGAATTTTCACTGGCATATTTGCTTTTTATCATGTAGATCAGTTTTATAACACCAAAGGAAATAATACCAAAAAAAGAAATCAAAACCTCAAATCTTCCTTGCAGCAAGGTAGTAAACCCAAGCATTTAGTTCCTAAGGCAATGTTTAATGCCATCAAGCCTTTGTAGTTGCTATTTGCTGTTCCTTCTACCTGAAATATGCTTCCCTCAGACATATGCATGACATCACTTTTGCTTCCATCACATTTTTTAAAATCCTCCTTTCTTCCTTTTTGACCAATCAATCTAAAATTGCAGCATTCATTCAAGGAATTTCTATCTACTATCTGTGCTTCATTTATTTTCCCTATCATTTATTAACATTGAACATGCCAGATGTTTCACATTTTCATCCTGCTCTTTTCCCCTCAACTCTTCTGCTGAAATGTAAATTTGTAAAGGCAAGCATTCTTGTCTCATTGTCATATCTTCAGAAACTACAGTAGGTATTGTTATATCTTCAGCCTAAATGTAGGCATTTAATGAATAAATTAAAATTCCAACAGAACCAAAGTAGAAAGTATCTTGCAGTTTATTATAACAAACTGATATTTGAAATATACCTTCCTAATAAATCAGAATTCAAAATGAGGTAAATGTAATTGAAATAGCAGGGTTGAATTAATGTGTAATAGGAAATTTTTACATCCTATTTATGTTTGCATACATAAACATGCACATACATGTATTCAACTTGCAAATATATCATTAACTTCTAAGTGATGTTGTATTAGAGACATGCAGTTCACCCTTAACGCCATGTCCACCAAGGTTCTATACGATATAAAATAGAGAAGAGTACTGGTTTAATTAGGAGACCTTTCAAAGAAGTAGTGTTTTCCAAGTTCTCCCTGTGCTTCAAGGACTAAATGAACTCATGTTTCTTCCATAAAACTACTGCTAATTGTTCTAGTCCATACACATCACTCCCATTTTTACATTTATATTTCTAGTTTAATAGTTTTTGAGAATTGTCTTGCACCCTAGTGCTGGAAAGACACAGCTAGGGAGATAATGTCATGAGATAGTCTTGTTTAATCCAATTTTGCCATGATCATTAAAAAAATAAAAAATCTCACCTCCAACTCACTTCCTCTGTCCTTTTTTTTTTTTCTCTTTTGTCTTGTACATACTACTATCCAACCACATATTTTACTTATTTATCCTATTTGCTGGTATCTCTTCTACTGCAATTCCATAGCGTAGAGGAAAAGGTTAGGCACGCGGGAAGTACTCTGCCTTTCTTTGACATCATCTAAGAAAATAAGTGGATTCCTGTATCTGTTTGAATCCATTAAAAAAAGACAAACCATTCTGAGGAGCTAAAACAAAGGAAATTAAAGGCTGGTTATTTGTTACATCAGGATTTGGAAGAGGCTACATAGGCAACCAGGGTAAGAGAGAAGCCACTCAGATTTTATTGAACCAAAAACAGTGATTTTCTGATCATGAGGAAGAAATTTCTGTAGGCTTACAGTTTTACAGGGAAATTAACAGGAAGTGATGATGAAGAATCCATTTTTTCCCTTTGGCTACACTTTACACTTTATTATTATTTATTTTTAATGTATTAAAACACTTACTATGTTCCCAGAAGACATAAGAGACATGGGTTCAATCTCTGGGAAGATCCTCTGGAGAAGGAAATGGCTACCCATTCCAGTATTCTTGCCTAGAGAATCCCCATGGACAGGGGAGCCTGGCGGGCTACAGTCCATAGGGTCACAAAGAGTTGGACATGACTGAAGTGACTTAGCATGCACACACTATGTATAATATCATGTCATCTGCCAACAGTGACAGCTTTTCTTCTTTTCCAAAATTTTAGATTTCTTTTTCTTTTTTAAATTATTTTTATTGGAATATAGTTGATTTATAATGATGTGTTTCTACTGTACAGCAAAGTGAATCAGC
Organism: Bos javanicus; assembly: GCF_032452875.1. Lineage (NCBI taxonomy): Eukaryota > Metazoa > Chordata > Mammalia > Artiodactyla > Bovidae > Bos > Bos javanicus. The sequence goes on along the minus strand of NC_083869.1, from coordinate 50,143,585 downwards.
TACGTGAGTGAAAGTCACTCAGTCTTGTCCAGCTCTTTGTGACCCCGTGGACTGTAGCCCACCAGGCTTCTCTATCCATGGAATTTTCCAGGCTAGAATAGTAGAGTGGGTAGCCATTTCCTATTCCAGGGGATCTTCCCAACCCAGGGATCAAACCCCAGGTCTCCCACATTGCAGGTGGATTCTTTACCATCTGAGCCACCAGGGAATCAGCTATATGTATACACATATTTCCTCTGTTTTGGATTACCTTCCCATTCAGGTCACTGCAGAACATTGAGTAGAGTTCCAAGAGCTGTACTGTAGGTTCTCATTAGTAATATATTGGGTCAACCAAATGTTCATATCGGTTTTTCTTTAACACCTTATGGAAAAACCCAAATGAACTTTTTGGCCAACCCAATATTTTACCTATAGTATCAGTGGTGTATATATGGCAATCCCAATCTCTCAATTCATCCCACCCCACACAGTTCCCCTTTGGTGTCCATACATTTGGTCTCTACGTCTGTGTCTCTATTTCTGCTTTGCAAGTAAGATCATCTGTACCATTTTTCTAGATTCTACATATATGCATTAATGATATATTTCTCTGACTTACTTCACTTTGTATGACCACCTCTAGTTCCATCCACATCTCTACGAATAACTCAGTTTTCTTTCATATTATGGCTGAGTAACATCCCATTGTACATGTGTACCGCATCTTCTTTATCCATTTCTTTGTTGATGGATAATTAGATTCCTTCCATGTCCTGGCTGTTGGAAATAGTACTGCAATGACTACTGAGGTACATGTGTCTTTTTGGATTATGGTTTTCTCTGTGTATATGCCCAGTAGTGAGATTACTGGGTCATATAGTAGTTCTACTTTTAGACTTTTAAGGAACTTCCACACTGTTCTCCCTGGTGACTGTATCAAGTTACATTCCCACCAACTGGACAAGAGGGTTCCCTTTTCTCCACACCCTCTCCAGTATTTACTGTTTATGGACTTCTTGATAATGGCCATTCTCACTGGTATGAGGCAACATCTCATTATGGTTTTGACTGGATTTTTATTATTTTTAATATTGAACTGCATGAGCTGCTTGTATATTTTGGCTATTCTCTCTCTCTTTTTTAAATTGATTTATTTTTGGCTCTGATGAGCCTTCATTGCTGCATGGGCTTTTTCTAGTTGTGGTGCCTGGGTTCTCACTGCAGTGACTTCTCTTGTCGTGGAACGTAGTCTCTACAGTGCAGGGTCAGTGTTGTGGAGCATGGCATTAGTTGCCCCATGGTGTTGAACCCATGGCCCCTGCACTGGCAAACAGATTCCTAACCACTGGAGCACCAGGGAAATCCTGGATATTAATTCTTGAAGGTTGCTTCATTTGTAACTATTTTCTCCCCTTTGGTGGTTTGCTTTGTTTATGGTTTCCTTTGCTGTGCAAAAGCTTTTAAGTTTAATTGGATTTCATTTGTTTATTTTTGTTTTTATTTACTTCATTTGAGGAGGTGCATCAAAAAAGATCTTACGATTTATATCAGTGTTCTGCCTATGTTTCCTTCTAAGAGTTTTATAGTATCCTCCATTACATTTAGGTTTGATCCATTTTGAGATTATTTTTGTGTATGATGTTAGAGAATGTTCTGATTTTTGTTTTTTTTTTTTTAAACAGAGGAAAACAACCTTTCTTTTTAGGTGACAAATCTATAATATAAAGAAAAGATAAGATACCATTCTTAATAATTCACTTGCTACATGTGCAATATGGAACATTTGAGTAGAAAATGATAATTGCCCCTCCATTCTCTTTAAGTGTCCAAGAATCTATACGCACTGAGGGGCAGTCAGTACAATCAGGGAGTCATTGAGAATAAGGTATTCTATGAGGTTTTAAAGTGTATTAATGACATTCTAATACACTGCCTTCTTAGTTAAGAGGAAAAATGTTTTCCTCTCACTTCTTCAGTAAATTGGGAGTTATTTTTAAAGTTCTCTCCATATTTAATTCTGAGAAAATAGACTCAATATTTTAGATTCAACTTTGACCAGTTAGATACATTTAAAGTAAAGAAGGATGGAAGAAAAGAAAAAAAAAAAGAAGGGAAGGAAGAAGAGAAGGGAAGGATGAAGTAGGAAGAAAATGAAAATAGAGGCTTGGAAGTTAGGATATAAGAAGGGGGAATAAGGAAGAGAAAGAGATGAAATAAGTAAGGAAAAATCTTTAAATAAAAAGTGATTACTAAATCAAAGATCAGATTTCACCTAACATTACAACAAATTCAAATCTTATTCTAAACATCATATTGCCTTTGTTCCTTTTAGGAAGTCTTGATTTGAAGATCTGGCAGATTCTGATTAAGAAGACTATTTTATTCAAACTTTACTTTGACTTTACACTATTAGCCAATGTAGCCAATATGAAGGCTCTTTATTTGAAAAAAAAAAAAAAACCTAATAAAGTCATTGTGGTAGTTAGTAACCCTAAGGATGCTATTGAGACCTTTATTAACTACATTAGAACATACTATTTTTATGAAAACCTTCTGAAGGAATTTCTTGACTTTGCAATAACAAGGTAAGATATATATATTTTTCTTTTTCTTCAAATTTACTAAATCATATAAATAATGATATCACCTTTTTTTTGTTCTTTCTTTTTGTAGCTGTCCAGTTTTCCCAATACCATTTACTGGAGAGACTATATTTTCTCCATTGTATAGTCTTGTCTACTTTGCCATAGATTAATTGACCATAAGTGCATGGGTTTATTTTTGAGATTTCTGTCCTGATCTATATTTCTGCTTTTCTGCCAGTATCATACTGATTTGATGACTGTAGATTTGTAGAATGTGAGCATGATTCCTCCAGTTCTGTTCTGTTTTCTTGAGATTGCTTTGGCTATTTGGAGTCTTCTGTGTTTCTATAAATTTTAAGATGCCATTGGTAATTCAATAGGGATTGCATTGAATCTGTAGATTGCCTTGGGTAGTATAGTCATTTTGACAATACTGATTTTTCCAGTTGAAGAACATGGTATAGCTTTCCATCTGTTTGTATCATCTTCAATTTCTTTTATCAGTATCTTACATTTTTCAGTGTACAAGTCTTTTGCCTCTTTAGGTAACTTTATTACTAGGTATTTTATTCTTTTTGATGTGACAGTAAATGGAATTGTTTCCTTAATTTCCTTTTCTGAATCTATTGTTACTGTATAGAAATGCAATAGATTTCTATATTAATTTTGTATCCTGCAAATTTACAAAATTCATTGAGCAAGTCTAGTATTTTTCTGGTAGCGTCTTTTTGGGGTTTTTTATGTATATTATCATAATCTGCAAACAGTGACAATTTAATTTCTTTCCCAATTTGGATTCCTTTTATTTTTCTTCTTATTGCTGTCACTAGGACTTTCAGAACTATGTTGAATAAAAGTGGCAAGAGTTGACACTTGTCTTCTTTGTGATCTTAGAGGAAATATTTTCAACTTTTCACCATTGAGTATGATGTTAGTTGTATGTTTGTCATGTATGGCCTTTATTGAGTTGAGGTATGTTCCTTCCTTGTTTGTCTACTTTCTGGAGGATGTTTATCATAAATGGGTGTTAAATTTTGTCAAAAGCTCTATATGCATTTCTGCACCATTTCATTAGTGTCCTTTGTAACTTTTTTTTTATTTTCAATTTTATTGACTTGAGCCCTCTGTCTTTTTTCTTGATGAGTCTGGCTAAAGGCTTATCAATTTTGTTCGCTTTTCAAAGAATCAGCTTGAATTTCTCTGCCCTGATCTTTACCATTTCTTCCCTTATGCTGACTTTGGTTTTGTTTTTCTTCTTTCTCTAGTTGCTTTAGATGTAAGGGTAGATTGTTTGAGGTAAGATTATATTGCTATAAACTTCTCTATTAGAATAGCTCACACTAATGAATATCTGCCAGAACTGCTGCCACTAGCATCTTTGTCCCCAGAATGAGGCACAGCTATCTCCACAGGAGATCCTACAATACTGGAAGGTAGTATACAGTCTCTTATGACATCCCTGCTTTTATCCCTGGGTCCTGGTGCACATGAGACCTTGTGTGTGACCTCCAAAAGTGGAGTTTCTGTTTCTCCAAGTCTGATGGAAATCCTGCAGTCAAACCCTGCTAGCCTTCAAATCCAGATTCTCTGGGGGCTCCTCTTCCCATTACCAGACCCCCAGGCTGGGAAGCCTTTTGCTGGGTTCAGACTGATGAGTCCTGTTGGAGGACTTCTTTGGTATAATTATTTTCCAGTTTGTGGGTTACCTAAACAATGGATATGGGACTTGATTTTTTTGCTACCATTTGACCCAACAATCCTACTCCTGAGCACGTATCTAGAGATAACTATAATTTGAAAAGATTATGCACCCAATGTTCATTGCACTGCTGTTTACAATAGCCAACACAGGGAAACAACCTAAATATCCATCAACAGAGGAATGGACAAAGAAGGTGTGGTACATATATGCAAGGGAATATTCCTAAGCCATAAAAATGAGATAATGCCATTTGCAGCAACACAGATGGACCTAGAAATTATCATACTAAATGAAGTAAGTCTGACAGTGGGAGACATATCATGTGATCTCTCTCATAAGTGGAATCGAACTTGAAAAAGTGATAAAACTGAACTTACTTACAAAATAGAAACAGATGCACAATTATCAAAAACAAACTTTTGGTTACCAGAGGGGAAATTTGGGAGAGTGGATAAATCAGGATCTTGGGATGAATACACAACACCTCTGTATATAAGATAGATGGCCAACAAGGACCTATTTTGTAGCACAGATAACTCTACTCAATGATCTATGATGACCTATATGAGAAAAGTTTCTAAAAAAGAATGAATGTATGCGTGTGTATGTATATATTGAAACATTTTGCTATATACCTGAAACTAATACAACATTGTAAATCAGCTATACTCCAATAAAATTAAATATTAAATAAATTATTTTATGTGGGATGCTCAAGTCTCAGTAGGGGCCTAGTCTAGGTAGGTAGAATGTGGGGTCTCCAGAAATGCTATCAGGGTACAGTTGGAGCTCTTAGAGTGCACTTTGTTACTGTGGGTGTGTGTGGACAGTAGGTATATTTGAAGGACAAAGAGAAGATGGATTGAGGTACCCTGAGCAGTAGAGGTGGCTCAGAAAGTGAAAGAATCAGGCCCCAGGCCCTGGAAGCACTATCATACTTCTCAGACAAAGCCAGATCTCACAGGATGTACAGGGGTTGCACATACTACATATAAAAACATAAACCCCAATGATGGGGGATGCCTCACCCTCTGCACCCACCCTATTACCTGCTTAGAGAACTTGAGGCTGGGTTAGGTCTTTGGAAGGATTCTGGCCCAGAGGCTATAGAATCCTCTGGTGGAGGATTCTCTGGAGGCTATATCCCCTCTGGCAGGGGAGGGTCCACCTGAGGCTAGAATGGGGCCTTAGCAACAACAGAAGGTGTCCCTCCACCCCTACCCTTGAGGGACAAGGGACCCTGCAGGTTATTGGAACTCATGATCGCATTCACATGGAGGAAGCTGAAACCATTTGTGACTCTGCTGGTAAGCAATGAACCACAGATGGGTCAATGCTACTGGGAGGGATACGTTTAAGGTCAGAGAAATGAAGTCACTCTGCTTTCCACACTCCTGCCCTCCAACCTTTCAGCAGGCCTGCCACTGGTGAAACCTAGTCAAAAGTTAGCTAAGAAAGGTACCCTACAGGTGTCAGGCCCCACTGAAGACAGAACAGAGCAGAGCAGAGCACAGGGGTGTGGTGGATGCCTCTCAGGGCTGGCAGGCCTGGCAACTGAAAATGCCTAGTAAGAAAATTCTTCTAACAGAACACATTTTTGAACATTTAATTCAATAAAGCTTCCCACCTCTCCCTGCCTTTTTTTCTAGGATTCTGGATAGTGGGACCAGTGTGTATTTTAAGTACGAAACAGTGATTCAAATATGAAAAAGGCTTTAGAAGGAATTCTCCAGTACATGAAGAAGCTTGATTCAAAAAGGTAAGGTTGTGGCAGTAGAAGAAAGGAAATACTTTTGGAAAATTATCAGAGGATAATTTAGAAATTGGGATTAAGAAAGAAATGTCCTATGGTTTATATTCTCATTTTTTTGCCAGCCCAACAATACCCAGGGAACAAATTTGTTTTAATTGGTAGTTATGTTTTCTATGTAAGATAAACAAGGAATAAGCAGAAAGTGATTGCACTCATTCAAGTTTTTAGGTGAATTAGAAATAAAAACGAAATGTTCTTTCTGCTATCCTGAGAAGAAAATGCCCTTCAAATAGAGAGAGATCTGGAAAAAACTGTATCAAATAAGAAGCCTCTGTAAATATAGAAGCTCAGTTGGTATTTTTCAAGCTGCTTAATGCTGCTGACTGGACATCTTTACATGACAAACACCAGATGGAAAAATCAGTTGAGAGTCACAAGCTGAAGATGACTTCATTATAAAATGATCATTTACTCATAATTATCCAGAAAAGCCCAAAACCCTACAGTGCTTTTGTAATAACATTTGTGTTACCAAAATATAGCAAGAGTATACTTTTGCTAAAAGTTTACATTCTAATCTGTGAGAGAAACTTAATTATTCTAATATGATAAACACATAAAATGCTTGTCTAATTTTAAAATTGGAATTTCAATTTCCAGTAACACATTTCCCCATTTATAGTTGTTCTCCTAAACTGCTGTTTACAAAAATACTGTAATAACGTAGCTTTTCTGATTAACCAAACAACTGATGATCAAGAAGACAAAGTGACTGGCTTAGTCTCATCCTATGTAAACAAAAAGCTTATTTTTTTTCTCTATAGCTGTGCATAACAATAAGATGCTTTTAATAAGTTTTAAAGACCTAGACCCAAAATCAATTTAGCAAATGCCTCTTCCAGTGACCACACATCATGACATGTTTGCATTGCTCTTTGGTGATAAACAAAATAAAAAGATCTATCAATGAAACTTAAATAAGGGAGATTGGTTGCAAAAACTGCAACATTCTAAACTTTAGTACTATACAGTCAACAGTTTGAAACAGCTCTTCCAACTAAACATAGTTGGATTGTTTCTCCAGAGAGGAAAAATTAATAGCTAAAAATCATGACCTTTTGCTTTTGACATAAATTCTAAGAAGTGAAATGCAATTGGAAAACTGGTAAAACCTTAAATTATTGCCATAGAGCAGAATAATAACCATAGATCTACAGTAACTAAATACATACACCCAATCTCGGGTCACACATTTCCTCTCAAGCTTATATTATAGCTGACCCAGTGAATGTACCGTTCCATGTTTTTATTCCAACTGTACTGCTGCAAAATAAAACCTCAGTTGCTGACTCCCTAGATAATGCAAATTGTATATATGTATGATTTCCAGAGAAAATAAACCTTAATAAGTATAGAAAATTTGTTTTATCTGACATTTTAATAGCCCGTACTTAGAAGTTACTTTGCACAGGCATTACTTCAAAATATTACAATTCCAAATCTTGAGGAACAGATATTGATGGCTTCCACTATATGTTTGATAAAATTAGAAAATTATCACAAAATGTTGGCATATATATAAGTTTTTTGAAAGAGAAATATGTATCTTTTGTTATAGACCATGACTTTTAGCAACAATTTATCACATTATCACTACTAAAAGTACAAATGAATTTATAGCTTAATTATAATACAACATAATATGATCATATCATTTATAATCCATTTATGATTATAATAAAATATCAGACATATGCAAATACCAGAAACAAGTCAAATCAGTAACTTTTTAATTACCTTCAACCATGCTTCTGATAAAGGAATAATTAAATTAATACCTGTATACCAAATGAGTTTGCAATAAAGAGTTAATGGCCCTTTTCACTACAATGTAAAAATGTAAATCCAAATAGTATTCAGTGACACAGAAGAGCTCATCAGGCTGCACTCTTCATAGCCCTTTAAGAATAAGAGCTATAATGTTATAAATTCAGGAGGAAAAGGATATCCCAGGATGAGAGAACTGATGAGTAACAAGCCAATATACTGATGCATTAATAAAAAACCTTCCTGTAAAAATGAAACATACTTTTTCATAAATTCCATAATCTTGGCTAAACATTTTATATGAAAATTGTCTTTAGCTTCCAAAACAGAGGGGAAACACACACACACACACACACACACACACACACACACACACTCTCTCATTTAGTTCATCTTTATGATCTTCATATTCTAGTCCTGTAACATGCCTCAGCCTTTGAACTTCAAATATCACATCCATTCATTGGTTATGGGCATGTCATCACATCTGTTTATTGGCTATAGGCATGTCTCAGTTTTAAAATTAAAAGAAAATATTAAAGGAGAATTTCTATTTGTTGGCCTTCTCTTAAATTTTATTATTTTATTTGCAAGAGATTTAAGATGCCATAATTCTCTTAGGAAGAGAAATATATCATTAATTTTAAATGTGCATGTTATTAATAAATTATTTCAAGATAATGAGCTGTTATTAACCTGAGCATTTAACTCTCTATTCTTAACTTTCAAGATGATATACTTGAAAATAGACAATTTTCTCCTTCTGAAGCCTATATTTAAAAAATGACACAACATGCACAAAATGAATAAATGCAGAGAACCAAAGAGGACATGTGGATATCATCATAGATATTTCAGTGAGGTTTTGGAAGACCAAAAACAGAGGGAAGTGTGTAAGTCAAAAAATAGAGTGGAATTTACTAGGAGAAGTTTCCTATCTCTGAGAGATGAGTCAACTTTGCCATGAGACCACTGAAGTGTCTTTGGGCTCAGAGGTGATTAGATGGAGGGAGAAAGAAGTAACTCTGGGAGAAAGTAATCATTTAAGGGTCAATTTGAAATGGTTGTGCTAAGTTGCACTGAGTCTCCTTACACAGAGCCTAGGTAGTCCAGAATTTGTCTTTTGGGGAAACAACAGCAGCATGCTTTTTACTAAAGCAGTTAAATGAGACATCTGGTGGGAGATACAGTAAGAAACTAATGGGGATATTGAAACCTTGAATAAAGCTCTAATTGTTTTGATGTGTGACATGTAGCTCACACCTTGCTTGGTAAATCTACGTAGATACCAGGTGTTGCTAATGGTAAAGAATCTGCCTGTCAAAGCAGGGATGCAAGAGATGTGGGTTCAATCCCTGAGTCAGGAAGATCCCCTGGAGGAGGGCATGGCAACTGACTCCACTATTCTTGCCTGCAGAATCCCATGGACAGAGGAGCCTGACAGGCCACAGTCCATTTGGCTGCATAGAGTCAAACATAGTTGAAGTGACTTAGCACACATGCACCTTACTCAAATGCACAAGTACTACAGTCTATTCATGGGAGGAGCATAAATAGAACCATTTGTACATTTATAAATTTGCCAAAGAAAACCATATGTGCTAACCATTCTTTGTTCTTAAGTGTGAAAATTAAGATCCTCAGATCTGAAAAAATTAAGAGCCTCAATGAGAAATACCAAGATAAACATAAAAGCTGACTGTAGAGGAAAGAAGATAACAAGTAAGAAAAACATCTGAGGATAAATGTGCTTAGGTGATTAGATTTAAATTTGACACAAAAGAAAGAAGAGGAAAAAGAGGAGGAGGGGTTCTGTCCCAGTATGTAGAGTAGAAAGATTAACAAAAACTATGAGGAAAAAATACAGAGTTCTAGAAAAAGAAAATTAGGAGGAAAGCAGGGGAGGAATTATTCAATATCAGAAGGATAAAGGGAGAGAGAATATGAACTAAAGTTAGAAGTCTAGAGTTAATGATTCAACAAATGCCCAATATCCAATGAAATATATTTTCTTCAACTATCTTTGTGAAAAGTGTAAAAATGCCAAGGATAAAGTTACTGTAGGTTTCCAAAGAAAAGAAACAACTTATTTAAATAAATCAAACTGAGACTGAAATAGAAAATGTCAAATGACCTAACTTACCACTTAAAAGAGTTAGAAAAGGAGAGGGCAAAAAAAAACATAAAGTCAGCAGAAGGAAGGAAATAATAAAGATCAGAGTAAATCAGAGATTTAAAAAACGGGTAAAAAATCAATAAAACCAAGAACTGGTTCTTTGAAAGGTAAACAAGATTGATTGACAAATCTCTGACTAGACTTGCCAAGAAGAAAAGAGAGAAGACACAAATAAAATAAGAAATGAAAAGGAGACATAACAACCAAATACTGCAGAAACACAAAAAATAAATAAGGGAATACTATGAACAATTATATGGCAACAAATTCACAATTTAGAAGAATGGACAAGCTTCTAGAAACATCATATGTGTGTTAGTTGCTCAGTCATGTTCAACTCTTTGCAACCCCATGGACTGTAGCCCATCAGACTCCTCTGTCCATGGAATTCTCCAGGCAAGAATTCTGGAGTGGGTTGCTGTTCCCTTCTCCAGGGGATCTTCCCAACCCAAGGATCAAACCCAGGTCTCCTGCATTGCAGGCAGATTCTTTACCATCTGAGCCACCAGGGAAGCCCCAGAAACATACAGTCAAACAAAATCAAATCAAGTAGAAATAGATAATTTAAATAAACTTATCACTAAAAATGAAATCAGATCAGATGAGATCAGTTGCTCAGTCGTGTCCGACTCTTTGGGACCCCGTGAATTGCAGCATGCCAGGCCTCCCTGTCCATCACCAACTCCTGGAGTTCACTCAAACTCATGTGCATCGAGTCAGTGATGCCATCCAGCTATCTCATCCTCTGTCGTCCCCTTCTCCTCCTGCCCCCAATCCCTTCCAGCATCAGAGTCTTTTCCAATGAGTCAACTCTTCGCATGAGGTGGCCAAAGTACTGGAGTTTCAGCTTTAGCATCATTCCTTCCAAAGAAATCCCAGGGCTGATCTCCTTCAGAATGGACTGGTTGGATCTCCTTGCAGTCCAAGGGACTCTCAAGAATCTTCTCCAATCTGTAATTTAAAACTTCCCTACAAACAAAAGTCTAGGACTAGGTTTCATAGGTGAATTCTACCAAATATACAAAGAAGAACTTATACTTATCCTTAATTCTCTAATAGATTATAAAGAAGGGAACACACTCAAAGACATTATCTGAAGCCAGCATCACCCTGATATCAAAACCAGACAAAGGCACTATCAAGAAAGAAAATTATAAGTCAGTAGCTGTGATAAATATAGATGCAGAAATTCTCAAAAAATATTAGCAAAGAAATTTAACAACACATAAAAAGAATCATACACCATGATTAAACAGGATTTATCTCAGGGATGCAGTAATTATTCAATATCTGTAAGATGAAAGCACAATCTATGGAATAAGAGAAAATATTTGAAAAATTTTTGACTGATAGGGCTATACGAATAGCTCATACAACTCAATGAATAAAAACTAACCTAATTGAAATATGGGCAGAAGACCTAAATAAGCATTTCTCCAAAGAAATACAAATGGCCAAGAGGCATGTCAAAAAATGCTCACTATCATTAATTATTAGAGAAGGCAAATCAAAGCTACAAATGAGCTACCATCTTGCACTGGCCATCATTAACAACTCTACAAATAACAAATGCTGGAGAGAGAGTGAATAAAAGGGAACTCTCCTACACCATTGGTGGGAATATAAGTTGGTACAGACCCTATGGAAAACTGTATGGAGGTTCCTAAGAAAACTAAAAATAGAATAACCTTATAATCTAGAAAACCTACTCCTGGGCATACATCCAGAAAAAAACTCTAGTTCAAAGAGATACATGTACCCTATGTTCATAGCAGCTTTATTCATAATAGCTAAGACGTAAGCATATTTTAATTTCATGGCTGCAGTCACCATCTGCAGTGATTTTGGAGCCCCAAAAAATAACATCTGCCACTGTTTCCCCATCTATTTGCCATGAAGTAATGGGACTGGATGCCATGATCTTCGTTTTCTGACTATTGAGCTTTAAGCCAACTTCTTCACTCTCCTCTTTCACTTTCATCAAGAGGCTCTTTAGTTCTTCTTCACTTTCTGCCATAAGGGTGGTGTCATCTGCATATCTGAGGTTACTGATATTTCTCCCGGAAATCTTGATTCCAGCTTGTGCTTCTTTCAGCCCAGCATTTCTTATGATGTACTCTGCATAGAAGTTAAATAAGCAGGGGGACGATATACAGCCTTGACATACTCCTTTTCCTATTCGGAGCGTCTATTGTTCTGTGTCCAGTTCTAACTATTGCTTCCTGACCTGCATACAGGTTTCTCAGGAGGCAGGTCAGGTGGTCTGGTATTCCCATCTCTTTCAGAATTTTCCATAGTTCATTGTGATCCACACAGTCAAAGGCTGTTCAAATGCTTGGAAGCATGGTTGAAGTGGTTAAATTTTTCACCAATGTCTACTTGCATAATTTGTAACATTTTTTTAGCAAAACTAAGGAACTTATTACATTAGTTGAAATGATTTCACTGTGCAAACTTTGCTTGTCAGTTGACAGAGAAGATTCTGATGATTCTCAAGATTTATGATAATTTCCAAGACATTTAATCTGTTAATTAAAGAGGATTTGGGAGACAGATGGGCCAACTTGGCCTAACTGGTTCAAAATGCACTGCTTTAAAAACTGCTAAATACGGAATTGAGTAAATATAAACATTCTCCACATTGAGCACAAGGCCCATGTGTGGTCCTTGGATCAGGAACATAGTGTCAAGTCAATGGAGCAAATTTTCATAAAGTAAAATATAGAAACTTTATACTATATATATATATATATATATATATATATATATATATATATAAACAGTTAACAAAAGTTAGCTATTGACCCATGTTCTTGATGTACTATTAACTGCTTTAAGCCAGTAATCAGTCTGAACTGGATCCATATAAGCGGTTTTAAGAACTGATCTAACTATGATATTTGGTCAGAAACATTGGTCTAGTACATGACAGTGAGTGTTACTGATTCCTTTCAATCTCTCCTGATTTCACCAGTGGTTATAAGAAATGAGATTCATGTGTTAACCATAATATAAATAAATACACACACACACATATATATATATTTGTAAACATGAAAAAGGTCCTGTTAATCTACTGCAATGACTAGAATCCACACATGACTCTTGAGAACTTATAAATTAGAGGCTAGTACTCTTGCCTGGAAAATCCCACGGATGGAGGAGCCTGGTAGGCTGCAGTCCATGGGGTTGCTAAGAGTCGGACACGACTGAGCAACTTCACTTTCACTTTTCACTTTCATGCATTGGAGAAGGAAATGGCAACCCACTCCAGTGTTCTTGCCTGGAGAATCCCAGGGATGGAGGAGCCTGGTGGGCTGCCATCTATGGGGTCACACAGAGTCGGACACGATTGAAGTGACTTAGCAGCAGCAGCAGCAGTTGCCTAAAAACTAGTGTTCTCCAGAGCAGACCTGCTCATTGCACTTTTGTACTATTTAAAGTATGTTAGAAAAATTTTAATCTAATGGTATATTTGAAAAAGGAAAGACATTTAAAAACATGAATTTAGCCCTTATAGAATTTAATTTTTTGGATGATTCTATCAATACAAAGAAATACAGGAAAATAACAGAATGGGAAAGACTAGAGACCTCTTCAAGAAAATTAGAAATACCAAGGGAACATTTCATGGAAAGATGGGCTTGATAAAGGACAGAAATGGTATGGATCTAACAGAAGTAGAAGATATTAAGAAGAGGTGGCAAGAATACACAGAAGAACTGTACAAAAAAGATCTTTACAACCCAGATAATCACGATGGTATGATCACTCACCTAGAGCCAGATATTCTGGAATGTGGAGTCAAGTGGGCCTTATAAAGCATCACTATGAACAAAGCTAGTGGAGGTGATGGAATTCCAGTTGAGCTATTTCAAATCCTGAAAGATGATGCTATGAAAGTGCTGCACTCAACATGCCAGCAAATTTGGAAAATGCAGCAGTGGCCGCAGGACTGGAAAAGGTCAGTTTTCATTCCAATCCCAAAGAAAGGCAATGCCAAAGAATGCTCAAACTACTACACAATTGCACTCATCTCACATGCTAGTAAAGTAATGCTCAAAATTCTCCAAGCAAGGCTTTAGCAATACGTGAACCATGAATTTCCAGATGTTCAAGCTGGTTTTAGAAAAGGCAGAGGAACCAGAGATCAAATTGCCAACATCCGCTGGATCATTGAAAAAGCAAGAGAGTTCTAGAAAAACATCTATTTCTGCTTTATTGACTGTGCCAAAGCCTTTGACAGCATGGATCACAATAAACTGTGGAAAATTCTGAAAGAGATGGGAATATCAGACCACCTGGCCTGCCACTTGAGAAACCTATATGCAGGTCAGGAAGCAGCAGTTAGAACTGGACATGGAACAACAGACTGGTTCCAAAGAGGAAAAGGAGTATGTCAAAGCTGTATATTGTCACCCCGCTTATTTAACTTCTATGCAGAGTACATCATGAGAAATGCTGGGCTGGAAGAAGCACAAGCTGGAATCAAGATTGCCGGGAGAAATATCAATAACCTCAGATATGCAGATGACACCACCCATATTGTAGAAAGTGAAGAGGAACTAAAAAGTCTCGATGAAAGTGAAAGAGGAGAGTGAAGAAATTGGCTTAAAGCTCAACTTTCAGAAAACTTAGATCATAGCATCTGGTCCCATCACTTCAAGGGAAATAGATGGGGAAACAGTGGAAACAGTGTCAGACTTTATTTTTGAGGGCTCCAAAATCACTGCAGATGGTGACTGCAGCCATGAAATTAAAAGATGCTTACTCCTTGGAAGGAAAGTTATGACCAACCTAGATAGCATATTGAAAAGCAGAGACATTACTTTGCCAACAAAGGTCCATCTAGTCAAGGCTATGGTTTTTCCAGTGGTCCTGTATGGATGTGAAAGTTGGACTATGAAGAAAGCTGAGTGCCAAAGCATTGATGCTTTTGAACTGTGGTGTTGGAGAAGACTCTTGAGAGTCCCTTGAACTGCAAGGAGATCCAACCAGTCCATTCTAAAGGAGACCAGTCCTGGGTGTTCACTGGAAGGACAGATGCTGAGGCTGAAATCCAATAATTTGGCCACCTCATGCGAAGAGTTGACTCATTGGAAAAGACTCTGATGCTGGGAGGGATTGGGGACAGGAGGAGAAGGGGACAACAGAAGATGAGATGGATGGATGGCATCACTGACTGGATGCACATGAGTTTGGGTGAACTTTGGGAGTTGGTGATGGACAGGGAGGCCTGGTGTGCTGCGATTCATGGGGTCACAAAGAGTCGGACATGACTGAGCAACTGAACTGAACTGAACTGATACTTATCCTGATGTAAAGATGCTAGCAGACCATTTCAGACAAGAAGGATTTTCAAATACAGTTTCTTCTTTTTCGAATCTGTACAGTGCTTTGCAGATAAAGCTTGTAAGGCAGATATTATAACTAGAATTCCAGTTTAGAAATGCAAACTAAGATGTTTGTAAAGATGTTAGCAGACCATTTCAGACAAGGATTTTCAAATACAGTTTCTTCTTTTTCAAATCTGTACAGTTCTTTGGAGATAAAGCTTGTGAGGCAGATATTATAACTAGAATGCCAGTTTAGAAATGCAAACTAAATTGAGTAACAAGAAATTATCTGACCACTCTCATGTATGGTAATCTATCATTAAATACCTGGACATCTGAGTCAGGGTTATAAAATAGGAGGAATTATAAAAATGGTCTACAGTTTGCTAAGGAGATTGCGATGCATTTTGAGTGCTTCATCTCATTTAGTCCTGTGCACAAATTCCTGAGGTGAATAGTTTTGAGTATTTCACGTATCAGGGGAAAAGGCCACAGACTGGTAAGTGACCACAGACTGGTAAGTGTCTTACCCAGGCCACACTCAGAGACTGAGTGTCTGAAACAAGATTTGAACTGAGGTTTTCTGGCTAGAGTACATAGTCTTTCCTTAGTCTCTCTCTGCTTCCAGAAATAGAATTTCGAGAATGTACTGGAAACATAATTTCCCAGCATCAGAGTCTTTTCCAGTGAGTCGGTTCTTCACATCAGGTGGCCAAAGTATTGGAGTTTCAGCTTTAGCATCAGTCCTTCCAATGAATATTCAGGACTGATATCCTTTATGATTGACTGGTTGGATCTCCTTGCAGTCCAAGGGACTCAAGTGCCTTCTACAACACCACATTTCAGAAGCATCAATTCTTCAAGGCTCAGCTTTCTTTATAGTCCAACTCTCACATTCATACATGACTACTGGAAAAACCGTACCTTTGACTAGATGGACCTTTGTTGATAAAGTAATGTATCTGCTTTTTAACTGTCTAGGTTGGTCATACTTTTGCCTGGAAAATCCCATACATGGAGGAGCCTGGTAGGCTGCAGTCCATGGGGTCGCAAAGAGTCGGACACGACTGAACGACTTCACTTTCACTTTTCACTTTCATGCATTGGAGAAGGAAATGGCAACACGCTCCAGTGTTCTTGCTTGGAGAATCCCAGGGACGGGGGAGCCTGGTGGGCTGCCGTCTCTGGGGTCACACAGAGTCGGACACGACTGAAGCAGCAGGTTGGTCATAGCTTTTCTTCTAAGGAGAAAGCCTCTAATTTTCTGTCCCCTTAATTTTATTTTTCTTTACAGCACTTTATAGTATTTACACTGATATACTGTATCTTATTCTGCCTTTTTTTTAAAAAATGTGTAGTCCCACTAGAGTGTAAACTCCATAAGAACATGGATTGTGTCTGTTTTGTTCACAGATATATTGTGAACATGACATGAGACAGTCATGAGACACTCAGTGGACATTTAGCTGGTGCTGGAAAAACATATTCTGAATGTATAAAAGATTTTATCTTATGTTACCACTTGGATATAAAATAGGTACTTTTACAAAGAGAGCTCAACCTGGTGCTCCGTGACAACCTAGATGGGTGGGATGGAGTGGAAAGCAGGAGGGAGATTCAAGAGGATGGGAACATATATGTACCTATGGCTGATTCATGTTGATGTATGGCAGAAACCAATACAACCTTGTCAAACAATTATCCTCCAATTTTAGGAACAAAAAAAGAAATAGTTATTTTTACACTTGAATAGCCATGGACAGTACCTTTAAAACAAACCAGATGTTGATGCTAAGTAGAAATGGTTGGGAGAAAGTGGAAGGTTCCCCACAATGTGTATAACTTTGGGAAAGAAATACTTGAAGATTATACCCAACAAAGGCTTACAGAGGGAGCAGGAGGTAAACCAATATTTTACAATACAATATTTTAAAATATTAAGTAAATGAGAGTCACTCAGTTGTGTCCAACTCTGCAACCCCATGGATTATACAGTCCATGGAATTCTCCAGGCCAGAGTACCAATGTGGGTAATGTTCCCTTCTCCAGGGGATCTTCCCAACTCAGGGATCAAACCCAAGTCTCCTGCATTGCAGGCAGATTCTCTATATAAAGGCGGATCATTTATTCTAAAGTCTCATGTCTTTGTACATTGTGGCTATAGTAACCAGCAACGTAATCTTGCATTATCATCTCGATGTACAAATGTATTTCAGTTCTCTATATTACTACAAGAGGGATCTACCTCAGCACCAGCCTAATATTAAATGTGTCAGTTTCCTTCCTGTTACCTACTCTTAGATTTTGCTGCATTTTACACTTAATATTAAAAGTTTCTTAGAATATGCTCTTACAATGGAAAACTATATTCTATGCAATTTTTCTTTGCACTGGTGTTTTAAATGTTATAATACTGAAAATACATTGAAAGCCTATGCTAGCATATAAGCACAGGCTGCAGAGTTTTGTTTTTCAAAGATGTATTATACAGCAATGGTACATGGAGGACATAATTTCTCACACAGTACAGACTTAAGGAGTTGAAAGAATAGTGCTTTACGGTGGGGCTTCGAGTAGTGTAAACGTAACTAAGATTACTATTTATTTCACTTGCCCAATTTGATCAACTGGTGAAATTTACTAGCTGATCATAGAGCTAAGAGGGTAATAATGATTATTAACAGCAACAAAGGAGTTTCAGAGAAACTAAACAAAATGAAATACACTTTAATTTGATGTTGCTCTAGAGTCTGGAAAAGTAAGTAGTATATATTTATGCTGGCTAAAAAATGAGCCAAAACACCACAACCTTCAGTCAATTGCATTATAAAATAGAATGTATATAGTTACATTAAGATGGTAGTACATGCCACTTACATGCTACTTAAAATCTCACATTGTTACATGGTACCACAATCCATAGCCTTACAGCAAAACAACTAAATGTAAATAACTAAAATCTCCAAGAGTCAAGATGAAGAATTATGTGGTGAAACTCACGAGCACCTGTATTTTGTCACCTCAAAAGTTACAATTCCATTCCTACTTCTAGGGCTGGAAGCAAGTAGCTATGGATTAGACAACACTGTGTGAATGAGTTTCTTTTGCTACAGTCATATGTCTCATCTTATAACCAATATGTCAATGTACACAGGAAAGTCAAACTACCTGGGTCTAATTCCTGAACTCAGGATTTACTACAATTAATTGTGTTACTTTGAGGAAACAAAAAAACATTTTTGGACCTTGGTTTATTATTTGTAGGAAAGAGAACATAACAGTTTCTGCTGCCTTGGGTTGCTGTGAAAATTAAGTAACAAAATCTTTGAAAAGTTCTAAATTCTTACCTTGCAGTGTAGTCACTGTAGTAAGCACTCAAAAACTGTTAAATGTTTTTATTCATACCCAAGGCAACATATTCTCAGAGCATTATCACTAAGTTGTATGCTCAACAAATCTGCTTTGTTCCTAATACCTTTGTCCTATTATATAGAAACATGCTTGGAAACTCCAAAAACATTCCATGCTAGGTTTACACCAAATTTAGTTTATCTATATGGGCATTCTTTTTCATATATCTTTTTTAGAATTACTAGTCTTATTGCCCTATACATCTTGCTGACCTATTGTAGAACGTAGAGTGACAAAATTTTAGATGAATGAAAAATTCCAATTTTAGACACTTTTGGTAAGCATCCATCTATAACTAAGACCTATTTAAGTGGGATATAACCAATCCTTACAGAAGTACTTTTTAAAATTTTTGGTAAACATTTCTCATCTACTCTGTTTCCATTGCTATGGCCATGTTTCCATCTCACTCTTTCTCTGTTCATTCCTTTCAATTCACATATTAACTGAAAACAAATATTACTATATGGCACCCCACTCCAGTACTCTTGACTGGCAAATCCCATGGACAGAGGAGCCTGGTAGACTGCAGTCCATGGGGTTGCTAAGAGTCAGACAGGACTGAGGGACTTCACTCTCACTTTTCACTTTCATGCATTGGACAAGGAAATGGCAACCCGCTCCAGTGTTCTTGCCTGGAGAATCCCAGGGATGGGGGAGCCTGGTGGGCTGCCGTCTATGGGGTCGCACAGAGTCGGACATGACTGAAGAGACTTAGAAGCAGCAGCAGCAACCCATAATTAAGACAATTCAGTAACTGCCCATTGATCTAAAGATAAACACTGTAAGACCTTTCAGGTCTATCTCCTTCCAGTTGCTTTGGCTTCTGGAAACAGGATCACCACTGCTTCCTGCTCTCAGCCTTGCTTGCTCCCCTTCAATCCCTCCAGCCCACTGTGACTTTCCTGCTACCAGATTGTGCAAGTGCTCTTTATTTCTGATTTCTCTCAGAGCTCTTTTCTTCCTCTTCTCCAAGGTCATATTCCATAAAGCAAGCAGTGGCAACACTCTGTTTCTCCTATATATGTATTGTGTGTGTGTGCGTGTATAAGTGTGTCTTGAAAATAATGAAATACCCCTCCCTAATTAAACTGTAAGCTTCATGAGGGCAGAAACTGTATCTGTCTTTGTGCTGCTTTTTTTTAAAATATAAATTTATTTATTTTAATTGGAGGTTAATTACTTTACAATATTGTATTGGTTTTTTTATATTCAGTGCATGGCATAATCCCTGGCATACACTAACAAAACTATGTTGAATGTCCAATAATATCTGATAATATACATATAATACAATATATGTATTGAATATCTGATAATATTATATCTGATAATATATAGCATGCTGTGGTTAGTCACACAGTCATGTCCGACTCTTTGTGACCCCATGAACTGTAGCCCACCAGGCTCCTCTGTCCATGGGGATTCTCCAGGCAAGAATATTGGAGTAGGTTGCCATGCCTTCCTCCAGAGGATTTTTCCAACCCAGGGATCGAACCCAGGTTTCCCACATTGCAGGCAGATTCTCTACTGTCTGAGCCACCAGGGAAGCCCAAGAATACTGGAGTGGGTAACCTATCCCTTCTCCAGGGGATCGTCCTGACCCAGAGATTGAACCGGGTCTCCTGATTTGCAGGCAGATCTTTACTAGCTGAGCTAACAGGGAAGCCCAGTGAAAGTGTTAGTCACTCAGTTGAGTCTGACTCTTTGAGACCTCTATGGACTGTAGCCCACCAGGCTCCTCTGTCCATGGAATTCTCCAAATTACTGGTGTGGGTTGCCATTTCCTTCTCCAAGATAGTAGGATAGCTGCTTTTTTTTTTTTTTTTTAACATGAAATGTGAACACCTCCGAATGCCTTCTAAATATCTTCACTTAGGAATTCCTTGATCAGAATATACATGTAGTTTACTTTTATTTACTCTACATCAGCTAAATAACATCTTTCATATAGCAGATTTTTATTAGCTGCCTTAATTATTTTCCAAATAACATGGGATAAATAAGCAAATCAAAACTCAGTGCACAGTTAATTTTGATAAATACACTGCAAATTTGAAGTTTTTTTTTGCCACAACAACACAACTTTTCAAACTACACATATTCCAGAAAATTTTGCTTACCAAGTTTCTTATAGCTGTCAAATTACATTGCCATTTCCCTGGTCAATTAAAATTTTGAATATTAAGTACTTTTTTTTTTTTTTACTCTTTGTTTTGAATTTGTTTTGAATTTAGCCTCATATTCAGTCAATAGTTATGTTCAAACATGATTTCTTTTCATCACTACTTCATTACTTTATAGATGTTCAACACTAAGGACACAGATATGTTTTCCTCCCACAAGAGATATTCTCTGCCCTTTACAATTCTCATTTCAGTCTCCTGAAAGTTCAGAGCACAAATCTCATTCCATTATATGTTATTATCTTTACAAAAATTTCCCTCTTTTATCAACCATTGATACCCATTGTCATAATATAGACTTGTTATTACCATTAGAACCCATCTGCAATATCAATTTTAAGCACCCAGCCCTAAAACCATCACATCCTATGTCTTAGCTATATCCCATTAATATCCTTTTCCAACAGTTGTTCCACCTCACTGGGAACTAAATGCCATGAATCCCACCAATTTCTCATGGGCAATCACCTTGCTTCTGTGTTTATTTCCTACCTCCCTCTATTAAATTCCACCATTTGCCATTATAATTTATCCTGAGAATCTGAGAATATACTCTTGTCTTAATCTTCCTCATAGTACTCATCTGGGAAAACCTCAAACCTGATTAAACCCAAACATCTGCTAAGTCTGTGTGTGGTAAAGAGATCCCCATGTTCTTCCCTTTCTTTGAGAGAAGCTGAGTGGTTTGCTTGCCCAACAGAAGTGTCATTTTTCTGTTCTTCTGAGACCAGGCCACAGGACACCTTGCATCTTTCCCCAAGATTTCTTGGAATACTTGCTCTTGGAAACCAGCTACCAAGCTGTGAGAAAGCCCAAGTGATCCTGTAGAAAAGCTTACGTGGAGAGGAACTACTGATCCAGCAATATTGGTCCACTGGGATCCTGGCGGGAGTCACCCACTTCCCAGTCTTGAGTAAGCCACTTTGGCAATGGGTCCTCCACACCACGTGAACTACCAAAGCTGATGCTGCACGAAGCAGAAATGAGCCATACTTTCTGAGCTCTGCTTAAAATTCACATCTGTGAGCAAAATAATCATTGTTGCAATTTTAAGCCATTAAGTATTGAAGTGGTTTGTTCAGTACTAATCAATAACCAGAATATCTTGCCTGCATGCATGCAGATTAACACCACTAGAGAAAAAAGCACAATCATGCTGACTGGCTTTGATTTAAATCTTGCTCACAAAACTGAAGCAGCTTTTAAGCCTTTCCAGCAGTAACACTGCATTGCCTTATCCACTTACTTTTTTAAAAGAATATCACCTATGTGCTTACTTTCTTACTTTCTTAAAAGAATGTATCTTATATTTTCCTCTCTCCTCAAACCTGAAAAACCTTTATTTTCCTTCATTTGCTAACCTCGTTTCCTGTTTTCTGATAAAGAAAAAGCAGTTGGCATGTAATTTGCACAACTTCCTATCATCGCTTCTACCTCCTAGTTGCTTATAGAACAAAATTTATTTTCTTTCTATTAATATTCCCACTCCTTCTCAGTCTGCTTTTTTGTCCTACCGCTTCTCCCTTTACTTGTATCTTTAGAATTCCTCAAGGGCAAATCCATGGACTCCTTCATCTCTACTCATACTCACTCTCTTGGTGTCCCCATTCAGTCTTACGGCTTTAAATACCACTGAAATGACACCACTTAATGTATAGACATAACTCAAAGATACTGTGGGGTTTGATTCAGATCATGGAAGTAAAGCAAATGTTGCAATAAAGGAAAGCACACAGATTTTTGGTTGCACAGTAATTATAAAAATTACGCTTATACTATACTGTAGTTTATTAAGTGGGCATAAACATTATGACTAAAAATGTATATACCTTAATTAAAAGATAATTTACTGCTAAAAAATGCTAACAATTATTTGACTCTTCCCCAAGTCACAATCTTTTTTTCTGGTAAAGGATATTGCCTCAATATTGATGGCTACTGATTGATTAGGGTGGTAGTAGTAGCTGAAGGTTCGGAGAAAACAATGGCACCCCACTCCAGTACTCTTGCCTGGAAAATCCCATGGATGGAGGAGCCTGGTGGGCTGTAGTCCATGGGATCGCTAAGAGTTGGACACAACTGAGCAACTTCCTTTTCACTTTTCACTTTCATGCATTGGAGAAGGAAATGGCAACCCACTCCAGTGTTCTTGCCTGGAGAATCCCAGGGACGGGGAAGCCTGGTGGGCTTCCGTCTATGGGGTCGCACAGAGTCGGACACGACTGAAGCGACTTAGCAGCAGTAGCAGCAGCAGCTGAAGGTTGGGGTGATTGTGGCAATTTGTTAAAGCAACAATGAAGTTTGCCAAATCTTCATTTTATGAACAATTTCTGCGTAGCATGCAATGCTGTTTGATAGCATTTTATACACAGAAGAACATCCTTCAAAGTTGGAGTCAATCCTCTCAAACCTTCTCTCTGCTTAAGCAACTGTTTATGTAATAGTCTAAACTATTTGCTGTCATTTCAACAGTCTTCACAGCATCTTCACCAGGAAAAGTTTCCATCTCAAGAAACCAATTGCTTCGCTTATTCATAAAAAGCAATCCCTAATCTATTCAAGTTTTAACATGAAACTGTAGCAATTCAGTCACTTTTTCAGGCTCCATTTCTAGTTCTAGTTTCTTGCCATTTCTAACACATCTGCAGTTAATTCCTCTGCTGAAGTCTTGAACCCTTCAAAGTCATGCATGAGGACTGGAATTAACTGCTTTCAAACTCCTGTTAATATTGATATTGTCACCTCTTACCATGAATAACAAATGTTCTTTATGGCAGCTAGAATGATGATTCCTAGAATTTTTTCAGTTTACTTTGCCCAGATCTACCAGAGGAATCACTAGTTATGACAGCATAAATACAAAATGTATTTATTAAATAATAAGACTTGAAAGTAAAAATTACTCATTGACCCATGGGTTGCAAAATGGGTGTTTTGTTAGCAGGCATGAAAACAACATTAATTTCATTAAACATCTTCAGCAGACCTCCTGAGTGTCCAGGTTTATTGTCAAAAAGGAGTCATACTTTGAAAGCAATTATTTTTTTCTGAGCAGTAGGTCTCAATAATGGGCTTAAAATATTAAGCAAACCATGCTGTCAACAGATAGTGTCATTCAAACTTTGCTGTTCCACTTATAGACTACAGGCAGAGTAGATTTAGCATAATTCTTAAGGGCCCTAGAATTTTCAAATATCCTACAAACCATGCTTCAACCTAGTCACCAGTGCATTAGCCACTAATAAGAAAGTCAATCTTTCCTTTGAAGTTTTGAAGCTCGGCATTGACATCTCCTTTCTGGCTATGAAAATCCTAGATAGCATCTTCCAATAGAAGGATATTTTGTCTGCATTGAAAACCTGTTGTTTACTATAGCCACCTTTGTTAATGGCCTTAGCTGGAACTTCTGGATACCTTGCTGTGGTTTCTTCATCAGCACTTGCTGTTTCACCTTGCCATTTGATGTTATAGAGACAGTTCCTTAAACTTCAGGAACCAACCTCTGCTAGTTTCAACCTTTTCTTATATAGTTCCCTCAACTCTCTCAAACTTTGTAGAATTGAAGAGAACTAAGGCCTTGCTTTGGGTTATGCTGTGACTTAAGGGATGGTTGTGGCTGGTTTGATATTCTATCTAGACCACTAAAACTTTCTGCATAGCAATAGTAAAGCTATTTATCTTATGATTTGTGTGCTCACTGGAGTAGCACTTTTGATTTCCTTCAGGAAATTTTCCTTTATATGCACAACTTGACTGTTTGGCACAAGAAGCCTAGCTTTTGGCCTGTTGCAGCTTTTGACATGCCTTCCTAATTAAGCTTAATCATTTCTAGCTTTTGATTTAAAATGAGAGATATATTACCCTTCCTTGTACTTGAACACTTAGAGACCATTACAGGATTATTGTAATGAGCCTAACTTCAATATTCTTGTATCTCAGAAATAGGGAGGCCTAAGGAGAGGGAACTCAATGGTCAGTGGAATAGTCAGAACACACACATTTATCAGTTAAATTTGCTGTCTTATATGGGCATGGTTCATGGTGCTCCCAAACAATTATAACAGTAACGTCAGCATAACAAATATAATAATAATGAAAAAATCTGAAATATTGCAAGAATTACCAAAATGTGACACTGAGATAGGAAGTAAGCAAATGCTATTAGGAAAAAAATGGTCCTGATAGATTTGCTGTAGGCAGGGTTGCCACAAGCCTTCAATTCCTACAAAAATCCAATGTCTGTGAAGTGCAATAAAGCAAAGTTCAATAAAAGGAGGTGTGCCTGCTTATCTCCAACCCTGATCTTTCCCCTAAATACCAGCCTATTGAAATATATGCACGATATTTACTTTACATCTTCACTTTGATGGAAAACCCACAGCTAAAACTTAACATGCCTCAGATTAAACTCTTTACAATATGCCTCTCAAAAGCTTGTCCACCAGCTTTTCCTATCTCAGTCAACCTCAAATTTTCATTTCTTCAGGTCTACCTATCAACCTTGCCATTATCTTTAAGTCTGCTCTTTCTTCCCTGTCCAATAAGAAATCCAGCAATGAATACTATCAACTTGATCATAAAAACAGATCCAGATCTGCCATGTCTATATCTACAGCTATGACTCTCTAAGATACCATCATTGGTCTCTGTGTTTCCTATATTAGGCTGTCAGTAGGGGGTTGGGAGAAAGGCAAGGTTTTTCTCAACACAACAGGCCATGAAATCATAAAAACTGTGGAATTAGATCATATCAGATCAGATCATCAGATCCCTCTTCTTAGCAACACCTTCCAGAGACTCCCTAACTTAGTAAAACCCAAAGTCCTAAAATGTCCAAAGAGTCTCGTGATCTGGCCCCTTCTGAATCATATCCCACTTAGACTTCCTTTCACCCACTCAAGTCTAGTTATTATGTTCACCTTGTTTTTCCAGAATTTCCAAGTTCTACATCTTGAGTTTTTGTGTTTGCTTTTTTCTGCCCAACCTAGAATCTTTTACTTGCTGTTGGTTTCCTCACATTCTTCAAGTCTTTTTCAAATGTAAATTCCTAATCACCCTATTGAAAATCAAAACATCCTCTGTCCTGTTCTCCGTGGTAGCCTTTATAGGTTAGTTTTCTCCACAAACCCTATCCCCATGTGGTAGGGGACATTCAGTTTTTCATCCTACCAACTCCCTACAATGCAAACACCATCATCTGTTTAGTCTGTTTTATAAACTGCGAAATCCCCATCATGCAGAGCAGTACAGGTGCACAAAAATATCTGCTTAATAAAAGAATGTACATGCATCAGTCTTACCTTCCTCCTAACTACAAATCCAGCTCCTTGTGGATCGGTCCCGTGCCACCTGGTTCACCAGTTACCCTCATGCTATCACACACACTTTTAAGGATATGGTAGTTACCAACTGAAGGCAGAATTCCAGAGAATAGCAAGGAGAGATAAGAAGCCCTTCTTAACTGAAGGATGCAAAGAAATAGACGGGGGAAAAATAGAATGGGAAAGACTAGAGATCGCTTCAAGAAAACTAGAGATATCAAAGTAATGTTTCATGCAAGGATGGGCACAATAAAAGACAGAAATGGTAAGGATCTGTCAGGCGAGTATATGTTCTTCAGTTTTTGTCTCATCACAACAAAGATTTGGAGTGACGGACATTAAAGCCCCTCAACATGTCACAGCTCTCGGGTCTTGGACAAACTGTGTTATAGCTCTCAGGTCTCGAATGGACCATGTTATAGCTCTTAGACAAATCAGTGTTACAGCTCAGTGTTACAGCTCTATTTTATTTAGAAGATGGCAGGAAAATCCATCTTTGAGGTGTGAGGGCACGTCAATCCAATGATGCAAAGAGAAGAACGCCCCAGCGTGCAGGAGAGAGAGAGAGAGAGCTAGGTTTGGCTCCTCTTTTTATATGTCTATCTCTCCCTGGGCCTGTCCTATGTAAATTGGGCCAGCCAGGAGTGTTGTTTGTTTTACCTGAGGTCTTCACTCTGGTCCCCCGACCTTTGTTCTATTTTCGGGAGCTTTTCCCTTCCTTGTCTTTTAGCCACCACCATTTTGGACTCCTTTTCCCTATTTTACCTACCTAACAGATCTAACAGAAGCAGAAGAGATTAAGAAGAGGTAGCAAGAAGACACAGAAGAATGTACAAGAAAGGTCTTAATTACCTGGATAACCACAATGGTTATCCTGGAGTATGAAATCAAGTGGGCCTTAGGAAGAATTACTATGAACAAAGTCAGTGGAGGTGATGGAATTCCAGTTGAGCTATTTAAAATCCTAAAAGATGATGCTATTAAAATGCTGCACTCAGTATGTCAGCAAGGCCACAGGACTGGAAAGTGTCAGTTTTCATTTCAATCCCAAAGAAGGGCAATCCAAAGAATGTTCAAATTATGGTACAATAGTGCTCATGTCACATGCTAGCAAAATTATGCTCCAAGTCCTTCAAACTATGCATCAGTAGTACATAAACCAGGAACTTCCAGATGAACAAGCTGGGTTTAGAATAGGCAGAAGAACCAGAGATCAAATTGCAAACATTTGTTAGGTCATGGATGATAGCTACGGAATTCCAGAAAAACATCTACTTATGAATTGAATACACTAAAGCCTTTGACTGTATGGATCACACAAACTGTGGAAAATTCTTAAAGAAATGGGAGTACCAGACCACCTTACCTGTCTCCTAAGAAACCTGTATGTGAGTCAAGAAACCACAGTTAGAACCGGACACAGAACAACTGACTGGTTCAAAATTGGGGAAGGAGTACGACAAGGCAATATGTTGTCACCCTGCTTATTTAACTTCTATGCTGAGTACATCATGAAAGATGCTGGGCTGGATGAATTCCAAGCTGGAGTCAAGACTTCCAGGAGAAATATCAACAACATCAGATATGCAGATAATAATACTTTGCTGACAGAAATCCAAGAGAAACTAAAGAGCCTCTTGATGAGGGTAAAATAAGAGAATGAAAGGCTGGTTTGTAATGCAACATTAAAAAAACTAAGATCATGTCATCCTGTCTCATCACTTCATGGCAAATAGAGGAAACAAATGAAAGTAGTGACAGATTTCATTTTCTTGAGCTCTAAAATCACTACAGACAGTGATTGCAGCCATGAAATTAAAAGACACTTGCTCCTTGGAAGGAAGACATTGAGAAACCTAGAAAGGATATTGAAAAGCACAGACATCACTTTGCCTACAAAGGCCTGTATAGTCAAAGCTATGATTTTTCTAGTAGTCATAGACTTGGGCCATAGAGAAAGCTGAGCACAGAGGAATTGATGTTTTTGAATTGTGGTGCTGGAGAAGACTCTTGAGAGTCCCTTGGACAGCAAGGATATCAAGCCAGTCAATCCTAAAGAAAATCAACTCTGAATATCCATTGCAAGAACTGATGCTGAAGCTCCAAGACTTTGGCCACCTTATGTGAAGAGCCGACTCACTGAAAAAGACCCTGATGTTGAGAAAGATTGAAGGCGGGAGGAGAAGGGGATGACAGAGGATGAGATGGTTAGATAGAATAAATGACTCAATTGACTACACTAAAGCCTTTGACTCTCTGGATCACAACAAACTGTGGAAAATTCTTAAAGAGATGAGAATATCAGACCACCTTATCTGCCTCCTGAGAAATCTATAATCAGATCAAGAAGCAACAGTTAGATCTGAACATGGTACAATGGACTGGTTCCAAATTGGGAAAGGAGTACATCAAGGCTGTATACTGTCACCCTGCTTGTTTAACTTATATGGAGAGTTCATCAGGCAAAATGCCGGGCTGGATGAAGCACAAGCTGGAATCAAGATTGCTGGGAAAGATATCAATAACCTCAGATATGCAGATGACACCACCCTTTTGGCAGAAAGAGAAGAGGAACTAAAGAGCCTCTTGAAGGTGAAACAAGAGAGTAAAAAAGCTTGTTTAAAACTCAACATTCAAAAAACAAAGATCATGGCATCTGGTCCCATCATTTCATGGCAAATACATGGGGAAAAAAACAGAAACAGTGACAGACTTTATTTTCTTGGGCTTCAAAATCACTGCAGATGGTGACTGCAGCCATGAAATTAAAAAATGCTTCTTTCTGGGAAAAAAAGCTATGACCAACCTAGACAGTTTATTAAAAAGCAGAGACATTATTTTGCCAACAAAGTCCATATATTCAAAGCTATGGAGAAGGCAATGGCACCCCACTCCAGTACCGTTGCCTGGAAAATCCCATGGACGGAGGAGCCTGGTAGGCTGCAGTCCATGTGGTTGCAAAGTGTCAGACATGACTGAGCAATTTCACTTTCACTTTTCACTTTCATGGATTGGAGAAGGAAACGGCAACCCACTCCAGTGTTCTTGCCTGGAGAATCCCAGGGACGGCAGAGCCTGGTGGGCTGCCATCTACGGGGTTGCGCACAGTTGGACACGACTTAGCAGCAGCAGCAGCAGCATGGTTTTTCCTATAGTCATGTATGGATATGAGAGTTGGACCATAAAGAAAGCTGAGCACCAAAGAATTGATGCTTTTGAACTGTGGTATTGGAGAAGACTTTTGAAAGTTCCTTGGACTGCAAGGAGATCAAACCAGTCAATCC
The DNA here is from genome assembly GCF_032452875.1 of Bos javanicus. Taxonomy (NCBI): domain Eukaryota; kingdom Metazoa; phylum Chordata; class Mammalia; order Artiodactyla; family Bovidae; genus Bos; species Bos javanicus. The sequence goes on along the minus strand of NC_083869.1, from coordinate 50,114,022 downwards.
TAAAGGAAATCAGTGTTGAATATTCATTGGAAAGACTGATGCTGAAGCTCCAATACTTTGGCCAGCTAACGTGAAGCACTAACTCATTAGAAAAGACCCTGATGCTGGGGAAAATTGAAGGCAGGAGGAGAAGGGGACAACAGAGATAAGATGGCTGGATGGCATCACCAACTTGAAGGACATGAGTTTGAGAAAGCTCTGGGAGCTGGTGATGGACCAGGAAGCCTTGTGTGCTACAGTCCATGGAGTCAGAAAGAGTTGGACACAACTGAGTGACTGAACTAAACTGAACTGACTCAATGGAGACGGATTTGAGCAAATTCTTGGAGAAAGTGGAGGACAGAAGATATGACTTCCCTGGTGGCTCAGATGGTAAAGCGTCTGCCTACAATGCGAGAGACCTGGGTTCAATCCCTAGGTTGGGAGGATCTCCTGGAGAAGGAAATGGCCACTCACTCCAGTATTCTTGCCTGGAAAATCCCATGGACAGAGGAGCCTGGTAGCTACAGTCCATGGGGTCACAAGAGTTGGACACGACTGAGTGACTTCTCTTTCTTTTCTTTCACAGCCTGTGGAGTTACAAAGAGTTTGACAAGATTTAGCAACTGAACAAAAAGTTTTATAGAAACACTTGATGAGTGATTGCAATCAAACAAAATTAGTAGAAAATTATTAGGGCCTACAGGATGCTATTAGTAGGCTTAAAAACATTTATTGCTGCATCAATGCTTATTTCCAAAGAAATTATTATCCAAATTACAAAATATGCTGGCTGATAACATTTCTCAAACACAAGACTACTGTGAATATACAGTTACGATTTCAAAAATCAAAAATTTATGTTTTACTAAAACAATGTGAGATTATGTCATTTGAATTATTGAGACTTAGTTCTTTGACAACATAAAAATACTGGGTAATTTTTATACATATGAAAATCATTTGTCTCATTTGTTTCTAAAACTTTCCATCAGTTGACTTTCAGATTTTGAATTCTATAGTAAATTATAATCCAAAACTTATTTCTCACTAGGGACCTATCAAATAATAGGTGGTGTAGAAGTAGAATTGAGTATTCATAGATACTTTGTGTTTCTAGAGGAATTTTAAAATTCCCAGTGTTCGGGTTTTGGGCAAATATTATTGTGCATGCCCACTCTCCTGTAGAGACAGAGAATGGATGTGATGGAAAGAGTGGAGTTTGGCAGATTACTGAAAGCTTGGTCTGAGATAACAGAAGTAATTAGTATTACTCCTAAGTGCTAACATTTAACTCATAAACACAGACATATTTGTCATTGTGTGTTATTTTGTTTTGCTGTAGTGTTAAAGCACCTGATATGTCTCAATTAATGCTTACTACAACATAGAAGAAAATATTATTCTATGAAATCCACAGATGAAGTAACTGAAGCCCAGAGAGTTAATGTACCTTACTCAAAATCACAGAAAATAGCAAATGGCTAGGTTGGGATATAAATCTAGGGAGTATGACTCCAGAGATAGTGATCTGATATATTATACAGTGTTGTTCCTCTGATAGTAAATACAGAACACAACACACCTCACACACACACACACACACACACACACACACAGAGAAATATATAAATCTACAGTCATCAAAATAGTATAGTATTGGCACAAAAACATAAATAGGGGTCAGTGGAGCAGAATAGAAAGCCCAGAAATAAACCCACACACCTATGGTCAATTAATCTACAGCAAAGGAGGCTAGACTATACAATGAGGAAAAGACAGTCTCTTCAATAAATGGTGCTCAGAAACTGGACAGCTACAAGTAGAAAAAAAAAATGAAACTAGAACATTCTTTAACACCATACACAAAAATAAACACAAAATGAATTACAGATCTAAATGTAAGGCTGAATACTATAAAAGTTTTAGAGGAAAACATAGGCAGAACACTATTTGACACAAGTCACAGAAGTATCCTTTTCAATCCATCTTCCAGAGTAATGGAAATAAAGATAAACAAATGAGACCTAACTCAACAACAACAACAACAAAACTTTTGTACAGCAAAGAAAACCACAAGTAAAACAAAAAGACAACCCACAGAATGTGATAAAACATTCACAAAGTAACAGACAAGGGATTAGTCTCCAATATTTACCAACAGCTCATGTAGCTCAATATCAAAAAAAAAAAAAAAATCAAACAACCCAATAAAATAATGGACAGAAGATCTAAATTGACATTTCTCCAAAGAAATATAGATAGCCAAGAGGCACAGGAAATGATGCTCAGCATCACTAATACTAAAGAAATGCAAATTAAAACTACAATGAGATATCACCTCACACCAGTCTAAATGGCCATAATCAAAAAATCTACAAAAAATAAATGCTGGAGAGGGTGTAGAGAAAAGGCAACCAAGGTAATCTCCATACATTCTTGGTGGGAATGTAAATTTGTATAGCTCTCATGGAATACAGTATGGAGGTTTCTTTAAACAAACTAAAAATAGAGCTACCTTATGATCTAGCAATCCCATTCCTACTTATATGTCCAGAAAAAAACATGATCTGAAAGGATACTTGCACCCTAGTGTTCATTTTATCACTGTTTACAATAGTCAAGACATGAAGGCAACCTAAATGTCCACCGACAGATGAATGGGTAAAGAAGATGTGGTACATACAGTGTGGAATACTACTCAGCCATTAAAAATATTAACCATTAATATGGATGAAATAATGCCATTTGCAGCAGCATGAATTGACATGGAGATTATCATACTTAGTGAAGTAAGTCAGGAAGAGAAAGACATATGATATCATTTTTATGTGGAATCCAAAAAATGATACAAACAAACTTATTTACAAAACAGAAATAGACTCACAGCCTTAGAGAATGAACTTACATTTGCCAGAGGGGAAGGGTGGGAAAGAGGGATAGATTGGGAGTTTGGTATTAACAGTACACACTGTTATATTTTTAATGTATGTAATCAACAAGATCCTACTGTATATCACAGAGAATTCTGCTCAATGTTATGTGGTAGCTTGGATAGGAATGGAATATGTATGGCTGAGTCCCTTTGCTGTCCACCTGAATTTTATACTCCAATATAAAATAAAAAGTTAAAAAAATAGTTAACAAACAACGACCTACTGTAAATTTTTTTTAAATATATAGTTTCTAGAAATAAAAATTATATTTATGCGTATTTGTTCTAACTGCAGAGTTATTGGCATTTAAGAAGGCACAAATGGTACAGAAATGGCCTATGATGCAGGATAACTTCTATCCATGTTAACTATCCACCGCATGATGGAGTTTTCCCTTCATTCATCATCAGAATTGACAGCCCTCTCACATTTACAAATGCTCCTGGGATGGAAAATGCAACCCCAAGGATGGGAACGAGCTCATTTCTCCTTTCCCTATCAAGAAATTTCCCAAGTGAAATGTACAAGTCAATGTGAGTCTGCATAATTCTTAAAAGCTATGACAAGCAAAGATTTCCCACATAAATAGTACTCAATGTTAAATACGCCTTACATTTGGGAATTTCTGGTATTCTCTACTGAGTTTAGGGATATGATTTAGGTCATATGTGAATGGTCTAGTGGTTTTCCCCACTTTCTTCAATTTAAGTCTGAATTTGGCAATAAGGAGCTTGTGATCTGAGCCACAGTCAGCTCCCGGTCTTGTTTTTGCTGACTGTATAGAGCTTCTCCATCTTCCACTGTGAAGAATATAATCAATCTCATTTCGGTGTTGACCATCTGGTGATGTCCATGTGTAGTCTTCTCTTGTGTTGTTGGAAGAGGGTGTTTGCTATGACCAGTGCATTCTCTTGGCAAAACTCTATTAGTCTTTGCCCTGCTTCATTCTGTACCCCAAGGCCAAATTTGCCTGTTACTCCAGGTGTTTCTTGACTTCCTACTTTTCCATTCCAGTCCCCTATAATGAAAAGGATATCTTTTTTGGGTGTTGGTTCTAAAAGGTCCTGTAGGTCTTCATAGAACCGTTCAATTTCAGCTTCTTCAGCGTTACTGGTTGGGGCATAGACTTGGATCACTGTGATATTGAATGGTCTGCCTTGGAAACGAACAGAAATCATTCTGTCATTTTTGAGATTGCATCCAAGTACTGCATTTCGGACTCTTCTGTTGACCATGATGGCTACTCCATTTCTTCTAAGGGATTCCTGCCCACAGTAGTAGATGTAATGGTCATCTGAGTTAAATTCACCCATTCCAGTCCATCTTAGTTGGCTGATTCCTAAAATGTTGACGTTCACTCTTGCCATCTCCTGTTTGACCACTTCTAATTTGCCTTGATTCATGGATTTAACATTCCAGGTTCCTATGAAATATTGCTCTTTACAGCATTGGACCTTGCTTCTATCACCTGTCACATCCACAGCTGAGTATTGTTTTTGCTTTGGCTCCATCCCTTCATTCTTTCTGGAGTTATTTCTCCACTGATCTCCAGTAGCATACTGGGCACCTACCAACCTGGCGAGTTCATCTTTCAGTGTCCTATCTTTTTGCCTTTTCATACTGTTCATGCGGTTCTCAAGGCAAGAATACTGAAGTGGTTTGCCGTTCCCTTCTCCAGTGGACCACATTCTGTCAGACCTCTCCACCATGACCTGTCCATCTTGGGTGGCCCCACGGGGCATGGCTTAGTTTCATTTAGACAACCTGTGGTCCATGTGATCAGATTGCCTAGTTGTCTGTGACTGTGGTGTCAGTCTGTCTGCCCTCTGATGTCCTCTTCTCAGCACCTACCCTCTTACTTGGGTTTCTCTTACCTTGGATGTGGGGTATGTCTTCACAGCTTCAGCAAAGCACAGCCACAGCTCCTTAGCTTGGACGTGGGGTAGCTCCTCTTTTCCGCCGCCCCTGAACTTGAATGTTGGGTATTTCCTCTCGGCTGCTGTGTGCCATCGCAAGGCCACTGCTCCTGCAGCCATTTTAGAAAAGGCAGAGGAACCAGAGATCAAATTGCCAACATTCTCTGGATCATCAAAATAGCAAGAGAGTTCCAGAAAAACATCTATTTTGCTTTATTGACTATGCCAAAGCCTTTGACTGTGTGGATCACAATAAACTGTGGAAAATTCTGAAAGAGATGGGAATACCAGACCACCTGACCTGCCTCTTGAGAAACCTGTAATCGGGTCAGGAAGCAACAGTTAGAACTGGACATGGAACAACAGACTGGTTCCAAATAGGAAAAGGAGGATGTCAAGGCTGTATATTGTCACCCTGCTTATTTAACTAATATGCAGAGTACATCATGAGAAACATTGGGCTGGGAGGAAGCACAAGCTGGAATCAAGATTGCTGGGAGAAATATCAATAACCTCAGATATGCAGATGACACCACTCTTATGGTGAAGAAGAACTAAAAAGCCTCTTGATGAAAGTGAAAGAGGAGAGTGAAAAAGTTGGCTTAAAGCTCAACACTCAGAAAACTAAGATCATGGCATCTGGTCCCATCACTTCATGGCAAATAGATGGGGATACAGTGAAAACAGTGGCTGACTTTATTTTTCTGGGCTCCAAAATCACTGCAGATGGTGATTGCAGCCATGAAATTAAAAGACACTCTTTGGAAGGAAAGTTATGACCAACCTACACAGCATATTAAAAAACAGAGACGTTACTTTATCTACCAAGGTCCGTCTAGTCAAGGCTATGGTTTTTCCAGTAGTCATGTATGGTTTTGAGAGTTTGACTATAAAGAAAGCTGAGCGCCAAAGAATTGATGCTTTTGAACTATGGTGTTGGAGAAGACTCTTGAGACTCCCTTGGACTGCGAGGAGATCCAACCAGTTCATCCTAAAGGTGATCCGTCCTGGGTATTCATTGGAAGGAGTGATGTTGAAGCTGAAACTCCAATACTTTGGCCACCTGATTTGAAGGGCTGACTCATTTGAAAAGCCCCTGATGCTTGGAAAGATTGAAGGCAAGAGGAGAAGGGAACAGCAGAGAATGAGATGGTTGGATGGCATCACTGACTCAACGGACATGAGTTTGGGTAAACTCCGGCAGTTGGTGATGGACAGGGAGGCCTGGCGTGCTGCAGTTCATGGGGTCGCAAAGAGTCGGACACAACTGAGCGACTGGATTGAACTGAACTGAACTACTGAGTTTATTAGACAGTAGTTCATTACACTCTCTTCCCTTCTATTTGTAGTAAGGTGTAAACATAAGATGAGGATTGTCCTTTCATGAATTTCATACATATAATACACTATCTATCCTTGCATCTACTATAAATCCATATTTCGTATGAAAACTTTCTATAATCCATCATCCCCCTACGAAAAAATGAAACAGCTTATCAGAATAAAGAATAGAAGTATATTTGCAATTAAGCATCAGTTCAATTAAGTGAGTGAGTTCTAGAAAGAAATATAGTTAACAAACACCTCAAACAGTGCGTAAAACCAATTGGGTTGATAGTTCTTACCACCTTGGTGTCTCATTCCAAGATTTACAATGACATAGGCCCCCTTTTTAGCAAATTAAACCTTATGTCACAGCTTCAAATTAAATCCAAACCTCTTCTTTCCCTACAGAAGAAACAAATTGGCCCCACATGCCAGTAGTTGAGGGGGGCTGATAGGAAACAGAGTAAAATGAGAACTCCCTAACCTAGAAGGTGTCAGATGGCCAAGTCAACTGGGATAAACAGTCAAGCCCACTTAAGGTTTCACATTAAAAGACTGGTAAAATATAGAGAATTTAAATATAAGAATTTTTCATACCACATAAAACTGACCGGGTGCCAAAACTCTACATTTCTGTGCTGTGCAAGCACTTTATGGGGAATGTGCTTTTTATTCCATTTTTACATGTTTGTTACGGGTCTGTTTTGCAAAGATTGCTCCAAGCCTAGGTAATAAAAATAAAAAATGCACACAAATGGCCATGATTAACGCACAGAACAATCTATGCTTCTATATGTATGAAATGCATAATATTCCTGTCTGGATATTTCAATGCAGCAAAATATGTGGAGGTCACTCAACATTTCACAAATTTATTGTAACAGAAGATCATGCTGTGGAATTATCCCAGAATCCTAGCACACAAAGATCTTAGTTTTGTATGCTTATTTTGCCTATAAAATACTGTGAATCTCTTTCTCATGAATGTTGCTTGGTATTAATGTCTATATCAAGGATAAACAGGAATTGCTTCCATAGGAATCTGAGAATATGACACACGAATGAAAGATTTTTAAATGTATTGCTAGATTATTATCTTAAAATGAGTTGTAGTATACTGATCACTATGCAAATAAAACACTGATTTTAGAGGACATTGATTACCAAATATGTGTGATGCTTTCCAATGAAATTGGAACAAAATCTGGTTCAAAATACTCTGTAACCAGTGGGTAAAGTGGTGAATTTCTGGATTAGTCATTTTTTGTAGAGGGTTTTATTTTCAGGATGTACTTCAAAATACGAGTGTGTGTTTTATCACCATTAAGATAGTAGAGTTGTTGTTTAGTTGCTTAAGTCATGCCCAACTTTTATGCAACTCCATAGTCCATAGCCCACCAGGCTCCTCTGTCCATGGGATTTCCCAGGCAAGAATACTAGAGTGGGTTGTCATTTCCTTCTCCAGAGGATCTTCCCAACCCAGGGATCAGACTTACATCTCCTGCGTTGCATGCAGATTCTTTACCACTGAGTCACCTGGGAAGCCCTAGATAGTTGAGAGATCATGTAAGCACTTTATGAAAAACTTGAGGTAGACAAAAGTAAACAGTTTAAAGCAACTTGCCACAGGTATGTTTGTCCAAATTAGGTACTGCAGAAGTCTAAGAAACTGTCATACATTTGTATTTTCATCATAGCTTTGTATGTCTACTAAGTATCTCATGGAAAAGCTGCTTTTTTTTTTTTTTTTTTGTGCACATAGGTAGCACTGAGGCTAGAGAAGGCAGGCATTTCAGAAGTGAGGTAAATATCCTTATAATGTCTAAATGCATCATAAGTAGATGAAATCAGAGAACACAGATTATTTTTTGTTCTCTTGCTTTTATATGGCATGCTTAAAAAAATCTAAACATATTTTTTTCAAAATTGAAATTTCACGGCAATGTACACACACACACACACACACACACACAAATGGCATTTTGGGATTTAAGCTAAATTATAAGAAACTAGTATCTAAAAGTGAGAGTTTAGGAAACAAGATATAGAAAAGAAAAAGGGTTTCAGCATATTATAAACATATATTCCTACTCAGTTTCTTCATTCAGATACTTTTGGCTTTCATTTGTAATTAAATTCCAGGTTTAGTTTATCCCAGCTCCATAAACTGACAGTGTATTAAAAAGACCATGCCATTTGCCAATTTATTTGCAGTTATTTGGTTTGGAGTTACACATGGATTGCTATAAAGCTTTATCTCTTTGTGTTAGAGTATGGTCTAAATTCAACTTCTGTTTTACAAACTCTTGGACGGAAGCAATGTTGGATGGAAACCCCACACTGGGTTTCTTTTACTAAAGAAGTTTCATTTTTAACAGATAAGTAGTAAGATATTTGGAGACAATAAATGAAACTTGATTCATCTCAAATCATGCAATTTCATGACAACACACACACACACACACACACACGCATACCATTTTAGGACAGATATTTTAATGACGATATTTTTGTTGTGGTCCACCACTAACATCAGCAACAAAGAAGTTACCCTTTGGGTTTGCATCAATTCTGAATCATTCCGGAATAAGTTACCCCACAATTTCTTTCAGTCATTGCAGGGAATCCTGTGATTGAAACTGTCAGGAGTTCTGTGAATGATTATTTTCTGTGGCTCCAAATCACTGTACCCGCTAAGCCAATTTTTTTGTTCTTAATATTGAATCAGATCTTTTACATGTGAACCAAAACTTCTTTAAAGCCAATTTTTTTATTTCTAGTATTGAATCAGATCTTTTACATGTGAACCAAAACTGCTTTATATCCATTTCAGTATAGTCCATAAGTTGAAATGAGAAAAAATTTGCTGCCCTAGTTTCTTTTCTATATTTTAGCTGGATAAGTTCTTCTAAAAACTTTCTTCCTTATAGAGAAAGTAGAAAGAATCACATAGCAGAGAATGAACTCTTTACTTTCCAATTAATTGGGTAGAAAATGTAGAGGCTGTGTCCTAGTAATATTAAGAACAGGACATCAAGAGAAAAACAAAAATTGTGAAGTTATGAATGAAATGCATTGTCTGCTGTTTCAGCTGGTTTTCTTCTGGCTGTTCTTCCAAAGCATAAAATTGCTATGTCCCACCAATACAATGCACTGGCAGAGAAAGGACTAGTTCAGTAAATCTTAATTTTGGAACAGATTCTCGTTTGACAACTGCATTATTTCAGGTCATGTTAGTTCTATCACAGAAAGTGAAGCAAAAAGCTGCTTCAAATCAGACACAGGCTCTTAGATTTTTTAGTATTGCCAAAAGTCTGTGACTTCTAACTAGACATCATCTGCTTGCTTTCACAGGGTAGTGAGTGATTGCCTACTTAGACTCTATGGATCTGGGAGGGAGTCCTCTAGGAATATAAAACTCATTTAGGTTTGCATTCATTGTTTGAAGGACATAAAAAGAATACTTTTTCAGAACAATTACAAAAATTGTCTTCCTCTATAAGACCTCAGGAATTAAAATATTTGTTGAGTGTGAATTCTGGTGGCCACTTTGTGAAGAAGGCATATCTGTGAAGTAAAAATTTGCATAGAATTTTTCCTGAGACTAGTTGTTTTAGAAGAAACTTCAAACTTCATTGTTATTCATTAGTTCACTAAGATATGTTTTATTTTTTTAATTACTTACATTTGGTTTCTTTGTATAAAGCAGCAAAGCTAATATTGTCAACAAAAGACTAAAAAGAAATGCAATTTATGAATACTATGCAATATATGTAGAATAAGTCTCTATTATTTCTATGAGATAATCTTCATGATTTAACTATAATATTATGCATATATGTATATTTAAAATTTTTTAGTATTCATTCATTCATTCATTTATTTGCTGGTCTGCACTGGGTCTTAACTAAGTTGTGGCATGTCGTATCTAGTTCCCTGACCAGGGAATGAAACTGGGCCCCCTGTATTGGGAATGCATAGTCTAAGCCAAAAGGACCCCCAGGGATGTCCTTGTCAGAAATATGTTATAAATTGACATATCAATTGTTATGCTTCCCTGGTGGCTCAGCTGGTAAAGAATCTGCCTGCAATGCAGGAGACCTGGGTTTGATCCCTGGGTTGGGAAGATCCCTTGGAGAAGGGAATGGCAACCCACTCCAGTATTCTGGCCTGGAGAATTCCATGGACTCTATCCATGGGGTCACAAAGAGTCGGACATGAATGAGTGACTTTCACTTTCACTGTCCTTTCATTTTTCATCAGTTATTATAACTGCAAATATAATTTTCCACATATAAAATCTTGGTAATAGGTAACATTCAATAATTTTTCATTATTATCACAATACTTTTTATATATTCTAGTAAATGTTCTACTTTAAAATACATGCACTATATTCCCCAGTTGACAGAGCCCAGGGGATGGTTTAAGAGCTAGTGAGATTTCCACAGCCCCAGCTTGAGGAGTAAAGGGGACAAGGTGGCCACTAGATCTCAGAGCTGGGAGTGTTATGTGGAAAGGATATCTGCCTAGACCTGCTGACCTAAGGGTAGAGAACTGTATCAGCCATGGTGCCAGTGAAATACATTTCATGATCACACTCTTGCCCCACTGGCATGGGCTGACCTCACCTCAAGCCAAAGGGCAGGGAACCTATTAATGTTGTGTGTATGGTCCACTGTCTTCAGCCTTAAAGTAGAGGGGAGAAAAGAAAAGATGGATCAGGAGGAACAAAGACACAAAGAATTGTTTGTTTTAGACTCATAGACATTTATATTCATGGACGTTTTAAGATCACTGAGAGTGACTGTTTCTTTTAATGTACCTATCTGAGGTTGATACGGATGCTTATTTTCAGGTAGAACATGCTACATACAGATACACTTCTGAGAAATTTACATTCATATTACTCTTAAATCTTCAGTCACTAAGTCACACCTGACTGTTTGCGACCCCATGGACTGCAGCACACCAGGCTTCCCTGTCCTTCACCATCTCCCAGAGTTTGCTCAAACTCATGTCCATTGTGTAGCCATGTTTACTTATCCCCATTTTCATTATCCCCATTTGGCAGACAAAGAAATTGAAGCAGGTAGGTCAGATTTCCCAGCTAGGCTGTCCAGTTAGAATGCTTAACTCTTAGATAATAAAGTCCAGTCTATGCTGTGTAGTAGTTGTGAAAGCTCTGTGATTATTGCATTGACCTAAGTAGATCAGGATTCAACATACTAGCTGCACTTTTATTCACTAGTAAATATACCTACATATGTTAACACAGTATTAATAATACATAAAAAAACAATATACTTTTATTCAGTAAAAGTATTAATTGTTTTTTTATATCAGAATTTTCACTGGCTAATGCAATTAAAGACTGAAGACATACAAAGTTCAATGACATATTTATAGGAGAGATATTTAATTTTATTGCAACTATTAGCTTTAGTTATAACTGGGAGTATGTAAAATCACTGCATGGGACATTATTATATTAAACTGCAGTGTTTACCTGAAATTCAAATGTACCTGGATTTTTATTTGCTAACTCTGGCAACTTGAAGATGAATAGAAGTCTAACCCTTGGAAAATGTGGGGAAAAAACACTCTAGGCAGAGTGAATATGAGCAAAGAGACCTGCACATAAAAGTGTAGTTGTAGGTATACACTGAAGTATGTATTCAGAGAAGAAGCAGTTTGGTTCAGTGAGGCCAGTTCATGATGTCCACTAGAGGGAAGATGGGAAAATGTGACTGTAAATATGGTTTGAGGTCAGATAATCTAATAATTACACCTTGTCAAAAGGAATCAATATGAATCACACAGAGATTTTTAACTAGTGACAGGCCAAGATCATCTTTGCATTTTTAGAACCATAATATGGACAGAGTGTTAAAGGAATAACCAAAGTAAAAGGGGGAAGACATTTTAGAAGGTTCTTGGAATCATCCAGAAAAGAGATGTAAACAGCCTAAATTGCAGTGTAATGAAAAGAAATATTTATTCTTTATATAAAACATGACGAAAGACTTTCTTCTTTTTAGTATTTCTCCCCCACAGTTTTGTTCACATAATGCCTTATAAGTTCTTGTCTGTTTCTTGGGAATTGGCCTCTAGTGACTATTGTGACCCCTGAATTTTCTTGGAACCATGAGGGAGAAGACAAATGATCCCTGGATAATTGCACTGGCCAAGACACTTAGTGAGTGCCATCTACTTGAAAGACTATCCAGGGGCTACCACAGAAAAACAGGAATCTAAACAATGATCAAATCTGTCAGCAGAGTTTTGTCTCTGCGATTTTATTTTAACTTTTAAAATGAATTCTTATAAATGCATTCTGTAAAAGCTATTTCACTCTCATCAAGTATACCAAAATCAATTCCTCATTATGTCCACCACATGCCTTCTTGAATGGTCACAAAATAAAAGTGAAGTGAAGGGTACGTCTGACTCTTTGTGACACCATGGACTTATGGAATTCTCCAGGCCAGATTCCTGAAGTGGGTAGCCTTTCCCTTCTCCAGGAGATCTTCCCAAGCCAGGGATCAAACCCAGGTCTCCCACATTGCAGGTGGATTCTTTACCATCTGAGCCACTAGGGAAGTCCAAGAATACTGGTGTGGGTAGCCTATCCCTTCTCCAGGGAATCTTCCTGACCTAAGAATTGAACTGGGGTCTCCAGCATTGTAGGTGGATTCTTTACCAGCTGAACTACCAGGGAAGCCCATACATAAAAAAAAGATTAAATATCAAGTTGATCATAATAAAAATACTTCTAGAAAGAAATCCTTCACATGAAATGGAGGTGGTTTTCTGTATTTTCATTTTCAGTGAAGTAATCATTCATGCAAAACACATGCTCCTTTTTAATTTCCTATACCAGTGGTTCCCAACCTTTTCCGCACCAGGGATTGGTATTGTGAAGACAATTTTTTCTACCAGCTGGGGGTGGGGGGGGGTGGTTTCAGGATGATTCAAGTACATTACATTTGTTGTGCACTTTATTCTATTATTATTACATTAGTTCCACCTCAGATCATTAGGCATCAGGACCCAGAGGCTGGGGACTCCTGGCCTACACAAAGTATGATTTCTTAAAAAAATCATACTTTGATGCAAAATACAGAAGTTATTAAAAAAAAACTTTACGTACTTACTTCACATAATATTGTTTCACTATTGTTCTGTTTTAAAAAGATGATTTTTAAAAAAGAATCAGAAATCAATGAAGGTCTTAGTTTTATTTCATGGCATAACAAAACAAGAATCAATGTGAAAACAAATGGATCAAAAGTACCAAATAATACTAATAAAAGCTGCATTCAGTCAATAATGGGACCAGGAGAGTTTGTGTACTGAGAGCAAGTAGAAAGAAGAAGAGTTTATATCCCATTTACACAAGAGAATTAGCTGAGCTTTAACTCTGCATAACCGAAGTCAGTTCAGTGACCTTTACACCTTGTTGAATATATGAATGTTTCCCGCAAGAAAAAAAAGTCCATAGTCCACAGAGACAAGGATCTGTCCATTCATTAAAACAAACAAAACAGGAACATATTTTTATATGATTCCATTAAAAATAATACCTTGTTCTAGCCTGTGAAGTACCCATCTCTGTATATGATGCATAAAAACAGTAAGGATGGATTCAATACTAACTACGCGATGCTTACTTTCCTTCAATGATAATTGTCTTAATGTCTGTTTTAATCAGTATTAACTACGAGCAATAACATGCTTTTAATTATGTTTTAAACGAGTCCTTTATTGGGCTGTTTAGGGAAGCAAATTAGTCAAAAGGAGCTGTTAATCAAAAACGTGTTACTGGCACAAAATAAATGTTCATTTAAGGAGCCATTTGAAATAAACCTGGCTCATTGCCTCTGACAACCTGCAAGGACAGCAGGGCCTCCTGAGGATAACTCCTTCAGTACTTGCCTGGATACGCCTTGCTGCTCAGAAGTTATAAGGAGAAACATTAAGCAATTTAGGTCATTCATCAGCTAACTTTTACTACTGTACTCAAGAAAATGAGCCTCCTAGGAACTTCACAGCAGATCTATTCGTTCATTAGCTAAGTAATATTGAGAGAGATGTTCCTGTCACTGCGAATGGAGAAATCTATTGCACTGAATTTTACTGGTATCCCTTTTGTCTATGAGCTGTCTTTGCAAATTCCAAGGTATTTATGTTGAAAAACTAGCATAATTATCTCTGAACATTTTTCGTATATATTCATTTCCTTTTATTGAACGATCTCTGGCCGGAATGTACCACTGGGCAAGATTATATATTTTATGTGACTCTCCAGCCTTAATACTGGGCTTTCTCACCATTATCCTCTATTAGCAAGATGCAAATTGTTATGCAACTTTGGAAAAGATCTCAGAGCAATTGTTTTGATGATTTAATTCCTCAATTTTAAAATAACTTAAAACTATGTGAAGTTAACTAAACTATGTGATGTTAACTAACAAAATGATCTGTGGAGATCATTTTGCAATGTATACAGATGCTGAATTATTGTATTTTACACTTGAAACTGTTATATCTCAATTAAAGCTAAATAAAAAGTATTTGAAAAATAAAATAAAAAGTATTTGAAAAAATATGCCATTTTGCACTGAAAATGTTAATTTTAAAGTTTATGTATGTTTATGTGTTGGCTAGTCCACTTGCCCTGAGGAATTTTGTTTACAATTTACTATTTTATCCTCCATATTTGAAGGTTAAGACTACTAAAAAGTACATGTGTACACTAATATATTTAAAATAGATAACCAACGAAGACCTACTGTATAGCACAGGGAACTCTGCTTAATATTATGTAACAACCTAAATGGGAAAAGAATTTGAAAAAGAATGGATACATGTATTTGTATAACTGAGTCACTTTATACACCTGAAAGTATCATAACATTAATCAACTATAATAGGAAATAAAAAGTTAAAAAATAACTAATAACAGTTAACATAATCTATTGAGTGCTATACTTCTTGAAAATGTTAAAAACATAATTAAAAATGAAAGCTTAAAAAAATCTAAAAATGCAAATAATGACAACAAAAACAACTACTAAAAATTAGATTCCTTCAGTGAGTATTTTTCCAACATATTATAATATATTTTTGGAAATCCAATCTTCAAAGTAGAACTACTCCTTTTTGAAAAGCTTAACTAGGTATGTGGCCACTACAGTGATCTTTGTACAGCTTTAGCTCACCGAGATGGAGAAGGCAATGGCAGCCCACTCCAGTACTCTTGCCTGGAAAATCCCATGGATGGAGGAGCCTGGTAGGCTGCGGTCCATGGGGTCGCTAAGAGTCGGACACGACTGAGCAACTTCACTCTCACTTTTCACTTTCCTGCATTGGAGAAGGAAATGGCAACCCACTCCAGTGTTCTTGCCTGAGAATCCCAGGGACGGGGGAGCCTCGTGGGCTGCTGTCTATGGGGTCACACAGAGTCGGACACGACTGAAGTGACTTAGCAGCAGCAGCAGCTCACCGAGAGGCTTGGCATGCAATGAGCAAGAATAAATGTGTTGAATGTTTTCAACACATCCATAAATCAAGCACCTACTATATGTCAGACATTGAGTAAGTATGAGGAATTCATAAGGAAAGTCTAAGACATAGCAAGCTCGTCTCACTGAGCTGTACAGTCTCATGTAGGGTTTAACAGTCTCCTTTCTCAATATACAGCACTAATTCAATATAGCATTAAGCAAGCTGAACAATACTGTCTGAGGGTGACACTGTGGTATCTATTTATCACTTCCTGGTTTTCTAGAAAGTGTTGTCATATTCATAGACTTTCCACCATGCACTTTTTCTTTTGTCTCTTTCTTTTTTTTTTTTTAATGTGTGTGTATGTGTGTGTGTTGTTTTTCTGGTTTGATATTCAGTATTTAAGTGAATGGAGTCAAACAAGAGTGGATGTTCTCTTATACCCCCAGATGTGGCCCAGTTTGCTGACTGGAGAGGGAAGGCTGGGAGTCTGGTGTGCAGATAAAAGCTTGGTTGGTATCCCAACATGGTTCCGTTTAAGGAATATAAAGCATAAGGTAGATTTTGTTCTTTTTTTCATTCAGAAAGGTAGTAGCAATCTAAGGCAAAGATACTCCAAAATGATTCTAGGGCATTAAGATGTAGTCTGATCAAAAGATGGAGCCTGAAATGCTTAACCTCTCTGAAGTGATTTTCCCAGTCAGATGAGGAGGCCAAAAATTAAATAAATAAGAAAATTAACCTGAAAAAAGCAAAGGCAGTCAAGTCAAGACATCCTAAGGTCTGTTTTGCCTGCTCCAGAAATGATATGAATGACAAGGAGAATCACTAACAGTGTCTTCAAAGTACATCATAGTTGTAAAAAATGAAGTTTTTCATATTGACAGTCAGACCCCAGAGGCTTAATGAATATGAACTGGCCTGCAGGGGTCAGGTGCAGAGGTCAGGGGTGGAGTAGGGTCACTGTAAACCTGGATGAAGTTTTGCTTCCATAAATATTAGAAATGAGAAAAATCCTTGAGACGTCTTGAATGGTTTATTATTACCTTACACCCTGGCTGTTCCCAGAAAAATAATGACTCACATTAGTAGAGCCCATGCTGTGTGCCATTTTGGTGCAAAGTACTTTATAAACATTATCTCATTTAATTTTCTCTCTGGGTAGCTCCTATTTTTGTCCTCAGATTAAAGTGATGGAACTGGTACTTTAAAAGATTAAGTGATTTCTCAGTCATGCCTCAGAGATAGGACTTGAACCCAGGTCTCACAGGCAAATTCATAGCTTGGAGACCAACCAAAGGAAGCTGCCAGACCTGTATCAGCCTGTGACATGAGTTTGTAATAAGCTTTGATTGTTTTATTCTAGTGAGATGTTGTGGTTTTTCTGACTGGAACACAGCCTATCTTATCCTGGATAATGTAGAAACTTTCACCAGGTCAAGTCACATGTACAATATCCTCTTTAGTATTTGTGAATTGAATGGCTGAGTAGATAAATGAGTAAATAAATATAGGCACCTACCAGGATTTTAAATCTTTATTATCTAAAATATCGGGTAAATTTGGACTTCCCTGTGGCTCAGACTATAAAGAGTCTGCCTACAGTGTGAGACAACTGGATTCAATCCCTGGGTTGGGAAGATCTCCTGGAGAAGGAAATGGAAACCCACTCCAGTATTCTTGCCTGGAAAATCCCATGGAGAGAGGAACCTGGTAGGCTATAGTCCATGGGGTCTCAGAGTCCAATACAACTGAATGACTTCACTTTCACTTTCTTTGGCTAAATTTAATTATCACAGCAACCCTGGAGGTGCACCAGGCTTCTCCGTCCATGGGATTTTCCAGGCAAGAGTACTGGAGTGGGTTGCCATTTCCTTCTCCAGGGGATCTTCCTGACCAGGGACGGAACCCAGGTCTCCTGCATTGCAGGCAGACGCTTTACCCTCTGAGCCACCAGGGAAGGCCAAACTAGTCCAGACTCTGTCCTATAGAGACTTTTTCTGGTGTCTTGACCATATATTACTTTCTAATGCCTAACATCTACACAACATTTCTTCCTGACCCTGGAATCAAACCAGGGTCTCCCGCATTGCAGGTGGATTCTTTACCAACTGAGCTGTGAGGGAAGCCCCATAAAAATCCAATGATGCAAACTTTACTGTTTCTTTTTGTTTTGTTATTATTGGTGTAGAAACCGAGGCTTTGGTATGTTAAGTAACTGATTAAAGATCACATAATTGTTAAATATCAAAGCCTAATTTAAAATGCATAAATTTTTATCCAAATTATTTTTTGTTAATTTTTTGCACTATTAGAGCCTTTTCCAATTGTAGCACTTGATAATCTGAACACCCTAGAGAATAAATGAAGCAAAGGTTCTCTTTTTCAAGCCTGGTCTCCATTTATTAACTTGCTAATGTTGCAATGTGAATTTGAGTGATTTAAAAATCATTTCTGTATATAATGGACAATTAATATATTGGAGGATTATATACTTAATCTGTATCATAACAGTTATCTTAATGAAAATATATATTCCAATTTAAGTTATGTCTATTTAAATCATGCTCGCTATTGACTAATTGCTGTCATAAATGAGGTACTCCTATCATAAGATGTTTTTTTAATAGTAGAACTCATTTCAAACTCTTTTCCCAGAAGACTGTATTCAGATGTGAAAGGAGGGCAGAGAACTCATGTCAGACCAGTGAGAAAAGGGAGAAAATACCATAAAAACTCTTTTAACACCCTCTTGTTTTCACTGGTCCCAGTTCTGACTTATACATGCCTCCCTCTCTCATAGCTATCAAAAATGTTGAAGAGTAAACCATCTATGAACAGGGAGAAATGGAAAGCTGAGCTATTTTACTGGTACTTTGTAGCTGCTCAATTAATACTAGGAATTGACTCATTATAACAGAGAGAGTTAAAAATGGAAGGTATGGTTTATCATGGGTAAACCGAGAAATACTGCTTTGATTGATTCACACTAAATTCTATCATTGCATATCCAGTTGGAAAATGTCTAATTTAAACATTAGAATTTTAATTCAGCATTAAGAATATCTCAATTTTACTATATATACAAACCCTTTAGAACATCCCAGCCAAATATCTTAATAAAATTTATATGTACTGACAGTACCTTACTATAAGTTATTTAATTTTGATTTTTATGAAAGACCCACAAACATATAAACTAAAATGCCATTTTAAATATTATCTTTTATTTAATAATTAAGAACTGATTGCTTTGGGGGATGAATACTTGAATATATCAATAATAATGTTAGGGTTGTGTTAGAAGTGGATCTCTGCATGATGATGGAGACTAGCCACTTAACTTTTCAAATGACCATCTTCCTCATTAAGTGTTAGGTTAGTGCCTCTCCATTGATCATTTCGTTGCACAAACCACAGTAAGAGATTACTTCTGACCCCACTCCATAACTGAAGAATTTTCCAGTTAATGATACAACCACAGTCTGCCTGTTTTAGACTATTAGAGCTGCAGAAATGTGATCTTTGCAATATAAAGTAATTACTAAACTCCCTGTCTATATCATCTGGCACATTTATTTCAATTAGCACTGATGGTAACTTTCTTCTGGCTTTAAACTTCTATCAAACTCTCCTTTTATTTGTTGTGGGTATAGAGTCAAACAATTTCCACTGGAAGAAGACAGGAAACCAATGACTAGATCTAGGCATATCTTAAATCAGAACCACCTAGCATCCATTTTTATAGCCAAGTTGAAACAAAACCTTATTTGAGAGTTTTTAATCATAAAATAACATCTTTAGTTTTCTTTTTTTTTTTTTCAACCAAGTGAACTTTCTTTTCTTTTTTACATTTAATTTTATTTTATTTTTAAACTTTACAATATTGTATTAGTTTTGCCAAATATCAAAATGAATCCGCCACAGGTATACATGTGTTCCCCATTAGTTTTCAAAGTTAGTTGTTTTGGCCCTTCTGTATGTCACTCTGAATGGAACCAGATTTTGTAGAAATTTGTTTGTGAAAATCATATACAGAACATTTGTTTCAGGCTGAGAAACTAATGTTTAAAATCTTAATGGTATAACTTGAATCATTTTTTAAAAAGTAAACATCCATGGTTTTGATGCCCTAAGAAACTAAATTTAACTTTCAGGTTTAGAGCTGTTTCAGGGATTTTCAAAGAGGGTGGTATTGCCCTAAAGGGGTAATAATTACTTGTCTGGGGATTGGGAAAAGCTCATTTTTTGATGTATAAAGTACAGATATACATACAGTATATAATGGACAGTATATACACTAGAATGTCATGGGAGGATTAGATAAAGATGTGTAAAGGCTTCTAAGGAAAGCAATAATAAACATGAAGCTGAGAAACACTGTGCTATTCTAATACATTTGAAGGTCAGAAGAAAAGTCAACATATAATATAATTTATAGAACAATTCAGAGACATTTTTAGAACTATTCAGTCTCTAGTTGCTGTATTTTATAAATGAAGACAACCATTACTTCAGCCTCTTTCATTTTAAACCAGTTTTTACATGTTACATTCCACGAACAGAAACCAACCAGCTATAAACTATCCATAAAAATCTTATTTTCTCCTATAGTACTTGGAGATGTTTTTCTCCTATAGTAAGTGAGATGTTTGTTGTTATTTAGTTGCTAAGTCATGTCCAACTCTTTTATGACCCCATGGACTGTGACCCAACAGGCTCCTCTATCCATGGGATTCTCCAGGCAAGAATACTCCAGTGGGTCGCCATTTCCTTCTCCAGGGGAATCTTCCTGACCCAGGGATCAAAACCTCATCTCCTGCATTGGCAGGAGGATTCTTTACCATTGAGTCATCAGGGAGCCAAGTGAAATGTTTAGCCACTGTGAAATGTTTTGCTCTATCCTAGATACTCTTTTAATTGAGATGTAATTGGCATATTGTGTAATTTTAAGGTATACAGCATGTTAATTTAATGCATGTATGTGTTGCAATAGGATTACCACTGCATAACACCTCTATTATGTCACACAATTATCATTTCTTTCTTGTGGCAAGAAAAATTAAGATCTAGTCTCTTAGCAACTTTGAAGTTCCTAATACAGTATTGTTGACCATAACCACTATGCTGTGCATTAGATCTTCAGGACTATTTTATCTACTAGTTACAAGTTTATACCCTTAAATATCTCCCCAATCCCTGACCCTCAGGCTCTGGTGACCACCATTCTATTTTTTGTTTTTACTAAAGCAGTTTTTTAAAACTCTCTACCTTTTAATGATAGTTTAGAATTTATAGGCTTTTTTCCGTCACCACCCTTTTCCCTAGATGGGTTACTTATTGACCCCAAATAAACACAACACAGATGCACTTATGGGTACCACTATTCTCTAGCCAGGTGAGATCACTGATTCACTATTCAGTTTAAAGTGATGTGCTTACATGGCCATCAATCTTTCTAATCTTTCCCTCACATCTTTCCAATTCTTAGGCAATAGACCTATGCTTGCTTATTTCACAAAGTCAAATATCAAAATAAAAAATAAAAATATGAAAATTATTCTTAAGTGTCATGGAGACTTATCACCACTAACTCTATCTTTTATTTACTTACTTCACAATGTAAAATAAAGTTTCTATCACATCTCACAACAACATCTCTAGGACTAAAAATATCAAACAAGGAAAATAAAACCTTGTATGTCACTTTGGAAAGGTTACCAATACTTATGCTAAGTCCAGGGATGAAATAGCTTAAATTTTACTCTAAAATTGTAAAAAGCAACATCAAGAATGTCTTATTTTATGGTAATATAAACAGTACAAATAGTAACACAAATATATACGCTGTAATTGATCACGTATAACTTCTATTAAAGTTAAGGACTGAGTAATTATGGGAAATACCTTGAGTTCATCACATCAAAAACATTTACAGTATTCTCATAACAATGCTGATTTGAGGAAATACTACATTGGGGTTGGGGGTGATTCAGAATAAATACCCTAGGGTTTCTAGTCTAAGTCCATATTTAAAATATCTAAAAGTAGATTGGTTGTGGATAAAATGGTATTTTAACTCACAAAAACTTTAAAAGAACAGATTAAATGACTACTAACTGTATGTATGTAACATATAATAACTATGTTAATAGAATAATATTAAATAGAGTAATCAAGTCCAAAAATAATGAGAGTTCTCAATCTAATATGCTTATACCTATTGTTGCATGAAAAAGTAAAAAAAAAAGATTTTTTTTAGACTTTTTAACGTATATTATCAGACTAGGATATGCCATACAGTCATAGATTGAGAAACATGCTCTATTTTTAACCTTTTATATCTATAATACACCATACATAAATATATAATTAACAAATAGGTAATATAATGCTATTTAAAAAGGAGCAATAAATAGTATATCTGAACAATGAAAAATAAAGATGAAATGATTGAGAGAATTCAGCGTCTTAAAAACTGACATGTTCATAAGTTAGTGTGTTTTTTCAAATATCAAATCATATACATGAAATAGTTTAAAAATCTGAAATATAAAATGCATCGTTATCTCTGGACTTTTTAGAAAACAATTTCAAAAAGATGCATATAAAATATTTTGCACCACTTTATGTAGCAAAGCATAAAGTATTTAAAAGTTAAGATAGATAACCAACAAGGACCTACTGTATAGCACAGGGAATTCTCAATATTCTGTGACAACCTATATGCGCAAAGAATCTAAAAAATAATGAATATATGTATATGTATAACTGAATCACTTTGCTGTACACTTGAAACTAATACAATATTGTAAATCAACTATACTCCAATAAAATCAAAATTAAAAAAATAAATAAAAGTTGGGAGAGGAAAGCTATTGATAAGATCAAAAACTTGGCAAGAAAGCAAGAAAATACTTTCTATGAGGTTCAACCTCATTTCATGATAGGCAGTATAATTTCATGACTGTAGTTTTTATAAACACATCCACTCTTTAGAGTTATAATATTGTAGTATCTCCTTTAAAAGAAAAAAATGACATGACAAAATGCTGTGACTTCTGGTGTCTTTTGAACTCATTTTCTTCAAACATTCATTACTTACTCTAGGCCAGGTAATCAGGTTCAAGAACTGATGTAGGTGTCAAAGGAGGACAAGAAATAACAATAGAAATCAAAATATCCATGAGTAGTTGTTCTGGGCAAAAGTGTCTCTTTTTCATTATTAAATTCATGTGACTGAATTTTCAAGAATGATTTTGTATATGTTAAGGGAAACTGATTAAAGGGAATCTCAATGGAACCGTTAATGACAGCATAAGATTTGGTAAGACTTGAACACCATCCATAGTGTTTTAATGACTTAAATGCCAGAATTGCTCCCACAGTTTGTACTGTCTAATTAGTTATCAGCAATGACTTCAGACAGTGTACAGGGTATTAAGGAAGGACATCAGATCAGTAGGAATATATCTATTACACATATTGATTGAATAAGCAATTTATAATATACCAGAAAAACTATTTTGTATTTGCAAATTTTATTCTTTTGAATAATATTAGAAAATTAAATTGGAAAAATAAAGTGTTAACTTGATAAAAGTACCAGCATACATTCTAGGCTTTATAAAGCACTAATACCTCAAATAGCATTTAATGTAAAACTAAAAAGTATTTCAAGGGATGATTTCTTAAATTATTACATGATACAACTAGTACTCCAAAATTATTCAGGGAAGAGATTTTTAGGGGAAAAAAAACACCATAATAAAAATAAAGCCTCATGTTTCTATGTATCATTAATAATTTAGTTGTTATCATAATCCTAGAATCATATATATCATAATTTTTTAAATTTCTATGGAGACACATGATAAGCTGACCAATGCTTTATAGTCCCTGGTTATAGTAAATACTATCAAAATACTTCAACTGTTAAATAATATTATGAATAGGCTCATTAGAAAACTGACTCATCATGTTATAGATCATAGCCATGTCATCTAGAAGCTAGGAAGAGTTTACTCCAACCATAGTGGTGCCATATTGGATTACATAATACTTAGTAAATTTTTCTGCCTAGCACTATTTTCACTTTGTATATAAACTATATTCTAGGTCTTGTTACCATTACATTATCTCATATAAATATTAGGACTAGATATATTCAACAAGATCTCTTTTACTGAATAGCATAATTTTTCAATCAAAACTTAATCACAATTCTGTTTGTTTTAATTAAATAAACTAATGATAAACTAATTTATTGGGAAGAGATACTGCTTATTTTATTTACCTTGGTTTGAAATGTAATTTCTTATGTTTCTAGTTAAACTTTTAAAGAAAAAAAAAGGTATTAGGGAAAGAGGATAAAGTAAAACTTAGTTTCTAATACACTAAAGATAAAAATCAAGGTTATCATTCATATCTAGTTTAAATTTTGTGAAAACTGAAAAGAATTGTATTTTCATTATAGCAATCTCCATTATTATCCATCTTTAGCTATACTTAGGTCAAGATGAAAGCCACTCTAATATAATTATAGTTAACCCTTGAAAAATGTGTTTGAACTGTGAAGGTCCACTTATGAACAGTTTTTTTTTTTTTTTCCAATAAATATATTAGGAAATTTGTGGAAGATTTGTGACAATTGGAAAAAAACTCACAGATGAAACTGTGTAGCCTAGAAACATCAAAAAAGAAACTTAGAAAAAAATTAGGTATGTCATGAATGCATAAAACATATTAAGATACTAGTCTCTTTTATTATTTGCTACCATAAAATAGACACAAGTATATTATAAAATGTTAAACTTTATCAAAACTTAAGGCACACATTTGCAAGTCATCCACGGCACCATTTGCAGTCCCAGAGAAATGTAAAGGTTAATTGTACTGTGGTTATAATTTTGTAGCCATCTCCTGCTGCTATTGCTGCTATTGTTCAAGTGTTGTGAATATCCACTTAAAATGTCTTGTGACTCTCATCATCTCAATGTGACCAGCTTGTTTCTCCAGTAAATTGAATATCCTATTAAAAAGCGATCTCTCTTGGTCCTCGTGTATTTTTCACTGTGTTTAGTGCAATACCATAAACCGCGAATAATGCTACAGGGCCCACACAAATTGCCACTAGTGATGCTGGAAGTGCTTTCATGAAGCAGAGAGAAGTCATGACACTACAAAGAGAAGCCGAACTGTTTGATATGTACCACAAATAGAGGCCTGAAGCTGTGGTTGCCAGTCATAACAAGAAAAATGAAACCAGAGTGAGGACCATTGTAAAAAATAAGAATAATAAATACATAAAAGAAACCCAGGACTCCATGACTGTAGCTATGCCAGCAGGCATGAAAATCTTGCACTTCCTGCAAAACACTTTTTTATCTCACATTGAGAATGTTGCTCTTATATGGATGCAAATTGCTTAAGAAAGTCATACCTATACACTCAAATATGATTTGAGAAAAAGCAAAGTAAAAAAAGGTCAGTTTTCATTCCAATCCCAAAGAAAGGCAATGCCAAAGAATGCTCAAACTACCGCACAATTGCACTCATCCCACACACTAGTAAAGTAATGCTTAAAATTCTCCAAACCACGCTTCAGCAATACGTGAACCGTGAACTTCCTGATGTTCAAGCTGGTTTTAGAAAAGGCAGAGGAACCAGAGATCAAATTGCCAACATCCGCTGGATCATGGAAAAAGCAAGAGAGTTCCAGAAAAAATATCTATTCTGCTTTGTTGACTATGCCGAAGCCTTTGACTGTGTGGATCACAATAAACTGTGGAAAATTCTGAAAGAGATGGGAATACCAGACCACCTGACCTGTCTCTTGAGAAACATGTATGCAGGTCAGGAAGCAACAGTTAGAACTGGACATGGAACAACAGACTGGTTCCAAAGAGGAAAAGGAGTTCGTCAAGGCTGTATATTGTCACCCTGCTTATTTAACCTATATGCAGAATATATCATGAGAAACACTGGGCTGGAAGAACCACAAGCTGGAATCAAGATTGCCGGGAGAAATATCAATAACCTCAGATATGCAGATGACACCACCCTTATGGCAGAAAGTGAAGAGGAACTAAAAAGCCTCTTGATGAAAGTGAAAGTGGAGAGTGAAAAAGTTGGCTTAAAGCTCAACATTCAGAAAACGAAGATCATGGCATCTGGTCCCATCACTTCAAGGGAAATAGATGGGGAAACAGTGGAAACAGTGTCAGACTTTATTTTTTTGGGCTCCAAAATCACTTCAGATGGTGACTGCAGCCATGAAATTAAAAGATGCTTACTCCTTGGATGGAAAGTTATGACCAACCTAGATAGCATATTCAAAAGCAGAGATATTACTTGACCAACAAGGTCCGTCTAGTCAAGGCTATGGTTTTTTCCAGTGGTCATGTATGGATGTGAGAGTTGGACTGTGATGGAACAGCTGACTGACTCAAAATTAGGAAAGGAGTATGACAAGGCTGTGTATTGTCACCCTGTTTATTTAACTTATATGCAAAGTTCAGTTCAGTTTAGTCACTCAGTCATGTCAAACTCTTTGTGACCCCACGAACTGCAGCACGCCAGGCTTCCCTGTCCATTGCCAGGAGTAAACTCCCAGAGTTTACTCAAACTCATGTCCATTGCTACAGTCATCCAACCATCTCATCCTCTGTCATTCCCTTCTCCTCCTGCCCTCAATCTTTCCCAGCATCAGGGTCTTTTCAAATGAATCAGTTTTTTTGCATCAGTGGCCATAGTATTGGAGCTTCAGCTTCAGCATCAGTCCTTCCAATGAATATTCAGGATTGATTTCCTTTAGGATGGACTGGTTGGATCTCCTTGCAGTTCAAGGGACTCTCAAGAGTCTTCTCCAACACCACAGTTCAAAAGCATCCATTCTTCAGTGCTCAGCTTCTTTTTAGTGCAACTCTCACATCCATACATGACTACTGGAAAAACCATAGCTCTGATCAGACAGAACTTCGTTAGCAAAGTAATGTGTCTGGTTTTTAATATGCTGTCTAGGTTGGTCAAAACTTTTCTTCCAAGGAGCAAGTGTCTTTTAATTTCATGGCTGCAGTTCACAATCTGCAGTGATTTTGGAGCCCCCCAAAAATAAAGTCTGTTACTCTTTCCACTGTTTTCCCATCTATTTGCCATGAAGTGATGGGACCAGATGCCATGATCTTCGTTTTCTGAATGTTGAGTTTAAAGCCAACTTTTTCATTCTCCTCTTTCACTTTCATCAAGAGGCTCTTTAGTTATTCTTCACTTTCTGCCATAAGGGTGGTGTCATCTGCATCTGAGGTTATTGATATTTCTCCCAGCAATCTTGATTCCAGCTAGAACTTCATCCAGCCCAGCATTTCTCGTAAAATGCAGAGTACATGATATGCAGAGTACATGATGTGAAATGCCAGGTTGGCTGAGTTACAAGCTGTAAGCAAGATTTCCAGGAGAAATATCAACAACCTTAGATGTGCAAATGATACCACTCTAATGGCAGAAAGCAAAGAGGAACTAAAGAGCCTCTGGATGAAGGTGAAAGAGGAGACTGAAAAAACTGAATTAAAACTCAGTATTAAAAAAAAAAAGTAAGATCATCACATCTGGTCCCCTCACTTCGTGGCAAATAAAAGGGGAAAAATACGGAGCGGGTCGCCATTCCCTTTTCTAGGGGATTTCCCCAACCCAGGGATCGAACCCAGGTCTCCCACATTGCAGGTGGATTCTTTTCCAGCTGAGCCACAGGAGAAGCCCAAGAATACTGGAGTGCATAGCCTATCCTTTCTCCAGAGGATCTTCCCAACACAGGAATCGATCTGGAGTCTCCTGCATTGTAGGTGGATTCTTTACCAACTGAGCTATCAAGCTATGACAAACCTAGACACTGTATTAATAAGCGAAGACAGCACTTTGCTAACAAAAATATGCATAGTCAAAACTATGGTCTTTCCAGTAGTCATGTATGGATGTGATAGATGGACCATAAGGAAGTGAGAACACCGAAGAATTGGTGCTTTTGAACTGCAGTGCTAGAGAAGACACTAGAGAGTTCCTTGGGCAGAAAGGAGATCAAGTCAATCAATCCCAAAGGAAATCAATCCTGAATATTCATTGGAAGGACTGAAGCTGAAGCTTCAATACTTTGGTCACCTGATACAAAGAGCCAACCCTTTGCAAAAGACCCTGATGCTGGGAAATATTGAGGGCAGGAGAAGGATGTGACAGAGGATGAGATGGTTCAATGGCATCATCAACTCAACGTACATTAGTTTGAGCAAACTCTGGGAGACAGTGAAGGACAGGGAAGTTTGATGTGCTGCAGTCCATGCGGTTGCAGAGTTGGACATGATTGAGTGACTGAACACCACCACCACACAGTAACTTATGAAAATGACTGCTAATGCGATGGAACATCACAAAAGTCTCTAAGGATTACAACAATGGCATCTTCAGTACTGTAACATAAAAGGTTGTGAAAGCCAGTAAGCCCTAAATAATAAATTCTTGATGGAGAAGTGTCCAGATGTATGTGACTTCAAAGTATTTACGACAGAACCAAATAAGGAAATCATGAAAGATACTGTGTTTATGCCAAAAAGGTGGTGGAGTCGTGGTGAAGAGTTTCAAGATATGCATCTTGAACAAATTCTAGAGCTAACCTTCACTACAATAACACACTAGAGGAATTAACAGATGACTTGATGGATTTGAGTGCTTCTGATTCAGTGCCAAATGATGAAGAAGAAGATGTAGAAGAAGCAGTGCCAGACAGCAAATTGACACTGGATAATCTGGCAGAAGCCTATTATTCAAGGCTGCTTTTCACTTCTTTTATGCCATGAACTCTTCTATGATGAGAGCACTGAAACTAAAGCAAAAGGTAGAAGGAGGATTGGTGCCATAAATAAATATTTTTAGAGAAATGAAGAAGCAAAAAAGTCAGATAGAAATTATGATGTACAGTTATAACAAGTGTGCCTGCCTCTGACCCCTCCCTTTATACCTGCTCCACCTCTTCCACTTCTGAGACAGCAAGACCAACCCCTCTTCTTCCTCCTTCTCAGCCAGTTCAATGAGAGGACGAGCAGGATGGACACCTTTAGGATGATTTCCACCTAAATTATTATTTACTAATAATCATCATGCTTAAAGTTAATAAACTTATCTGTTATGTATACGTGTTGTCTGTATGAAAATCTAATAACTACATGAGAGGTTTTTTTGCCACCATTATCATCAACATTGTCCAAGTATTCATTGTGTGCAAGACTTGTACTGAAGTGGCTAGCCTATCCTTACAGACATAAAAAGAGTAATAGTTAATATAAAATTAATAATGTCTTAGTTTTCTTACTGTGTAATACTTTGCTTTCAAAGAATTACGTGATTATGCAGTATACCTCTCTCTGTCTCCTAATTGGAGAAGCTGAGTATCAGACTATCATCACAAGTAGTTTCTAAAAATGTAACAATGTTTCCAATACTGTATTATGAGTACAACTGTAATACTGTATGTCATAAAATTCTTATTATGATTCATTCATTAGTGTACAGGCTAGGGTAGCATGAAGTCATGATATGATTTTACTAGGCTATCATAAAACAATCATATTGCTGCTTCTTTGCTCTCAATAAACTAATCAATAAACTATTTTACCTGTAAATAAATAAAATTTTTTTCACATTATCTTTTAACTTTTGATGTCTAGTGTTAGCAATACGTATAACATCTACAATGTTTGGTATCATGTAAGGAGGGGCCTGGTAGGCGGCAGTCCATGGGGTCGCTAGGAGTCGGATACAACTAAGCGACTTCACTTTCACTTTTCACTTTCATGCATTGGAGAAGGAAATGGAAACCCACTCCAGTGTTCTTTCCTGGAGAATCCCAGGGACAGGGAGCCTGGTGGGCTGCCGTCTATGGGGTCGCACAGAGTTGGACGCGACTGAAGCGACTTAGCAGCAGTAGCAGCAGCAGCAGGGCAATATTGATGTAAATACTAATGTACAGACCATTCACCTTGTAAACAGACAACATAAATTTATGGTATGTATAAATACAATGTAGTACTATAACTTTATTTTCTCTTTATTATGGTTTTATTAATAGCAACAAAGCTAGTGGAGGTGATGGAATTCCAGTTGAGCTATTCCAAATCCTGAAAGATGATGCTGTGAAAGGGCTGCACTCAATATGCCAGCAAATTTGGAAAACTCAGCAGTGGCCACAAGACTGGAAAAGGTCAGTTTTCATTCCAATCCCAAAGAAAGGCAATGCCAAAGAATGCTCAAACTACCGCACAATTGCACTCATCTCACACACTAGTAAAGTAATGCTCAAAGTTCTCCAAGCCAGGCTTCAGCAATATGTGAACCATGAACTTCCTGATGTTCAAGCTGGTTTTAGAAAAGGCAGAGGAACCAGAGATCAAATTGCCAACATCCGCTGGATCATGGAAAAAGCAAGAGAGTTCCAGAAAAAATATCTATTTCTGCTTTATTGACTATGCCAAAGCCTTTGACTGTGTGGATCACAATAAACTGTGGAAAATTCTGAAAGAGATGGGAATACCAGAACACCTGATCTGCCTCTTGAGAAATTTGTACGCAGGTCAGGAAGCAACAGTTAGAACTGGACATGGAACAACAGACTGGTTCCAAAGAGGAAAAGGAGTTCGTCAAGGCTGTATATTGTCACCCTGTTTATTTAACTTATATGCAGAGTACATCATGAGAAACGCTGGACTGGAAGAAATACAAGCTGGAATCAAGATTGCGGGGAGAAATATCAATAACCTCAGATATGCAGATGACACCACCCTTATGGCAGAAAGTGAAGAGGAATTCCAAAGCCTCTTGATGAAAGTGAAAGAGGAGAGTGAAAAAGTTGGCTTAAAGCTCAACATTCAGAAAACAAAGATCATGGCATCCAGTCCCACCACTTCATGGGAAATAGACGGGGAAACAGTGGAAACAGTGTCAGACTTTATTTTTCTGGGCTTCAAAATCACTACAGATGGTGACTGCAGCCATGAAATTAAAAGACGCTTACTCCTTGGAAGGAAAGTTATGACAAACCTAGATAGCATATTCAAAAGCAGAAACATTACTTTGCCAACAAAGGTTCGTCTAGTCAAGGCTATGGTTTTTCCTGTGGTCATGTATGGATGTGAGAGTTGGACTGTGAAGAAGGCTAAGCGCCGAAAAATTGATGCTTTTGAACTGTGGTGTTGGAGAAGACTCTTGAGAGTCCCTTGGACTGCAAGGAGATCCAACCAGTCCATTCTGAAAGAGATCAGCCCTGGGATTTCTTTGGAAGGAATAATACTAAAGCTGAAACTCCAGTACTTTGGCCACCTCACGCGAAGAGTTGACTTATTGGAAAAGACTCTGATGCTGGGAGGGATTGGGGGCAGGAGGAGAAGGGGACGACAGAGGATGAGATGGCTGGATGGCATCACTGACTCGATGGACGTGAGTCTCAGTGAACTCTAGGAGTTGGTGATGGACAGGGAGGCCTGGCGTGCTGCGATTCATGGGGTTGCAAAGAGTCGGACACTACTGAGCGACTGATCTGATCTGATTATAACAATAGAGTATATAATATACAAAATTTGTGTTAACCCACAGTATATGCTACTGTGTAAGGCTTCCACAGTGGGCTATTAGTAGTTATTTTAAGGGAGTCAAGTTATATGTGGATTTTTAACTGTGCAAGAGGTCATCACCCATAACCCCTGCATTATTCAAGGGTCATTTGTACTTTGATTACATCATGCTTTCACACTTTTTAAGACACCAATTTCTTTATTTAAAAAATAAATATCTGGCTTGAATTATGCTTTTATGTCCTTTTTGTGCTAAAAAGTCTATATTCATGCAAACTTTGTACAGTCTTTAAATGCAAGATAGTCACCTGAAAATTGGCATTTACTTCATACACAGCATTGAGAAGATTTCAAAAATCTACCAAAACCGTAATATCAAGAATGGAATAGCAGAGACAACAGACAAAAGAGCTTGATTAATTTTTGGAAGACTTAAAGCAGATGGCATATTACTATAGAATAAAATAGAGATGAGAAAGCTGAACTCCATAAAAGAGAAGACAATATAGCAAAGATGAAAATGTGACAACTGGAAAGAAATGTATTTTCTTGAGAAGCAGTGACCTAATCTTTTAAGGTAGGAGACACTTGAACATGTTTAATTATCATTGACAAGCATCCAACTTCAAGAGTATGTCCGAATAATCAGAAGCAAATTGAAGACCATTTGAGATTAGTGTTAAAGATGTTTGTGGTGACGTTAATATGTTCTGTTATACAAATTTCTCCACTTATGCATAGATTCTCAGAAATGAGTGCAGAGAAAAGAGATAGCAGGCTTCATCCAGGTTTGAATTTTCACTGAAGAAATGTGAAATTGGTTACTGGTGGAATGTTCTTAAAAAGATGGATCGTGAGACCAAAATGGATAAGATACACAGATAAAAAGAAAGAGTGGTGGATTTGAACAAGTAAAGGCTTAATTTTAACTGGAGGTTTTGCATGTGTCATTAAAGAATATAGTTACAGAGCAACTGAAAATACAGCTGAGAAGGTTCCATGACATTTTCAATGACGTATGAAGGGAAAATAGTGAGTTTCAAACAAGCAACAATTTAGAAATGGTGCCTTAGCTTTTCCTTGCTAAAAAACTCATTTGATGTCCTCCAGAACATTACACAAGGAATATCTGGAAGTTATTTTGGTAGTTTCCATGAAAAAAATTGAACTCACACACATATACAAAAGGAAAAGAAATTCCAGACTATTGGTTTGGCCATAGATGTGAAATGTAGCCAATATAAACGAGAACAGGAAGCCAGGGGACTCTCAGTTGAATGATTCCATGAAGAAAGAGAAAACAAAAAAATATGCAGTTAAGAATCTGGACTTTCTGGACTTTCCTCGTGGTCCAGTGGTTGAGAGTCTACCTGCCGATGCAGGGGTCATAGGTTCATACCTTGGTCAGGGAAGATGCCACAGGCCACAGAGCAACTAAGCCCACGCACCACCACTACTGAGCCTGTGCTCCACAACCAGAGAAACCCTTACTCTCAGCAACTAGAGAAAGCCCACAAACAGCAGCAAAGACTAAGCACAACCACAAATAAATTAATTAAAAAAAATTTAAGAATCCGGACATTCTTAGTTCAATAATGAGGAGGACAACTTTCTTATCTTAAAAATTACAAAGTAATTAAAATTACAGTCAAAAGAGTTGTTCAAGATGAATCAAATATGAATCAGATGGAAATATTACACCATTTTAAAACTTTAACATACTACTTATTTCTTCACTGAATAATATGTAGAGCAATAATAATATGCATAATGCAAGTTTTCAATCTCTACAAATTTAAACAGTAACAAAATAATCTGTATGGTATAAAATTTGACACTGTAAAGTTTTATACTAAAATATATCTGGGAATAAAGAGAATATAGGGAGAGAGATGAAATTATAGTACAAAATTTTTTTTAAATAGAGGTTTGAATTATGACCTAAAATATAGATATAGTTACTAGAAAATTAAAAATAATAAGAGAAAAGCAAACATGAAGTAAAAGAGTAATGAAAATGGGAAGTAACATATTCCACTAATCTTCCATGTAGATAATTTATAACATTTATCAACTAAAATTCAGAGATAAGAGAATATTTAGAATTAGTTTTATAACTGACAGAAGAACTAAAACCAGAAAACACTTAAAGCTTTTAACATTTTGGTCACATGAGAGGAGACAAGCTGTGACAAACAATACTATATTCAATTAATAGCTTTTTAACTCTTAGAGGAAAACAGGCAGAACACTCTTTGACATAAATCACAACAAAATCCTTTTTGACCCACCTCCTAGGGTAATGAAAATAAAAACAAAAATAAATAAATAAATGGGGCCTAATTAAACTTAAACCTTTTGCATAGCAAAGGAAACCATAAACAAGACTAAAGAATACTGAGAATGGGGGAAAGTATTTGCAAAAGAAGCAACTGACAAGGGATTAATCTCCAAAATATACAAACAGCACATATAGCTCAATATCAAAAAAAAAAAAAAAAAAAAACCACACAACCCAAACAAAAAATGAGCAGAAGACCTAAATAGACATTTTGCCAAAGAAGACATACAATGGCCAACAAATATGTGAAAAGATGCTCAACCTCACTAATAACCAGAGAAATGCAAATCAAACTACAATGATGTATCAACTCACACAAATCAGAAAAAGCTACCAACAGGGCTTCCCTAGTGGTTCAGTGGTAAAGATTCTGCTGCCAAAGCAGGGGACACAGGTTCAATCCCTGATCGGGAAAGATCCCACATGCCACAGAGCAATGAAGCTCATGTACCACAACTATTGAGCCTGTACCCCAGAGACCAGGAGCTGCAACTGAAGCCCACAGGCCCTAGGGCCCACACTTGGCAATAAGAGAAGCCACTGCAATGAGAAGCCTGCATACTGCAACTAGAGAGTAGCCCATTCTTGCAGAAACTAGAGAAAAACCTGCAGGGTAATGAAGATCCAGTACAACCAAAAACAAAAATAAACGAAATAAATAAATAAATAATTTAAATCTACAAACATTAAATGCTGGAGAAAGTATGGAGAAAGGGGAATCCTCTTACACTTGGTGTGAATATAAATTTATTCAGCCACTATGGAGACAGTATGGAGTTTCCTTAAAAAACTAAATAGAAATACCATATGATCCAGCAATCCCAGTCCCAGAGAAAACCATAATTCAAAAAGACATATGCACCCAATCTTCATTGCAGCACTATTTACAAAAAGCAGGACATGGCAGCAACCTAAATGTACATCAACAGAGAAACAGATAAAGGAGATGTGGTACACATATACAGTAGAATATTACTCAGCCCTAAAAAGAATGAAATTGTGCCATTTGCAGAGATGCGGATGGACTTAAGAGACTATCATACAGAGTGAAGCAAGTCAGAAAAACAAATATCATAGATTATCATATATGCATATATGTGGAATCGAGAAAAATGGTACAGATGATCTTATTTGCAAAGCAGAAATAGAGGCACAAATGTAGAGAGCAAATATATGGATACTAAGGGGGAAAGGTGTGGGGATGAATTGGGAGATTTAGATTTACATACACTATTGATACTATGCATAAAATAGGCAATTAATAAGAACCTGCATAGTACAGGGAATTCTACTCAGTGCTCTGTGGTGACCTAAATGGGAAGGAAATTTAAAACAGAGGGGATATATGCAAACATAGAGCTGTTTCATTTTGCTGTGTAACAGAAACTAACACAACATTGTAAAGCAACTATACTCCAAAAAAAGTTAATTTAGAAAAAGAAAATAGTAGTCATTCCTCCACCAAACTATGCCTTGGACAATACTTACTCTCTTCTAATGATACTCAATAAAAATTAGTATGTACCACTTTAAAAGTTAATATCATTTTTTGTCTTTGTGGATTTGTTTATAATCTATTTGTATATATTCTAGTATAATGATGACATAATCTTTATTTCCTGGTTCCTTAAAATATTCTGATTCTATTTTACATTTATTAAAAGACATTTTCTGTGAGACATTCCCATGAAGACCATCTAAAAGTCAGAGGCAGGAAGGCAGGAAATGGAATGACTGCGTAATTTCTCAATGGTTTAAGTTATGCTAAAGCTCCACATTCTCTCAAAATTGTCCATTTTACTTCAGATACAATTCAAGGTGTAAAACTATGTTCCATAAATCTATAAGGTACTGTGTAGTAATAGCTTTTGAGATTGTGCTCTATAGTAGGCTCATTCAGAAAATTACAATTAACTTTGCTGCTGGAAATTTCTAAATTCCATCTTTAGGAATATATATGCATATATACATGTGTGTGTGTGTGTGTGTGTGTGTGTGTGTGTGTGTGTGGAGGGGGAGAGGGAAGAGAATGGGAGAGAGGATGATTTTAAGAAATTGGTTCATACCATTGTAGACTAGAAGTCAAAACTCTATGGAGACCAGTTGATGCTGCTTGAATTATTGGAGGTCTGGAGGCAGAATTCTTTCTTACTCAGGGGATTTCAGTTTAACACCTTCAACTGATTGGAAAAGGCCCACCCACATTAAGGAGAGTGATCTGCTTTACAACGTACACTGATAAATTGATAATCCCAGCTACAAAATGTCTTCACAGTGACATCTAAACTAATTGCTTGACCAACTGGGTACCATGGCCTAGGCAAGTTGACACATAAAGTTAACCATCACAATGGTAGCTATATATGGCCTACTTTAATTTTTAAATTACCATTTAAAATGTATGCTGAGTCACTTAAATTATGTCTGACTCTTTGTGATCCCGTGAACTGTAGCCCACCAGGCTCCTCTGTTCATGGAATTCTGAACAATACTGGAGTGGGTTGACATGTCCTTCTTCAGGGGATCTTTCTGACCCAGTGATCAAACCCTCATCTCTTAGGTCTCCTGCATTGGCAGGTGGGTTCTTTACCACTAGCATCACCTGGGAAGCCCATTTAAAATAGCCAGCATAAAAGTCAAAAGCTCAAAGATAAGTGAATCATTGCAAATAGGATATTTAATTTCAACAACTACCAGAGACAGTACTAAAATACAACAAACATTCAAGTTACATAAGACTTGCTCTTGGATCTCCAAGAAATTTATTTTTCTCCATCTCCCAAAATTGTATTAGCTGGCTTCTAAAGTATTCTGGATAAATCTGTAAGGGTTGTTTCAATATGAACAAACTGAATAAATGAAAATTTGTTCCACTTTTTATTTCTTATGAATCACTTTCATAAGATTCCCATTTTTGATTTCTCAATCTCTATTTCTAATCTGTGTGAAAAATTACCATAAAAACATGTCCTCAGATCAAGTCTATCTTTTGACTTTATCTGTTCTCATATAATGCCACCTTAAAATGTATGTAAGGCTGAGGAGGCTTTACAAATGGCTATGAAAAGAAGAGAAGCAAAAGGCAGAGGAGAAAAGGAAAGAGATAATCATCTGAATGCAGAGTTCCAAAGAATAGCAGGGAGAGATAAGAAAGCCTTCCTCAGGATCAATGCAAAGAAATAGAGGAAAAACACTAGAATGGAAAAGACTAGAGATCTCTTCAAGAAAATTAGAGATACCAAAGGAAATTTTCATACAAGGATGGGCACAATAAAGGACAGAAATGGTAAGGATCTAACTGAAGCAGAAAATATTAAGAAGAGGTGGCAAAAGAAGAAATATACAAAAAGATCTTCATGACCCACATAATCACGATGGTGTGATCATCAACCAAGAGCCAGACATTCTGGAATGTGAAGTCAAGAAGGCCTTAGGAAGCATCACTGCAAACAAAGGTAGTAGAGGTGATGGAATTCCAGTTGAGCTATTTCCAGTCCTAAAAGATGGGGCTGTGAAAGTGCTGCACTCAAAATGCCAGCAAATTTGGAAAACTCAGAAGTGGCCACAGGGCTGGAAAAGGTCAGTTTTCATTCCAATCCCAAAGAAAGGTAATGTCAAAGAATGCTCAAACTACCACACAATTGCACTCATCTCACACGCTAGCAATGTAATGCTCAAAATTCTCCAAGCGAGGCTTCAACAGTACATGAACCATGAACTTCTAGTTCAAGCTCGACTTAGAAAAGGCTGAGGAACCAGAGATCAAATTGCCAACATCTGCTGGATCATGGGAAAAGCAAGAGAGTTCCAGAAAAACATCTACTTCTGCTTTATTGACTATGCCAAAGTCTTCAACTGTGTGGATCACCACAAACTTGGAAAATTCTTCAAGAGATGGGAATACCAGACCACCTGACTTGCCTCCTGAGAAAACTGTATACAGGTCAAGAAGCAACAGTAGAACTGGACACGGAACAACAGACTGGTTTCAAGTTGGGGAAGGAGTACGTCTAGGCTGTATATTGTCACCCTGCTTATTTAACTTATATGCAGAGTACATCATGAGAAACGCTGGACTGGAAGAAGCACAAGCTGGAATCAAGATTGCTGGGAGAAATATCAATAACCTCAGTTACACAGATGATACCACCCTTATGGCAGAAAGTGAAGAAGAACTAAAGAGCCTCTTGATGAAAGTGAAAAGGAGACTGAAAAAGTTGGCTTAAAGCTCAACATTCAGAAAATGAAGATCATGGCATCCGGTCCCATCACTTCATGGCAAATTGATGGGGAAAGAGTGAAAACAGTGACAGACTTTATTTTGGGGGCTCCAAAGTCACTGTGAATGGTGGCTGCAGCCATGAAATTAAAAGATACTAGCTCCTTGGTAGAGAAGTTATGACCAACCTAGACAGCAAATTAAAAAGCAGAGACATTACTTTGCCAACAGAGGTCTGTCTATTCAAAGCTATGGTTTTTTCAGTAGTCATGTATGGATGTGAGTGTTGGACTATAAAGAAAGCTGATTGACAAAGAATTGATGCTTTTGAACTGTGGTTTTGGAGACGACTCTTGAAAGTCCCTTGGACAGCAAGGAGATCCAACCAGTCCATCCTAAAGGAAATCAGTCCTGAATATTCATTGGAAAGACTGATGCTGAAGATGAAACTCTAGTTCTTTGGCCATCTGATGCAAAGGACTGACTCCTTTGAAAAGTCAAATGATGCTGGGAAAGATTGAAGGTGGGAGGAAAAGGGGATGACAGAGGATGAGATGATTGGATGGTATCACCAATTCAATGGACATGAGTTTGAGTAAATTCCAGGAGTTGGAGATGGACAAGGAAGCCTGGAGTGCTGACGACCACGGGGTCACAAAGAATCAGACATGACTGAGCGATTGAATTGAACTGAAAATGTATGTACTTAAACCAAAATATTTCTAATATAGCTTTACTAACACATTGTTCTAACATACATTGTACAAATAAATTTTCGCTATGAAAATTTTACTTATTAATGTGAAATGAGCAAAACTGTTCCAGTAATAAGTGACCTTTGTTTTCTGTTCATTTTATAGTAAGATCAGCAAAAAATTCCCACTTATCTGCTGGCTTTGTTTTATGTTCTAACATTGAAGCAGTGTTTCATTAGAGACTCTGAATTATTTACTTTTCTTCATTGTTGATTTCTTTGTACACTTAAATGGCTGCCATGTTCATATTCTGGCTCAAGGGAATATGAGTTTTAGCAGAGTTAACTGAAGAAGAATATATGTCCATGTAGCCAATGTATGCACATTCTTTTTGTGTATATTTATATATGTATGAATGAAACACATGTTCAATTATACTTATAATTTACTTAACTACTTTTTCCAGCCTGTATCAGAAGATACATGTAATCCATCTGTGTGCACACATTTGTGAAAAAGTCCACATTCATTGTTCCAATGATACCAGAAAATATGAAATGAGTATGTAAATCTGTGTGAAGAGAAAAGGTGTAACATCAGTTTCCTAATATAGGTATGATATAACTTGTGAGATAAAATTATTCAGTGATACATTTATAAAGGGTGGAAGTTTATACACAAAATGAATGAAACCATTCATTTGAAGGCTGAAGATTTAGAATAAAATTTGCATGATCATATATGGAGTTAGTGGTAGAACTGAAATTACAGGTATGTTTTCTTGGAGTTTAGTTTAGACCTACATCCTTGTTCTACTGAGACTCAATTTTCATATTATACTTCATACTTGGTAGATTCCTTGTATAAAGAGATTTAGAATAATTCTGAAAGAACTTGGGGAACAAAACAAAGTTTCCCTAAGAAGAGACAGGTTTTTGGTTTTAAAAATAAGAAGCAGAACTCTAGCTACAAAAGTGTTCAGGAAATATAGTTTTCAAATTTCTAAGTCTATGTGGTGTAGAAAGGCATCTTAGAAAGTGTATGGAATAGAATGTGTCAATAATTGCTACGTCTAATCTTTTAGTTGCTCAAATTCCATGCACATCCCTCTACTTCAACATCAAAAGAGAAACAGTACCAATAACTGGTTTTACCCAATATGCATAATTATCTAATTATGAAAACACACTTAACCGTTTATCAGTAGAAGAAGAGGCCCATAATACCCAAAACACATAAAAGTTTATCCATCTCTATGTGAGATTCAGTATTCTTCTATACATCCTACATTATTATTTTGTATTATAATATGCAGATAATTTTAGGAAAAGACACTATCAACTAGATGAGCTCTGATTAAAAAAAAAACAAATTGGCAAGATATATGAGACATTATTAATAGAAACTGGTGATAATACTTGAGGCATAACTAACAGAAAACATCTAAGTGGACAGATTAAAACAAATCATTTGTTTATGTAGTGTGTTCCACCGTATCACAAAAACAACACTGCATTTTCTGACTTACAAAACAATAATACTATCTATTGTACTGAGCAATAGTCAGATCTTTTTTAAGAGACATGAAGTTTGCAGTTCTACAGCCAAAAACTTAGTCTACAGTCAGAAATTCATTAAAAGGCTGTAAGTGATATGATTGGTTAACAAATATAACTTATATGGTTTTCAAGTTCTGGATAAAACTTTCAGGAGTGATTTAATAATTACAATTTTCAAGTAGACAAAGGGCTGTCATGAAGAACATGGTGACCAGGTGTTTTGTGAAAATATATTATAGGACATGGATTTTTTATAAATATGTAACACAATTAAAGATGTTTAAACAATATCCTGATTGTTTAAACAATGAGTTGAGCTTCATCAGTTATATGAAGAAATTAGTAATGGTGATATGTGTTATATTTTGACTTCAGTGAAGAGAGATGATTCTTCTGAGCTCTTCAAAAATGGAAGAGAAACTTGGTGAGGTGGTATAAACATGATTTGCTGCAGAGTGGTATGACAGATACCTGCTCATAGCCCTTTTGACTTCAGGATTGTGCCATACTTTAATAACATTATGTCTCAAGTAATGCTTTTCAAAGATCTCAAATGGAAATTGAACTTAGTATGAATTCAGGCAAGGTATTAAAGTTTCTAAGTCTCAGGTTTTTCATCTATAAAATGAAGAGACTGAGCTAGACTAGAATTCTCAAAATGTGTCCTGTTTCTCACCAGACTGAGGCATGCCACACAGCCAAATAAGCAAAGTTCTCAGATCCTCTCCCTTACTTTCACAGGCTGATACTTGCTGCTGGAAAAACTGATGTCTGAATTTCACTTGAGCAAAGACTGCCACGTTCCATTCTAGAAGCAGTCAAGTACAGTGAAATGAGTCCTGACTTCAATTATAGTCACGAGTTCAAATGTGCTTTCAATGGCCTGAAACAGGGAGAGACTGAACCTCTCTAAATCTTGGTGTCCTTGCCTAAAGATATTCATGATAGTGTCTCTT
Source organism: Bos javanicus (assembly GCF_032452875.1). Lineage (NCBI taxonomy): Eukaryota > Metazoa > Chordata > Mammalia > Artiodactyla > Bovidae > Bos > Bos javanicus. The sequence continues at coordinate 50,072,974 of NC_083869.1, read as the reverse complement.
GATGGCGAAATGATGTGCAAACAGAATCTCTTTGTTTCCAGCTTTACATTCTATGACGCATCTTTTTTGCTTTTCTATCTGAAAAATTGCTAACATTTTTCTCAAATGTGCCAAGAAGATGTAGTTTTAGTCAATTTTTTAGTCTACTGAGAAGAAATTTTAAAAAATGAAAAGAAAAAAGGAATGTAACCCATTCAATGATTACAAGACTTGGAAAAATTATTTTAGTTGGTGTAAAAGTATATACCCAAAAATGTTAGAACATCTTTAAAATACACTGAAGTATTTTGAGGCCATCTTAAACACAATGCAAAGAAAATCTTTGAATTAGCTATTGCAAACATTTATTCAGTCGCAATGCTGTTATTATATGTATTACATTACTATTTTATATCTGTGTTTATGCATATATATGTACACTATGTATGCTTCCTTATTATCTTTTACTTTATTTTCCTAATTATTGCTAACTTGCTTAAAATACTAGACCTCAGCTTTTAAATACCTGAAACAAAAAATAAGTAGACAGAGAAAAATGTATGTTATTGGCAAAAGTGGAAACCCTAGAAGATCTCTGCTCATGCATTCTCTGTGTTATGTTTCTATCTCAAATCAGCTCTTAATCACTAATTTTGTTTCACTAGAAAGTTATTCTGCAGCCTACTGAAGACTGAGTGAGCCCAGAGCAGTGAATGCATCCTCAAACATGAACTGACACTGCAGAGATTTCAAAGTTCTGAGCCACAAGTTGAGTTTTAGAAAAAAAAAAAAAATCACTCCAAGCATTTTATAGAAAACAAAACCATTCTGAATAACTCCAAAGGATCATCATAAAAAACAGAGTCCAATGGGTTTTTTTTCTTTGTTTGTTTCCATGGGGATAGATATTTAATAGAAAATTATGGAGGGCTGAATGAGACAGAATTCCTCTCAAATGTCTCAGTTTACAGGAAGCATAATGGAACCCAGGGTCCTTAGGACAATATACATTGAAATGTTTGAGTATCTGTTGACTTGGAATTGAACTATGGTTTTATCTCCCCTATAGGCCACTTCACTTTTGCAGATTGTTGGACTAGGTTTTTTTGTGAATATGTAATAAATATTATATTTTTTAGTTTTATTTTTGAAGACTGAGTGTAGACAGATTTCATTAAAAATATATGACATAAGACAATTTTAACAGAATAATCTCATTTCTATGTGTTTCCTACCTGGATTTTGACAAGGAAAAACTGATGTGAAAGTATTTGCAAATTCTTGCTGACAGTTCAGCTAAGTCATTTCCATGGGAAACAGTATGGAGATTCCTCAAAAAATTAAAAATAGAACTACCAAAGTATCCACCTATTGCCACTTCTAGGTATTTATCTGAAGAATATGAACACTTAGCATGTATGCATGCATGAACACACTAACTCAAAAATATATATGCACCCATATGTTCACTGCAGCATTAACAATAGCCAAGACATGGAAACAACTTTAACGTCTGATGATGGATGAATGAATAAATATATATATACACACACACACATACAAAATGGAATACTACAAAGCCAAAAAAATAAAATAAAAAGGGACATCTTGCCATTTGCAACAACATAAATGGACCTTAAGGGTATTATAGAAAGTGAAATGTTAGGTAGAGAAAGACTAATACCATGTGATTTCACTTATATGTGGAACTTAAAAAAATTACATAAATAAATAAAAACAAAATCACAGATATAGAGAACAGATTAGTTCTAACCAGAAAGGAAGGGAGTTAGGGGTTTGGGTGAAGGGGGTCAGTTGTTTGGGTGATGGAAGATAAACTTATAGTGGTGATAACTTTGAAGTATAAACAAATATCAAAATATGTTATAAACTTGAAGCTTGTATAATATTATTATCCAATTTAGCCTCTTTTTTTTAAAAAGGTCACCTTCCTACAACCACGTCAAATTTACTAAACCATGTATTCCTCCTTTCAGCACTGGAAAGCTCAGAACTGGGTATATGTTAAGTGCTTAAAAACATAATTGCTGAGAACATAAGTAATTATTTTGTCAAAACTTTATTTTTCCTTGTAAAGCATTTGAAGCTGATTTTACTGTATAAAAAATATACAAAAACATCAAAAAAGTAATTTGAAATAGAAAAAAGGAGAGAAACCATGCATAAAGTTGTTTGTTTAAAAAAAGTAGTGCACTTTTTTATTATTTGACTGTCAGGATTTTTTTCACATGCCTATTTCCAGCATTGAAGCAATATTTTGTATTTCTAGTTTCTCATGTTGTGATATAAGAATAATGATTTCTATTATTATCATTTAAATTAATGTATATTAGTTCATTTTTATTATGCTATTATGCTAAGGTTTTCTATTTCACCATTTCAAAGAATATTGCAGTGTATAGGTGTGTCCTTAGTTTTTCCCATTTTTACTGGTTTCCCATTTGATATATTTACAGAAGTGGAATAATTAGGTTAAAATTCTATATGTTTAATTATATAATTACTGAATTATTTCAAAAATATTACATGATTCATCAGCAAACTATGGAAGTTCCAATTTCATAGCAACTTCACAAATATCAGAAATAATAAACTTTTCTAACGTAGTTTTTAAAATCTTTTTTCAAAATTTATTTTTAATTGGAGGATAATTGCTTTACAATATTGTGTTGGTTTCTGCCATACATGGACATGAATTAACTGTAGGCATACATACATGCCCTCCCTCTTGAACCTCCTTCTACCTCCCATCCTAATCCACCCCTCTAGGCTGTCACAGAGCACCAGTTTGAGCTCCCTGGATCATAGAGTAAATTTCCATGGCAACCTATTTTACATATGATAATGTATATGTTTCCATATACATTCTACTCTCAATCTGTTGCACCCTCTCCTCTAACTGTATTGTCTATGTCTGCATCTCCATTGCTGCTCTACAAAGAGGTTCATCGGTACTTACTTTATAGATTCCATATATATGTGTTAATATATGATATTTTTTTCTCTTTCTGGTTTACTTCACTCTATATAATAGTCTTTAGGTTCATAGAACTGACTCAAATGTGTCCCTTTTTATGCCCACATAATATTCCATCATACACATGTACCATAGATTCTTTATTCATCTATTGATGGACATTTAAGTTGATTTCAGGTCCTGGTTATTGTAAATAGTGCTAAAATGAACATTGGGGTGTGTGTGTCTTTTTGAATTAGAGTTATGTCTGTATGTAAGCCCAGGAGTAGGGTTTCTACCTCATACGGTAATTCTATTTTCAGTTTTCTGAAATTGAAAAAAAAAGTACTTTGTTATTTTAACTGCATTTCTAAGATTACTATAGAAGTGGAAATTTTGTTGTTATGAGTTATACTTTATGATAATTCCTATGAGTGAGTAATGTGTGCATTAGAAAACAGTAAAAATTAATGGTTCATGGTAAGAGTTTGGCATGTATTACCTCATTTAATTTTTAAACAACCCTATAAGATTAGCATTTTAATAAATAGATATGGACACTTAGGGAGGTAAAGTCACACAATTCATAAGTCTTATACCTAAAGTAATTCAAAATTATCCAAGTGTCTAGAGTGAAGACATGCAAATTAAATGAGACTTCTTAAATCCTGGTGGAGTCCTAGAGGTCTGCCAGCTTGACTTGTATTGTTGTTGTTGTATTTGGCTTGTTAGTTTTGTTGATTTAAAATCCCTGAACACTATACAATCATTTCTTGAAACTGATATGTCACTTGATATTTTAAAGAGACCATAGTACAAAATTCTCTTTATTTTTATAAGCAATACTAGAATAATCTATAGTGAAGAGAAATGGGATGGTTGAAGGTCAAAATCAACATAATTATAAATTTTTAGCTGAGAAACAAGCTGGTAAGTGATTGGCTCAAATCTGAGTAAGTAGCAGAGCTGTGACATTTTGTTACCTTACATTTCCTTGTACTGTCTTACTATTAATTTTTCTTTGCATGGAAATGTTTGCTTTGAGGATGGTAAACATAATGCCAGAGTCCTTTCTTTATAGTAGGAATTAAATCTTATAATCTCTTTCAAGCAAGGTTTAAAATTCCTACTATTCTAAAGCCTCACCTGTACATTAAATCCTCATGCAAAGACAGAATGTGAGAGTACAGTACATGTGTCCAAGAATACAATTAACCCCATTCCTATTTGTATTAAAAGATTTTATTATTTTGCAGACAAAGATTGTTTGAGGCATACTATGCTCATCTTGAATTATTCATGAACTATCATTATTTATTCATTAGTTCCTGAGAAATCTTGCTCAGTCCAAGTACCTATACTCTTTTGTTTCTTATTTGAAGTGTGTTAGGATAATAGCTTTATATGGATGTACAGTATTAAAAGGCAGTTTCTCACCATTTAACTAGCACAGACATTTAGAGACAGAACAACTCATTGGTAAAGAATATGTAAGAAAATTAAGATAAGGGGTGAAAGTCATAAACAAAGTCAAATCATTTTTCAATAATAGGCAATTGTTCAAATGCTTGTGTCTCACGAGTAGTAGTACTTATTCAGAATCTAAAATCTGAGTCTCTGGAATGACTCAAGAACTGAAAGAACTCAAAACACTAGTTTAAGACAATGAGACTATTCAAAAACCTTAGCTTAGGACATATCTAAATCCTCTCAAATAATGCTTTATCAACCTGTTGATTTGAGAGTAGCAAAAGAATTCCCCAGGAGTTTTATGAATGGATGATATACCTAGAAGTGGTCTATGTGAATGATGAATTGCATGGTGAGAAGGAAGAGGATAAAAACATGAAAAACAAGGTGGGAGGGGGCTCATAAAGGTGTTTATAAATTAGAAGATACCCTTGATTAAGGGAATAAGGAAGGACTTAATGATTCACACAAAACTAAGCGAATGAGATTACAGAAGGAATAACCATATCACATATTTTCCAAACTAGCCCCTCTAGGACAAAACACCGGAGAAGGCAATGGCACCCCACTCCACCACTCTTGCCTGGGAAATCCCACGGACGGAGGTGCCTGGTAGGCTACAGTCCATGAGGTCGCTAAGAGTCGGACATGACTGAGTGACTTCACTTTCACTTTTCACTTTCATGCATTGGAGAAGGAAATGGCAACCCACTCCATTGTTCTTGCCTGGAGAATCCCAGGGACAGAGGAGCCTGGTGGGCTTCCGTCTATGGAGTCGCACAGAGTCGGACACGACTGATGCGACTTAGCAGCAGCAGCAGGAGGACAAAACACAATAAACTAAGACTGTACTGAAGACAGGAGGAGAAGGGGATGACAGAGGATGAAATGGTTGGATGGCATCACCAACTTGATGGACATGAATTTGAGCAGGCTCCAGGAGTTCATGTTGGACAGGGAAGCCTGGCGTGCTGCAGTCCATAGGGTTGCAGAGTCGAACATGACTGAGAGACTGAACTGAACTGAAGACTGTAATGAGTAATTCAGGGAATGCCATTATCCTAAATGAGAGGACATAAATGAATACTTATAAAGAAGGGTATTATCTATTTAATATGACCTTTTGTGACACTGAGAATTAATGCTGAATAGAGTGCATTTAAAGTAAAAAGTCTGAGAAAGGCTATATGTGAAATGACTGAAGAAACTAAAAACATACAGCTTAGCAACTTACCACAAGACTAATTTTTAAGTACTTGTAGGCATATCACATTTTCTATGACTAAGACTTACTTGACCTAGCTGCACAGAATAGAACTAGAACCAAAATATGAGTAATGAAGTGAAGTGAAGTGGTTCAGTCATGTCCGACTCTTTGCGACCCCATGGACTGTAGCCTACCAGGCTCCTCCATCCAGGGGATTTTTCCAGGCAATAGTACTGGAGTGGGTTGCCATTTCTTTCTTTAGGGGATCTTCCCAACCCAGGGATTGAACCCGGGTCTCCCGCACCGTAGACAGACGCTTTACTGTCTGAGCCACCAGGGAAGTATGCTGCTACTGCTGCTGCTAAATCACTTCAGTCGTGTCCGACTCTGTGCGACCCATAGACAGCAGCCCACCAGGCTTCCCCATCCCTGGGATTCTCCAGGCAAGAATACTGGAGTGGGTTGCAATTTCCTTCTCCAATGCATGTAAGTAAAAAGTGAAAGTGAAGTCGCTCAGTCGTGTCTGACTCTTAGCGACCCCATGGACTGCAGCCTAACAGGCTCCTCCATCCATGGATTTTCCAGGCAAGAGTGCTGGAGTGGGAGTACCATTGCCTTCTCTGAGGGAAGTATTATGGGTATAAAAAAGAGTTTATGAAATGGTGTCATGTTTTAGAGAGTTTGGTTTACCTACATTGGGATCACATCTGTTATTTATTTTGAGGATCTTGTTGTTCAAGTCACTAATTTATGTCTGACTTTTTGTGACCCCATTAATTGCAGCACGCATTTCTTTGCTTCACTATCCTTCACTATATCCCGGAGTGTGATATCCTCCCTGTCCTTTGCTATCTCCTGGAGTGTGTTCAAACTCATGTCCATTGAGTTGGTGATGCAATCCAACCATTTCATCCTCTGTCATGCCCTTCTCCTCCTGCCCTCAATCTTTCTGAGGATCTGGGTCTTTTCCAACGAACCAGTTCTTTGCATCAGGTGGTCAAAATATTGGAACTTCAGCTTCAGCATCAATTTTTCCAATGAAAAATTCAGGACTGATTTCCTTTAGGACTGACTGGTTTAATCTCCTTGCTGTCTAAGGAACTCTCAAGAGTCTTCTCTATCACCACAGTTAAAAGCATCAGTTCTTTGGTGCTCAGCCTTCTTTATGGTCTGACCCACACATTAATACATGACTAATGGGAAAACCATAGCTTTGACTAGATGGACCTATGTTGGCAAAGAGATGTCTCTGCTTTTTAAGCATAGCTGTTCTTCTAAGGAACAAGCATCTTTTACTTTCATGGCTGCAATCACTGTCCTCAATGATTTTGAAGTCCAAGAAAATAAAATCCGTCACTGACTTCACTTTTTCCCCCTCTATTTGCCATGAAGGAATGGGACCGGATGCCATGATCTTTGCTTTCTGAATGTTGAGTTTTAAGCCAACTTTTCATTCTCCTCCTTCACCTTTATCAAGAGGCTCTTCAGTTTCTCTTTGCTTTCTGCCATTAGAATGGTATCATCTGCATATCTGAGTTTATTGATATTTCTCTGGCAATCTTGATTCCAGCTTATGCTTTATCCAGCCTGGCGTTTCACATGATGTACTTTCCATGTAAGTTAGATAAGTAGGGTGACAATATATAGTCTTGATGTACTCCTTTCCCAATTTGGAACCAGTCCATTGTTTCATGTCCAGTTGTGGCTGTTGCTGTGTGTCCTGCATAGTGGTTTCTCAGGATACAGGTCAGGTGGTCTGGTATTCCCATCTCTTCAAGAATTTTCCACAGTTTGTTGTGATCCACAGTCAAAGTTTTTAGTGTAATCAATGAAGCAGTAGTAGATGTTTTTCTGGAATTCTCTTAGTTTTTCTATGATCCAACAGATATTGGCAATTTGATCACTGGACCTTTCCTTTTTATAAATCTAGCTTGTACATCTGGAAGTTCTCGATTCACTTACTGTTGAAGCCTCGCTTGAAGGATTTTTAGCATTACCTTGATAGCATGTGAAATGAGTCCAATTGTATTGTAGGACAATTTGAACATTCTTTGGCATTGCCTTTCTTTGGGATTGCAAGGAAAACACATATTTCAGTCCTGTGGCCATTCTTGTTTTCCAAATTTTCTGTCATATTGAGTGCAGCACTTTACCAGCATCATCTTTTGGGTTTGAAATAGCCCAGCTTTAATTCCATCATTTCTACTAGCTTTGCTCTTAATAATGCTTCCTAAAGCATTATATTTGACATCACACAGCAGTATGTCTGGCTCTAGATGAGTGACCATCCCAGCATGGTCATCTGGGTCATTAAGACCTTTTTCATACAATTCTTCTGTATATTCTTATCACCTCTTTTTAATATCTTCTGCTTCCTTTAGGTCCTTAAGGATTCTGTCCTTTATTGTGCCCATCTTTGCAATAAATTTTCCCTTAGTATCTCTAATTTTCTTGAAGAGATCTCTAGTCTTCCCATTTCTATTGTTTTTCTCTATTTCTTTGCATTGATCACTTAGGACAGCTTTTTTATCTCTCCTTGCTATTTTTTGGAACTCTGCATTCAGATGAGTATATCTTTCCTCTTGTACTTTGCCTTTAGCTTCTCTTCTTTTCTTTTTGCATTTCTTTTTCTTGAGGATGATGTTGGTTACCACCTCCTGTACAATGTTACAAAGTTCCATCCATATTTCTCCAGGTACTCTTATCAGATCTACTTCTTTGAATCTATTTGTCACTTCCACTGTATATTCATAAAGAATTCGATTTAGGTCAATCCTAAATTATCTAGTGGTTTTCCCTATTTTGTTCAATTTAAGTCTAAATTTTGCAACAAGGAGCTCCTGATCTGACCTTAGAGAGTTATTTCAGTGTCTCAGCTTTCTCAAGCTAAAGAATGACTTCTCTAAGATTATGCATGTAGCTTTCTCAGCTTCCTGACTGTTGGTTATGTAGTGAATATTGTTACATAAAGAGTAGTAGGTAGAATATTAACCCCATTCTTGATTAACAAGTATGTTAATGTCTCAGAATATCTCAGGGAGGTCTCTCTCTCTGATTTCAGTTATCACACCTCTTTAAAACTGTACATATTACTCTTCTTTTCACATTTTATCCTACCTGTATATACATAGTCAGGTGATACAGCTGGATATCTGCATAAAGCCTGAGTAAGGAATAGATGTTAAAACAAGGAAAAGGAAATAACATGAAACAAAGTAATCTAGTTTTTAGAAATGTGGATATAAGTTCAGCTTGGAATCATACACTAGGAAATTCATGACCTGCCTTTATTGGGCAAGTGCCATCTTCAGCAAGACTACATCATCTTTTTTTTTTGGCTGGGCAGCAATAAGAACAGGTAGAAACAGCTTCTGAGGGCATTTTTGTTAGTGGGAAAGAGGCTTCTACAGTATTTTTCAACATAGGTAGGTGCTAACTCATTTTAGGGAAGGGTGGATTATTCTTGCAAACCTGCAGAATACAGGAAGTTTGCAGAGTCAATATCCTCAGGGATATCCAAACTTGTACCCCCACATTGTATTATAGGATATCAGATTTCTCTCACCCTTCACTTAACAGATCTGCTATGCTGAATAATCAAATGTCTCTAGAGCACTTCAGCTCTTACAGTTAGGTGTTCAGTCTGCTGCTCATTTATGTCAGCCTTTCCATTTTGGAGATAATGCCTTCTGTGACTCTTATATTAACTGCTTGTTGAGAGGTCTCAGTCTTTCATTGCTCTCTGCAAGGCTTCAATACATTATACCAGTAACCAGCTAACTCTGCTGTCTTTGAGGGCATTGTTACTCCCATGTTTTTCAACTTTAAATACCTTTATACCTGCCACTGTATTCCCTCTATGAAGAAAATTTCCCAGATTACTGTTGGTGAAATTTTAAGCAATTGAAGGACCACATTTTTCTAGTTAATATGCATGCATGCCTTGCCTATCAACCAAAATGCTGCCCTGCCTGTGAATGAGTCATTTCCAAACCCAATCTTGTAGACTTTTTTCTCAGACTGTCCCAGTAGCAGTGCCATTTTTGTTATATAGAGGTCTTCTAAGAAGCAGACATCAAGATGGGATTAAACTTACATGCATTTCAATAGAAGAACTGTCTGTGAAAGAAAACAAGGATGAAGCAAAGACTGATCCTGAGTAAAGGAGAGGGGGAAGGAAGGTTTGATGAGAGCATCATATAACGCCAGGAAGTTTAAGAATGGTTTGGCAAGAATTTCAGGAGGGTTCAGGATGGGGAACACATGTATACCTGTGGCAGATTCATTTTGATATATGGCAAAACCAATAAAATATTGTAAAGTTAAATAAAATAAAATTAAAAACAAAAAAAAGAATTTCAGGGAGAGTTTGAGACAAAGTTCACATCAGAGGAGCCTCCAGTTTCCAAGATTGATCCAGTGTTATGATTGTATGATTGCATCTCTGCTACACTATTCATTGGTTGGTAAGAACTTGTGCCCTATGTGAAGCTTGGACTTGTTACAAATGAGGAAATGAATTTCAGAGTGCAACAACTAAACCTTTAGACAGTAATGTTCCCTGGAAGTTACAAATCTGTAGGTATACTCATGGAGACTCAATATAAGGTATCAGAGTCTAACAATTTTATTTTTTTTAATTGATTGGTTTGGGTTTATCATAAAAATATGAGCCTATTTAAATTCTGGGGCTTCCCACGTGGCGTTAGTGGTAAAGAACCTGCCTGCCAATGCAGGAGACTTAAGAGACACAGGTTTGATCCTTGGGTCAATCAGATTTTAGAAAAGCAAGAAAAGAATTTGTTCCACCATTATTTAGTATAACAAACACTAAGAACAAAGAAAGTGAATATATATGGAAAGAAATAATTATATGTCATTATTCATAAAAGATAAAATCATCTATATAGATTATCAGAATAGTAATACTAGAAATAGAATTTTTCTATTAGGCCTATAGTGAAAAATTAAAAATGCTCCTTCAGACATAAAATAATTAGAAATTTTAATTTAAATGCATGCAGAATTTTAAAAATAATTAAAATATAAATAAGAAATAAATATTGGAAAAATATTCTGGAATTTTATATAAAAATTTTACACTTATTGAAAGGTATGAAGACCTGCAGAGGAAAACTGTGTTCATTAATGAGACTATTTCATATTTTTTAATTTCCTCAAATTAATCTCTAAATTCAATGTAATTCCAACCAAAATTACAATGAAAAATTTTTGTAAACTAATTTTAAATTTTATAAAAAATAATAGGGTTATGAACCAATGAAACAATGTTTGAAGGAAAATAAAAGGTAAATTTTCTCCATAAGTTACTAACAAATTTATACAAGTATAGTATGAAGAGAATTTGTGTAGAGATACATAAATGGATCAATGAATCAGAACTGAACATTATACATATGTAGAAAGTTTAAAAATGAGCAGTTTTCTGCTTCTGGCTAAGAAATAGTGCCAGGGACTGGATTTATTCTCTTTGCCTAAAACAACCATAACACTTAAAAATACGCGAGAAAACAACTTTTAGACATTAGGCAGTGCAGGAAACGACCACTGAGAAAGAGGAAACAAGATGAGCCTTTTGATTGTTCAAACTTACTGCCTGGAGAGAATATGTAAGTTATAGAGGCAGCAAAAAAAAAAAAAGAAAAAACAAACAAAAAAAGAAAACAAAAAACCCTAGTAGATACTAGAAGTCTCCCTGAATTGAAGAAATAAAGTTGTGAGTCCAAAGGGACTAAAGCAGTCTGAGTTTATAGATCAGAGGATCAGAAAGGAGAAACATACAAAAGATAAAGTTCTATAGGTCTGTAGAAGGTCATTCTCAAGACTTCAACTGAGCACTGATTAGAATTTCTGAATAGAAATTTCCCGAGGTCCCCAAAATATTTAACTAAAAACACTAGAGGGAAAACATCCTGGAACTGACTAGGAATAGTTGTTTGTTTCTTTGTTTTTTCCACCAATGAAGATGGAAAAACCTTATAATTCATGAAAAACTGGGGGTTCCACTTCAGTATATGGCTTAAAAGTAGGTCAAATTTAGCCCAAGACTATTTCCTTGATGATCCCAGGAGTAAACTTAAATGAAAGAACTTGAAAGGAGCAAAATATTCAGGTAGCTTAGCTGCCCACCAAATAAAAAAAAAAAGTAATAATTGTAGGAATATAAAAATACTCAGTACCCAGCAAGGTAAAGTCCACATGTTTGAAATCAAATAAAAATTTTCCAGGCATTCAAGGAAATAAAACAATATGATCCATAATAAAGAGAAAAATTATTCAATAGAAATTATTAGCCAAGAGCATTAAAACAAAAATATGAATTCTATACTCCAAATGATCAATAAGTTAAAGACTGATCATGTTAAATTTAGAAATAAAAGATATAGAAAATAGGTGCGTTCTGAGTCACTCAGTTGTTTCCGACTCTTTGCGACCGCATGGATTGTAGCCCAACAGTTTCGTCTGTCCATGGGAATTCTCCAGGAAAGAATTCTGGAGTGGGTTGCCATGCCCTCCTCCAGGGGATCTTCCCAACCAAGGGATCAAACCCAGGTCTCCCTCATTGCAGGTGGATTCTTTACCATCTGAGCCACCAAAGCTACAACTAAATCAAATTTCTAGAGGTGAAAAATAAATAACAGAGATTAAAAAACAAACAAACAAAAAACAGAGAATAACAGTAGATTAGACTTGTAAGCGGAGAAGGCCACGGCACCCCACTCCAGTACTCTTGCCTGGAAAATCCCATGGACGGAGAAGCCTGGTAGGCTGCAGTCCATGGGGTCGCTAAGAGTTGGACACGACTGAGCGATTTCACTTTCACTTTCCACTTTCATGCACTGGAGGAGGAAATGGCAACCCAATCCAGTGTTCATGCCTGGAGAATCCCAGGGACAGAGGAGCCTAGTGGGCTGCCGTCTATGGGGTTGCACAGAGTCGGACACGACTGAAGCGACTTAGCAGCAGCAGCAGACTTGTAAGAGAACAGATTTGTGAACCTGAAGATAAAGCATGAAAAGTGTCCAAAATGAAACACAGATAAAAAGGACTGAAAGTAAATGAACACATAGTGAGCTGTGGGACAACTTCAAGCAGCCTAATATACATGTAATTGGCTTCCCAGAGTATAAAATAGAAATTGGGAAACAGAAAAAAGTATATAAAGTAGTTGTTAAAGGGCAAAATGGATAAAGATGGTCTTGAGAATGAGATTATGAAGGGACATGAAGAATTTGGAGGTGACTGGTTCTTTTTCTTGACTGTAGTGATGATTTTATGAGTGCATATATATGTAAAAATTGATCAGTTTATATAATCTAAACATGTGCATTGTGTTACATTTCCTTAAAATCTTAATAAAACTGAAAACTTAGTGGGCAATACATGGTCTAACGATTCTTGGAGAGCTTGTCATAAGGAAAATAAAGATTTACTTACTGTCTTAAATACTATACAAAAATAAATACTAGATCTAACATTTAAGATTTAAAAGTAAAAATCAAAGCATCAAGAACAAATGTCTTTAGGACTACAAGATATAGGTGAATTTTGTAATAAACCTAAACTGAAAGCCATAAGATTGATACAGTGAGTTATATGACATTAAGATAGCCCATGGATCAAATGACTTCACAAAAAGGTAAAATGACAGATTATACAAAAACTATTTACAATCCAGAGGACTGATGTATAGAAGACAAATTCTGTCTTCTGACAAATAAGACAAAGAAAACTTATTAGAAAAATGATAAAATATTAAATAGTTGATATATAGAAGAAATTACATTTACAATAAACATAAAACACCCTGCAACCTCACTACTAATCAAGGACTTGTAAGCAGAAATGACACTGAGAAGGAATTTGTGCTTTCAACAATTTTTAAACAAAAGTTAAAAAAATCCTGATGTCACACACCGTGAAAAGAATTTAGGAAAACTGTAACTGACAATATTGGACACTGTTAGGGAGAATGCAAATTGCTTAAGCAGTTGCAAAGCAATTTGTTCTTATCTAGCATAGTCAAAAATTTATAATAGTTACACTTTAACCTAGACAGCATATTAAAAAGCAAAGACATTACTTTGCCAACAAAAGTCCATCTAGTGAAGGCTATGGTTTTTCTAGTAGTCATGTATGGATGTGAGAGGTAGACTATAAAGAAAGCTGAGCACTGAAGAATTGATGCTTTTGAACTGTAGTGTTGAAGAAGACTCTTGAGAGTCCCTTAGACTGCATGGAGATCCAACCAGTCCGTCCTAAAGGACATCAGTCCTGAGTGTTCATTGCAAGGACTGATATTGAAGCTGAAACTCCAATACTTTGGCCACATGATGCGAAGGGCTGACTCATTTGAAAAGACCCTGATACTGGGAAAGATTGAGGGCAGGAGGAGAAGGGGACAACAGAGGATGAGATGGTTGGATGGCATCACTGACTCAATGAACATGAGTTTGAGTAAACTCTGGGAGTTGGTGATGGACAGGGAGGCCTTGTGTGCTGCGGTTCATGGGGTCGCAAAGAGTCGGACACGACTGAGTGACTGAACTGAAGACTTTAACTAGAAATTCCCACACTTAGTCATACACCATAGAGAAAATCTTGTGCATTAATTACCAAAAGACACTTAAGAATGCTACTACAGTAATATTTAGAATAGAAAAAAATTATAAAAACTCAATGTCCATCAGCAAAAATATGGATTTTAAAGTTGAGTTTATATATACAAAAAAATGTTAGATGATAGTCAAAATAGGTGAAGTAGTTATGTATATTGGAGAAGGCGATGGCACCCCACTCCAGTACTCTTGCCTGGCAAATTCCATGGACAGAGGAGCCTGGTAGGCTGCAGTCCATGGGGTCGTGAAGAGTTGGACATGACTGAATGACTTCACTTTGACTTTTCACTTTCATGCATTGGAGAAAGAAATGGTAACCCACTCCAGTGTTCTTGCCTGGAGAATCCCAGGGACGGGGGAGCCTAGTGGGCTGCCGTCTATGGGGTCGCACAGAGTTGGACATGACTGATGTGACTTAGCAGCGGCAGCAGCAGCAGTTATGTAATAGATGAAGAAGTCTCAAAGACATAACAATGAGTTCTGATAAATAAGCAATATATGGCTATGTAAGCAAAATAACAAATAGTTTTTTATTGTTGTTGTTTGTTTGTTTGTTTTTTCCATTTTCCTTTTACCTTTTAAAAGAATTTTGTTGGGTATAGAATTTTGAATTGACAGCTTTTTTCATGTTGGTACTTTAAATATCAATTTACTGTCATTAGGTTTGCATAATTTCTAAGGAGATTTCAGCTGTATTTATTTTCATTTTCTGACTGCTTGCAAGATGTTCCTTTTATCTTTTGTAAACGATTTGAAAATGTGAATATTATATTATATATATGTGCATTTTCTTTTTTTTTTAATTCTATTTTTTTTAAACTTTACAAAATTGTATTAGTTTTGTCAAATATCGAAATGAATCTGCCACAGGTATACATGTGTTCCCCATCCTGAACCCTCCTCCCTCCTCCCTCCCCATACAATCCCTCTGGGTCGTCCCAGTGCACCAGCCCCAAGCATCCAGTATCGTGCATCGAACCTGGACTGGCAACTCGTTTCATATATGATATTATACATGTTTCAATGCCATTCTCCCAAATCTTCCCACCCTCTCCCTCTCAAACAGAGTCCGTAAGACTGTTCTATACATCAGTGTCTCTTTTGCTGTCTCATACACAGGGTTATTGTTACCATCTTTCTAAATTCCATATATATGCATTAGTATACTGTATTGGTGTTTTTCTTTCTGGCTTACTTCACTCTGTATAGTAGGCTCCAGTTTCATCCACCTCATTAGAACTGATTCAAATGTTTTCTTTTTAATGGCTGAGTAATACTCCATTGTGTATATGTACCACAGCTTTCTTAGCCATTCATCTGCTGATGGACATCTAGGTTGCTTTCATGTCCTGGCTATTATAAACAGTGCTGCGATGAACATTGGGGTACACATGTCTCTTTCCCTTCTAGTTTCCTCAGTATGTATGCCCAGCAGTGGGATTGCTGGATCATAAGGCAGTTCTAGTTCCAGTTTTTTAAGAAATCTCCACACTGTTCTCCATAGTGGCTGTACTAGTTTGCATTCCCACCAACAGTGTAAGAGAGTTCCCTTTTCTCCACACCCTCTCCAGCATTTATTGCTTGTAGACTTTTGGATCTCAGCCATTCTGACTGGTGTGAAATGGTACTTCATAGTGGTTTTGATTTGCATTTCTCTGATAATGAGTGATATTGAGCATCTTTTCATGTGTTTGTTAGCCATCTGTATGTCTTCTTTGGAGAAATGTCTATTTAGTTCTTTGGCCCATTTTTTGATTGGGTCATTTATTTTTCTGGAGTTGAGCTGTAGGAGTTGCTCGTATATTTTTGAGATTAGTTGTTTGTCAGTTGCTTCATTTGCTATTATTTTCTCCCATTCTGAAGGCTGCCTTTTCACCTTGCTAATAGTTTCCTTTGATGTGCAGAAGCTTTTAATTAGGTCCCATTTGTTTATTTTTGCTTTTATTTCCAATATTCTGGGAGGTGGGTCATAGAGGATCCTGCTATGATGTATGTCAGAGAGTGTTTTACCTATGTTCTCCTCTAGGAGTTTTACAGTTTCTGGTCTTACGTTTAGATCTTTAATCCATTTTGAGTTTCTTTTTGTGTATGGTGTTAGAAAGTGGTCTAGTTTCATTCTTTTACAAGTGGTTGACCAGATTTCCCAGCACCACTTGTTAAAGAGATTGTCTTTAATCCATTGTATATTCCTGCCTCCTTTGTCAAAGATAAGGTGTCCATATGTGCGTGGATTTATCTCTGGGCTTTCTATTTTGTTCCATTGATCTATATTTCTGTCTTTGTGCCAGTACCATACTGTCTTGATAACTGTGGCTTTGTAGTAGAGCCTGAGGTTTCTCTGAGCTTCTTGGTTCTGTGTTTTAATACCTTTCATTATTATTGAATATTTATCAGCTACTATTTCTCAAACCTTTCTTCTTTCATATTCTTTCATTTCCTCATGACGCTCTAATCACATATGTTAGAATATCTGATATTGTATTATAACTAAGTAGGCTTTTGTTTGTTTCATCTCATTTTTGGATAATCCATTTTGTTTTTTCTTTATTCTTTGTGACTACATTTTGATAATTTTATTGGTTAACTTTCAATTTTGATTTCTTTCTTCACATGTTTTGAGGATGAGCTCTTTGAAATCATGTTTCACTTCTCTTGCCTTTTTCTTCCATTTCTATTGTTTTTATTAAACCCTTTTTATAGTCTTAATCTCTCTGTACAAATTCTCCATTTGTTCCTTCATATTGCCTATATTTTCTATGGAATCTTTAACATACCACTCATGGTTATTCAGTTAATGAATATCTGGATAATGTTGGCATGACTTTATAACTTTGTTCACAGTGGGTAAGTTTTTTAAAAAAAATTTCCTTTTTTGTCTTGTAACTTTAAATGTTAATGATAGTGTACTCAAAAAGTATAGAATGAAAAAATAGTATCTGAGCCTGCTGTGGGCATATCTCTTCTTCTATCAGGTTGTTAGTATGGGGTTTTCACTGGTTTGCTTATGAATCTATCTTTGTATCTATGTGTCAGTCTATCTGTTTATGTACCTATCTATATGTCTGTCTGTCTGTCTGTCTATCTTGCTGTGATACCTTCAGTACACATCAAGCTTCAAATTTATTTAGTGTGAGATTCTATTGGTTGAACTTAGAGCGATGGCTCCAGAGTCAGAAGGATTTTCTGATTGTCCTTGCTATATCCTCAGGTTTCACCCTTACCTACATGCTGTGCCACAAATGTGGTCTCCCTGCTCTCTTGCCCCTCCTCTGTTGATACATTTTGCTACTGCTAGTTACTAGATAGATTACTCAGCTGATGTAAGAGTCAGGAGCTTTTATCTGTTACTCTAATTCAATCTCAGTCTTAGGCAGGCCATGTGTTCTTATGCTTCAAAAGGATGTTTATTTTTTTTGTTTAATATACAACATAATAATACATGCTGTTTGTTGACAAATACATATATTTTGATTTATATAGCCATAGGTGAGATGGATTAATACCAAGTATAGGATTATGGTATACTTTTGCAGAAAGAGTATTGAGGATAAATATGAAAAAGGAATACAGAAATATCAATAAATAATATATGTATTGTTTCCTAAGCTAGTTAATCATTATAAGAACATTTTGTAATATTATTTTTATGTTTATTTTATGTGATTTTTACACACACACAATTTATGTTTAATAAAATAAAAATCCCTAACTTAGCTTGAAATTTTAATCTGATTAGTTTTATTTTTCCTTTCTGCAATGATAGCCACCCATTATGCACAGACACAATTCTTCTTTATCAAGACCACTCAGATTTTTGTAATGTGACAATTAGTAGAATGTAAGTTTAAAAAATATTTTAATCATATGCAAGAAGAATTATTTCTCTACAAATACTTACAATTGTATTAAACTGAGTTCTATTAATTGGGTAGGAGTCATAATCACCACACACACACAAAAAGGGAATCTATGACTAGTTGAAAGTACCATTTGGAATACAAAAACTAGACCAATCTAAAGGATATATATATTTGAAGAAGAATGGCCTTTAAAATCAGCCTTAGCCAGGTTAAACTCTCATATAACCCCTTGCTAGTTGCATCAACTTGGGCAAGGTAAATAACTCTCAGCTCTTTTTTCCTCAAATGTAAAAATGTAGATAATATGCCTACCTTGGCAGAGGGATTAAACAAACAGGGCACATACTGTGCTTATATATATATTTTTTACTTTGTACAGAAGAAAAATAAGTATTCTTATAAATAAGAATAACTACTTCTATGATTTTAGAATGGTTACATTCCTTCTATGCACCAGTTTCCTTTTTTCAACTAACCATAATAGCATTTTCCACCTACGTACAAAATTAGAAAATAAGGGTAAAATAAGATAACATACAAAACTTGCTCAGAAAAGGTATGATACTATAAAAAATTAAGTTATTATAGTGCTTTCATGTTTACTTTCTTTCAGACAAATTAGTACCGGAAGGGAAAAGTACTAACATGAGTAAGATTAAAGACTTACCATTCTTCGGTGATGAAGCAAGCACATAAAAACATGTTTATTAGTCCAAAGGAAACAGAGCTGTGAACAAAAATTTTAAAAATTGATAATAGCACACAAATCAGAAAAATAGCAAAGTAGCATCTATTGGGGATTTTATTGCTTTTCTTGGCTTTTATTTTTAATATCATGATTTTAGTTTTTGTGAACAGCATTCATATGTTTTTCACTTGGATGACAGTATGATATATAAATAGATCTATAATAAATATAAACCATGGATCAGACAATCATGTGTTATGGAACTGTGAAATACTTTCTGGGTTGCTCAAAAATATGGCAAACTTTACTTTCTTGTGCATCAGAAAAAGTTTTGACTGTATGGAGTCAGTAATAGATTTATTTTAGAAGTAGCATGAATGTACATCCTCCAAATTTTTAATAAACTAATACTTAACAAAATTTGTGATAATTTTCCACTGTATTTCCATTATATTTAGTCCAAACAATATTTAAATTTATCCCATAGACTTTTTTTCTTTTTTCCTACCTAAAAGACTGAAATTATTCTTACAAATCCAAATTAGTGTGTTTATAGAATTTACAGGGTTTCCTTGGTGGCTCAGACAGTGAAGCATCCACCTGTAAAGCAGGAGACCGAGGTTTGTTCCCTAGGTTGAGAAGATCCCCTGGAGAAGGAAATGGCAACCCGCTCCAGTATCTTGCCTGGGAGATCCCTTGAACAGAGGACTGTGGTGGGCTACAGTCCATGGGGTCACAAAGAGTCGGACACGACTGACTAACACACACAGAATTTACATAGTTTGTCTGCTTTGATTTGATGTTTGGCAGTTGTCCACAAGTAGCTATTCTGACTAATCTCAATTCTATTCCATCCAAGATTTATAACAGTAGTGCTGAAAGTGTTTTATGAGGCACATAGAATTGTTTTCCTTTTTCTTAAAGTTGAAAAAAATCAAGACACAATTGTGATTTCACAAGATGATAGCACTGGTCATAACATGAGCTCATAGTTTCTCCTAAATGCAAACAATACATGTAATGACTGACTTGGGTACCATTTTTTAAAGAAGAGATAACATTTGATTGAACCTTGGATCAGATTTCGAACCTATCTGACTTATTCCACTGCAGAAAAAACCTGACTCTTGAGGGGAAGAATTTAGTTTAATTATCTACATAAGTAAGTCAGGGGAAATTTATTATGAAAAATTCAAACCTGTTTCTGAAGTTCACCATGAGGCTATAGTTCTAACAGGAAGAAAGCATTAGTGACTTGAAGATCAACTTACTTAGTTATCACTTATAGTGGGAATGTGTGCTGAAAGTTGAGACATTTTGTTAGCCTTTCAACAAAATAACTGAGGTGCTGGCTTTTTGACCCTATTTAGGTACCCACGGATGGAAAGAAGAAAAAAGATTTCAAATCAGAGCCCCAATATGTGATTTTTTTTTCTTCTTTCCCTTTCTGGTTCATAGCCCTCAGGCATCAAAAGCATAAGGTACCTTGGCCTCTTCTTTTCACAGTTTGAAAGTCAGTAAAGCTTTCAACAATCTTTTGTCCTTAATGGCTTTCTTTTCCATATATATATTATATATAATTTTTTCCCAAGGCCCAAAGCAGCCATTAAAAGTCACCATCATCTATCCAGTTACAGAAGCATCACAGAAAAGAGCCAAAGAGAACTATTAGTCATTGGCATATAGCCAGGAATTCAAATCTGATTTTCTGCATCTATTTCTTAAATTTAAGAGAAAATGTCCCAAAGTAATTGCAGCTTAAGGGAAACTCTCAAGCCATGTCATATATGTATGTACAAGGAGAGAAAGAAATACATGTGAAGTGGATTAAAACTACCTTGGTTCTCATAGTTTAAGACCCTTCAACAAAGAGAATGAAATTGCGAGCTCCTTTGTCCTTTCATACTAAAGTTTCACAGTATTGTAGGGTTTGTGTGCATCCGCCACATAATAGGTTAAGTCCAATGATTCGAAGTAAATTCTTTAGCAAACTTCAAGTTGGTAAACAGAAGTTCCTTTAAATTAAAATGCAGTAATCTATACCATCCCTGGAAAATGAGATGAAATGCACTAAGGTTGACAAAGGGTTCCTTAAATATTCCTCAGATTTCCTAAAGATCCATGGTTCTGCAACAAACTTACCTCTATTTCCTGTCAAATTTTTGCTAGTTTTTGCTTAGTGCTGACTTTTATTCCCTCACAGTATGCATCATTTGGACTCCTTGTATCTGATGTCCATTTCTTCAAGTATCATATGCCAGACATGATCTTTTACATTTTATTTTCTTGTATGTGTGTGTGTATATATATATATATGTATGTGTATGTATGTTTTATTGGCTCTTCCACAACCTACCAAGTATAAAACTATCTTTAACATAAGAGAAATAAGGTATTTCAAAACTCTGGGCATTGATAGATATTTTCCATGTTTTAAAAATAGTGTGATCACATTATTTGTTATAAGAAAAATAATTAATTCTAAGCTAGGTATTTCTTTATTAAAGATCAGTTATTTCCCAAGTGATCAGTGATGGTATGTACCAGAAGATCTCTGGCCGTCCAATCCTCTGAGGATGGAACAATTTTCAGCCCATTTATACCAGCATCTAATCTGATGGTCAGTATATTTTTTCATACCAATTGTTCAATATTGTGATTAATCTCTTAGAAATGGCTATATCTCTCTACAATTCACAATTCTGGGGCAGCTATGGAAACTACTAGTATATTATTTTCTGTTCCAAATAGTCTTAGTGCATTTGCCTCCGGTGGATGTGACTGGTGATGGAAGTAAAGTCTGATGCTGTAAAGAACAATATTGCAATGGAACCTAGAATGTTAGGTCCATGAATCAAGGTAAATTGGAAGTGGTCAAACAGGAGATGGCAAGAGTGAACATTCACATTTTAGGAATCAGTGAACTAAAATGGACTGGAATGAGCAAATTTAATTCAGTATCTACTACTGTGAGCAAGAATCCCATAGAAGAAATGGAGCAGCCCTCATAGTCAACCTAAGAATCCAAAATGCAGTAATTGGGTGCAATCTCAAAAATGACAGGATGATCTCTGTTTGCAAGACAAATCAATCAATATCACAGTAATCAAAGTCTATGACCCAATCACTAAGGCCAAAGAAGCTGAAGTTGAAGAATTCTAAGATGAATGACAAGACCCATCAGAACTAACACCAAAAAAAAAAAAAAAAAAAAGATGTCCTTTTCATCATAGGGGGCTGGCATGCAAAATTAGGAAGTCAAGAGATCCCTGGAGTAACAGGCAAGTTTGGCCTTGGAGTACAAAATGAAGCAGGACAAAGGCTAACAGAGTTTTGCCAAGAGAACACACTGGTCATAGCAAACACCCTCTTCCAACAACACAAGAGAATACTCTATACACAGACATCACCAGATGGTCAATACCAAAATCAGACTGATTATACTCTTCACAGTGGAAGATGGAGAAGCTCTATACAGTCAGCAGAAAAAAGACTGGGAGCTGACTGTGGCTCAGATAACAAACTCCTTATTGCACAATTCAGACTTAAATTGAAGAAACTAGGGAAAACCACTAGACCATTCAGGAATGACCTAAATCAAATCCCTTATAATTATACAGTGGGAGTGACAGATGGATTCAGGGTTGAGATCTGATATAGTGCCTGATGAACTATGAACAGAGGTTCATGACATTGTACATGAGGCAGTGATCAAGAACATCCCAAGAAGAAAAAATGCAAAAAAGCAAAATGGTTGTCTAAGCAGGCCTTACAAAGAGCTGAGAAAAGAAGAGAAGCTAAAGGCAAAAGAGAAAAGGAAATATATACCCATTTGAATGCAGAGTTTCAAAGAATAGCAAGGAGAGATAAGAAAGCCTTCCTCAGTGATCAATGCAAAGAAATAGAGGAAAACAATAGAATGGGAAACACTAGAGATCTCTTCAAGAAAATTAGAGATACCAAGGGAACATTTTATGCAAGATGGGCACAATAAAGGACAGAAATGGGATGGACTGAACAGAAGCAGATGATATTAAGAAGAGGTGGCAAGAATACACAGAACTATACTAAAAAAGATCTTAATGACCCAGATAACCATGACAGTGTGATCACTCACCTAGAGCCAGGCATCTTGGAATGCAAAGTCAACTGGGCCATGAGAAACATCACTACAAACAAAGCTAGTGGAGGTGACGGAATTCCAGCTGAGTTGTTTCAAATCCTCATATATGATGCTGTAAAAATGCTGCACTTAATATGCCAGCAAATTTGGAAAACTCAACAGTGGCCACAGGACTAGAAAAGGTCGGTTTTCATTCCAATCCCACAGAAAGGCAATACCAAAGAATGTTCAAACATCTGCACAACTGCACTCATCTCACACACTAGCAAAGTGATACTCAAAATTCTCCAGGTGAGGCTTCAACAATACATAAACCGAGAATTTCCAGATGTTCAAACTGGATTTAGAAAAGGCAGAGGAACCAGAGATCAAATTACCAACACCTGTTGGATCATCGAAAAAGCAAGAGAGTTCCGGAAAAACATCTCCTTCTGCTTCTCTGCTACTCTGCTTCTCTACGACCAAGCCTTTGACTGTGTGGATCACGACAGACTGTGGAAAATTCTGAAAGAGATGGGAATACCAGACCACCTGACTTGCCTCCTGAGAAATCTGTATGTAGGTCAAAAAGCAACAATTAGAACCGGTTATGGAACAACAGACTGGTTCCAATTTGGGAAAGGAGTAGGTCAAGCCTGTATATTGTCGCCCTGCTTATTTCACTTATATGCACAGTACATCATGCAAAATACTGGGCTGGATGAAACATAAGCTGGAATCAAGGCTGCCGGGAGAAATAGAAATAACATATTATATGCAGATGACACCACACTTACGGCAGAAAGAGAAGAGGAACTGAACATCCTGTTGATGAAAGTGAAAGACAAGAGTGAAATGCTGGCTTAAAACTCAGTATTCTAAAAACTAAGAATATGGTATCTGGTCCCAACATTTCACAGAAAATAGATAGGGAAACAATGGAAACAGTGACAGACTTTATTTCCTTGGGCTCCAAAATCACTGCAGATGGTGATTGCAGCCATGAAATTAAAAAATGCTTGCTCCTTGAAAGCAATGCTATGACCAACCTAGACAGCATATTAAAAAGCAGAGACATTATGTTGCTGACAAAGGTCTGCCTAGTTAAAGCTATAGTTTTTCCAGTAGTCATGTATGGATGTGAAAGTTGAACCATAAAGAAAGCTATGTGCCAAATAATTCATGTTTTTGATCTGTGGTATTGGAGAAGACTCTTGAGATTTCCTTGGACAGCTAAGAGATCTAACCAGACCATCCTAAAGGAAATCAGTCCTGAATATTCATTGGAAGGACTGATGCTGAAGCTGAAGCTCCAATACTTTGCCCACCTGATTTGAAGAATTGACATGTTGGAAAAGACCCTGAGGCTGGGAAAGATTGAAGGCAGGAGGAGAAGGGGATGACAGAGGATGAGATGGTTGGATGACATCACCGACTGGATGGACATGAGTTTGAGCAATATCTGGGAGTTGGTGATGGACAGGGAACTCAGGCATGTTGGAGTCCACGGGGTCACAAAGATCAGACATGACTGAGCGACTGAACTGAACTGACTCAGAAGTTCAGTTAGTGGACAGAGTCCCAACCTGGGGGTTTTATTCAGTGTTTCATCCAGATGGTGACATTCGAGAACAATTGGTAAATATCACAAAAGAGAGAAGAAAAGGGACAGAACATTATTAAATAGACTAATTTTAAAATTTATCCCTGAAATAGTTTCAAAATTTTATACTCCAGAAAATATAACTTAATTATTACAATCAGGCTCAGCTACTCATGTCTCCCCACATGATATCTGAGACATATGAAAGACTGCTAGTTTAATGGCAATCTGGCCTCTTGGCTGAGCTACAACCTTAGAGGTCACTCTGCAAGATTTTCATATTCTAGCTAACAGGTTTTATTCTTCTTGCATGATGTTAGTGTTGGGTTTCCAGTAGAATAAACTACAACATTTTTAAAGAATAACAAAACTCCATATGTAGTGTAGGAATTTTTTTCTCAACTACTTTCTTATCATTAAATGTATGCTTGAACCTACTACAAAATATCCAATTACTATATTGTATGTAGTAGTAGAGCTTTAGTTGTTAAGTTGTGTCCAACTCTTGCAACATATCTGAAACTCATATATTACTGTATATCAACTATGCTTCAGTTAAAAAATATGTATATCATTGAAAATATAAATATTTCTTAAAGTATTTATTTAATTGAAAATACTTCATTACATGAAATGACCTTCCATTTACAGAATATTTTCACATAATGAATCTATCATTTGACAATAAAAAGGCAGGAGACCAATTTGATGAACACAAATCCTTGCATACAGAATGATGTTAAAGCTTATTTTTCCTTAGAAATTATGGCTAAAAGTAAACCTTTCTACTCTATTTAAGAAGCCATTGCAATAAGTTGTTAAACTTAACTGTTTTCTGTAAAGATCTCATTTAAATTTTTTAAAATAATTGTCAAAAATGAAATAAACCCAAATTATTATGTAGAACAAATATACTAAGGCTAAGAAATATCTCATCAAAGTCTGAATTTATGTTTTTCTCAGATGTGTGGGATATCTCCAATCTGTGTATTTCATTGCTTTCCAAAAGCTATATGATAAATTTAAAGACTGAAGAAACTAAATTCTAGTGTTATTGTTTTACATGACCTATTTCAGGCACATACTTTTAAGTGAATGAGCTTGAGGTATGGTTAAAACAAATTAGAACAATTTCCTGAACCCAACATTTTCTTATATTCCAACCCGTTATAAAGTTAATGTCTTCTTAGGGAACTGGAGTTCAAATAGTGGGTTAAAAGTTCACAGAAGGAACAAAGTTCAGGGGAAAAATGAAAGGCAATCCAAAGAAGAATGAAGAAGAGAAGGTGAAATATAAAAGTCTAAAAGGAAAGAATGTTCTGAAATACATTACATACAGTTAGAACAAGATTAAAATTCTCCAAAAAGAAAGGAAAATGGGGTCATTTGCCATTGTTATTCATGGCAAGCACTACTGAGGCTGCTTAGCTAAATATGAAAAACTATTATTTTTATTCAAATACCCTCTCGTGTTAACATGAATAGTCACCTCTCCTTAAAAACATTTTAAAATTAATTATATCAGTTCATTCAATTAAGGGGGTGCACTGACCATTTATTTCTTTGATTTGAAAGAGGATAGGGTGAAAATAAAACACTATAATTTCTAACTATTCTTTACACAGAAAAATACACGAGTTTAGAAAATGTAAATTAATAACCTACATTTTAAACTCTACAATTAGCTCTCAGTACACTCCCTCCTCCTTAACTAGGAATGGTTTCATTGATTGTTCTCCTGGGCTGATACCGGCTGCTCCTTTTTGGTTTTTCCTGATGATGGATCTTGATTTCCTGATGGAGTGAAGCATGATGCCATGAGTACTGAATTAAGCCTTGTGTCAGACTTAGCTGTGTCCAAATCTAGTCAAAGGAAATCAGCAACATGTGAGGAAGAGTTCTAAACTGTTGCAAGTAATTTGGAAAAACAATTCATATTTCATATATCCAGATCAGTTAACTTCTTTAAAAGTGTGGTTGTACATTTTTTCCAATTATCTTGCTATTGTTCAAATATTCTGGTGCTTTCTTAAGGAATATGTCCTATGCATTTTCTTAAGATGAAATTAATTCCAGAAACTCTAGTCTAAGTGAATTGTGGTAATAAGCATTATTTTTATTTATTTATTTTTAAATAAAGAGACTAATATTCCACGAGACTAAAATCTGTGAATTCTCTGCCTTATAATGCTGAGCAACTGGGGCCAAAACAGCTATATGACAGATGAAGAGAAAAAGAAAAAGTGATAAATGAGATCTAAAGATATTTACAAACGAAGTTATAGCATTTTTGTTAATCTGTACTTATACAAATATACTTAAAATATTTATATTGCAGGTTAACCCTGTCCTAACTTCGTAAAATTTGTATATCTTTAAAAAAATCATTGCTATTTCATAGGCACATCTATTAATATTTAAGAGTCAACTTGATAGGGATTTTAAATGTATATATTGTATCCAGAAGGTAAAAATAACTTAAATTCTCATGAATTAAAATAAAGCAACCTGATTAATATTTTCCCTCCTACATAGTATATGCTGCTGCTGCTGCTAAGTCGCTTCAGTCCTGTCCGACTCTGTGCGACCCCAGGGACGGCAGCCCACCAGGCTCCTCTGTCCCTGGGATTCTCCAGGCAAGAACACTGGAGTGGGTTGCCATTTCCTTCTCCAATGCATGAAAGTGAAAAGTCAAAGTGAAGTCGCTCAGTTGTGTCTGACACTTCGTGACCCCATGGACTACAGCCTACCAGGCTCCTCCGTCCATGGGATTTTCCAGGCAAGAGTACTGGAGTGGGTGCCATTGTATATACCATTTGTTTAAAATTCAGGTCAATAACTTTTTTCCTCAGAACACAATGAATCTAATTTTAAAGTACCATTTTTTACCTAACTTCTGTGAACAACTTCCAATATTACTCCTGCCCACTATAGATCCAGGGAGATTGCAAAGATACAATCCTGGGAGTATCCTTTGAATTTTTGATTAAAAAAAAAAGTATAATAGTTTATATATTATCTCAGCCTCTCTTATCCACTTTTCTTATAAAGCAGCAGTTGCTGGGATTATATTTATGCATTTTAAGGAAAATTAGGTACTGAAATTTTTGTTCCTTAACTCTGATAGATTGGTTTACTATCTTCAAATCTTCTTAGTGGATCCTCAATAAATACTGACCCGAAGTAAATTAAATTTCAGCACATGGAATAATGTGTTTTCAGCAAAAAAAAAAAAAAAACTGTAAATTTCAAGAGGGCACTGCTTATAATGAAGTACACTATGTAGTCTTAAAGCAATAAGTATAATATGGCAGATTTTCATCAGGGTATGAAGGAAACAGTGAAATTTGTTACTAAACTTTTTAAGTTCAAATCTAGGAGGGTTTTAGTTCAAGGACACCAAGTCATTCAGAAACAACCCTGGACATCAGCACATACAAAATAACCCATATGTCACCCAGAAAACAGTCACAGATTTCTAATATTTTATGATCAATAGATGTTATGTTTTAACTGCATGCATGCTCAGTCCAACACTGAGATCTATGGATTATAGCCTGCCACGCTCCTCTGTCCATGGAATTTTTCAAGAAAAGAGTACTGGAGTGGGTTGCCATTTCCTTCTCCAGAGGATCTTCCTGACCCAGGGATAGAACCCATGTCTCTTGTGTCTCCTACATTGCAGGCAGATCCTTTACCACCTGGGAAGCCTTATGTTTTAATTAATTGTGTAGAATTTTCAGAATATCACTTTTTGGAAGTTTTACAGAATACAATATGCAGACCACAGACACTAGGAAAAATTATGCATTAAACAACTCTTTTCATTGCTAGAAATTTATTATGAATGAAAAATAATGTTTACCTACACCCATAAGTTTATTGGTTATTTTTCTGGTTATCTGCAAACTAATTATTATTATAACAGAGATGGCCTTCTATCCCTCAATTCTCCAAATAGCCAGAAATCTGGTCTTTGTAAGACAGAAAAATAAAACACATGGCAGACATTAGGGAGGAAGGTGAGATTCATTAAAAATGGTTATTTACAGGCATGAGCAAGTGTGCTCTAGAACTCATACCCTTGTGATTTGGGGGGTGACAGGGTCCCCCCCCAAAATAAATGCATTCATTTAAATTGCAAAGAAGATTAGCCTCTATCTACCTTACTCTGCCTGATAGAATTGTCTACTGCTTAGAAGAATCCATGTACGTACAACCAATATTTATTTCTGATGTGCTGAGAGATGGGGAATTACAAAACTTGTCCCAGATGAAAGCAATTTTAAAGACATTTAAACTCAGTGTTAAATTCTTTATATGTGACTGTCTATAACAACCTGAGTGTTTCATCCTGTCAACAAGGTTAAATAATTTTTTCTCTTTTTTAGCCTTTCAAGTTTTCAGTTTATTTAGTCAATAAAATGACATTTAGAAACAGTATAAGAATTACAATAATTTTATGTAACATCATTATTAGAGTTTAAATTTTATGTTAAAGTAAACTAGGTAAGAAAAATATTTATTTTCAGAATAATTGAAGTATCCCAGTAATTGTTAAAACATTTTTTTCTAAGGATATATATTAAACAAGTGAAAGTTTAGTATTCTGTGAAGAATAATAAGCTAGACATTGACCACATTAAAAATACAGTATGATTTGTTTCAAAGAACTTTTTCTTCAGTTTACTTAATTACCTGAATATCTATAAATGTTTTTGGAGATGTGAGATTAACTGGATATATACAGACTAAAATAAAAACGTGCGCTGCTTGAAAATAAAGAAGGAAGAAGTTAACATGTCTTGTCTCTTATTTAGCAATTTATCTTGAATACTTATCTACAAGTGATGGCCAGTATCATTCATCAGTTTTTCAGCAGGTACACCAACTTCAGATTCTCAGTTTTGACAGATAAATTTATAAAACTTAAAAAAAAGAAAGAGGAGTGTATGGACTTTCATTTAATAGATTAGAATTCTATGCAGCTAGTTCACATTAATTTGGAGAGAGATTCATTTGTGAAATATGTTGTCATGGGTTTTAAATGAAAAGTTTGAGGATGGAGAGTAAAGATTAAAATAGATCTCATATTTTACACTAAATGAAAGACATGTTTCCTACTTATAGGCTACTATTAATTTCCTTATTCCTGATATACCCAAGGAAACTACAGTCTAAAGGAATGTTTTAAAAACTTCTATATCCAATGCAAATGCAGTGCAGTAAGCTGAACACTCAGTGAAAGGAAAGCTCACACCCACAAATATCGCTGAAACTCCAGTTAGTCAAGGAATCAAAGAAATCAAAGCATTTATACAGATTTTATTGCAAATAAATCACTTTATCATGTACTCAAATGCAGGCATGATTTTTGATAGAGATTGTTTTTGATCCTCTGTAGGTTTTTGTAGAGTATCTCCTGCCCTCTTTAGTTCAGTTTTTATAACTACATTTAAGAAAGAGATCTAATTCTACAGCATAATTCTGACTTCAGCTTTTTGTATTGCTTGGTGAAAATAGGTCATTATTTGCCATTTCTGGCAGGAACTGTTAACAGGAAACAGGACAGGAAATGATACAATGATTCCAGAATTGTATATTTCCCCTATGCCCTGGTGTTTGGGGAATGACCCTATAGTTAACCAGGAAATTGTGTGGTGGTACTGAACCTCACTCATATTATTGAACTTTTTTGTTCCTTGATCCTCTTTACTTAAAAGAACAAATTAAAATTCTAGGACCAATAGATAAAGAAACCTTAACAAAGAAAATATTTGTCTGTTAGATTATATTAATATGTTTCTAGATTTTTGAGCAGGCAATTCAAAGCCGACATTAATATCCAGTTAGCTAACAAAAATATAGCATATAAACCACCTAAATATTAAAACAACAAACTTCTAAATGCTTTAATATTTATGGAGCTTATTTTCTCATGAAAATGCAACTTTGATGCCATTTATTATTAAATACTTAGTTTTTTTTTTTTACAGTTAGATCTTTGCATTTAAAAACTGCTTTATAAGATGTGTGCTTTTATATGCCACAAAATGATAAATTATATTAATATGTGTCCATTGTTATTTTTTCTCAAAGATAGACAATATCTCCTAGTAGAAATATACCCAATAAAAATTACATACCTAAAACTCACACAAAAACATGGGCACAGAGGTACCTATTAATAATATAAACTTCTCCATTTAAAATTGTATGCAAATGCAGTGCCAAATAAATTACATTTAGTTTTTGTGTAAAGTTACTTTATATCTTTAAAAATAGATATTTAATTCAAGACCTCAACTAAGATAATTAATTGCTGAGCAGACTCTTTCACAGGAAGTCGGAGGTTCACAGTGTGATTTAAACCTTTTTTGTTACTCCAGTGTGGGTGGAATTAAACCCTTTAATATTTTAGAACACTTAACTATTTTATTTACACTCTTTAATCGTTAACTTCAACCTGTTTTAAATTTATGTCACTGGAGGATTGAGAATAACAAAGCTGTACAAATTTAACAATTAGTCTTACTATGTAATTGCTCAGAATAAACATCTTGATTAGTCAAATCACTATTAAATTTTAATCAATGTGAGTGGGTGTTTCTATTTTTGATTGGGGATTTCACATGGATTTCCTAAGTAATTCCATTTGTCTGTGAAGTTGAGACGTTCCTTCTCTTCATATTATGCCTAATGGATTGTATCTCAATCTTAAATAATGTACTGTTAGTGTGTAGTTAAGACATTTTTCTGTCATATGAGCTTTCTCTTTATAATGTTAATGACACAAATTTTTCTTTTCTAAATATTTATTTTCTGTTGATTTCTAAACAAGGTATATATAAAAATGTTACTAATTGTTTTAATAACATTTTCAAGAAATATAATTTAATTTCATGCAAATATTATGTGTTATTTTAGGTTAAACAATGACTTCTAAAAAAATAACTGCTAAGTATGTGGAAGATGAGCATTTATTTTTAAAGAAAATATGACATGATTTCACCCACACAAAATATAATGTCAGAAGTTAAGAGTTAGTGTCTAACAATTCCTAAAATTCAGAAAACAAGTAATTTTTTGCCAGGAAGATTTACTCTATTAAACAGGCGAATGACTGTAGTTTTGTTTTTTGTTTAGTTTGTATACCTTTCTTTCAGAAACAACCAATTAATACAAAATAACATTTTTTGTGTGTGTTTAATATGCTGCAGACTTCCTTTCTATGGATTTCTCAAATGAATGCTTGTGAAGTCTTCAGGTGATTTGAGATGAATAACATTTCCTATATATTGTCTTATGCCATCATTTGAGAGCATTATCCCTGCGTTATTATCAGTGTTCAGCACTACTTCATCTCTTTTAGCATTCTCTGCTAATTCAATATAGTCTACCAGGGGATAGGTACAATGGCTTTTGGAGTAACAGGTTCTATTAGAAATGTAATCAATTCTGTGAAACAAGTTTTTTTGTTTTTTCCCCAGAAATATATTTAGTTAAAAGACTGAAATAAAATAACACACCCACAAACATTGCATTGATGAAAATGAATAAAATATTTTTCCAAAGACAGGAATCATATTTTCTAAATGTAGTCTTTGTGTTTTCTTGCCTTTTATAACCCAACCAGTTCCAAATATGGTATTACTTTGGAACATATCAGAATAAAGCACTGTTGAAATGACATTCTATTCTTTTCATGCTCAATGTACAGTTTGTGTTATACAATTTCCGTTTAGTATGTTTTCCTTAATTAAATAACTATTCTACTTTTTGAGAAGCTACAAACTGAATGTAAGTCTTCAGACAAATATACTTTTACTGTAATTTACCATAACATTTGAATGGGAACAAAAGAAATCTGTTTTTACAGTAATGATGACAAAATTATGAAATTATATTACTTACTAAAGTTATGGATAAGTTTACATGTTCCTTTGCTTTTCTTTGGATCATTAAATGGTTAATCCTAACAAGCATGGGGGAAGGAAAAGAAATTAACTAAAGTAAGGCCCTTGTGCTACAATGACACTTGCTCTATGCTCTTACAGAGAAAAAACATGATGATAAAACAGCACAAAGTGGAGTGTTATGAATTTTATTAATGACTAGGAGACAGTGTGCAAAACATCAAAGGTCTGTGGAAAAGATTAATGACCCCGTGTGAGACTGTTTAATTACCTCCAGCTAATTAGATTCTTGACCAAATTTTTAATATCTGCATTCCTTCTACAGCCTAATTGAGATTCCACATTATTTATCAATCTTTCAAAAAGCCCTTAGTGGACTGCTTTTTTAGTTTTTCCCTTTGCACTTTGACTCCATTTATGGTCAATTATTAAATAAATAGCAAAGTAACTATTCACCACAAATTGTATATGTGGAACACTTTATGCCTGTTTATTTTGACTAGGAGACTATCATTGGCATCTTTTATACATAATGAAGCACTCCAACTAATAAACTGACTAACTCCATTGTAAACAACGTGGATAATATTTTTGTTATCTGGGCTGTGCTCAGGAACTCCTCATGTGGTTTCTGTAAATTAGCCTTTGCAATAGTCAGTAATCCTTATTTCAGTTTACCTTAGCCCAGAGACCCATGGAATGTTATCACACCAACTAGAGAGAACAACTCAATTTTTCTTCCTTCCTTTTTTTTTTCCTTTTTTGGTAAATTCAGATTGCCTTTTAGTGTTCAGAAAGTCTTAATTGCAGAACAATTTGCATTAATAAATATCAAGCTGTTCCTTTTGAAATGATGGAATCCCAAATATATTTATAATATAGTATATTGCATTTTATATATAGCTACATCACATACCATCTCTGAAAGAAGCAGTTGATATAGTACCTCAATGGAAGGAAAGGGCACTATTTTGAACACCTACCAGTAACCCAGAAAATACTGATGACTTGGATTGTCTTTAACACACACTGAGTAAAGCAAGAAGTCCAAACTCAACAAAGGCCAGCTGAACTATCTTTGTATAGACAACAGCTTTGTCTGAATGATTCATAAATCTTAACTTTTAAATTCATTTATTTTTAATATAATAAATTTATTAACATGACAGAACATATATTACTCTATCATTTGTCCACTTATAGAACCAAGGGGGGGGGGTGGAATCTATTGGGATACAAACACAGAAAATGTCAACTCAAGACACAGAAATCTAAAAATGTGATTCTATTGAGGGATTTCAGGTAAATTGCATCTCGGACTATAAAACCTAGAAAACATACATTGGGCTTCACAAAGTTCAACAAATTTTCAACTATTAATAATAATCATCTTCTATGTTTTTTTAGTATTATTCTTGTGTTCCTCATTTCATCCAATATTTGTGAGCCATCGATTCATCCAACATTTATAAAGAGGACAGGGTGATTTTCACTATTTCATGGGAGTTGTAATTTTATATCACATTTAGGCATGGCCAGAAGAGTCATTCACCTTTTTTGTTGTTGTTGTTCACATTTAGTGCTCACAAAGTCCACTGTGCCCAGTGTTTCACTTACGCATACCATTGATCATCTTTAAAACTAAAAAAAAAACCAGACAAGATGATTTCTAAAGTCACTTCCACTTCTAAAATTCTATGATTTCAAAAGATTGTCTTATCACTTCAACTCAGATACTTTCTTCCCGTGTAGTACTGAGTTCACACCAAAGGCCAGTCTAGAATCCCTATAAATAACTTCATGTTAGCCTGCCTATACTCATGCCTAAGATTCATATTTAAAGTGAAAGTGAAAGTTGCTCAGTTGTGTCCAACTCTTTGCAACCCCATGGACTATACAGTCCATGGAATTCTCCAGGCTGGAATATTGGAGTGGGTAGCCTTTCCCTTCTCTAGGGGATCTTTCCAACCCATCTTTAAGTTAAATTAATATTAATAATAGTAAGAGGAGTACTAACCCCCTATGAAATCTCATGGAAATGAAAACCAAAGCAAAGCCTACTATGCACCCCCAGGGAGAGGGAACTCAGGAATAGTGATGAGATTTGGGGAAGTACAAGGGGGATAGAATACATGAGAGAGATAGCATGGTGACTCAGACAGTAAAGAATCTGCCTGCAGTTCAGGAGCTGCTGCTGCTGCTACTAAGTCGCTTCACTCGTGTCCGACTCTGTGCAACCCCATAGACGGCAGCCCACAGGGCTCCCCCGTCCCTGGGATTCTCCAGGCAAGAACACTGGAGTGGGTTGCCATTTCCTTCTCCAGTGCATGAAAGTGAAAATGAAAGTGAAGTTGCTCAGTCGTGTCTGACCCTCAGTGACTCCATGGACTGCAGCCTTCCAGCCTCCTCCATCCATGGGATTTTCCAGGCTAGAGTACTGGAGTGGGGTGCCATTGCCTTCTCCGACAGTTCAGGAGACCTGGGTTCAATTCCTGGGTAGGGAAGATCCCCTGGAGAAAGGAATGGCTACCCGATCCAGTATTCTTGCCTGGAGAATTCCATTTACAGGGGAGCCTGGCAGGCTACAGTCCATGGGTTCTCAGTTAGACATGACTGAGCAACTAACAAGGATGATAAGATACATAACCAAAATAGTGTAAGGCAGGGCTATAAGATCTGAAATCTTCAAGAGCGCTATAAGAGCTGAAATCAGCTCCAGACCCATAAATGAACAGAGAGAAGGTCAAAAATTTACATCAGTTAAGTCTCTGAACTCCAAGACTTCCTCACCCCAAGTCATGAATACCTGGACTTAGCATAAGGACTCTATACTCTGGCAAAAGTCAAACAAGGAAAAAAAAAAAAATCTGTTAATGGCAATAATAGCTCTGGGAGGGACAAATCCTTCACCTTATCAGTCATTTCCACCCATAACAAAATTATATTTCCAGATTTTTTCCCCAGAGAAAGTTTCAATCACAGAGAGGCAGCGTAAGGAGATTGCCACCTAGATTCAAAACATGAGAAGGGAAGCAAGAGAGAAAGTACAAGAAGCACCAATGTAAACCTTGATTTTTTCTTTATCTTAAGAAGTTTGACTAAGACAGATCCCAGGACTTCCTCACAGGAGCCTCTGGACACAGTCACAGGATAGGAAAGGAATATAAATATGCTATGCCTTAGGCAACTTCCTAAGTTTTTATCATACTAATCAGATGATCTAGTCAGGATATTCCAAAAGGTTTTAGACCAATAGAGAAACCTCAGTAGAGCACTACCTTATTAGTTAATAGAATTCATTCACCCTCTTAGTCCACACTTTAACCCATTTACTCATTGTCTTAAATAAGCATGTTGTATCATCTATGTATGTGATGCCATGTAATGGTAACTAAACATGGCTTCTGTCTTCCAGGAGTCTGCAATCTAGTACCATCTTATGTGAACAAATCTGGGGGCAGTCTATGCAAAAATGCATCCCAGAAATTTCAGAAAATCTTATTTATGTTTTTGTTACTGAGTTCACATTGAAGACTGAGGCTGAGATTCCTATACTTTTATTTATTTATTTATTTATTTTACATCCTATACTTTTAAAATCAAGGCAAAAGGCACCTGGCTAGCAATAAAATTCAGATTACTTGGACATGACAATGAGAATAAAGGTCCCCTGTCCTTAATCCTACATCCATCTGGAAAAAGCCTATGGAGGACTTCATAACTAAACCAAAGATCATCTAAGCTAACTTTCAGATCATTATGGGAACCCATTTTACAGCATCCTTCAAAGGCTTTCCTTCAGAGCCTTACTTCCCAAGAGTCAGGCCACTTCAAGTTACATTTTAACACATATTAGTTATAATGCTACCATTTATGCTTATTTACTCTGTGGCAATTATTTAAGCAAACACTCTAAATTTCTCCATATAATTGTTATAATTGCAAATTCTTATAATTATGTTCTCAAAAGCTGCAGGACTAATCTGGGAATAATTTTTCACTATTAGTTTTCTAGCTGCCACACTTTTGCTCCACATTAAGTCATTTAATAAATTTTTGGAAATAACAGTAAATTTTGGTGAGGATTAGAATGAAACTCTTAGCAATAAGGCATTTCTTTTCAACCATTGAGTGCAAATTAAAAAGGGAAACAACAGTAAGACCACATAAGTATGAAATTTCAGGAAACAAGTACTCGTATACACTTCAATATAAAGTTCATATTAAGTAATTACTTAATATAAGACAAGAGTCTGAAAATTTCTATGTCCTTTGGTCCAATATTTCCCATTGGTACAATTCAATAAGAAGGAAAAAGGGATGAGGATGATGAAAGGTATTCAAACTGATATTAAAATTATGAAGATACTTATTCCTAAATAGTGCAATGGCCTATTACAAAGTTTAAAAGAATGAAAAGTTTAATAATGATGAGAAATTGTTCTAGCTATATATATTTTTTAAGTTTTTATTTTGTATTAGGGTATAGCTGATTAACAATGTTGTGACAGTTTCAGGTGAACAGCAAAGGGACTTAGCCATGCATGTACATGTACCCATTTTCCCCCAAACTCCCCTCCCACCCAGGCTGTCACATAAAAATGAGCAAAGTTCCATGTGCTATACAGTGGGTCCATGGTGATCCATTTTAAATATAGCACTGTATACATGTTCATCCCAAATTAGTTATAAGTAGAAAAAGATGCATATAAGTTAATAAGTAACTATGATTCAATATGTTAAAAATACACGTAGAATATACTTATCTAGAAGTCTATATATTTCATTTTTAAGGGAAAAAAAAAGTTTTGAAAGGACATAGAGCCACTCCTTTACTTAAAAATAACTTGTATCTTGTTATGTGCTTTTAATTCATGGGAAAATCTGTAATTAACATTTACTAGCTCTGAAATCAGAGAAGGCAATGGCAACCCAATCCAGTACTCTTGCCTGGAAAATCCCATGGATGGAGGAGCCTGGTAGGCTGCAGTCTATGGGGTCGCTAGGAGTCAGACATGACTGAGCGACTTCACTTTCACTTTTCACTTTCATGCATTGGAGAAGGAAATGGCAACCCACTCCAGTGTTCTTGCCTAGAGAATCCCAGGGACAGCGGAGCCTGGTGGGCTGCCGTCTATGGAGTTGCACAAAGTCGGACATGACTAAAGCAACTTAGCAGCAGCAGCGGCAGTTCTGAAATTAAAATGTTTAGCAATATTTATTTTTCCAGGATAAGTTTTTGTAATGTTTGAATATTTACAATGAATATCTATTCTGTATACATAAAATACATATTTATGAGTAGAAAAATTAAAATACATAGACATTAACTGGGAAAGATAAAAGATAAAATGTTATGGGTTTCTTTATATTTTTATATTTGCAAATTACCTAACATAACTGTATATTATTTTATAATTAAAAAAACAAAATCAATTTTAATTAGGATGAAATTATCCAAATAAACATGCCAAATAGAATTATAAATCAAAATGTAAGTTCAGGAAATAATAGACAGGAAAAACCTTCAGATAAAGCACATATCCACTATTACTTGAAATATAATGCTGACATGAAATAAGCATTTTTCTGATACTGTTATGTATTACTTTTTAAAATGTCTTATCATTAAGTTTTGTGCTACTAAAATGTCAGTCAATCAAATGTGGAAAGATGAGCTTATACATTCATGAAGCAGTCAAACAATTTTAGATCTTTCTTTTTTCAGATTTGCTAGAATTGACATCACATTGAATGTAAATTACTCATAAAATAGAAAGCATTCTATTAATTTAAACTGCTCTTGGTCATGCCTGTTCAACTTACCAACTGTTCCTATATTTTCCTTAAGATATATGTAAAAAAATAAAATGAACCCTTGCAATAGTAGATATTAAGCGACTAATGTTGTTAACATTACTAGTAAAGGATTCAGAGGAAGGTGTGTGTGTGTGTGTGTGTGTGTGAGAGTGTGTAACATTCCAGGTTTTCTGGTTGTTAGATTAACTGGTTGTTAGATTACAAGGAATGAGTCTTCAGTTCTATAATAGAAAGAACACAAAACCTTAATCAATAAACTTGATAAAATGCATGTCAGTTATTTTAGACAATTTGCCCTCCAGTTTGGATAATTGTTGCTACCTGTAGCCTAAACCATTAACCTCTCAACCTCAGTAAATGGAGATTTCCTAGCAAAAAACCACACTGCCAAAAGGAAACCACATTTCTAACAGGAGAGAGAGGGTAGTTTGTTAATCAAAAGTCTGTACCACAGTGAATTTGATAGTTAAAATTGAGTTGGCATTTTTTATTTTCTTTCAAAAATAGCTTCTTGTAACTCCTCAATAGACTCTCCTTATCCCCAGCCATGAAAAACAGCAGTGTTTCCAACTTTTCACCTTTCAACCAATGTGTCCCTGTAGTATTCACAGTACTAATGAAAGAGATTCTTGACAATGTCACTACGGACCACCCCAGAAGTGGACTTCTGCCAATGTAAACCATTATTACAGTACTGACCGCTCATCTCTTGCTGTGCGGTCATTCAGAAACTTCCCCTGCTTCCCTATTGCTCACACAGTGTCTAAAGAGTGACATCCTCCCTTGAACCATAGACACTGAGGCCAGCTCCCTGCTACTGATTCCCTTCCAGATCGCTATGGACAACATCCACACTTTGATGCTACTGAATGGACTTTCATTCTCTTGGGGGAGGAAATCAAAGAGCATTCAAAGAAAAAACAACTTGGCGATGACAAAGAAATGTCTACAAACTGATGCAGCCTTTGCTTTGGAATTTTCCTCACATCCCAAGCTTATAACAAGCAATGAAGCTCCTTGAGCATAATTATTTAATAATAAAAACACCAAATAATGTAAAAGCTATATTTTTGCCAGAATCACATTTAACTTCTGGGGATGAAAATGACTTGGATACAAATTTAGCCTACAGTTACTGACATGAGAGTGTTTAAATGATACAAATTATGAGACATGGGGACTATTACACTCTATCAAATAATGGTGACTTGTTACACACAATTTGTGCAGAGTGCACAGGAAGTTTAGGTTGCTATAGGTTTGGAAATTGCTATGAAAGGATAAGGGATAAGCATTTGGTGTTGCTAAGGGACAATACTCCTAATCATGTTCTCCCTAAAATAACTACCAAGTATCAGATATTTTCATATACACGACCAGATATGCCAGTTTTCCCTTATAGAGTTAAAGAAAAATATACCCTCAGTCTTTAATAAAAGTGCCTTCCCCCTTTGCCAGATTGGAGAACTTAGTCTCCCATGTCCCTGTCTTACACCTTTGTCTTTTGATTTCTTGCCTTTACTAACTGATAGTACAATGCCAAGAATGAAGGGTTAGTTGTGTCCTTTACTCATTTGCCAACAGATCAACTTGGTTTAGGCTCAGCAGCAACTTATGTTTCATTTGCAGTGGATAATCACTATGGCGTTGTATGGAAAGAGTCCCTTAAGAATATATCATCAGAAAAAGAAAAATACTTTGTCCTCGTTCTCATGAAAATAAATCGTGATCTAGACAAAGATAAATTAAAAACTTAAGGAAAATAAGATGGGGTAGATGTTGATATAAATTATGAATAATTATTTCTGTCTAAATTTGGAGAAGAATTTACAGGGGAGCTGAAACCAAAAGTAGGGGTTTAATGAATAATTATCAGATTGCCAATGGAGGATTTGGAAGGTGAGTTTCAGTGTGGAAGGATGGCCAACAGCACCTATTAACATATAAAGCCATGGAGGGAAAGTCAGGCCAGCTTTAGTTGGAATTGATTCAGTGATGTTTTAGTAAATGGTTAACAACCAGTTCTTTGGAAACAAGCAAAAAATGTGATTTCAGTGAGTACAAAGTTGGGAAAAGACACACATTCTTTCCTGTCATGAGCCAAGAATGAGCCAGCTCTAGCACAATACTAAAGCTGGGTGATATGGGAGTTCCCCAATCATCTAACAGGCTTCCCTGGTGGCTCAATGGCAAAGAATCTGCCGGCCAATGCAGAAGATACAGGTTTGATCCTTGGGTCGGGAAGATCCCCTGTAGAATGAAATGGCGACCCACTCTAGCATTCTTGTCTAGGATATCCCATGGACAGAGGAGCCTCACCGGCTATAGTCCATGGGGTCACAAAGAGTCGAACAGGACTTAGCAACTAAACTACAAAGCAACAATCTTTTTTTATGCAGAAGGTATAAATATAACTGAGCATTGATATAAACAGTTAAATTTCACCAAGTAAAAAATTGTAAATTTTTAGATTTTATATGTTTTGTTTTAATTTTGTCCTTTTGGTAGGAAGGAGTCTCCTTCAATGTCAGTTTTGTCACTTTTTCTTTTACAACTTGGCTTCTCCTTAGCAATATTTGTATTCTTCTCTGGACTGAAGAAAAGACAGTCAAGCTTGTTAAGATATTATGATAAGTTAGTGTCACTAGGACCTCATTGAGGTCAAAAGATTTACAATGCATGACTAAAAGGCAGTGGTTTCTGATAGCTTTGCAAGGTCAAGCCTTATTTCTAGATTCAGGACTATGATTTGAAGGGTTAAGGTGTCCTGAATATTAATCCCCTGATGGGTAGAGTTATAATATATGGATAGAAATATCATAAAAAAGTAGGCTACTTTTCTGGTTTAAGCTGCAAAACATCAGTGAGTACGTTCATGTTAGAAAGAAGCAAAGTGAATAATAAAAATGTCTGCTATTATATTATTAATAGAAAAAAAATGCTAGTGAATAATGTTGGCTTATTTAAGTAAATTGCTCATCTTATTTATGCAGGAACCCCAAGCTAAGTCTTTATAGTGTCTAGCAGGTCCTATAAATGGATGCAACAGGACCATGCAAAGTATAGCAGAAGTAAAACAGAGTATCAGGGCCTGGACAGACTAGAGAAGGAGCAGCTACCATTCATGCATTGTGTCATGGAATACAGGCCCCTTTAAGAAAAACTGAGATTTCATGTAAAATTTCCTGATTCTTAAAGGTTGGCAAGTAATTCGTATTTTAAACACACTGTGTGGGCCAAACAAAACATGTCAGCAGGCAGGATTTTGCCTGTTAGCCACCAACTCGAGACCTTTGCTTTCATTCATTCTAAACAGTGCAATGTGGTTTGTATTATGTGGTATTGGCAGGCAGGTAGTATGTGGGGCTAACGTGCCTGGATTTATTTTACTTATTAATTACTTTATATCCTGCCTTGTTCCCAGATGTATTTGAGATAGTTATTTAAAAAAATCATGCAATAATATGATAAAGTAATTGAGGTGAAGGGAAAAAGACTAAAATCATAAGAAGAATTCTAGGGAGAGGTAATACAAAGAAAAAAAGGACATAAAGTTATTTTGTCCTTAATTTTAAAATTAAGAAAAATCAATAAAAGAAATTATGTAAGATGAGATAACAATGCTTCATTAAGCTTCATAGCACCCACAGTGAAGAGTGAAAAAACAATTTTTATAAAATTTATTTCCATGATGTGTGAGATAAACTATGCTAGATAATCAAGAGAAATGGAGCTTTACAAAGAAGTGAGGTCAGAAAAAAAAAAAAAAATACTGCAAGGGTCTTCATATTTTCCAGCAACAGAAGAACCTTTCCTCTCACACAAATAGTCTGGCCACCTCCTCTCTAGAAACTCTTAGCAGTGAAGTGACAAACTACACTAGAAACACAATATTCACACGTGATTTTTAGGGGCCCTTGTCAAAACATAATATTTCCTTCTTCTTGTTCATAGATAAGCCCCCAAAAAGGACACATCTCCTGCCCCTACTGACAGATTCACCCATCCCAAATATTAGTCAACTTTTGGTCAAAACTTTAGTTAAAATCAGGAAATTTTTGAAATTAAATTCCATTTGATATTTATTTATATCCATATAAATTTTATATCAATATAAATCCATATTTATTATTATATTTAATATATTCACTTGATATATTAAACACTGTCAAATATGGTGCTAGATACTTGGTAGCTTACAAAATTGAATAAAAACTTTTTAAAAAGTAGCCTGATGGGGAACACATGTATACCTGTGGTGGATTCATTTCGATATTTGGCAAAACTAATACAATATTGTAAAGTTTAAAAATAAAATTAAATTAAAAAAAAAAAGTAGCCTGCTTTTAATGGGTTTCCTATCTAACAAAGAAAACAAACCGGTTTTCAAATAATTATAAGATGCTATGCTAAGTAGTATTTAAAATATATACAAAACACAGAGGTAAGAGAAAGAAGAACAAGATTCTTTCTTAGAGCATGAGAAAACGTTCCCATGAATATATAGAGAAAATCCCTTAATATCATTTTGAATGATGATTAGAAGATTGCACGTATCTTTGGAAAGGGGAAGTAGCCTCCTGAAGATATGCAAAAATATTTTATTTTTAGCCCAGAGAGTCTTTTCCACCAGTCTCTTTCTAAGGTGTTCACATCATTGGCAGTATCTCATTTTCAATGATATTTACATGTCTGCATTAAACAAAGCATTCTGATCCCTTCTTTTTTCACTTCCTATGTGTGTCCATATGACTCACAACTGCTGCCCCACATTTAAGTATTCTATTAATTCCAACCAGCTACCATCCCTCTAGTATACATGTAGTTCCAACGAAACTGGAATTTTCTATTCTGATTCCCATATCCTATCCCCTATGGCTTCAAGTTCCTGGCACATGTGGCAGCCATACTCTCTGATATGCTCCAATATCTTGGAAACTTAGACCTGTTGTAACTGTCAATTCACAATTACCTTTCTGGTTGGATTTCCTGGCTGTTTTGATCAGATCCACTGACTGTCTTTTGTTCTCTTCTTACATTTTTAATTGTTGGGCATTTTTCCCTTACTGATTATACTATTCCTTCTTTATGGTGAAACAAACTCTCTTTTAGTTCA
The DNA here is from genome assembly GCF_032452875.1 of Bos javanicus. Lineage (NCBI taxonomy): Eukaryota > Metazoa > Chordata > Mammalia > Artiodactyla > Bovidae > Bos > Bos javanicus. The sequence goes on along the minus strand of NC_083869.1, from coordinate 50,029,597 downwards.
TTTAAAGGTCCCTAACTTCATGAGAGGGCTTCCTTGGTGGCTCAGCAGTAAAGAATCTGCCTACAATGCAGGAGACACCGGTTTGATCTTTCGGTTGGAAAGATTCCCTGGAGAAGGAAATAGTAACCCACTCCAGTATTCTTGCCTGGGAAATCCCATGGACAGGGGAGCCTGGTGGGCTACAGTCCATAGGGTCTCAAAAGAGTCAAACACAATTGAGTGACTACACAACAACTTCATGAGAATCCCATTACTTCTTTTCAAATCCTTTGACTTGCCCAATGTGATAGACCTTACTCGTCCTTGAGAAACATGGCATTAGTTTTTCAGAGAACCTTATAATTTAACTAAACAACTCTGATTTTCCAAAATAGAATGGATTCCAGACACTCTGCTGTTTTAATACACCTGGTCTTCCCACTCTTACTCTGTAGTATAGATGCTGCTTACGGAAGAAAATGGTCTTGGGAAGAAAAGATTTTCTTAGTGCTCAATTGCATTTAGTGCTCAAATGTATTCATTGCTTTAAAATGCCCAATTGCATTTTAGCTCTATATCCTAAGACAGGGAAATTAGATTTAGCAAAAAAGTACTAGAAATACATCTGTGATTATCTACATATATTAGTTTCTCTTTACATACATACTCAAATCAATAGAGGGAAAAAAAAAAACATTAGAAGATAACAGCAGACAAGTATTAGTAGACCAGATAAATAAGTAAATTCAAAGTTTAGGCAGGCCCTAATGTTCAAAAGAATAAAAAGACAATTCTAAAAGTACAAATTTAATTCTATGATCTCCATTTTTGAGAAACCAAGGTGGTTAATACTTTAAAATTTGGTTATGTACTTTGTTCTCAATAAGAGGGACAAATCTCATAGGTAGGTGTTTTTGAACACAAAGAGACAGAACCTTCTAGGAACTGATATATATTAATTTTTGTCAGGGTCAGCGGTCTAAATTTAATGGGAGTATCTTCCTTCAAACTCAAAACTTATACAGAAGCAGCATGCTTTAATGAATGATAGTACATATTAAAGTTATTAATTTTCGCATCTCCTGATTCAAATTTGTGTTCCCCCCTTATACATTGTTTCTAGCTGTCCATTAGTGCACTACAGAACTTTGTCCTGGAATAAAGTTTCCAAATAGAAAATTTCCAAAGAGGAGGAGGAAGGTTGTCAGAAATATTGGGGTTAGGGGGAGAATGGGTAATTTCTCCTACCTCAAAGGGAGAAATCAAGAGAGGAAGAATCAGGAAGTTAGGAGTTGCAAAAAAATGTAAAACTCTTAAATTATAGAGGAACAAGATTTCTCATCAAGTGTTGAATAATAGAACAGTGGAGATGTGAAAGAATTCAAACAAAACTAGGTATTCAGTATTTTTTGATAGCTATTTCACTTTTATTAAGAATTAATTTTCATGCCCTTTACAAAATCATTTATTGCTATCAATGTCAATGTGAGACATTTCCCTATGGAGCAAGAACCCAAGAGGATCATAATCTTTGAGACACCTACTCTCCATGGCCTCAGTTCCTTGATTTTCACCCTCTTGCTGAATAAGTAGAAATACCAGTGCTATTGCTCCAATAACTTCAAAAGGGGGAAGAGGAGCAGGGGGCAAAAAAAAAAAAAAAAAAAAAAGATGCTGAGTCAGAGTTAGGAGAGACATGTATGAGGGTTTTATTAACCTGAGATTTTCCATTTTTTTTAATTGGTTAAAAATAAACCCATTAATTTATGTCTCTAAGAACATCTTTACTTAATAACAGAGTTAGCAAAACTGCACTGAGAGAAACAAAAAGAAATAAACTTGGTTTTCCTTTTACCATACAATTATTGTCCTGTTAAATGTAAATTTTATCCCTATTTGAGACATGCAATTTAAATTGTGACCAAAAATATTATAAGCATGCTGACTACTTCTAATTAAATCAGGTGACCTTATTTTAATGAAGGGAGAATTTGGAGGCAATACCAGTTGTAGTAACAAGCTGATGACTTGCTTTTCATAGTCAACATATCATTAGCATTTGGACCCTAGAAAGAGAGTAATTATTTTTTTTAATAAACTTTTAAAATTAAAGATGATGTATACATAACATGGTCCACCCCCAAGTTTCTTTCTTTCTTTAAGTGCTATTTGAAATAGACATAGACTAAACAAATTAAAATGTGCAAAAACACACCTGGCCCTTATCTGACCAACAGCTAAACCTTGGTATAAGAACTGCATAAACTTATCAGCTGCTTCTTTTGCACAGTTAGCATTGTCTTCTGGGTTTATTTTTTAAGACTTAGGTCTGCATGGTAACCACTTAAACATTTAAGGCTTTGTTCAGCTTTATGGAATAAAATATAAATTGTTTACTAAATCAGGGTATGGAGAGAAGAGCTAAATTCTCTTACTTTTAATATTTCTCTTTGATATCTGCCCTTCTGGACAGAAAATTCAAGCAACAGTTCCCAGCAAACATATGGGAAAACCCATTGGAAATATTGTAAGGTAAATTAATAATGGCAGATGCCAGCATGTCTAGAGGTTGTTTATGCTGAAGAGTCCTGCATTCTTTATGTTTTGAAATTATTCTGTTGTAACCATTTTCAGATTCGTTTAGTTTGGCAATGTATTCTCCTCTCTAAAGGTGTCTGCATTTATTTGACTACAGAAAATATTTACTTTAGTAAAGGGCAGCTTAACCTTTGTTTAAATTCGAGGTGAGTTAAAGGTCACTGTAATTATTTGCTGTATTATTTGTGTCAGATTTGAATTACTATGAATACAGCCCATGCATTGCCCTTTATTATGAAATAAGCTAAAAGAAACTCAACTTCTGCATCCAGCCAGCATATTTTATGGAACCAATCAGTGTTGCAGAACATTTTCAAGGTTCTCTCTTGGACTGTGATTGACTGAAAGTGCTTGAGGTTAAGGTCCTTTCCCAGAGGGAGGGAAGGAGACGATTTAACATGGCAGCTCAATCCCCTCCCCCACTCCCAGCTATGTTTTTGATGGCTAGCAGCCAGAATATGGACAGAGTAGGGTTCAAGGCTATTAGTGAAAAACTGCAAGCAGTCACATTGGAAAAAATATATAGACAGGGCACTAGAAGGGTTGAACTGCTGAGCAGAGGATGATTTCAGAACAGATACACAGGAACCCTCAGTTTTCACTGAGTGAAAATTCAAAGTTAAAACATGAATATTCAGATAAGAAAAGTCAATAGGAAATACGGAGAAAATGATGGAAAAGTTTTGAACTCCAATAGGTTAAGGCATAAAAGTGTGAGCCTTCATTTTTTGTCTTTACCATTCAATTATGAGATAAAATAATATAACATAACATGGTGACCCCACCTTTAAACACACAGCCACATCAACCAAAGATATTTTTGCATAATTCTGATGACAAATATCAAAGTTCAAATAGCAACTGAACTACAGTCATAGGTGGAGTTTGTTTACTTGGCAGGATGCAGAATGGGATGGAGATAGGTAGCACATTCAAAATGTGAAAAGAATGGGGTTTATACTTTCAGATTAATCACAAATTGCAAGTACAGAATATCTTTAATTTCTTCATATAAAGATAATACTACTCATTTGTTCTATGTTCTAAGACTAACTGCTGTATAGGAATACTTCCTATGTATACAGAGGAAGTGCCTATAACATGCAAACATTCAATAAATAATAGGTTGGTGCAAGCATAATTGTGGTTTCAGACCATGAGTTTTAATTAATTTTAACTAGGCTCAATCACATCTTTATTAATCAAAATAGGAACCATTACAATAAACACATTTTTGCCAACAAGAAATAAGTTGGTTATTCCAGTAGCATGAAAATCCATACTTCAGGATTCCACTAACTCTTGGAAAGCATTTTCCTACTCCTGCCAGTTGTGAAAGCATTTCCCCTGCAAAAAGGTGTTTAGATTTTGGAAGACGTGGTAGTCAGTAGGCAAGATGTCAGGTGACTATGGCAGATGAGGCAAACACTGCAGCCCAATTCATTCAAATTTAGAAGCATTGGTTGTGCAATGTGTGATGGGGCACTGTTGTGAAGAACTGGGCCCTTTCTGTTGACCAATGCCTGCTGCAGACATGCAGGTTTTGGTACATCTCATTGATTTGCTGAGCACACTTCTCAGATGTAATGGTTTTGCTTCACTAGGATTCAGAAAGCTGTAGTGATCAGACCAGCAACGGACCACCACAGTGACCATGAACTTTGGTGCAAGTTTGACTGGAGAACTGCTTTGGCGCTTCTTCTTGGCCCAACCACTGATCTGGCCATTGCCAGTTGTCATATACAATCCACTTTTCATCAAACACCACAATCTGATCAAGAAATGGTTCATTGTTGTTGTGTAGAATAAAAAAAGATACTTCAAGAAGATGATTTTTTGATTTTTCAGTCAGCTCATGAGGCTCCTACTTATCGAGCTTTTTCACCTTTCCAGTTTTCTCCAAATGCAGAATGACCATAGTGTGGTTGTCATTGGACATGTAGTTGTAAGAGGATCAGCATGTACAATGTAAGTGTACATTGGACATGTACACTTCTCATGTAGCTGTAAAAGGATCAGCTTCAACGATTGCTCTCCATTGGTCACTGTCAACTTCTTACAGATGCGCAGGCCACTGCGCTCCTCATCGTCAAGGCTCTTGTCTCCTCTGCAAAATCTCTTGAACCACCACTGAACTATAAATTCATTAATGGTTCTTGGGCCAACTGTATTGTTTATGTTGCAAGCTATCTCCACTACTTTACAACACATTTTGAAAAGGAATAAAAAAAATCATTCAAATTTGCTTTTGTCTAACACAATATCCCTAGTCTAAAATGTATAAAACAAACAGCAAGTGATAAGTCATTAGCAAAAAGAAACAAAAAGTGAGAAATGTGCATTAAAATGATGTATAACATAACTACATTTATTTAAGAATGTATTCCAATATCAAAGAGCATGCAAAAACTGCAATTAATTTGCAACAACCTATTATTTATATTCACTATTATTATTATTACTTAAATACTTAGAACAGAAAACATACCTAGAGCAAACATAAACGTTTGACACAAGCTAAAGTGAAGTTGTGAAACTGAAGCCAACTTCGTACCTCTATAGCAAAGGCATTCAGTATTGATAAGACATGGTGAAAAGTGTCTTTCAGGATAACCTACATAATTACAGCAGTATGGTAACAAAAAATGGAGACAATAGGGTCAGAGCAGGAAGAAAAGATGCCAAATATTCAAAAGCATCTGTAAGTGTTGGTGATGACACTGATTATCCTGCAATAGCTAGCCAGGATTTTATTTCACTTCCAGGGTAGATCCTCTGTATTCAGTTATAGTCAGAAATTCTGCCTTTTAGATTCTTCATTTACTGCTTCTTAGCACAATAAATAAAGTCTGTAAAACTAAATTAACTGTCATTTGTAGTGCATGTGGCTTTCAAAGAGACTGTTTGGAGTATTTTTTTTAACATACCATAATAGTTATCCCTTCTAAATGTATAATTCAGTAATTTTTAGTAAATTTACAGAGCTATGCAACCCTTCCCTCAATCCAAACATTTTGAAGGCTTTATTGAGAAGCAATCCTCCTACCATATAAATTCATTCACTTAAATTTTACTGTTTAATGTTTTTTTAGCAGATTCATAGAAAGTGTTTTGCTAGTATGAGGACAATCTAATTTTAGAACACTTTCATCATCTTAAAAAGAAACTGGACCCATATTAGTTACTCCCCAGTTCAGTTCAGTCCCTCAGTTGTGTCTGACTTTTGCGACCCCATGAATCGCAGCACGTCAGGCCTCCCTGTCCATCACCAACTCCCGGAGTTCACCCAGACTCACGTCCATCGAGTCAGTGATGCCATCCAGCCATCGCATCCTCTGTCGTCCCCTTCTCCTCCTGCCCCCAATCCCTCCCAGCATCAGAGTCTTTTCCAATGAGTCAACTCTTTGCATGAGGTGGCCAAAGTACTGGAGTTTCAGCTTTAGCATCATTCCTTCCAAAGAAATCCCAGGGCTGATTTCCTTCAGAATGGACTGGTTGGATCTCCTTGCAGTCCAAGGGACTCTCAAGAGTCTTCTCCAACACCACAGTTCAAAAGCATCAATTCTTCGTGGCGCAGCTTTCTTCACAGTCCAACTCTCACATCCATACATGACTACTGGAAAAACCATAGCCTTGACTAGATGGACCTTTGTTGGCAAAGTAATGTTTCTGCTTTTCAATATGCTATCTAGGTTGGTCATAACTTTCCTTCCAAGGAGTGAGCGTCTTTTAATTTCATGGCTGCAGTCACCATCTGCAGTGATTTTGGAGCCCCCCAAAATAAAGTCTGACACTGTTTCCACTGTTTCCCCATCTATTTCTGGTGAAGTGATGGGACCAGATGCCATGATCTTACTTTCTGAATGTTGAGCTTTAAGCCAAATTTTTCACTCTGCTCTTTCACTTTCACCAAGAGGCTTTTTAGTTCCTCTTCACTTTCTGCCATTAGGGGGGTGTCATCTGCATATCTGAGGTTATTGATATTTCTCCCAGCAATCTTGATTTCAGCTTACGCTTCTTCCAGCCCAGCGTTTCTCATGATGTACTCTCCGTATGTTAAATAAGAAGGGTGACAATATACAGCCTTGATGTACTCCTTTTCCTATTTGGAACCAGTCTGTTGTTCCATGTCCAGTTCTGTCTGTTGCGTCCTGACCTGCATATAGGTTTCTCAAGAGGCAGGTCAGGTGCTCTGATATTCCCATCTCTTTCATAATTTTCCACAGTTTATTGTGAGCCACACAGTCAAAAGCTTTGGCATAGTCAATAAAGCAGAAATAGATGTTTTTCTGGAACTCTCTTGCTTTTTCGACAATCCAGCAGATGTTGGCAATTTGATCTCTGGTTCCTCTGCCTTTTCTAAAACCAGCTTGAACATCTGGAAGTTCACAGTTCATGTACTGCTGAAGCCTGGCTTGGAGAATTTTGAGCATTACTTTACTAGCATGTGAGATGAGTGCAATTGTGCGGTAGTTTGAGCATTCTTTGGCATTGCCTTTCTTTTGGATTGGAATGAAAACCGACCTTTTCCAGTCCTGTGGCCACTGCTGAGTTCTCCAAATTTGCTGGCACATTGACTGCAGCACTTTCACAGCATCATCTTTCAGGATTTGAAATAGCTCAACTGGAATTTCATCACTTCCACTAGCTTTGTTCGTAGTCATGCTTTCTAAGGCCCACTTGACTTCACATTCCAGGATGTCTGGCTCTAGGTCAGTGATCACACCGTTGTGATTATCTGGGTCATGAAGATCTTTTTTGTATAGTTCTTCTGTGTATTCTTGCCATCTCTTCTTAGTATCTTCTGCTTCTGTTAGGTCCATACCATTTCTGTCCTTTATCAAGCCCATCTTTGCATGAAATGTTCCCTTGGTATCTCTGATTTTCTTGAAGAGATGTCTAGTCTTTCCCATTCTGTTGCTTTCCTCTATTTCTTTGCATTGACCGCTGAGGAAGGCTTTCTTATCTTTTCTTGCTATTCTTTGGAACTCTGCATTCAGATGCTTATATCTTTCCTTTCCTCCTTTGCTTTTCGCTTCTCTTCTTTTCACAGCTATTTGTAAGGCCTCCCCAGAAAGCCATTTTGCTTTTTTGCATTTCTTTTCCATGGGGATGGTCTTGATCCCTGTCTCCTGTACAATGTCATGAACCTCAGTCCATATTCATCAGGCACTCTATCTATCAGATCTAGTCCCTTAAATCTACTTCTCATTTCCACTGTATAATCATAAGGGATTTGATTTAGGTCATACCTGAATGGTCTAGTGGTTTTCCCTACTTTATTCAATTTAAGTCTGAATTTGGCAATAAGGAGTTCATGATCTGAGCCACAGTCAGCTCCCGGTCTTGTTTTTTCCTGAGTGTATAGAGCTTCTCCATCTTTGGCTGCAAAGAATATAATCAATCTGATTTCGGTGTTGACCATCTGGTGATGTCCATGTGTAGAGTTACTCCCCATTTCTGCCAATTCCCATTCTCCTTTACTACTAAAGTGCTTTCTGTCTCTACAGATTTGAAAATTATGGACATTTCATTGTATATAGATAGAATCACATAGTATGTAGTCTTTGTGACTGACTTCTTTCATTTAGTATGTTTTCAAAGTTTATCCATATTTATCAGTACTCCATTTCTTTTTATTGGCTGCTGCTGCAGCTAAGTTGCTTCAGTCGTGTCCGACTCTGTGCGACCCCATAGACGGCAGCCCACCAGGCTCCCCCGTCCCTGGGATTCTCCAGGCAAGAACACTGGAGTTGGCTGCCATTTCCTTCTCCGATGCATGAAAGGGAAAAGTGAAAGTGAAGTCACTCAGTCGTGTCCCACTCTTAGCGACCCCATGGACTGCAGCCTACCAGGCTCCTCCGTCCATGGGATTTTCCAGGCAAGAGTACTGGAGTGGGTTGCCATTGCTTTCTCCATTTTATTGGCTAGTATTATTCAATTGAATTAATATATTACTTTTTGTTTATCTGTTCATCAGTTAATGAATATTTAGGTTATTTGCACTTTTGGCTATTAAGAATATTGCTGCTAGCTCTGTCCTCTGTGGTGACATAGATGGGTGGAATTTGGGCAGGATGTTCTACAAGGGAGGGAATATATGTATACATATAGCTGATTCAATTCCTTGTACAACAGAAACACAATATTGTAAAGCAACTATACTCCAATAAAAATAAATTAATTAGTTAAAAAAAGAGTACTGCTGCTATGAACTTTCAAGTATAAAATTTTGTGTGAACATATGGTTTCATTTTTCTTATGTAGATACCCATAAGTGGAATTGCTAGGTCATGAGGCAAATCTATGTTTAATATGTTAAGAAATGATAAAATTGTTTTCTGTAGCATTTACACCATTTTACATTCCTATGAGTTGTATACAAGTTTTCCAATTTCTCCTGTCAATACTAATTTCTTTGTTTTCATCCATTTTTAATAATAACCTTTCCAGTGGGTGTGAAGTAGTATCTCACTGTAGTTTTGATTTGTACTTCTTTAAAGAGTAATGATGTTGAACAAGTTTTTATGTCCTTATTGGCCATTTATACATCTTCTTTTGGGAAATGTATATTCAAATACTTCACCCATTTTTAAATTGGATTGTTTGTCTTTTTAATGATGAATTTATATATTTTTGTATTATTTAATGGATATATGGTTTGCCAACATTTTCTTTCAATTTCTAGATTGTCCTTTCACTTTTTGACAGTGTCCTATGATAAAAGATTTTAATTTTGAAGAATTTATCTTTTCTTCTGTTGCTTGTATTTTTGAGGTCATATCTGAAAAAAAATTGCCTATTTAAGGTCATGAAAATTTATACCAATGTTTTCTCCTTAGAGTTGTATACTCTTAGCCCTTACTATTTATATCTATGATTCATTTTGGATTAATTTTTATATGGTGCTTAAGAAGTCCAACTTCATTATTTGCATGTTTATAGCTAGTTGGGCCAGCATCATTTGTTGAAAATATTATTCCCTCCTCACAGCCACTCACACAATGAATTGTCTTGGCATCTTTATTGACAGTTATTCAATTATGAATGTAACTATTTATTTCTGGACTTCTATTCAGTGTTATCAATCTATATGTTGATTCTTGTGTGACTACCAGATCATTTGGATAACTGTAGACTGTAGCAAGTTTTGAAACTGGGAAGTGAAAATCTCCAGCACTTCTTATTTTTAAAGATTATTTTACTATGCTGAATACATTGAATTGCTATTTGAAGTTTATGAACAGATTATCAAATTGTGGGGGAAAAAATCTGGGATTTAGATAGGGATTGTATTAAATCCTTTCTCAATTTTGGATGTATTTGCAATCTTTTCAATATTGACTCTTCAAATCCATTACATGGAATATGTTTCCATTTATTTAACTCTTAATTTCCATCTTTAATTATTGTTTTTTGACTATATTTTATACTTTTTCACAGAATATAAAGTTAAATCATTCTTAATTTTTTTCTTTCTCATGCTATTTTAAATGAAACTGTTTTCTCACTTTTATTTTTGGGTTATACATTGCAAGTATATACAATTAGTTTTTGTTATTGATCCTAAACTCTGTATTTGGGCTGAACATGTTTACTAGTCCTAGAATTTTAAGTGGATTCCTTAAATATTTCTATCTACAAAATTATGTAATATATACAAAGGTAGTTTTACTTCATCCTTTTCAAGGATATCTGCACATCTTTTATTTCATTTTGTTGCCTAACAGGCTTGAAGAGAACCATTAATACAATACTGAATAGAACTGGTGAGAGTGGACATCGTTGTTTTCCCCTTATTTGGGGTGCAAAGTGTTCAGTCTTGATTAATTATGATATTAGCTGTGGAGTTTTTGTACATGTCCTTATTAGTTTGAAAGTTTCCTTCTTTACTTAGTTTGTTAATTGTTTTTATCATCCAAAGGGTGTTAGCAAAATCATGTAATTTTTATCTTTTTATTTGTTGATAATTTGTATAACACTGACTAATTTTCATGTTGATCCAGTCTTGCTTTCCCAGATAAATCTCATTTGATAATAATGTATAGTCCCTTTTATTTGTTGCTAGAGTTGATATGATAGTGTTGTGTTAAGGAATTTTTGTGTCTAGTCATAAGCAACACAGTCTCTCATAAGAGATACAGGGATGCAGTCATAAGAGATACATAAGCTATGACAAACCTAGACAACATATTAAAAGTAGAGATATTACTTTACTGACAAAGATTCCCATAGTCAAAGCTATGATTTTTCCAGTAGTCATGTATGAATGTGAGAGTTGGACCATAATAGAAAGCTGAGAACCAAAGAATTGATGCTTTCGAACTGTGGTGTTTGAAAACACTCTTGAGAGTCCCTTGGACTGCAAGGAGATCAAATCCATCAATCCTAAAGGAAATCAGTTCTGCATATTCATTGGAAGGACTGATGCTGAAGCTCCAATACTTTGGCCACCTGATGTGAAGAACTGACTTATTGGGAAAGACCCTGATGGTGGGAAAGATTGAAGGCAGGAGGAGAAGGGAATGACAGAGGATGAGATGATTGGATGGTGTCACCGACTTGATGGACATGAGTTTGAGCATTCTCCGAGAGTTGGTGATGGATAGGGAAACCTGGCATGCTGCAGTCCATGGGGTTGCAAAGAGTTGGACATGATTGAATGGATAAGAAATATTGGTCTGTAGCTTTCTTGTCATTTCTTTAGTTTTGATATCAGAGAAAAAATGACTTCTTAGAATGAGCTGAGGTATGTACTCTCTTTTATCATTTGGAAGAGTTTATAAAGAAAAATGGTAGAATTCACCAGTAAAACCATCAACCTGGCCTTTCTTTGAAGTTTCTTAAAATTACTAATTCAATTTCTTTACTTTTTATAGATCTATTCTTTTTTCTTGAGTTTATTTCAGTGGTTTGTGCATTTTTATAAACTTGTTCTTTTCATTACATTATCACAAGTGATGATGGTTTCTCATTCATTCCTGATTTTATTAATTAAATTCTCTCCTCTGTCTTTCTCTCAGTCTGCCTAGCTTAAGATTTACTAGTTTTATGAATATTCTTAAGGAACAAAATTTTGGATTTTTTTATTCTTTATTTTGTTAATTTTCTGATCTAGTTTTCATTATTTTCCTTATTTTTCTTTATATAGATTTGGTTTTATCTTCTTTATCTATTATATTAAAATGAAACATTCTTGATTTTATTTCTTTCATTATCTATTTATTGTTTTATATGAATATTTACAGCATAAATTTCCCTATAAATTATGCTTTACCTGAGTCCCAAAAGTTTTTATACTTTGTGTCTTCCTTTATGTTCATTTCAAAGTAGTTTCTAATGCTCTTTGTGATCTCTTCTTCAACTATTTAGTTATTTAGAGCACATTTTTTAAGCATTACATATATGTGAATTTCCCCAAATTTTTTCTGTTATTGAACTCTAATTCATTCCATTATGGTCAGAGGACATATGCTATATAATTGAAATAATTTTAAACCCATTAAGGCTTGTTGTGTAGCCTAGCATATATTCTGTTCTGGAGAAGATATGCCCTTGAGAAAAAGTTGTATTCTGCTGTTTTGGTGAAGAGTGTTCCCCAGATGTCCATTCTCTTGTCTGCTGCCTAGTTGTTCTATCCATTCCTAAAAATGTAACATTAAAATGTCCAACTAGTATTGCTGAATTATTTTTTCTAATTTCAGTTTTGTCAATTTTTGTTTCAAGTATTTTGAGGGTCTGTTGTTAGCTTTGTATAAGTTTGCAATTGTTATATATCTCTTATGGATTGACAACTTTCATTATAAGTCCCTCATTATCTCTAGAATATACATAAAATCTATTTTGTCTGACGTTGGAGTATAGCCTCTCCAACTTTCTTAGGTTTACTATTTGAAAATTTTTTTTCCATTTGTTTTCTTTCCATTTATTTGTATCTCTGAATCTTAGAATGTCTGCTATACACAGTTGAGAATTGGATGCTTGACTTACAGTTCATAATCTTTTATTGGATGTTTACATTTAATGTTATTATAGATATTTACATTTGCAAATTAACTTTTCCTTTTTAATATGCTTCATGTTTCTTTATTTTTGCTGTTGTTATTGCTTCTCAAATTTCAGAACTCTCTTATTTTTAAATTTCTTTCTCTTTTTAATAGTTTTTATTTGATGAGATACGGGGATCATATCCTTTTTTAATTCTTTAAGCATGTTTTCCTGCATTTTGCCAACATATTTATAACATTTGCTTTGAAATTATTATCTAATTTGCATATTTTCAAGGGTATTTTCTATTGATCAAGATTTTCCTCTATATGTATCACACTTTCCTGTTTGTTTACATTTTTTTTTTTTTAATTTCTATTTTGGGCAGTTATGTAACCTAAACCAACTGTGGCTAGTGATCCACTATTCCACATCAGTGTGTAATCTCTAACATTTCACCTCAGAAGGAAAACTGAGAATCTGTTTAGTCATCTAAGCATGACAATGGTTTTAGCAGGACTTTCTTGCCCCTGTCCCCACCTCTTCTTAAAGTTTTGTGTCTGTTATTGGCATCATACCCAGAGCCTAATGTCCACTAATGGCTGACTGATTGTTCCACTGTTTTTGATAATGCCCTGATACAGAATTGCTTCATGGTCAGATCCATCAAATTTGGGATCCTTTCAAGATGTACACTGAGTATGGCTCTTATTGGCTATCTTTTTCTCTGGTAACTTGTGGTAAACTTCTCACTGATTCCTGGTTTAGTTTGTTGCTCTAATAAAAGCTAAGAGTCCTCTCTTAATTGCTTATCATATTCTCTATTATTTTTAACAACATACTTAGATCTGAACTTTCCCACACTTTGCTTAGTCTGGTGGAATAATTTGGTTTTTGTTGTTGTTGTTTTTAAATAAAACACATAGAAAGTCAGGCAAGAAATTATCATGGGAAGTTACAATCCAGGAGGAGGTAATGACAATGTGATCAGTGTAAAACAATGTTTCCTGCCTCAAATACCAACTTGGTTTGTGAGAAAACTCTAGATTTGACAGGTTTCAGAAAGAGTCTGCCAATCTGCATATTTAAATCAGTGTCCCAGTAGATAATGAATGATATAATCAAAGTATTCAATTTTAAGTACTATGGAATTGGGGAAAAAGTTGAAGATGAAAGAGCTAGATTCAAACATCTATAAGATATGTAAAGGAAAAGAAAAAGTGAGTTAAAAAAGATTCATTTCTAAGAAGACAAGAAAATTGTAAAATGTAGCTAATTATACTTCACCAATGGTTAACCAGCTCTGGAACTCAGAGACTTAAATCACTGGACTGATTTAAGATAACTTGAATTAAACAATGGATTCTAAGTTAAGCTAAATCACAAAGTGTTAGATCTATTAAAAAACAACAACAAATCAGGAATATCATCATTAACCAAGAAACAGGATGCAAGGAACCTGAATTTTGGAAGGTAAATCAACGATCAAAAGATCAGTCTGACAGTAGAAACAAATAATGATGTTAACATAATAGACAAACCAAATAACAGTTCCACATATGAGTTGTTAAACTTAGAAATACAGAAATCAGTGGGAGTTCAAACAGCACAAAAACCTTCAGAATTTTAAAATTGTATGGGCTTTAGATGTTGCTGAATTGTCTCAATATATATGTATTTATATTTATTTAATACTCAATAAATATTTTTTCAATGGCTACTATGACCAGGTACTAAACTACGAGCTTGAACTATGTCAGTGAACAAAATAAATGAAGGTCTCTTCTACCATGGATTTTAAACCTAAGGTACAGGAAAATACAATGAATTCTGAGCTAATTCTTAGCACCTAAAAAGGTATAGCCCTAAGATTATGAATGTTAATTCACTATCTTAATATCAGTGAGAATAGATAGATTAAAAAAAAAAGTCATAGAAGTGATACTGGATAAAAGTGGTGAGAATTAAGTCATTTAGAAACTCAAATATTAAGTTAAATAAAGGACTACAAGGAAGAAAAATTCAGAACTAAACTAAAATTATTTGCTTCTAGTCACTGTTAGACTGACAATAATAGGTCAAGATCACTTCCTCAATTACATATGAATTAAATGAATAGTGGGCCATAGGAGAGAGGCACAACCTCTTGAAAACAGGACAAAATATAAATTCTGTTTTGGCACTCAAAAGTATTTCTACACATAAGAGTTGAAGCTTTGTTTTGTTTTAAATTAAAAGGTACTTGAGAAGCCCTGGGAAATGATGATAATTATCTTAATATTTATTGAATAACTACTGTATGTCATACCTTTTTGCCTTTTCATACAGTTCATGGGGTTCTCAAGGCGAGAATGCTGAAGTGGTTCACCATTCCCTTCTCCAGTGGACCATGTATTGTCAGAACACTCCACCATGACCTGCCTGTCTTGGGTGGTCCTATACAGCATGGCTCATAGTTTAATTAAGTTACACAAGCTGTGGTCCATGAAATCATTTTGGTTATTTTTCTGTGATTGTGGTTTTCATTCTCTTCCCTCTGATGGATGATGGTAAGAGGTTTGTGCAAGCATCCTGATTGGAGGGACTGGCTGTGGGGAAAACTGGGGCTTGCTCTGGTGGGCAGGGCCATGCTCAGTAAATCTTTAATTCAATTTTCTGCTGATGGATGGGCCTGTGTTCCCACCTTGTAGTTTGGCCTAATGCCAAAATATGGTAGGGGTAATGGCAATAATGGTGACCTCTTCCAAAAGGACTTATGCCAGCATGCCGTACCTAACAGACTGCTGCTGTCAGTGCCTCTAACCTGGTGGTAGGCCACGGCTGACCCACACCTCCACTGGAGACTCCCAAACACTCACAGGCAGGTCTGGTTCAGTCTCTTATAGGGTCACTGCTCCTTTCTCCTGGGTTCTTGGGCACACAGGTTTAGTTTTTGCACCCCAAGAAAGCAACAATGCAAACAACAGTGCAAAGACAGAGTGGAACATAATAGAACGGGAGAGTAGAGATCTCTTCAAGAAAATTAGAGATACCAAGGGAATATTTCATGGAAGGATGGACACAATAAATGACAGAAATGGTACGGACCTAACAGAAGCAAAAAGATTAAGAGGTGGCAAGAATACACAGAGAACTAGAAAAAAAAAAAACACCTTAATGATCCAGATAACCATGATGGTGTGATCACTCACCTAGAGCCAGACATCCTGGAGTGTGAAGTTGGGCCATAGGAAACATCAAGACAAACAAAGCTAGTGGAGGTGATGGAATTCCAGCTGAGCTATTTCAAATCCTAAAAGATGATGCTGTGAAAGTGTTGCACTCAATATGCCAGCAAATTTGGAAAACTCAGCAGTGGCCACAGGACTGGAAAAGGTTAGTTTTCATTCCAATCCCAAAGAAAGGCAATGCCAAAGAATGTTCAAACTAATGCATAATTGCACTCATTTCACATGCCAGCAAGGTCATGCTCAAAATCCTCCAAGCTAGTCTTCAACAGTACATGAACTGAGGACTTCCAGATGTACAAGTAAGGTTTAGAAAATGCAGAGGAACCAGAGATCAAATTGCCAACATCCATTGGATCATAGAAAAAGCAAGAGTTCTAGAAAAACGTCTGCTTCACTGACTATGCCAAAGCCTTTGACTGTCTGGTCACAACAAACTGTGAAAAATTCTTAAAGAGATGGGAATATCATACCATCTTATCTGCCTCCTGAGAAATATCTATGCAGGTCAAGAAGCAGTAGTAAGAACAAGACATGGAACAATAGATGATTGGTTCAAACTTGGGAAGGAGTACGTCAAGACTATATATTGTCACCCTGCTTGCTTAATATATATGCAGAGTACATCACACAAAATGCTGGGCTGGATGAAGCTCATGCTGGAATCAAGATTGCAGGGAGAAATATGAAGAACCTCAGATATGCAGATGACACCATCCTAAAGGCAGTAAATGAAAAGGAATTAAAGAGCCTCTTGATGAAGGTGAAAGAAGAGAGTGAAAAAGCTGGCTTAAAATTCAACATTCAAAAAAACAAAATCATGTCATCTGGTCACATCATTCCGTGGCATATAAGGAAAAAATGGAAACAGTGACAGACTTTATATTCTTGGGTTCCAAAATCACTGCCAACAGTGACTGCAGCCATGAAATCAAAAGACACTTGCTCCTTGGAAGAATAGCTGTGACAAACCTAGACAGTGTATTCAAAAGCTGAGATATCACTTTACCGACAAAGGTCCATATAGTCAAAACTATAGTTTTTCCAGTATAGATGTGAGGGTCAGACCATAAAATAGGCTGAGCATCAAAGAATTGATGCTTTTTAACTGGGATGCTGGAGAAGACTTTTGAGAGTCCCTTGGACAGCAAGGAGATCAAACCAGTCAATCCCAAAGGAAATCAACCCTGATTACTCATTGGAAGGACTGGTGCTGAAGCTGAAGCTCCAATACTTTGGCAAAATGATGCAAAGAGATGACTCACTGGAAAAGACCCTGATGCTGGGAAAGACTGAAGGCAAAAGAGCATGGGGCAACAGAGGATAAGGTGGTTGGATACCATCATTGACTCAATAGACATGAGTTTAAACAAACTCTGGGAAATAGTGAAGGAGAGGGAAGCCTGACATGCTGCAATCCATAGGGTTACAAAGAGTTGGATAGGCCTGAGTGATTGAACAACAACAACAACTGTATGTCAAGTACAGAGATCCAGACTATACAAATTATACCCTATTTAATTATTACCCTCAAACATGCTATGGAAGAGCATATCTCTACCAGTGGGAAAGTTGCAATTTCATTTCTCCACAGTTATACATAGTCAATGTAGAGGTCAATTACAGATCTTCTGGCTTAACCTCTTCCTCAACCTAACCATTGGTTTTTGTGTCCTCGTTGCTCAGTCATATTCAGTTCTTTGTAATGCCATGGACTGTAGCCTGCCAGGCTCCTCTGTCCTTGGGATTTTCCAAGAAAAAATACTGGAATGGGTTGCCATTTCCTCCTCCAGGGTATCCTTCATGCCTGAACCCATATCTCTTGTTTCTCCTGCATTGGCAGGCAGATTCTTAACCACTGAGCCACCGGGGAAGCCTATTCTAACCATCACTACACTTAAATCTATGGAACAAATTATTCTATACTCAGCAATAGAAAGAAAATGGAATATTTAAAGGATAGAAAGTCAACAAACAAAAATACCAAATCCTTTAAGAAAAATTATTGGGTTTATGTAAAATGACAGAAAGGTTATTGTCCATCTTAGTAAGTGCATGAACACACAGAATATGAGCAGTTTATAGAAATAGTCCTGTGATTTCCTCAAGAGTGAATTAATATTAATTCAAATGTTTAATAATTACAACCTTCAAACTTCCTTATATATCTTATTATACAAAGAAAATGAGAAAGATCTACTTTTATCTCATACTGAAAAATATTCATAACTGATTTATAATGATTAAACATCCACTGGCTTAAGTAAGGCAGATTTCAGATTCCTGAGTCTGAAATCCTTTAGGACCAGTCAATTCTAAAGGAAATCAATCCTGAAAACTCATTGGAAGGACTGATGCTGGAGCTGAAGCTCTAATACTACACAGTTGTCCTGGGTGGGAATGGGATAAAATACCCACTGAGATAATGGCTGCCTCCTGGTTGAATCTGCCCTTTATAATTTTATTGTCTATGTAAATATGAATTTGAGAGAATGTTTCTGGTTTAGTTGCCATTTATAGAAGGCAGCATTGTACTAAGTAACTGATTGTCCCCATAATAATGCCAAAACAAAAAAATCATACTTAAGGGATGAAGAGAAGGCCATAGGGGAATATGTTAGAATGAGCTAATGGCATTCCTACATCAGTATCTCAGATTCAAGTGATTGCTTAATAGTCAATAGTCAAATAATACTTCTGCCCTGCTAAATTTTAAAATATAGAAGTAAAGAGTAAATTTGCCTCAATGTATAATGGTAGTGGAAATGCGGACCCAAATGGATAAAAAATAAGTCTCCTCTCCTCTCCTCTCCTCAGAAGAGGTCATGGCACATGACAAATATGCTCATCTTTTGCAACATAGCTAAGCAAATGCTTAACTACAGTATGGTTTCTCATACTGTATATCCAGGTTTGTTAAAATAACAATAACAACAAAAAGCAATTCTGCATTATGGATTGGAATTCAGGGTAAAGAATATAAAATAAACATGTTGAAAGCTTTTAGCAGATGGAAACCCATTTTAAATTTATAAGGATGCCCAACTGGTATAAAGGAAGAAAAAATGATAAACTCGAGAGACCCAGATGTTGTTTTATAGCCAATCTAGTGAAGGGAAAATAACCCAGCTTACTTTATAACTGGGGGAAAAAAAGGCAGGGAGGGGGAACTGATAATATTATATAAGTCTTTATCAAATTATTTCTCTAGTGTATAAAAAGGTTGTTTAGTGCCAGGAGATATAATAGGATACACAGGAATCTGTTAGCTAAGCAAATTATTAGCCCTTCAAATACACTCAGTTTGAGAAGTCTGGTGAACTAGAAAAAAGGTCAAAAGGTTATACCAAAAACAAATTATGTCTTAAAACCAATCTCAAACATTTACAGCGCTGCTTAACAGCTCTTTTTTCCACTTATTAAAATTAACAAAAGAGGCCTGCAGGCCGCAGACTTTAAATCAATTTGTCCAGCCTTAAGGAAATGGGTTGCTCCTTGGAAGAAAAGTTATGACCAACCTACACAGCATATTAAAAAGCAGAGACATTACTTTGCCAACAAAGGTCCAACTAGTCAAAGCTGTGGTTTTTCCAGTAGTCATGTATGGATTTGAGAGATGGACTATAAAGGAAGCTGAGTGCCAAAAAGTTGATGATTTTGAACTGTGGTGTTGGAGAAGACTTTTGAGAGTCCCTTGGACTTCAAAGAGATCCAACCAGTCCAGCCTAAAAGAGATCAGTCTTGAATATTCACTGGAAGGACTGATGCTGAAGCTGAAACTCCAATATTTTGGCCACCTGATGTAAAGAACTGACTCATTTGAAAAGACCCTGATGCTGGGAAAGATTGAAGGCTGGAGGAGAAGGGGACGACAGAGGTGAGATGGTTGGATGGCATCACTGACTCGATGGACATGAGTTTGAGTAAGCTCTGGGAGGTGGTAATGGCCAAGGAGGCCTGGCGTGCTGCAGTCCATGGGGTCTCAAAGAGTCGGACATAACTGAGGGACTGAACTGAACTGAACTGAAGGAAATGGGACAAGGTAAAATGAGAAAATGAGTCAAAATTCAACTTATATATCAGCAATAATGCCAAGCGCTTCTTCCTAGACTTCTAGAGTCGAAGTTGCCAGCTTCCATATCTGTATTTATGTTATAGCAGTTATTTCAGACATTAGAATTATAAAAACAAAACTAATTGAGAACAGCAAGGAATCTGGAAATGAGGATAGCCTGGAAATTCAGGGCCCATTTTCAAAGTTGCTCGGAGTAAATCAGATGGTTGCCTGTCTAACAGTCTTAGCCTTCTCCGGCTACTCCCATTTTTCCTTGCCCAATCAATGAAGACAAACAGAGGCCAATAAAAAGACACAACCATTCTATATCTCTATTCACCTTTGATTGGATAGACATTTTGAGCCCTCGCCCTAAGGCTCTCTCTGCCTGTAACAACTCTTTTTACCTTCTTAACCAGCTATCATCTTAGAGAAAGTATTTTCTGGACTCCACAGATTCTGCTGCACATTCCCATTCCAGATATTTCCAGTGCTATCCCATTATATGAAAATTAATCATTTATATCAGTTTTTAGAAATATCATGGCAATATCTTAAGGGTCAGGAACTGTGCCTTATTATCTTTGTACTCCTAGGTACCAGTATTTGGCATATTAAAAGGCTTTGATAAATATTTAGTGGGCTGAATTAAAGTTCAGTATAGTTTTTGGGGAAAGAAAAAACCCTATAGGAAAGCTTAGATGAATCAGAAAGACATTTCTAAGAGGCTAATGTGAATTTGTACTTGCTTGATTGGAAACATTTTCGTTGTTGACAGGATGGACAGCATTAGAGGATTCATATTCAGCACCAATGATCACACAGTTACTGTTGCTTTGGACTACCTTTTATTTTGATAAAACCAAATTTTTCAAATAAAAATGCACTTTAATTGCATAAGGAATCAATTTAATCTATATGTGAATATTTTCTAATTTACAATTTATAGAAACATTTCAAAATATGGCTACCAAACATAAAGGTATATCTCTCTAAAACTAGTTATTTTTCAGTAGTTAGACGTAAAGGATTTTTTTAGTTGTAAAAACATGTTTTATCTACCCCTCCCTTTAGAAAAATCCATAGATAATCAATTTTCTTTTTAAAAGAATGTTATAATATCAACATGGAAAATTTTTAAATAAAATGTTGCTGTTAAAATACCCTAGAGGAATTACTTTCTTCAATAATAAAATCTGTTTTAGTCATAGTTCATAGTATTTACTTTGTGTGCACAATCTCTCAGTTGTGTCTGATTCTTTGAGATTCCATGGACTGTAACCTGCCAGGCTTCTCTGTCCATGGAATTTTACAGGCAATAATACTAGAGTGGGTTGATGTGGCTTACTCCGGGGGATTTTCCCAACTCAGGGATAGAACCAGCAACTCCTGCATCTCCTTATTAGCAGGTGGATTATATTATATTAGCAGGTGGATTCTTTATCACGGCACCACCTGGGAAGCCCCTATTTACTTTGCAAAGATTGCTATAAATCCAGTGACTCTGGCATTTGATACTCACATTGTGAGTATTATACAGGACTCAAGGATCTTATCATTGGTTTCAAAGCTAATGGAAAATAGTGATTTTGTGCTTAACTGTAAATTTTTTTGTAATAATCACAATTGCATGTTTCCATCTATCCAGCCTTGGAAGATATAAACTTAATGAATTTATATCCTGTTTCCTTCACAAATCAATTTTGCTCCTGAATTTTAACATGCTATTCCTAAAACTATTAGCTGTGTATCTGCTTTATGGGATGTTCCTACATAAGCTGGCTGTTCATCAATTTGGTGTCCATACATTTCTTTGAAAGCTATATTATAATTAGAGTTTAGGTTAATACTACTCAGTAACCATAAAACAGACATAAAATAATTATAACTCATTTAGTGAAATTAGAAAAGGAGCAATTATTAGACTCCCATTGTGAAGCTTTGCTGTGAGGGATAGATAATCTATCTGCAAGATGTACTTTAAGAACACCATTTTCAAAGAAATAAACTAGATAGATTACTGCTTTGTCTTTGTGCACTTGAGGCAGAAGTGGTGGAACTGAAAACTTGTGTTGATATGTGAGTTTCCCGAACTTTCCTAAATGTAGACAGGCAAATTAAAAAAAAAAATTCTACGATGGTAAATGCTTAACACAGATTTCTGCTCATCCTAATATTTGTGAGGCTCAGAAATTACATGTCTCAGAGGCTGTAAATATGTTATATAAATTAATTTTTACTTGTAAATTACATTTCTCATAAATTGATAAAACACACACAGACACACACACACACACTTTTTTAAATAGTCTAAGGCACTCAAACCCTGTCTGAAAACCTTAATGATCAGTCTTTTTTTGTGTGTGTGTGTGTTCTCCAGAGTGATTGATTTGCTTTAGTGCTAAGGGAAGTGTATTGAGCTTTACAATTTGCTTTATTATTCAATCATCCACCCCCTGGCAAAGGTATATTCATCCATGCAGAGAAAAATGAGAGGAAAAGATGTCTAAGCTTTGCTGTGCATGTCATTTCATTAAAACATGTTTTATCTAAATAGTTTTACAGTGATACTAGACTTCCAATGTCCAAGAAAGAAATATATATATTCAATATGCGTATATATCCATATGTGTATATATGTGACATAGAAAATAATCCATTTAATAAATGACAATGTTTTATGGCAAATGAATCAGACAGATCTAGTAAATCTGTACATTTCATTTCTTTCAATCATTACTGAAAAGATTGCCTGGTCGCAAGAACTCTAGGCTGGATAAAATGACACATTCAATGAAATGAAAGAACTTAGTGACATAGCTACACCAACCCCAGGTGACAACAAGAGGAAACATAAAATCTCTTGGCATTGGCTTTAAAGAAAGCAAGATGAAGGTCTATTCTTTCTTGTTATCCTTAATGATCTATTAATATTTACCTTATATTAAAATATTATAAAATCTAATGTATAATGCTGTAAAATCTAATATATAATGTAAAACAAAAATAAATCGATACATTTTGCAGTTGTTAAGGTATTAGAGAGAAAAAGCAAAAAAAAAATGCATTCACTGTTAAAATGTTGAGTCTATCATTAATTTTAATATGTATAAATTGTAACTTATGTTTTGATTCTTGTTCAATGAAAGTAGACAAAAATCCAAAGAATTATCTCTGACAGCTTTGAACAAAAAGAAAGAACAGGTTTTCTTCTGAGAGTATTTTTCTGTCATTTAAGCCGTTTACATGTTTCTTTACTTTTACCTTTCTTGCTTGCTTTCTGACCACTAGGGATCCAGTGTTAGCACAGGGTCACTGGGGTTCTGTCCAGCTCTAGACAGATGTTGCTACAGTCAGGGTTTTATGATGACAGAATGAGATTTCCAGAATGCACTGGTGATTTCTGTGACAATTGTTAAGCTTGTCATTTAGAAGAAATAAAAAGCAAGTCATTGATTACTTTCAACACTCACTACTTTTTCTTGGAGTATGTGAAATGCTTTTCCTTTTCCCATCCAAAAAAATGCTGCAGTTAGACGGCAGCCCCCCAAAATAGGCCACAATATTCATAGTCCAAGACTCTCAGGCATCAAAATCTACATTAAGCCAAAAGACTTTTAAGATGAGTTTGGTCTTGCTAGACAAGTAAGGGGAATTAATTGAAAGAAGATGCAAAATTAAAAGCAAATGATGAATTTGGCTAATTTCTTCCTCTTCCAATGTTCCAGTATATTCCTCTGACCATTCTCCAGGAACATTGCTGGAACTAACAGCTATGAATTCTAGGTTTCCAGTAAAGTACGGAGGTTTTTTTTTTTTCTTTTTAAGAAAATGTATCTGATGAACAGTTGTCTCAAAGATTTAGAGGATTCATTTCAGTTTTTAATAATCCCATGCGGCTTTAAAATATTTTAATACTTTCTCTCAACATGTTTCCCACTATACAGCTGTGAAATTAGTAGGACAATTGAAATGGGAAGAACAGTGCTCTAATTTTCCTGTATCACAAGTATTTTTAGGGATCAGGTAAGAATTTAATAGCAATAAAAATTATTATGCCACGTGTATAATAGATTGGTAATGTAATCAAATTGATCAATGCTTTATTAAAATAAATAATTTGTCTGATTTCTTTTATTTTAAAAATTAAAATCACTACTTATCTGTATTTGAAATGCCGAGTCAATTTATTCAAAAACATCAAACAGATTAAGTGTGTAAGGTACAGCATAGCATTATGAAAATAATTCATCTCTCACAGACTGTTTTATGTTGCTATGGATGTTTTCCCTGACACATTTCTCTTACATAAATAAAATAAATGATGTTTTAATATTGATAAAATTTAATTGTCAGGTGGAGAGGAGTTTAAAAAAAGGAGGAGAGAGGGGATTATATTGATCATCCAAATAGATTTATTAATAACCTCATATAAATCAGTGCAAAAAACCTTTAGTAAGATATCTAAATTTAACTCATACATGTTTCAGGCATTAACAAGAAAAAAAGAAAGGGCAAGCTAGATATTAGAAAAATCAGACTAACAACAAAAAGTTTTATGAAATATCTAAAAGATGATTCTTACTACAGATACGGCATATGTGAACTCTCACTCTACCCATCATTTAAATGATATTAAAAATGAAGAAATATTAACTTCCTTCTGAAAATGAAAACAATCTTCAAAGAGTTCTATATTGGGGGCAAGCTGTTTTGAAAATTAATATAAGTGGACCTTTCCAAACTTTAGGTAATTTAAATATTTCCAATTTAAAGTTAAGAATATGAATATTTATATGAAAAATTTTTATCTAAAGATTTTAAACATGAAACTGTAATTTTTATGCTGCTTTGATTACATGTTCAAATACAGTGCTTCTCCCTCAGTATAATAACAATTTAAAATATTTTACAGATTGTATCTATAATACTTATTTAGTGTATGATTTATTTATAATCAACTTAACTTTAAGGCACATAGGTGTTCCTTTTAACTATTCATGAAATTTATATGGAAAAATAATGTTTATATGTAATATGTATTTCTAATGAATATAGAACAAAACAATAGAGTCTTAACATACTCAACATATTTTGAAATGTTGGTGTTTGTCTTCAGAAAAATCTGAAAGATTTGAGCATAGAACAATCTTAGTGTTTGTTGTAAATATGTGAGAACTGTGCTCTGGATATTTTAACTGTGATCCTAACATGATAAAATAGTCATGGCCTTCTGTCCCTTCCCTCTATTTTCAGACACTTTAGAGCACTCTGGTGCCCTTCAACCTCAACCTGATCTTTTGAAATACTTTTTGTTAATTGTTTTATTTTCATGATTTTGGTCATTTTTACTCTCCATTACACCTCAATAAAATATTTTGAGATATTTTAAGATGAAAAATAAAGCAAACTCATGAGGAAATCTGCAAGAGTAAGGCGTAAAAGTTAGCATGATTTTAAAGTCCCAACCCTTGGATGTCCTTTCAAATCATTAGGAATAACAGCAAGAATACAAATCTAAACCATGCCATGCTTGAAACCAAGCAATATGCTCATTCTTTTGGTGTTAGTGTAAAGAAATTTCCTTCTCTAAAAATAGTGCTATTTTCTAGTTTACTTAGTCAAAGCAAAACATGAGACTGGAGTCAAAACTGACCAAGATGTAACTTTAGTCATGAGATGCAAACAAGGCTCCAACAGCATACATTTACCAGTTTAGAAAGCCACATTTTCTATCAGAATAAACTTGGATAAGAATTTAAAATTTAGGAGTTAACCTAAATATAAAACTAAAAGTTTACTCTGGTTAAAACACAAACAAATGAAGATTTTTTTTTACCCACACATCATGAAGATAATACAAACATAATGAAAAATATAGTTAAATTTGTGCACTTGTGGTGAGGCAATGATTTTTTTTTCTTCTGTCCAAGTATGACATTAATTATTTGAATTCAAGTCAGGTCCATAGAAAATTAAAGAAGAGATAGTGAGGTTGGGACTGAAGGAGAGATATAAGAAGGGAGCAAAAGAAAAGAGAAAAACTGATAATAAGAGAGATGAAGCAGAAAACGAAACAAAATTTAGTGTTGCTGTACTTTTGTTATATGTTGATTGGTTGGTCAGGTAAACTCTTTTGTTACATATGACTCAGAATGTTAACACTTGTCTTTATAGGATGATAATTCTGATGATATTCAACTAACATCTTTCTCTAAATCAAATTTGCAAACTGTTTACCTTACCATATTCTTTCTATAACCTCTCTCAATTTTCATAACAGTAAATTAGCACAGACACCAGTAGCAGAAGGAGGCTCTCCAAAAAAAATGAAGACATCTGTCTTTTTGAAGAGGGACAGAGAGTCAACAGGAGGAATGGAGGGGAGGGAAAAAAAGATTCTCTTATATAGGCAGAGCAAAGGGAGAGGCTGAAGTGATTTTGACTTTAATTTATTGAAAGCCAGGGTGGTTACTGTTGCATCAATACTATTACGGGACAGCTAGAAACATTAGGTAGCACGTCATATACACACAAACTTTCCAAGATAAGAAAAGTACTGAAGAAAATCCTTTGGTACAAATGTAGAAACCACTGTATATCTTAAAATTACCACGAATTACATGAATTCTATCCAGATTAAAAAACCAGACAAAAACTAGACATTCAGCACTGATAAAATTCCAACAATGTGTTTATGCTAAAAACCAAGTGTTAGGCAGTAGGTAAAACAACTCAGTAAAATTAGCACTGATTGGCAATGTCCAAAAATACTCTGAGCAATAGAATTTCTTTTTTATCATCACATAAAATTCACTTGTAAGATCTAAATATTTATGAAAGTTTGTTGTAGTAGAAACTGTCTTAGATAATAACAGAGTTCAAAGACTTAAAGTGAAAAAGGGCTTTGAAAATCACAGGGCCCATCTTCAATATTTTACATATGAGAAAACCAAGATCCAGTGAAATTAAACTTTCTTAACTAGAAATTTCTTCACCACTGGTATAGATTGTATTTGTAAACAGATATATAAGATGAGAAAGATATAAAGGGAAGACATCGATATAGATGGGATGTAGTTACAAATATCACATCTACAACTATATTAACATATCTATATTGTAGCTTTATCTATCTAACTATCTATTTACCTATATGTGTGTGTGCCCAGTCACTCAGTCATATCCAACTCTTTGCAGCCCCATGGACTGTAGCCCTCCAAGCTCCTCTGTCCGTGGGATTTTCTAGGAAAAAATACTGGAGTGAGTTGCCATTACCTACTCCAATTTACCTGTTGGATCTATTATAAAGTTCTTTTAAATATAGTAATATTAGTTTTTCTAATGAAAAGTTTCTAATTATGTTATAACCCACGACTTTTTTCAAAGAAGCTACTTAACCTGTTATGTTTCTTAAATTTTTTTCTATGTCATGATTCCTGAAAGTTAAAATAGCCCTCCTTTGAAATAATTCACCTCAGTCTCTTAAAAATGTTTTATAAGAGTGAATCAGGTGAAAATCTTATCAGTTGTAAGTGTTACTTGTTTTCCTTTTTCCAAATAATTTCTGTATACATATTATATTTTATATCCCAATATCTCCAATCCACTCAAAAAAAAATATTCAGAGTGTTTCTTTTAAACTTGAGTTAATGTATTTGAAACATTGGATAGTCTTCCATGTCAAGAATATATTCATCAGGTTACTAGAGAGAGGACTGACTTCCAGTTTTCTGATATTATTCACATTACTTCTAACTTCTGCAATACTTGATCCAATCAATATTCTCTCTTACCTTTTACCTATTAACATCAATAGGACTTTTCTTTTTTACTCTCTTGGTACTCACTGATATTTTGTGCATAATGATGCCTAAATTTAATTGAGATGTAAGTTTATTATGAGACTCTGTGATACCTTCAGCACTTTTAATTCTAGAGTAAAAATTTCTCTATTACCCCTTCAAAATCCTTTATCTATTAAACTACTAGATAAGCCATCTTTAAGAGAAAGACTAATTAGGACTTGGAAATTATGTTAATTTCAGTCAATCAGTTCAGTTGCTCACTTGTGTTTAACTCTTTGCGATCTCATGCATTGCAGCATGCCAGGCTTCACTGTCCATCACCAACTCCCGGAGCTTGCTCAAACTTGTGGTCATTGAGTAAGTGATGCCATCCAAACATCTCATCTCCTGTCATCCCCTTCTCCTCTTGCCTTCAGTCTCTCCTAGCATCAGGGTCTTTTCTAATCAGTCAGTTCTTTGCATCAGTGGACAAAGTATTGGAGTTTCAGCTTCAGCATCAGTCCTTCCAATGAATATTCAGGACTGATTTCCTTTAGGATAGACTGGTTGGATCTCTTTGCAGTCTAAGGGACTCTCAAGCATTTTCTCCAACACCACACTTCAAAAGCGTCAATTCTTTGGCATTCCGCTTTCTTTATAGTCCAACTCTCATGTTCATACCTGACTACTAGAAAAGCCATAGCTTTGACTAGACAGACCTTTGTTAGCAAATTAATGTTTCTGCATTTTAATAAGCTGGCTATGTTTGTCATAACTTTTCTTCGAAGGAGTGTCTTTTAATTTCACAGCTGCAGTCACCATCTGAAGTGATTTTGGAGCCCAAGAAAATTAAGTCTGTCACTCTTTCCATTGTTTCCCCATCTCTTTGTAATGAAGTGATGGGACTGGATGCCATGATCTTCATTTTTTGAATGTTGAGTTTTAAGTCACTCTCCTCTTTCACTTTCATCAAGAGCTCTTTAGTTCCTATTCCCTTTGTGCCGTAAGGGTGGTGTCATCTCCATATCTGAGGTTATTGATATTTCTCCTGGAATTCTTGATTCCAGCTTTAGCTTTATCCAACCTGGCATTTAGTATCTGCATGTAAGTTAAATAAGCAAGGTGACAATATACACCCTTGCATACTCCTTTCCCAATTTCAAACCTGTCCATTGTTCCATGTCTGGTTCTAATTGTTACTTCTTTACCTGCATACAGATATCTTGGGAGGCAGGTAAGGTGGTCTGGTATTCCTATCTCTTTCAGAATTTTCCACAGTTTGCTATGATCCACCCATTCAAAGATTTTAGCATAGTCAATGAAGCAGAAGTAGATATTTTTCTGGAATTCTCTTGCTTTTTCAGTGATCCAATGGATGTTGACAATTTGATCACTGGTTCCTCTGTCTTTTCTAAATCCAGCTTGAAAATCTGGAAGTTCTCAGTTCATGTATTGTTGAAGCCTAGCTGGGAGAATTTTGAGCATTACTTTGCTAGCGTGTGAGATGAGTGCAATTGTGTAGTAGTTTGAGCATTCTTTGGCATTGCCTTCCTTTCGGATTGGAATGAAAACTGACATTTTATAGTCCTGTGGCCACTACTGAGTTTTCCAAATTTGCTGGCATACTGAATGTAGCACAGCATCATCTTTTTGGATTTGAAGTAGCTCAGTTGGAATTCCATGACCTCCACTAGCTTTGTCTGTAGTGATGTTTCCTACAGCCCACTTGACTTCACGCTCCAGGATGTCTGGCTCTAGGTGAGTGATCACACCATCGTGGTTATCTGGGTCATGAAAATATTTTTTGTATAGTTTTTCTGCATTCTTGCCCCCTCTTAATATCTAGCTTCTGTTAGGTCCATATCATTTCTGTTCTTTATTGTGCCCAACTTTGCATGAAATGTTCCCTTGGTATCTCTAATTGTCTTGAAGAGATCTCTAGTCTTTCCCATGCTATTATTTTTCTCTATTTCTTTGCACTGATCACTGAGGAAGCCTTTCTTATCTCTCCTTGCTATTCACTGGGCTCTGTTCAAATGGGAATATCTTTCCTTTTCTCCTTTTCCTTTCACTTTTGTTCTTTCCTCAGCTATTTGAAGGCCTCCTCAGACAACCATTTTGCCTTTTTGCATTTCTTTTTCTTCAGATGGTTTTGATCACCACCGCCTGTACAATGCTACAAACCTCTGTTCATAGTTTTTCATGCACTCTGTCTATCAGATCTAATGCCTTCAATCTATTTGTCACTTCCACCAGATAATAATAAAGGATTTTATTTACAATATACAGATGTTAATGTATCTTTTGTATTTTAGAAAAATCCTTTATTTTTTTTCTTCTAGCTTTGTTGAGAAAAAATTGACAAATAGCACTGTATAGTTAAAGGTGTAAAGCATAATTATTTGATTTATATACACCACCAAATAATTACCACAGTAAGTTTAGTAAGCAACCATCATCTCATATAGATTGAAAATGAAAGATACACACACACACACACACAATAAATGCAGTAATGAATAATCTAAACATTGATCTTTGGTGGTCTAGTTTTTACTAGAAAAATCTTTGGCTTGAGGATGATGTTATGTCCTCTCATGCTAGACCATATTTTGAAACCTACACCACTTCCTTTAATCTGTCTAGTTAACTGGATCTTAGGGAGTCACTCTGGCAAAATGTTCTTTTCTATTTCTTCATTAGAATCACCAGTTCCTCAAATATTTTACCTGGAGACAAAACTTGCAGTAAAATGGACCTTCTGGATAGAATCTGAAGATACTATTCTAGTATTGTATTTACTGGAGTATAATTGACATATATATATACTACCATGTGTAAAATAGACAGCTAATGGGAACCTGCTATAAAGCACAAAAAGGTCGGCTCAGTGCTCAGCATTCTGTGTCTTTTGCGCCACAGAAGTTTTGGGTATCCACAATTCTTCCTCCACCATTTGGACAAAATTACCCTAAGGATGAATATAAATAAGCATGGGTACAATTCTTAGTGTCTTCAGTTGTGTTTCATAAAAGACAGGGATTCAGCACACATATGCTTTGGGGGAATGTTCATCAGAAAAAACTTGTAAGGAAGAGAGGAAAGCAATGTATAGGAGGGAATAGGGGAGAGGATATCATTTCTGATAAAGTTAAGCCTTGACATGCACACGGTGATAAGGCTTTCCAGATAATTATTTCATATTTTAGTAAGGGTATCTCAGGTATTTGTTGCCCATATAAATTCCTATGGGAAGCCCTGTGGCTCAGTGGTAAAGAATCCACCTGCCAATGCAATAGTCATAGGAGACGCAGATTCGATACCTGTGTTGGGAATATCCCCTGGAGAAGGAAATGGATATCCACTCCAGTATTCCAGCCTTCAACAGTATGTGAACTTTCAGATGTTCAAGCTGGATTTAGAAAAGGCAGAAGAACCAGAGATCAAATTGCCAACATCCTTTGGATCACTGAAAAAGCAAGGAGGTTCCAGAAAAAAACACCTACTTCTGCTTTATTAACTACACCAAAGCCTTTGACTGTGTGGATCACAACAAACTGGAAAATTCTTAAAGAGATGGTAATACCAGACCACCTGACCTGCCTCCTGAGAAATCTGTATGTACGTCAAGAAGCAATAGTTAGAGCTGAACATGGAACAATAGACTGGTTCAAAATTGGAAAGGAGTATGTCAAGGCTGTATATTGTCACCCTGCTTATTTAACTTATATGCAGAGTATATCATGTCAAATGCCAGGCTGGAAGAAGCACAAGCTGAAATCAAGATTGCCAGGTGAAATATCAATAATCTCGGATATGCAGAGGATACCACCCTTGTGGCAGAAAGTGAAGAAGAACTAAAGAGCCTCTTGATGAAAGTGAAAGACAAGAGTGAAAAAGCTGGATTAAAACTCAACATTCAAAAAACTCAGATCATGGCATCTGGTACCATCACTTCATGGCAAATAAATGAAGAAACAATGGAAACAGTGACAAACTTTATTTTCTTGGGCTCCAAAATCACTG
Organism: Bos javanicus; assembly: GCF_032452875.1. NCBI lineage: Eukaryota > Metazoa > Chordata > Mammalia > Artiodactyla > Bovidae > Bos > Bos javanicus. The sequence goes on along the minus strand of NC_083869.1, from coordinate 49,997,939 downwards.
CAGATGGTGACTGCCACCATAAAATTAAAAGACACTTGCTCCTTGGAAGAAAAGCTTATGACCAACCTAGATAGCATATTGAAAAGTGGAGACATCACTTTGCCAACAAAGGTCTGTCTAGTCAAAGCTATGGCTTTCCCAGTAGTCATGTATGGATGTGACAGTTGGACTATAAAGAAAGCTGAGTGCCAAAGAAATGATGCTTTTGAACTGTGGTGTTGGAGAAGACTTTTGAGAGTCCCTTGGACTGCAAATCAACCCAGTCAATCATAAAGGAAATCAACCCTGAATATTCATTGGAAGGACTGATGCTGAAGCTGAAATTCCAATACTTTGTCCACTGATGCAAAGAACTGACTGATTAGAAAATACCCTGATGCTAGGAAAGGTTGAAGGTGGGAGGAAAAGGGGGCAACACGGGAGGAAATGGTTGAATGGCATCATGTGCCTGATGGCCATGAGTTTGAGCAAGCTTCAGGAATTGATGATGGACTGGGAAGCCTGACGTGCTGCAGTCCATGGGGTTGCAAACAGCCAAACTGGACTGAGCAACTGAACTGAAACAGTAAACAATATTTATTATCTCGGAGTTTCTGTAGATCAAGAATTTGGGTAAAATTTAGCTGAATGCCTCCTACCCAAGGTCCCTCATAGGCTGCAAGCTAAGTGCCAGATATGGTCATAGCAGTCTCAAGGCTCAACTGGGAAAGGATCTGCTATGGTCTGAAGGTCTGTGTCCCCCCAGATTCACATGTTGAAGTCCTACTCCCCCAAGTGAGATAATTATTAGTATGCTGGGGGCTTTGAGAGATGATTAGGTCATGAGAATGAAGCTCACATGAATGGGATGATTGCTCTTTTAAGAGACTTCACAGAGTTTCCCAGCACCTTCTGTCATGTGGGGATAGAAGAAGTCTGAGACCCAAAAGACGATCTCTCCCATCTTGAGTTTCCAGCTTCTAGAACTGGTATTGTAGGCAATACTTTTTTGGTGCTCCTTATCAGCTATCTGGTCTGTGGTATTTTGTTATAATAGCTTGAACAGACTAAGACAGGCACTGCTTCAAACTCTCTTACATGGTTGTTTGCGGAATTTAGTTTCCACAGCCTGTTGGATGGAGAGCTTCAGTTCCTTATATGCTATTGGCCAGAGGCTAGCTTCAGCTTGTTGCTATATGAGACTTCTCCATTAGTGAAGGGTCACAATATATCAGGCTGAAATGGGGAATGAGAGAGAGAGAAAGAGAGAGTAAGAGAGATAGAAAGAGAGGGGACAGAAAGGAAAAACATACAGTCTTGTATCCTAATCATTGAAGAACATCCTATCATTTATACCACATTCTATGCATTTGTACCTTTTGTATGCAAACTACATTTCCTCCTTCCTCCTCAAATTTGTAAAAGTTTTATTCCTTGCAGTAGCATCTTGAAGTTTAATCACTTATATTAGTTCCCAGTGTGGATGAGGCACCTCAAGAATAGATCCTGAAGTATAACTCCTACAGGATAATATCACTTAATCAGATCTATGAAATTAATGATAAAGGCTATCTGCTCCACTGTCTTTCACCATACAATAGTGGGACATGGATAGAATAACTGCTGGAAAAGAGCATTAGTACAGGAAAAAATAAAGGAACAGCTTTCTTCTTGGTACCATATGTAACAATTAGTTCAAAACAGATCACAGACATAAATGCAATTGGCAAAATACAGAAATTCCAGAAGGAAACAAAGTAGAAAATCCTAATATTATTCTGCTATGGAAAGATTGTTTAGGTACATACATTTACATTTCTTATATTTGCAAGTGAAAGTTGCTTAGGCATGTCCGACTCTTTATAACCCCATGAACTATATAGTCTGTGGAATTCTCCAGGCCAGAATACTGGAGTGGGTAGCTGTTCCCTTCTCCAGGGGATCTTCCCAACACAGGAATCAAACCCAGGTCTCCCACATTGCATTGAAGGAGGACTCTTTACCAGCTGAGCCAAAAGGGAAGCATATAGTCTGTGGAATTCTCCAGGCCAGAATACTGGAGTGAGTAGCTTAATCCCTTCTCCAGCAGATCTTCCCCACCCAGGATTTGAACCAGGATCTCCTGCATTGCAGGCGGATTCTTTACCAACTGAGCTATCAGGAAAGCCATATATATATATATATATGTATATATATATTCAAATATATATATAGACATGGATATATATGTAAATATATATGTGTATTCTTTACTAACTGAGCTATCAGGAAAGCCATATATATATATGGTTTTTCCTGTGGTCATGTATGGATGTGAGAGTTGGACTGTGAAGGAGGCTGAGCGCCGAAGAATTGATGCTTTTGAACTGTGGTGTTGGAGAAGACTCTTGAGTCCCTTGGACTGCGAGGAGAACCAACCAGTCCATTCTGAGGGAGATCAACCCTGGGATTTCTTTTTTTTTTTTACTTTATTTTTATTTTTAATTTTATTTTATTTTTAAACTTTACAATATTGTATTAGTTTTGCCAAATATCGAAACGAATCCGCCACAGGTATACCTGTGTTCCCCATCCTGAACCCTCCTCCCTCCTCCCTCCCCATACCCTCCCTCTGGGTCGTCCCAGTGCACCAGCCCCAAGCATCCAGTATCGTGCATCAAACCTGGACTGGTGACTCGTTTCATACATGATATTATACATATTTCAATGCCATTCTCCCAAATCTCCCCACCCTCTCCCTCTCCCAGAGTCCATAAGACTAACTGGAACCTATTATACAGAGTGAAGTAAGCCAGAAAGAAAAACACCAATACAGTCTACTAACGCATATATATGGAATTTAGAAAGATGGTAACAACCCTGGGATTTCTTTGGAAGGAATGATGCTAAAGCTGAAACTCCAGTACTTGGGCCACCTCATGCGAAGAGTTGGCTCATTGGAAAAGACTCATGCTGGGAGGGATTGGGGGAAGGAGGAGAAGAGGACGACAGAGGATGAGATGGCTGAATGGCATCACTGACTCGATGGATGTGAGTCTCAGTGAACTCCGGGAGTTGGTGATGGACAGGGAGGCCTGGCGTGCTGCGATTCATGGGGTCACAAAGAGTCGGACACAAGTGAGCGACTGATCTGATCTGATGCAAATACATATAGAGACATGCATATAACTTTATACATATATATATATGAATACAGATTAAATTTTATCAAAGTAAGAAACTTCATACTCACAAAGATACTGTTACAAAAAGGTAAATCCAAGCTATAGACAGGGAGATAAATTTTTATAACGTATATATCTGATGAAAGACATGGTATGCAGAATATTCAAAGAATTTTTACAACTCAAGTAATAGTTAGAGTCCAATAAGAAAGGCAAAAAATTTGATATTTCACTTAAAAACATTAATAGACATTAGGGAAATGCAAATTAAAACCACTACATACTAACTGGCTATAATTAAATGGAAAATATCAAGCGTTAGTGAAGATGTTGAGCAAGTAGAACTTGCTTGCAGTGCTAGTGGGTCCTGTCAAATAATACAGCTCTGCTGGAAAACCGTTTGTCAATTTCTTATGAAGCAAACATATACTTACACACAACAGAGTAATTTCACCCCTATATATCTAGGCAAGTGAAATAAAAACTGGCCTACCCAAATATCTATATGTCAATAACAGCTGGAAACAGCCTACATGCCCTTAACCCTCTCCTCAAGGTCTGGAAATGTGTGTCCTGATACAGTGACTTCATTCATAATTACCAAATCTACAAAAATGACAAACGTCTGTCAACTCATGTAAAATAAATAAAATGTTTTTCAGAAACATTAATGAACTATGGATATATGTAACAATATGGATGAATCTACAAAGACTTAAGCTGAGTGAAAGAAGGCATGCACAAAAGACTGCATGCTCTATGATCCCAATTATCCTGTATTTCCATTGTGGAATAGGCACAAATATAGGAAAGGGACTTAATGTCTGCCAGGGTCTGATAGTAGAAGGAAGTCATTGACAGAAAAATCCACAGGGAAACTTTTGGAGGTGCTGGGAATATTCTACATACTATATTATGGTTTTGGTGGTGATTATATATTTAAATTGTACTTTCAATATATTTGACTTAAAAAAAGGAAAAGATATCTCACTGAGAGCTCCCACTATTAGAAGGATACAATAGAGTGTGATGGGAATGCTCTCCCTTAAAGACTTTTTAAAAGCTGAATGTATTTCAAAAAAATATTTTTAAAGACATGAACTCATAAAGAAACTGTGGCGGATTCATTTTGATTTTTGGCAAAACTAATACAATTATGTAAAGTTTAAAAATAAAATAAAATTTAAAAAAATTAAAAAAAAAAAAGAAACAAAAGTACCAGAAAGTAGAGAAAGTCTTCAAGGGGACTTCATGTTCACCAGATATTTTTTCACTTGAAGCATTTACTAAATTGTGGGCATTTTCTAGTCAAATTTGATGGCATAGCTTACCTTCATCTTACATACTTTGTTGGGATAAAGAGAAATCAGTTAAAATCTCTTTTTTTTCTTTTCTTTATTGGAGGATAATTGCTTTATAATATTGTGTTGATTTCTGCCATACATCAACATGAACCAGTCACAGATATCAAGCACCATATGAGTAACAATTTTAAAATTTGAGAGGTCTTATCACTAAGCTAGTGTTTTCTAAAGCACACTGCAGAATTTCAAAACTGCAGAAAGATAGGGAGCTATTTAAAAGTTTCTAAAAAGCAGCAAAAAGACATTCTAGAGTCTTATAGACTGTATTGAATTGGGAAATTCTAGAGGGTAAATCTCAGTTTGCTGTAATCCCATTAGGATAAAAGAAAAGAGAAAGAAAGAAACAAAAACAATGGCTTTCAATCAAATCTCAAGGCTGGCAGGGCCAAGAAACAAAGAAAAGATAGAATGAGTCAGTAAAACTACAACCAAGTTCTCCAACAAATCAGTCATGATTTCATTGAGGTTTCAGCCCTTTCCTATCTGTCTAGCATAGGGAAGAACATCCTCAGATGGAATAACAACATATTGAACTTCTGTGTTTCCTTTATGCATAATATCTGGCATGCAATGAAAATATTATATACTAGATCTGAGAAGAGGAAAAGACTTAAGCAAAAAAATAAAGAAAAAACTGTCGGAAGACATTTAACAGAATACATAGATAACAGAATTTGCAAGCAAATATTTTAAATATTCGACTATTGTTTAAGAAAATACAGAGTCAATACAAAAAAAAAAAATAAGTAAAGAGAAAGAAATTTCATCAGAATACTGAAACATAAGAACACAAAAACTTTCCATAATTGAAAAATAAAATCCTGGAATTTAGAATTAAATGGATGGTTTGAATAGCAGACTGCAAGTAGAAAAACACAAGTTTTGTAACCTGAAAGAGAAGGCAATAGGAAATACAAAATATTATGCAGAGAAAGAAGAAAGTATGAAAAAGAAAAAACAGAGCATGTAAGTCATGTTTCAAAAAATGTTTAAAATTTTTAATATACCTATAATGAGAATCATAGAAGAAGATGAGAAAGAGAATGGGGCAAAATATTTGCAGAGACAATAGCACAGAATTTCAAATCTCCTGGCAGATGCCCATTTAGAGATTTGTGAAGATTAGCAAAATCTATGGATAAATACCAAGAAAGCCATACCAAGAAAATGACAGAAAAATATATTTTTTTAAAAATCTTAAAAACAACTAGAGAAATACTGCTGCTGCTGCTGCTAAGTCGTTTCAGTCGTGTTTGACTCGGTGCGACCCCAGAGACGACAGCCCACCGGGCTCCCCCATCCCTGGGATTCTCCAGGCAAGAACACTGGAGTGGGTTGCCATTTCCTTCTCCAATGCATGAAAGTGAAAAGTGAAAGGGAAGTCGCTCAGATCACGAAGTCGCTTCGCAATCCCATGGACTGCATGGCTCCTAGGAGCCTAGACTACTAGGCTCCTCTGTTCATGGGATTTTCCAGGCAAGAGTACTGGAGTAGGGTGCCATTGCCTTCTCCAGAGAAATACTACATTATCTTAATAGGTGCAACAAGACAGAGAGATGACTAATCAACATAAATTATGAAAAGTAAAACAATGGAATGACATTTTACAGCTCACCAGGAAAAAATGCTAACCTAGATACCCATCAAGATATTCTTGTGAAAGAGAAGGAAAACAGAGTCAATTTCTGACAAACAGATAATTTACCACCATCAGTGTTTTACTAAAAGAAAGACTAAATTAATTTCTTCAAAAAGGCAAAGGTCCTAAACAGAAACATAAAAATGGGGGAAGAAAAAAAGGATTTTTAAGAAGTAAAAATGGGTTTAAATATAACTAGAGATTATACAAAAAAATAACTGTAATGCTATATGTGATTTTAATTATAACTAAAACTCAAATGCATGGCCACAATGTAGTATATTGGGAATTTGAGGAAGATAATATTTTGATATTCTAGCAGTATTTTATAGATAAAGAAACTATTTTGATAATGAAAATAAATACTAAATGTTGTTACCAATAGTAACCACTAAGAGAATAATTAAATAGTTAGAATGATATAATTAAAGAAAAAATAAGAAAAAAATGTTGGTGAATCAGGAAGAAGGTGAACAATTCCAAAGTGAAAATTAAATGAGTCACAAAATGACTAGTATGATTGTGGATACATATATAAATAACAACTTAAATATAAATAGGCTAATCACTTTAAGTAAAATTCTTGGATTTTTAAATCTACTTAAAAATATGAATATACATTTAATTTGCTTAGGGCAAGAGGAAGTTTGAAAGTGAAAGGACAAAGAGCATACATATATTAACCAAAGGAAACTTTGTACAGTTCTACTAATATCAGTTGAGCAGTTATATGATGACCTACAAGATCTTCTAGTACCAAAACTTCTAACACCAAAAAAAGATGTCCGTTTCATGACAGGGAACTGGGATGCAAAAGTAGGAAATCAAGAGCTACCTGGAATAACAGGCAAGTTTAGCCTTAGAGTACAAAATGAAGCAGTTCAAAGGCTAACAGTGTTGCCAAGAGAATGCATTGTCATAGCAAACACAGTCTTCCAACAACACAAGAGACAACTTGACACATGGACATCACCAGATAGTCAATACCAAAATCAGACACATTACATACTTTGCAGTGGAAGATGGAGAGGCTCTATACAATTAGCTAAAACAAGACTGAGAGTTGATGGTGGCTCAGATCATGTACTCCTTATTGCAAAATTCAGACTTAAACTGAAGAACATAGGGAAACACTAGACCATTCAGGTATGACCTAAATCTAATCCCTTATGATTATACAATGGAGGTGACAAATAGATTCAAGGGATTAGATCTGACAGAGTGCTTGAAGAACTATGGATGCAGGTTCATAACATTATATGGAGGCGGTGATCAAAACCATATCCAAGAAAAAAATCCCAAAAGGCAAAATGGTTGTCCGAGGAGCCCTTCGGAGAAGGCAATGGCACCGCACTCCAGTACTCTTGCCTGGAAAATCCCATGGATGGAGGAGCCTGGTAGGCTGCAGTCCATGGGGTCGCTCGGAGTCGGATGCGACTGAGCGACTTCACTTTCACTTTTCACATTCATGCATTGGAGAAGGAAATGGCAACCCACTCCAGTGTTCTTGCCTGGAGAATCTCAGGGATGGGGGAGCCTGGTAGGCTGCTGTCTCTGGGGTCGCACAGAGTCGGACACGACTGAAGCGACTTAGCAGCAGTAGCAGCAGCAGAGGAGCCCTTACAAGTAGCTGAGGAAAGAAGAGACACAAAAGGCAAAGGAGAAAAGGAAAGATACACACATCTGAATGCACAGTTCCAAAGAATAGCAAGGAGAGATAAGAAAGCCTTCCTAAGTGATCAATGCAAAGAAATAGAGGGAAACAGCAGAATGGGAAGACTAGAGATTTCTTTAAGAAAATTAGAGATACCAAGAGAACCATTCACGCAAAGATGGGCAGAATAAAGGACATAAATGGTATGGACCTAACAGAAGCAGAAGATTTTAAGAAGAGTTGGCAAAAATACACAGAAGAACTACATAAAAAAGATCTTAATGACCACAACGGTGGGATCACTTACCTAGAGCCAGACATCCTGAAGTGCAAAGTCAAGTCGGCCTTAGGAAACATTACTATGAACAAAGCTAGTGGACATGATGGAATTCCAGCTGAGCTATTTCAAATCCTAAAAGGTGATCCTGTGAAAGTGCTGCACTCAGTATGCCAGCAAATTTGGAAAACTCAGCAGTGGCCACAGGACTGGAAAAGTTCAGTTTTCATTCCAATCCCAAAGAAGACAATGCCAAAGAATGCTCAAACTACCACACAATTGCTCTCATCTCACATGCTAGCAAAGTAATGCTCAAAATTCTCCAAGTTAGGCTTCAACAATACATGAACCAAGAACTTCCAGATGTCAAGCTGGATTTAGAAAAGGCAAAGGAACCAGAGATCAAATTTCTATGATCCAACATAAGTTGGATTCTGGATAAGAGAATTCCAGAAAAACTTCTGTTTCATCGACTACACTAAAGCCTTTGACTGTGTTGATCACAACAAACTGTGGAAAATTCTTAAAGAGATGGGAATACCAAACCACCTTACCTGTCTCTTGAGAAATCTGAATGTAGGTCAAGAAGCAACAGTTAGAACTGGACATGGAAAAATAAACAGGTTCCAATTTGGGAAAGGAGTACGTCAGGGATGTATATTATTGCCCTGCTTATTTAACTCATATGCAGAGTACATCATTCAAAATGCCAGGCTGATTGAAGTGCAAGCTGGAATCAAGATTGCTGGGAAAAATATCAATAACCTAAGATACGCAGATGACACTACCATTATGGCAGAAAGAGAAAAGGAACTAAGAAACCTTGATGAAAGTGAAAGAGAGAGGAGAGTGAAAAAGCTGGCTTAAAACAACATTCAGGAAACAAAGATCATGACATCCAGTCCTATCACTTCATGGCAAATAAATGGGGAAACAATGGAAACAGTGACAAACTTTATTTTCTTGGGCTCCAAAATCATTGCTGACAGTGTCTGCAGCCATGAAATTAAAAGACCCTTGCTCCTTGGAAGAAAAGCTATGACCAACCCATACAGTGTATTAAAAAGCAGAAACATCACTTTGCCAACAAACTCCATATACTCAAAGCTATGGTTTTTCCTGTAGTCATGTATGGATATGAGAGCTGGACTATAAAGAAAGCTGAGCGCTGAAGAATTGATGCTTTTGAAGCGTGGTGTTGGAGAAGACTTTTGAGTCCCTTGGACTGCAAGGAGAACAACGCTGTCAATTGTAAAGGAAATCAACCCTGAATATTCATTGGAAGGACTGATGCTGAAGCTCCAATACTTTGGCCACCTGATGCAAAAAATGATTCATTAGAAAAGCCCCTGCTGCTGGAAAAGATTGAAGGCTGGAGGAAAAAGGGATGACAGAGGATGAGATAGTTGGATGGCATCACTGACTCAATGGACATGAGTATGAGCGAGCTCCAAGAGTTGGTGATGGACAGGGAAGCCTGGTGTCCTACAGTTCCATGGGGTTGTAAAGAGTCGGACATGACTGAGTGACTGAACTGAACTAATAACAGAAATCAAATTAATTACATCCTTTGTGGCCAAAGATGGAGAAGCTGTATATAGTCAGCAAAAACAAGACCTGGAGCTGATTGTGACTCAGATCATTAGCTTCTGTTAGCAACATTCATACTTAAACTAAAGTGAGCAGCCAAATAGAAAGGAGAGACAAGAAGGACTTCTTCAATGAACAGTGCATAAAACTAAAAGAAAACAACAGAAGGGGAAAGACTAGAGATTGCTTCAGGAAAATTGGAAATATCAAAGGAACATTCCCCCTCAAAATGGACTCAATAAAGGACAGAAACAGTAGCAACTGATAGATTCTGAAGAGATCAAGCAGAGATGGAAAGAATACACAGAAGAACTGTCCAAAAAAGAACTCAGTGAACCGGATAACCATGATAGTGTGGTCAGTCACCCAGAGCCAGACTTTCTGGAGTGTGAAGTCAACTGGGCCTTAGGAAGCACTGCTGTCAATAAAGCTAGTGGATGCAATGGAATTCCAATAGAGCTATTGAAAACCCTAAAGGATGATGCCAGCAAAGTGTTGCACTCAATATGTCAGCAAATCTGGAAGACCCAACAGTGGCCACAGGACTGGAAAAGGTCAATCCTCATCCCAATTCCCAAGAAGGTTCTAAACCTCAGACAATTGCACTCATCTCCCTTGCTAGTAAAGTTATACTTAAAATCTTGCATGTTAGGCTTCAGGATTACATGAACCAAGAGCATCCAGATGTCTAAACTGGATTTAGAAAAGGTAGAGGAACCAGAGATCAACTTGCAACATTCACTGGATCATGGAGATAGCAAGGCAATTCCAGAAAGATACATCTACCTCTGTTTCATTGACTATGCTAAAGCCTTTGACGGTGTGGATCATAACAAACTACGGAAAGCTCTTAAAGAGATGGGAATACCAGACATCTTACCTGTCTCCTAAGAAACCTGTAAATGGGTCAAGAAGGAACAGTTAGAACCCTGTATGGAGCAATTGATTGGTTCAGGATTGAGAAAGGAGTACTACAGGGCTGTCTGTTGTCACCCTATTTGTTTAACATTATGCCGAGCACATTATGAGGTTTTAGCTAGTGGACAAATACACACATGAAAAGGGAAAAAAAAAAAAAAAGAAGAAATACTATAACAATTGGAAGGGAAGAAATTAAAATTTCCAGCTTAGGAATGAAATGATTTTGTACCTAGGACATTTAAAAAAATCTTACAGAAAAACCTATAGAATAAATCTGTGAATCTCATAGTTTTCCTATATACATGATTAATTTAAAAAAATGTACCTCTATACACGAACAAGCAAATTAAATAAAATTCTTTAAAATAATAACAACTATATTAGAATCAAAACCATTGCAACCTACCAAAAGTTGTGTTTTATTCCTGTATACTAAAGATACAAAACATTATTTAGATCAAATTTTTAAAGAAAAATTGTAAAAATGAAGCCCCATATAATGAGTATAGATTGGAATGGAAGACCCAATGCGTAAAAATGTCGTTTTGTGTCAGATTAATCTATGATTTCAATCCAATTTTTCTCAAATATAATTGAGCATTTTCATGGAAATTAAAACTGACCCATAAATCCATATGAAAATACAAAAGGCCAAGAATAGAAAGGCAATGTTATAGAAGATGAATAAAGCCAGAAATTTTTCACTACCAGCTATCAAGCATTAATGAAAACTTTAGTAACTAATATTAATTAATATAGCAGGGTTTTAGCAAAAGGAAAAAAAAAAAAACCAGCTAGTGAAATAGAATAAGAAGGCCAGAAACATATGAATATATATCCAGTCACTTGATTTATGACAAAGGTGGCATGCAATTTAGTGGAGATAAGATGGTATTTTCTCAGTAAATGAAACTAATTATTTATCCATATGGGAAAAAATGAATTTAGACCCTTTCTTACAGCAAATACACATAGATATTCCATATAGATTGTATTGAATATTTCTTAATGGGAATATAAAGCAATTAGATTTTAATCAAAAACACAGAAGAACATCTTCATGACTTTGGGGTAAACAGAGAATTTTTAGCCAAACTCCAAAATGCTAACCATAAAATATTAATTGAAATATATTTAAGAATTTATGTTAATCAAAAGCATTAAAGAGATACATGGATTTGAAGAATGTATCTGCAAAATGTATATCTTACTAGAGAGGTGTTAAATCATGTGCAAAAGATATAAAAGACTAAAAATTTATAAGAAAATAAAGCTCATCTTTTAAAAAAAAAAAAACGAGCTAATGGCTTCAACACTTAATGAAAGAAATACTTCCATATCCAGTAAAAGTAAGAAAAAGTATTAAATTTCATTACTGTTGAAATGTTAAATAAAACTAATGTATCACTATCTACCCACCAGGATGGCTGAAATTAAAAAGATAGAAAATGCTGTGTGTTACCAAAAATGTGGATCAACTGAAAATTCTGATAAACTGCTGTGGGAAACACATTAGCAGAGGCTGCATAACAGTGACATCATCTACTTTAGCTAACCAAACATACTGTAGGATTTAGTTTATCAGTCCACTTGCGCTGTCGTCATGAAACAGTCCGGATGGCTTGAAACAATAGAAACTGTTTTCCTCACGGTTCTGGAGACTAACAGTCCAAGGTCAAGTTGCTAATAGGTGTCTGGTGAAAGTTTCCTTCTGGACTGCAGAGACCTGCCTTCTCGCTTTGTGCTCACATGGCCTTTCTTTGCATGTGGAGACAGAGAAAGGTGTAAAGGAATAGCATTCTCTGGTGACTCATATAAGGATATTAATCCTTTTGGATCAAGGCCTCACCTTACGACCTCACTTAACCTTAATAACTCTTAGAGGCCCCGTCCCCAAATACAGTCTCACTGGGGGTGAGGGTAGGGCTTCAGCATATAAATTTGAGGGGGAGATACCCAGGTGGCACAAGTGGTAAGGAATCCCCCTGCCAAAGCAGGAGATGCCAGAGACACAGGTTTGATCCCTGGGTCTGGAAGATCTCCTAGAGAAGGAAATGGCAACTCACTCCAGTATTTCTTGCCTAGAAAATTCCATGAACAGAGAAGCTTGGAGGGCTGCAGTCCATGGGAGTCGCAAAGAGTCAGACACGACTGAGTATGCACACACCACACCATACAAATTTTTGGCCTCTAACATTCTGCTCTCCAGATTCATATCTTCTTCACATATGAGTTATATTAATTTCATAACAATCGCTCGGAAATTCTTGACTCATTGCAGCATCAACTCTAGAGTCTCACTTAAGATGACATCATGGATTAGACTTGAGATCCAATTCATCTTGAGGCAAAATCCCACTGTAGTTGTGACTTTGTCAAACCAGGCAAGTTATGTACTTCCAAAATGCAATAATGCAAAAGGCATGCTGCTGCTGCTGCTGCTAAGTCACTTCAGTCATGTCCGACTCTGTGCGACCCCATAGAAGGCAGCCCACCAGGCTCCCCGTCCCTGGGATTCTCCAGGCAAGAACACTGGAGTGGGTTGCCATTTCCTTCTCCAATGCATGAAAGTGAAGAGTCAAAGTGAAGTCGCTCAGTCGTGCCCAACTCTTAGCCACCCCATAGACTGCAGCCCACCAGGCTCCTCTGTCCAAGGGATTTTTCAGGCAAGAGTACTGGAGTGGGGTGCCATTGCCTTCTCCGACAAAAAGGCATAGACAGTCTCATTCTAAAGGGGAGAAGTTGTGAGGAAAATGGACCCTAAGTATCAGTAGGTCTAAAATCTATTATGTCTGAAAGTGAAAGGTGCTCATTCATGTCCGAATCTTTGTGACCCCATGGACTATACAGTCCATGGAATTCTGCAGGCCAGAATACTGGAGTGGGTAGCCTTTCCCTTCTCCAGGGAATCTTCCCAACCCAGGGATCGAACTCAGGTCTCCAGTCTGAGCAAGATCCAATTAGATGAGCCCTTGTAAAGATCTAGTGGTCAGAGTCAGGAAGAAGTCAGAGAGATTTCACATGTCAGATGTGCTCTCCTGTTGGCCTTAATGAAGAAAACAGTCACATTTTGATGAGAGTCACATGCTAGAGCATGCTAGAGCACCTGTGCAGAGCTGAGAGCTTCAGTCCTATAACTGCAATAATTGAATCTTGGCAACAAGATTGGGCTTGAGCTTGGAAGAGGACTCCAAGCCTCAGAGGAGATCACAGCCTTAAATGACACCAAAATTGCATCCCGGTGAAAACCTGAGCAAAGGACCCAGTTCACCAACAGCAGGAATCCTGACCATGGAAATTTTGTTCTAATTTAGCAGATTGTAATTTGTGTTCCTTTAGGCTCCAAAAGGTGTAATAATTTGGGGCACAGCAATAGCAAACAAATACAAATGACTTTCCACATATCTTATTAATAAAGAGATGAAATCTGTTATAAGATGCATGCATATTTTCTAAAATCCCAATACTGTTATGTACAAATATATATATATATATATATATATATATAAATTCATGAAAACAGACTTGCAACACATAAATTTTAAAATGCATTATTTATTCCATTAAGAGTAAGTAGGTGGACTTAATGGAGAAGACAATGGCACTCCACTCCAGTACTCTTGCCTGGAAAATCCCATGGACAGAGGAGCCTGGTGGGCTGCAGTCCATGGGGTCGCTAAGAGTTGGACACGACTGAGCAACTTCACTTTGACTCTTCACTTTCATGCATTGGAGAAGGAAATGGCAACCCACTCCAGTGTTCTTGCCTGGAGAATCCCAGGGATGGGAGAGCCTGGTGGGCTGCTGTCTATGGGGTCGCACAGAGTCGGACACGACTGAAGCGACTTAGCAGCAGCAGCAGCAGCAAGTGGACTTAAAGTGTTGACATGGCTTTCCACCCTGCCTAACATAATAGCTTAACTTAAATAGTACAATGCACATTCATTCAAATATCAGGATTCAGAAGAAAGCCATTGCTTATTCTAATGACTAACCAAACAAACAACAACAACAAATAGTGATAACTATGTACTTTATATCAGCACTTCATGACCCTAGTAGATTCCCTAAAACATTGCAACAACATTCAAAAAAGCAAACTTTACTTTTGTTAACAATTTGTTCTCTAATTTTTATTAATGCATTTTTCTATAAATAATTCATGATATCAAATTTATAGTGATTAACTATTCCTTAATGCAATTTCAAAACAGATTAAGTGAATGGAATGATTCTTCTGAAATGAGTCTGGTAGCTGCTATTATTAAAGTCACCTAAAAATTCACACTTCCAGTAAGTAAAATCTTGTCATAAAACGTTCAAAGGTTTTTTAAAGAAATAGGAAACAAAGTTTGTATTCTTGTGGTACAAACTATTAGTAAGGGTGGCAAGAGTCAGAATATTAGCCTTTCAAAAATATGTATATTTTCTACATAAATTATTTTATACACAAATTATCAATTCATGATACACACTCCAAAAAGTAAAGCTTGGCAAAATACTGCTGTTTGTAGAAATTATAAAAAGTAAGTTGAAGCCATATAGAGATCAGAATTCTTTAAAAGAATGAGAAACACCAGTAATAAACTTGAAGCTTAATTTTAAAACTTTCCCTAGCACTGATCAGATGGATAACCTAAAGCTAAACTATGTCCTTTTTTACTTTTAGACTTTAATTCTGAAATGTGAGCTCATCAAAAGTACTTATCTGGTTCTAATAAGAAAAACCTTTTTTACCCTATGTCTAAGTGTTGTTATCATGGGGAAGAGCCTCATGGGCTTGTGTGTAGTGTGTGAACCTGTAGCACCTGGGCACTTGGTAGGAATGCAGGCTCCCACGCAGACTCGTGAATCAAAATATGTTTCTACAAAATCCGTAGTAGCTATGCACACTTTGAAGCAGAAGCTCACAATCCTGATTGTAGGTTAGAACCACCAGGAATCTAAACCACAAAACCAAACGAACTAAAACCAAAATATAAACAAACAACAGGAGACAGAAAACAACAACAAAACACCTAACTAATGATCAAGTCATTAGTTAATGAATGTTAATTAAACTACAGGTTCACTTATCTAGCATTGGATTCTGGCCATCTAGATATTTTAAATTTCTGCCAGATGATTCTAATGGTTAGAAGAGTTGTGAATCAATGTTTACAACCCACTAGTTAGAGAACCCAGCTATGTTCATGCACATTTCTCTCTAGACAATGGATTTCTGCATCTGAGTCACAGTGAAGATTAGACCTTCTTACTTTATGGACAGCCCAGATACCAACTGCCTGTTTGAACTTCAAATAGTAAGTTCCCTGGGGCTCACCTTTGATCTATTTTTTTGGTCCATCCAAAAATAAATTATCGCATATCCTTGAAATTAACTGCTATTCTGGAATATAATTATATACTTCCGGTCACTACCTACACCATGGACTTTTTCTCACTATCTATAAAGGAAAAAGGAGAAGGCAATGGCACCCCACTCCAGTTCTCTTGCCTGGAAAATCCCATGGACAGAGGAGTCTAGTAGACTGCAGTCCATGGGGTCGCTAGGAGTCGGACACGACTGAGCGACTTCACTTTCACTTTTCACTTTCATGCATTGGAGAAGGAAATGGCAACCCACTCCAGTGTTCTTGCCTGGAAGATATCAGGGATGAGGGAGCCTGGTGAGCTGCTGTCTATGGGGTTGCACAGAGTCAGACACCACTGAAGCGACTTAGCAGCAGCAGCAGCAGACCAAATCTCCTGCCTATCCTTCAGCACCTAGCTCAGATATTTATTCCGTGTACTAGAAAATGGTTTTACTTTTCCTCCTCCGTGTTTTTGTTTTCTTTTACTATCTTAAATTGCTCAGTATAGGTTATTTATCAGTCATATTGTTTCTTACTATACATGCCTTAATCTCTCCAGCAAAAGTGCCATTGCTATTATTGGTTTGGAATCCAATGCCTAATCATGAAAATCAATCATTCTTCCCTCATCATCAATGAATAAAACACTTTATAATATTTTTTAAAATAGTTTCTCTAGTGAATCCCATTCTTCTAGTTTTCTGCAAGTGTTTATTCCTTACCTGTAAGAAAAAGAAACACACTGTATACACTCCAAAAGTAGAATGTTTTGTTTCTATTTCAGAATAATTTGGGCAAACGTGTGATCAGAGGGCCTGCCCTAAGATACTGGATGATTGCATATAGTGCCATATATTGGTCCATATTTGGGGAACAATAACAGGAAGACCACACCATTTCAATAAGTCAAATGTTAGGGCTGACTTAAACTGAAGATAAATGAACCTACATAAGCAATGAGAAGGTGTCTTTTACTTACAAGAGGCTCCAAAGACAGGCATTGATGATAGAGAGTCAGCAAGATAAATAAATCATCCTGCCTACCTTTTAGAAGTACCTAATTTAGTGAGTAAGACCCATAAAAAAATACTCAGTAACTTAAGATAACTTAGGGCAGCAAAACTATATTGTATGGAAAGTAAACACAAACTTTGGCAAACATCTCTATGCAAAATAAAAGGTTTAGATTAGGAACTGAACAACAAATCCCACTAATGAACTTTTCCCTACAAAACTCAAAAGCCTTGTGGTTTATGGCACATTAGCATAAAACGGAGAATATTTGCACGGTAATCAAAATTTTAACACTGGTATTTGTGAACCTATTGTAGTTTAAAAGAGAGGTTCTAGTTCAGATTGCCTGGATTTGATAAATCCACCACTTATTAGCTGTGTATCCACAGTTAAGTTTCTTAACTTATCTGCACCTAAATTTCCTCATCTGTAAAATAGATATATCTATAAAATAGCCACTTATTGGTATTGTTTTAAAGTTAAATGAATTAACATACTTAAAGAGCTTAGAATTATACATGGCATAAAACAAGGGCTATAAAAATATTTGATATTTATCATTGCAATTATTTAGTAGAAATAATGAGTACCAACATCACTATAGAATTCGTTTTCCCACAATCCCCCTTTTTGGTAATCTCTTATGAATTATTTTCCTATTAACATTAAAAACTACTAACACTCCTAAATAATATTAAAATACTGTTTCTCTAAGCAAATAATAGCACAATGAAATTATATTATTTACATTAAAGTTGAATTTCTGTAAAAATTTCATAATTATACTTGCTGAATAGTCTAGCACAGGACTGGTATCACAATGTACAGAAACCTGAGAAGAAAGTGTGAATGAATTGACTGCTCAGAAACATAAATATATGAACATAAAACCAATATAAATAGGAAAATGCTTTAGAAAGTTTAGGGTTTATTATTTCAAAAGATCAGGCTCAACAATAGAGAAGACCAGACTGGTGGTAGTATTTTTTGGCATAATAGAATAAAGGGAAAAAATTCTCATAATTTATCCATGCAGATCTTGCCCTTTTTGACACCTTAAAAGCCTCTGACAATTTTTCCTAATGTGCATTCTTGTGTAATGTTGCAATAGTACAATCTGAATCTTTAGATTTGATGACCAATATTTTATCCTAGTTTTCTTTGTGTCAAGTTCAGTATGGTAGATGAGCTAACCTCATTATATGCTGCATTATCAAAAGGTGAAAATAGAAGGCTGCTTCACAAAATCCATGAGCTTTTGAAATGCCAAAGATGAATTGTGTGGATAACTCGTAAAGCAAGGGTATCTTAACATTAGCTGAGACTGTTTTGGAGAAAACAGATGATAGTGAAAGAATCCATCCCCTGGTCAAGAAAATGGTTGCGCTTTAATACAATAATAAATGTGTTTTTAAATAAATATTAATGTGTTCATTAATATTGATGGCAGTGAGTGTTGTATGAAAGTTGAAAGAATGAAAGCTTTGCTTTGAGACTACACTTAAACATTCTCCCATGTGTCTTATATTGTGGAATTAAGAAACCATTGGCTATATCTTGATTTTGACCTCTTTTTTATTACTTTGCCTTATCATGCATACAAACTATTGCTGGTAATGCCTAGCTGTTTTCCTTAATATCTCAGTGGCAAATGCCTTTGCTATCCTTTCACACCCTTGTCAAACAAAAGTGGGAAAAGAAGAAAAAAAGATTTTAAAATATTCACGTACCACTCAGCTTTTCCAAGGTGATCCCTTTGAAGCTTAGCACCTTTAAAGTAACCAAAATCTACTGCTTAACTCCAGTTACATATTGGTTATGTGCCAGATGAGGCCCTACTTTGCTTTTCATGTCTATGTTACAGGATTGAGGCTGCAGAAGCAGCTGCACCCTGAGACATACTGCTCCCATAGCAGAAGAAAATGAGAGAGTCTGATTCACTTAACGGCTCCATTCAGATACGGAGTCAGCATTTCAACCTTTATCCCATTGACCAGATTAAATCAGATGGCTGTGTCTCATATCAATGGGTGAAAGATGGAAATGCCACCCAAGGACATTCACCTTCACTCATATGGCAATAGGAAGATATCTCAATCTCTTATGATGGGAAGCCAATAATTAGGAACAATAATGCAACCTATTATATCTCACCCTTTTAATTATATAACATTCATTCCTTTCTATCTCCATACAAAATAAACACATTCTACCCCAAAGAAGACATCTCAAAAAATCTCAACCAACCATGAAATTAGACTCCAGTCCAGGATCCATGCTTATCTCTACATCATAAGTGCAACTTCTCTTAAATTAGAGCTGTGTGAACCATAAAGACAAGTTATTTCCTCCATGCACACCAACTATTTAGTAGCAGAACAGGAGTGTATTGATCTTAATAAACATTGTGCTAGAAAAGGAGAATAGGAAGCATAAAATAATTGGTACATAAGAAGCCTGAAATTATTTCAGAAACATTTTGAGAGCTCACCTACTCTGGGGATAGGGAACCTTCCAGGATCAGCCCTCAGTTCTCCTGCATGATGATATCACCAAGTTCTCTTGGTTACAGTTTCACCTCAAAAAGGTAGAAAAAGATCCTTTCTTTTTCAACCTCCTTTGACACATCTAAAGAAAGTATTAAATTGCATACCCTCTCTGGAGGCTAACTAGCATTAACAGGTGTATCTTGCCCATAGAAGGTTGGGAGATCAAGTTCTCTTTAATTCTTATATTTTTGTTTTGGTATGTTTTGCCATATTTTGGATTATGGTCCAGTCAAGGAGTTCTTTCAGCCTCTAGAATATTTATGTATATGATCTTAATAAGCTCCATGTTCCACTAAAGATGTGTATGATTCCTTATGAGATGCACCTTTTTCTCCCTAGACTTTACTGTCAATACCTTGAGACTATTAAGCTTCAGCAGAGAACCTGTTG
The DNA here is from genome assembly GCF_032452875.1 of Bos javanicus. NCBI lineage: Eukaryota > Metazoa > Chordata > Mammalia > Artiodactyla > Bovidae > Bos > Bos javanicus. The sequence goes on along the minus strand of NC_083869.1, from coordinate 49,978,044 downwards.
ATTTGCTGTTTTTTGTCTTTTCTGTAAGCCACCTTGTCCAAATGGATAGATTTTATGAAAGCCAATTTAATCCCTTTATGGAGCTGGATCATAAAGAAGATCAAGTGCCGAAGAATTGATATTTTTGAATTGTGGTGCTGGAGAAGACTCTTGAGAGTCCCTTGGACAGCAAGGAGATCAAACCAGTCAATCCTAAAGGAAATCAACCCTGAATACTCATTGGAAGGACTGATGCTGAAGCTGGAGCTCCAATACTTTGGCCACATGATTGGAGCCAACACATTGGAAAAGACCTTGATGCTGGGAAAGATTGAGGGCAGGAGGAGAAGGGGGCAACAGAGGATGAGATGGCTGGGTGGCATCACTGACTCAATGGACATGAGTTTGAGCAAACTTAGGGAGATTGTGGAGGACAGGGATACAGCCAGCATGCTGCAGTTTATGGGATAGCAAAGAGTTGGAGAGGACTTAGTGTCTGAATAACAACATGGAGTTTAACTACAGCAAGTCACCAACTTTCTTAATTTGATCTTTGCCCTAGGCCAAACCTATCGTTGTTATTCAAAGCATTTCTCAACTTTATATTTACTGGTTGAAGAAAATAAAACTGTAGCATCTTCAGAACCTGCAAATCTCTTTCATTATCCTTATATCTTAGTTGTCTAAGCTCTTTCTTTTTTTTTTTTTTTATGGCCTTTTTTTTTTTCTAATTTTATTTTATTTTTAAACTTTACATAATTGTATTAGTTTTGCCAAATATCAAAATGAATCCGCCACAGGTATACATGTGTTCCCCATCCTGAACCCTCCTCCCTCCTCCCTCCCCATACCATCCCTCTGGGTCGTCCCAGTGCACTAGCCCCAAGCATCCAGTATCGTGCATCGAACCTGGACTGGCAACTCGTTTCTTACATGATATTTTACATGTTTCAATGCCATTCTCCCAAATCTTCCCACCCTCTCCCTCTCCCACAAAGTCCATAAGACTGTTCTATACGTCAGTGTCTCTTTTGCTGTCTCGTATACAGGGTTATCGTTACCATCTTTCTAAATTCCATATATATGCGTTAGTATACTGTATTGGTGTTTTTCTTTCTGGCTTACTTCACTCTGTATAATAGGCTCCAGTTTCATCCACCTCATTAGAACTGATTCAAATGTATTCTTTTTAATGGCTGAGTAATACTCCATTGTGTATATGTACCACAGCTTTCTTAGCCATTCATCTGCTGATGGACATCTAGGTTGCTTCCATGTCCTGGCTGTTATAAACAGTGCTGCGATGAACATCGGGGTACATGTGTCTCTTTCCCTTCTGGTTTCCTCAGTGTGTATGCCCAGCAGTGGGATTGCTGGACCATAAGGCAGTTCTATTTCCAGTTTTTTAAGGAATCTCCACACTGTTCTCCATAGTGGCTGTACAAGTTTGCATTCCCACCAACAGTGTAAGCTCTTTCTTTTAATAACTTTTTTTAATGCTGCTAAAAGCAACCAAGTAACTTCGTCACACTTTGTTTATCAACCTCTTCATCTAAAATTGCAAGTTAATTGTTATGATTATTGGGGGTAAAGATAGGGATAAGGGATAGTTAGGGAGTTTGGGATGGACATGTACACACTGCTGTACTTAAAAGGAATAACCAAGAAGGACCTCTTGTTTAGCACATGAAACTCTACTCAACGTTATATGGCAGGCTAGATGGGAAGGGAGTCTGGGGGAGAATGAATACATGTATATATATGGCTGAGTCCACTGTTTACCTGAAACTATTGCAACATTGTTATTTGGCTATACCTGAATACAAAATAAAAAAATAAAATTGCAAATTTGTTAATATATTATCTGTCTTTCAAGTTATTGCATGAGACAGATTTACCAAATATACCACCACTCCACAAAGTTCCTTCATTTTTCCAGTCTCTTTTAAGAGTTTCTGCACTTCTAACCCTATAGCCCTGAAGCCAAAGCCACGTGTTTTAGGAATTTTGCCATGGCTACATCCTATCTATAGGTACCAATTTTTATATCAGTTATTTCTTTCTAGTAAGAGAAAACCAAACTAAACATGGTTAACAATGGAAAGATTGTGTGCTTGCATTGCATCGAATTCAGAAATCATCTCTGCTTCATTTGTCTTTCTTAAAAAAGTCTAGGATGAAAGCAGCCATGTGAAGGAGTCACAGAGGCAGAAGGAACTGTCACCGTTATAGGCTTTGCCCCTCTCATGGCAGAAAGAAAATGATATAACCTAATAGTTCTTAAAGCTTCTGCTCAGACACAGTGCATGCCAATTCTGGTCACATTCAATTGGCTAAACTATTAATAAGTCACATGACCAAATCCCCCAAACGGTCCTTTTTGTTTAGATATAAGCAACTAATTTCAAATAGTAATACAATCTATCACAGCTCATTGTTTCAAAATTATGTGAAAAAGTGTTGACACTGGATCCTAAATTTCCAGGCAGGGTGAGTATGTGTATTTATATAATAAACAATTATCAACCCTTTAAAAATATTTACAATCAAGTTAAAAGCTTAATAAAAACATAGTCTTATGTTTGTGAGGAAAAATCAATAATTAAAAAAAACCGACAAATTGCGAAGTCAAATACAAAACCTGAGTGCTAGGTGATATTCTTGAAAGGGAATCATTCAAACAATGATCATCTCACTTGCAATACATTAAGTTTTATCATTATCATGTAAATATGCAGACATATATACAGTTGAAACTGTACAACTCTCTTTCAAAAAAAAGACTCATTCAGAATGAACAAATTTAAAAACTCTGCACCTTTGGTGACAAAGTATGTGTGGATCTTGCATTTGGGGATTTAGTAATTAAATGATACATATAGAAGACTAAGAATTGATAAATAAATAAACATTTTTCCTACAGAAAATCTTAAAAAATTCAAAATGTTTCAGATGTTTAAAAAAATGCATATATTGTGTCTCCCAGACAGATGTGCCATAGACAGAGCATTCAGATCTGGATTAAATGAATCTTGTCCTAAGTAAAGGAACTGCAGAACTCTCGTTCCTGTACCAGCTGCCTCAGCCATTAACAATATTAGCAGCTAATGGAAAAGGTGACTTAGATGCCTGAGCATGGGTGGAGCACCTGTGGGGTTTACTCCACTCTTGATAACCACCACTAAATATAGTCTTCACATATTAAACATAAACTGAATGTAGAATGCAACAAAAGAGCACACTCAATTATATCAAATTAGCATCTGAGTATATGTAATCACAGAGTTTAGACCAGAGTTATTAAGCTGTCCTTTGTAGCACAGTGACAACGATTGAAAATGATCCCACAGTATAACGTAAGGGGTTTTATGAATGCACAGTGGCATCCTTTATAGTGTTTGGATGCTGATGCTGGAGTTTTACAGAATATTTCCACACATGCAGGCCTGCGAGGAAAGAATAGGCTTCATCTTTTCTAGAGTCCTTTCTGATAATTTAAAATGTTGCCATCTGACAAAGTTTGTATTCTTAGGACAATTTTAGATTTAGAGGAATAGAAGCATCAATGGAGATGAAATTCACACCACCTGCATCTTCAAAGACAATAACAACAATAACACTCTAAAGATCCCAAAGTTAAAGTATTGGTAACCTCCACCAATTTTCCCCAAATGCCAAACAAAAAACTACATTTCAGGACAAAGGTAGCAGAAAGAGAAGGTATGGGACCACGAAGTCTGATTTGCTCTTTCAACCAACCAATGAAATAAATAGCTGCAACATTTAAGTGATGCTCCTCAAGGATGTCAAAATTCTCACCTGGACAGAGGCCCAATTCTAAACTCATTCACAGATTAAAGGAACTGATGGTTCCTCCTTCATCTTTAATAGGGTACAAAGGAAAGCCATGGCCAAGGGCTGCGAAACCCACCTGACATATTGATACTGATGACACATGCATTGTTCTTTTCTCTGCAGTTTAGCCTCTTCTTTACAAAACTGCAAGTGCCTTGAGAGCTAAAGGCATTTTTCCAACATTGCTGCAAGACAGAAAAAGCTTTGGAATCAGGCAAACTTGGCTTTGCATTTTGGCTCTTCCATTTACCAGTTATGACTTTTCTAGTTTCCTCCTCTGTGAATCGGATACAATCATTGTGTTGGATGTCTTTTTTCCCATTCTTACTCCACCTGTCTTTGCCCTCTGGGGCTGATAATTAAAGACTTGAATGCGGTCCTTTCCCTCTGGCTTCTGGTTACCTTTCACCACTGGGTCTTAGAGGTTGAGTGGCAGAGGGAAGCGCACGAGGAGTGCTTCACAGGGTCAAGAGGCCTGGTATATTTTGGCACCTGAAAGGTGTGTACCTCCACAACAGCCCTTTCTCTGTCTTTAAATTTGGCAACCACTCTCTCCTCTCATGGGCTTCCCTGGTGGCTCAGACTGTAAAGAATCTGCCTGCAATAAGGGAGACCTGGATTCAATCCCTGGGTTGTGAAAATCCCCTAGAGAAGGGAAAGGCTATCTACTCCAGTATTCTGGCCTGGAGAATTCCATGGACAGAGGAGTCTGGCAAGCTACAGTCCATGGGGTCACAAAGCGTCGGACACTACTGAGCCACTTCCACTTTTCTCTCCTCTCTAAAGACTAAGGATGGCAGAGCCACCCATGCCCTTGCAGAGTTTGGATTACCTAAATTCTGCCTGACCCTTTGAATTAATCTCTGTGTTAATTAATTGAATAATTTTAATTTAAATGTGGCATGTTTCCTTTGAAGATGCTGATAGAGCATTACATTCCTCCTGAGATCTTTTAAAGATACTAAATATTTGTATATGTTTTATCCTTAATACCTAGGACAATTATTGACATACATTGATTAATTTTTAATGAATCAGTTAATTAATCAATTAAACCAAGACTGGATAACATAGTTTGGTTTCAGAAATACCAGTAAAATATATATGCTAATGATGGATCCAAAGAACACAGATTTTCCTCCTAAAAAATTAATCATCTGCATGTAGCCAATACATGCTTCACATCAAGAAGATTATCTATAGATTCTTAGATGAGCCATAAAGTCCAAGGTCTTTGTCATCTCTGTTTAATAAAATAGTCCAGAATTACTTGTGCAAAATTTACTAGAGAGTATTCTGCCTTTATTTAGAAATCTTACCAAAAGTAATAGAACATTATCAACATCAGTATTGAAAGTTCAAGTTCATATGGACAACCTGTGACTGATTCTCATAAACTTTGAGATCTGTGATATTTTATCCCAGTTTTAACTTAAGAGTCAGAGAACTTTGTCATTGCCATATTTAACTTCTAGTTTGAAAACCTTTTCTCAATTTCAAAAAATTACAAATTTGTTTCTACTCTGTTGTTTCCCTGGATAACCAGAGTCATTATATGATTTCTATCTTATCTTAATATCCTATAATAGATGCTATGTTAGCTTACTATCAAAAAATTGACTAAGTGAAGTAAGCCAGACAGAAGAAGATAAATATCATATGATATCACTTATATATGGAATCTTAAAAAGAATGATACAGATGAACTATATACAAAACAGAAACAGATCATAGACATAGATAACAAACTTATGGCTACTAAAGCAGGAAGGGGTTAGAGAAATAAATTAGGAATTTTGGATTAATATATATATAATAGATAACCAACAAGGACTTACTGTATAGCACAGATAACTATATTTGCTATTTTGCAATAATCTATAGGGAACAGAATCTGAAAAAGAATATATATATATATATATATATATATATATATATATATATCACTTTGCTGTACATGTAAAACCAAAACATTATAAATCAACTACACTTGAAAAAAATAAGTAAGTAAACTGAAAAATAAAGAAAACTGAGAGTTGAGTATTGGAACTTCAGTTTTCAGTTTTTAGTATTGGAACTTTAGTTTTTAAAATTTATGTATAATAAAAACTCTTCTGTTAAAAGTAATCCAAATTTTTCACAAGACTTGTAGCTCATTCTTTTTTTTTGTCATTTTGTAACTGCAAATGCATTATAGAAAAGTCAGTAAGATGATCCCTTTTTCTAATATATTTCATTATCTATTTTATAACTCATTACATGGAAAAATTTTGTCCTAAAAAACCTTAAAGTCAAAGTGAGACATTAAAAACCCAAATAAATTATAAAATAATTACTTAAGTTATTTTTTAAAAGAAGTGATATCCTTAACTAATTATAAGATGACTTGGATCACAGATAAAAATTTTAGATAAATTCTATGTGAAAATATTTCATGACCACATATGAACTGAAAAAATCACTGAGATAATTGACTTGAGCTGCAAAAATTGAAATTTTATGTGTCAATAGACAGACCAATATTTAATACATAAATTTTGCCTTTCATTGATGGAGACCTCCACCTTCAGTATTGATATGTTCCCTTTTGTATGAAAACATGGTATCCATTGCTTGAAAGTTGGATGAAGTTCTTAAAAACAGAAGACATTTAATTCTATAAAAGCAACTTCTCTTTAGCAGCACCTAGTCTTTCAAAATTTAAGAAAATATTCGAATTCGTCATATTATAATTGATGATCATTTTCATTGTTTATCAGCAATATGAGTCAATTTTTTTCTGATTATACCCCTTAGAACTTTAACTGAATCTCTGGGACAAAGTATCACCAATGAATTGTATAGAATCCACCAATCAATTTTTATTAATTTCTGGGTCGACTTTCTTGATAGTCTTTCACATTAGAAGAAACGAGCACTTTAAAACCATATACAGTGTTAAGAATATACAGTTGAAGAGGAAACAGTCTCTGTTTTTTAGGAGTAGATGACTTTATGCAGAAAAATTAAAGCAATCTCTATGATATAGGGCATGTGCTAATAAACGTATTAATTTTTTAATGGTGGCAGCAAATAAATTTTAATATTTGTTTTGAGAGAATAACATATGCAGGAGATGGCAGAGTTAAAGAGTCAATAGTTTTTCAAAAAAGTGAGATGCTTTACTGGAAAGGAAAATACAATAATCAAAGTCATAGAAGCTAAAAAATGTGTAGTATTAGAGAAACTCAACAAGCATTTGTTATTTACAGAATGTGTAATAGTAAAGTGGCAGAAATGTAGAACATTTGGTAAGGACTTTCAAAGGTTCACTAAAGAATTTTAACGTTATTTTCTAGGCAATAGGAAGTCATTTGAAGATTTTTGAGTAGAGAAGAAACAAAAGGCAAGTTCACAGAAAATATCACTAAGAAGAAAATTTATTAGAAGAGTATATTCAGTTCAGTTCAGTCACACAGTCATGTCCGACTCTTTGCGACCCCATGAACCACAGCATGCCAGGCCTCCCTGTCTATCACCAACTCCCAGAGTTTACCCAAACTCATGTCCATTGAGTCAGTGATGCCACCCAACCATCTCATCCTCTGTTGTTCCCTTCTCCTCCTGTCCTCAATCTTTCCCAGGATCAGGGTCTTTTCAAGTGAGTGGAAAAGTAAACTCCTATAATAAATAGATCCCATAATACTGGCTCAAACACAGTAACATTTTCTTTCTTTTTCCTGTAACAGCACAGGGCAGGCATTCCTGATAGAGCTGAGGAATGGAAGAGGCTCTGCCACATTCACAGACACAGCCTATAGTGGCTCTTCCATCTTCAACAGGTGTCTTTCAAAGACAGAATAATCATCTCTTTCCATCTCCAGGGAAGGGGGAAGGGAAAGCAAGAATCAGAATGCAAAGGAATTTATATGGAAACAGATATGATAGCGGCAGGCATTGCACCTACAAGTATTCCATCCTAGAGTCACATCATCATGTGGCCTGTTTAACTAAAGAGGAGGCTGAAAATTCAGTTGTGTGGCTGGGCAGTTCCATCCCTGGGGCAAACCATGGAAGAAAAAGAGCGCAGATTATCCTGAACAACCAACAGGTGGCATTACAGATAATGTAATACTAGTATCTAGCTGTTAATACTAACAACTCTGTTTTTTACAGTAAAGTGAGCAAAAAGGGGCTTCCCACCTCTTTGGTGATTTCTTTTGATTTCTCTTATCCAATCGTTTTGTCAATAAAATTATCAACACTGCTTTCAATCTCAACTCTCCTGTACCCTCCACATTCCACCCAATCTCATGGTTAGAATAAAACTATACTGGCAATGATTTTTTTGGATATGACACTAGAAGCATAGCCAACAAGAACAAAAACAATCAAAATGATAAAAAATCTAAAAAGCCAGTGTGGAAAAATTAAAAACTGTATTTGTAATATCTAATTGAAGAGAAAAACTTTGCAATTAGACACTCATTTCAAAGCTTAAATTATATTATTGTATTTACAAATATAACAAATTTTATTATTGTGCAAAATTATCCTGTATTCCCCTAAAAGGGTTATACATTGCAACCCATTCTAGCTGTTTGTAGAATATTCTTGTGGTTTGCCACATGGATATGGCATGGATATCAGGCTTACTCTGTGACTTTCTCTGATTAATAAAATATGAGGTGATTAGACAGAAGGATTTAAGAGTACTATTAAGGAGTCCTGGGTTCGATCCCTGGGTTGGGAAGATCCCCTGGAGAAGGAAATGGCAACCCACTCCAGTATCCTTGCCTGGAAAATCTCATGGACAGAGGAGCCTGGTGGGCTGTAGTCCATGGAGTCACAAAGAGCTGGGCACGACTGAGCAACTAACACTTACTTACTTAATATGGTAAAAAATAAATGTTAGTATAAAGTTGATAGTGATTTTTTAATGCACATAACCTAGCAAATGCTGACTAACTTATTAGAACAGCTCTCATTTTATAGAGTGAGTATATTGATATGAGAGGCTTCTCTGATAGCTCAGTTGGTAAAGAATCTGCCTGCAATGCAGGAGACTCCAGTTCTATTCCGGGGTTGGGAAGATCCACTGGAGAAGAAATAAACTACCCACTTTAGTATTCCTGGGCTTCCCTTATGGCTCTACTGGTAAAGAATCCACCTGCAATGAGGGAGACTTGGGTGTGATCCCTGAGTTAGGAAGATCCCCTGGAGAAGGAAAAGGCTACCCACTCTTTTGGCCAGAGAATTCCATGGACTGTTATAGTCCGTGGGGTCACAAAGATTTGGACAGGACTGAGTGACTTTCACTTTCTTTTTTTCATATTGACATGTAAATTTTGCAATGTGAATCTCCTCATGGAAATAACCCAAACTTAAGATATCACTCTTTTGCTGAATAAACATCTCATTGACATAACATTACTATGATATATATTAAATAGAACAGAGATAGTTGATGACAGAAAAACATAAAAGATTTCTCAAAGGAAAGCAATCTCATTCTTGAAGCACAGAAAGCATTCCTCATTATTTCTATTCTTTTTCAAATTCTACCGGCCTTAAAGATGAACCAAAGTCTGAATTTACTGTACCCTTGTCATTTACAGCCTGCCAGGGCTCTTCATATGCTGGTTTAATTGTGGTTTATTTTTCCCAGTGACTTAGCATTGCAGCATCATCGTTAGTTCCATTCACTGACTTTTTTTCTCCCTATTTTTCGTATCTCACCCTGTGTTAAGTATAACACAGACTCTACCAAATCTTTTCCCTCTGCAAATAGTTTGCAACTCAGTCCCACTCAGGAATGGTTATTTTCGTGATCCTTGTAGTTTCTTCATCTTGTTTCTCATTAATTTCCTATCACTGACTCTTTTTGGTTTTCCTGCAGCAAATTAACAAATGCAATGAAAATTATTTACTTCATGATTCTGCAAAGGAATACAGACTATCAGTCAACTTACTGTTATGGATGACTACTTCTTTTGAAAGAGGATAAATATCACTTTATCTGAAAGCATTTGAAAATATCACAAAACATCTAAAATACTCAGAACAATATAAGCAATATCTATGAATGAGAAGGTGCTATTAAATAAATCAGTAGCAGATATTTTTCAGATGGGGCATAGTACACAAGCTTATTATCTTATTGGAAGTCCTTTGCAGTTAATTACGGAGAAGGGAATGGGACCCCATTCCAGTACTCTTGCCTGGAAAATCCCATGGACGGCCGAGCCTGGTAGGCTGCAGTCCATGGGGTCGCTAAGAGTCGGACACGACTGAGCGACTTCACTTTCACTTTTCCCTTTCATGCATCGGAGAAGGAAATGGCAACCCACTCCAGTGTTCTTGCCTGGAGAATCCCAGGGACGGGGGAGCCTGGTGGGCTGCCGTCTATGGGGTCACACAGAGTCGGACACGACTGAAGCGACTTAGCAGCAGCAGCAGCACTTAATTAATCTCATTTTAATGATCTTCAATTATCATTCTATCAAAGTCTATATGCTTTCTACTTAGGCACACTTTGCTAAGTGATAACATATTCATTGTTTTTGCCAAAATAATAAGACTTATACATTTAAAAATATATTTCTATAATAATGTATACGAAATAAAATTATATGGCTAAGTACATATTCTTAAAAGAATTTTTGAATAGTACATATGAGAACGTTAAAAAGTGGCTGTGTTTGTAGAAAAGTTATATTTTATGCTTGTTTATATTTTCCAATATATTCTATAACAACTTTTACTTGTATGCAAAAATGTGCTTCTGATATTGCACTAACACAAGTTTGTTTTATCTCAGTTTATAACATTTGAGGAGTGTTGCTGTCCTACAGCTATGTTTTATAAAATTTGTGTTTTACAACAGTTTATGTTTTACAAGTCCTCATCGTATTCCCTAAATGTTAAAACAGATTATTAGAAAAAAAAAATGAAAGAAAGTTTTTTTCCCCTTAACTTGGCAAGATTTGAGTTCTACCTAAATAATTATGCAAACAAAGAGGTTTCATTCACAACTTCTAAAACCGGACTTTTGAGGTAAGTCTTAACTGGTAAAAATAATATTTCATCCATAATCTAGATACTCCATTCCAGATTAATATATCCACCATCAATAATTTACCTTATTTACGTAAATAGTTCTATAATGCCTGTTGATAATTATCAACTCTTGCTTTTCTCTAGAGTATAATTTTTCACTTATTTTGTCACAGATCTAGTGATAAAACCTGATTATTTAGTTACAAATTGTTCAATATTCTAAGAAGCCTAAATCTTTTAACAATTTAATAATTATGCTAGCAACATGAGTTCACCATCAGTGTCATCTAAGCAACATTCTGTATTAAAAGCTTTAGCTCCCATTTTATTCTGGACAAGTAGAATATTACAGATGGGTTAATCCCCCTTCTTTGTGTATCATGTTAACTCCAATTGCTAATTTAAAAGAATAAAAGCTAACTGTCAGAAGTCATTATTTATACCCACTAATAGGGAGCAAAGTTTTATTTACCCTTTGAAATTATACAGACTTCCTTGAGAAGTCACACACGCGCACACACGCACGCACACACACACACAATCAAAAGAACGTGTCTCCCCCTGAAAATCTTATCTGATAATAAACTTTCCTAATATTTTCCTGCTAAAGATTAATAAACTTCTCTTGAAACTTATATCTAATTTATGTGACTTTAAGGGTCATGCTTTAATAACAATGATGAAACACGATTATTACTTCCTAATGCTGAAATTACAGTTTTTACATTGTAAATTTTTCCTGCTATGCGCCCTGTGGCACTAACATCTTTATCACTCCATGTGTTTCTAGTTTTAAAACCTTTACCCCTGCTGTTTGAAAAATATTTCTCATTTTCGTCCCCTATGGAGTACAGCAATCCCTAAAGGCAAAGCCATTACTGATTCCTCTGCCTCTCCCAAACACGTATTGAGATCACCAGTGCTGCTCCCACTGCCTCATTGGCTTTTGGTAAAGTATGCAAATGAGATGTTCAAAATACACACTTTTTGCAACTGTGCAAGTTCATACTGATTTATAAAATGGGCAAGCTATTAAAGTGACTGAAAATGTCAGCAAGATTTATGCATGGGTGACAAATTGTATTGGAAATGTTCATTTTTAACATGCTGCCCTAGGTTTTTTTTTTTTTTTTAAACAACTTAGATATTCCCTGTGATACATTTGTTTTAAGGCCATTTTTTCCCTCCCCAAACATACTTTTGACAGTGACTTTTTGACTGGAAAAATAAACAGCGCTACTTCACAATCACACAATTGTATTTTACCACAGAAAGCAGTATTTGGAAGATAGAATAAATTTCCTTTTGACACCCATTTTCCCCACGTACCATTAGTTCACTATGGTTAAATAGTTTCCCTTTATAACAGATAACTTGAATTGCATACATAAATATATCATCACTGAGATATAAAATTATGTAACTATCAAAAGAATTACCCAGTTACCTCTGAGGAAAATATTTCATTCATATTAAAATGCACAACCTAGGGAACAAAAGATAGGAGTGACAACTGGCATATGTCTTCTGGAGTTTATGATTCCATCTTTGGAAAATTTCATGTGAAAAATGGGCTAAGCAATATTCACATGGCTTTTCTCTGTTATTTGTGACTCTGTTCCAGTATTCTCCAGCTCTGTTTAGGATTTAACCAGGCAGATGCGGCATTCTTGTCAACCCAAGTGTGGTCTTTGGTCAGAGGTCTTGATATTTTATACCTCTGAATGACAGGCATTCATTCACTAAATGAAGCAAAGGAACAGAAAACATAATAATAAAGCCAGCTTACACAACACTGTTAAGAAATGAACTAGACCATACTGGCAGACTGCAAGACATATATACAAACAGAAAAATCATAAGTGTGATACAGCACTATAACAGAGGAATGGACTATAAAAGTCAAATGCAGTAAACGAAGAACTATCTATGATTAATTTTACAAAGAGCAGATCCTGTCAACAGTATTATGTAGTCTTTCTAGCTGGAAAAGTTTTGTATTAGAATTCTAATTCTACTTTTTATATTCAGATCAGTTTGTACCAATACTATTATTGTAACTGATTTTCCTAATTAGTTCATTAGGTTGCATAACAATTGGTTTACAACTAACAACTCTTCTCAATGTTAAAATGGTGAAGATAAAATTGATTTAAAACCCACTTCTGATCATTCATTCTTGCACGTCCGCACGTCCTGGTGTTTGATGAAGCCCTCCGTCTATGGCTGCCAGCCCCTCTGCCCCGTTTTCATGGAAGTGCCGTGGCTGTTTTTGCTTATTAAAAAGAGTTAGCATTCTGCACTGTACTGAAAAAATCCAAATGCTCTTAAAAAGAAAAAGAAACAACAAAAAACCATCTGCTTTTCATCAAGGGGCGCCATCTTATAGCTTAGACTAAAATGAAGTTTTAAGATAAAGAAATAGAAGTTATGAATATGCAAAGATTTCTGAGGTAAAGATGCAGCTAGAAAACACTTGGAGAAATTATATATATATATATATATATATATATATATATGTCATTCTTTCTCCTAAAAAACTATTTCACTTTAATAAAATAAGTGCCAGTTGTCAGACATTATTGTTCAAATATTTTCTGCTTAATGGAGGTAAATAATGTTTTATGTTAATGCTGAAATAACTTCATGTTTCCCCCTAGATTTTTAACTTTGCTTCCATGACTATTAGACTCCATCAGTCTCTTTACAATAGTTGACTTTGCCTTCAAGTTATTATCAAGAAACATACATTCCTGATTGACAGTCGTTCCCACAGAAACAGCTTTACCCCAGAGGATACAAGTGGGAACAGTCAAAAAAGAGGAACAAAGAGTACATTTAAGAACATCTGGTATAACATTGAGAAAATCTGTCTACAAGACAAGCAAAGTCCATCTCCTTCCCTCATCCCTGCACTGAGATGCATTAGAGGAGTAATTTATGACAAGTGGTTCAATCAGAAATTTAACTCATAAAGCCTACAGTTAACAGGAAAAAAAGAAAGAAAGAAACACATATACTTGCTCATATATGCATATGTGTATAAAATATGACTATATGGATATGTTTAACAAGAGATTATTCTACAATCTCATTTGAGTTCGTTGTCATCCTTAGAGATTAAATAAAACAACATGAAATAAAAACTCTATGACACATGTTGAGTATAAAAGGGGGCTTCTGACTTTGCATTCAAGCTATTAATTACATCATCTAATACAGTTGGAAATGTCACTATTTTACTCACTGTGTTGACTCCCCATCCAGAAGGCTCATATTGATTTATTTCCCTAGTAATCACTCTTTATTTGCAGAGTTAGCTTTACTAAATCAAAAACAAACTAGTCTAGTTGAGGAAATATTAACTGAGCATCTAATAAATTGAGCTAGGCTGTGGGAACACATGATTAAAAAGGCAGGCTTCCCACTTCTGAGACAGTAATGTGTAACAATGAATAGAGTGCCTAGGCCATCACTTAAGATAAAGTTCCACTGCCAAAATGTTACTGCTAAGTCGCTTCAGTCGTATCTGACTCTGTGTGACCCCATAGATGGCAGCCCACCAGGCTCCACCGCCCCTGGGATTCTCCAGGCAAGTACACTGGAGTGGGCTGCCATTTCCTTCTCCAATGCAGGAAAGTGAAAAGTGAAATGAAGTCACTCAGTCATGTCAGACTCTTCCTGACCCCATGGACTGCAGCCCACCAGGCTCCTCTGTCCATGGGATTTTCCAGGCAAGATTACTGGAGTGGGGTGCCATTGCCTTATCCTACTGCCAAAATAGCCACTGTTTATTAGGGGGTGAAATAGTAAGGGAGCTTACCAAGAGTTAGAGCTTTGGTGCTATCCTTTTCATATCCAAGTGTAGTCTTTTGTATAAACTGGGGGATCTCTAATGAAAAAATCTATTTTATATTTAGACTTCATATTTTTTTTCATGTAACAAACTTCTACAGCTTATTCTCTAGCGATAGAGGCAAATTTTTAATTTCTGTATAAACTATTCCCAGATAAACAGGCCTTTTAACTAAGTCTCGCCCCCTAACACTTATATCATTCTCATTTATCTTTTGAAATCTCAGCCTTGATGTTATTGGATAGTAAAAAGGCTGCAACGGGACCCCTGTCAAAAGACAATTTTCTTCCTTGAATGATAAGCAATGGAACATGTAAGAACAAAAAGCCAACTGATTAATGGCATGCAATTCATCTACAATTATCTTGCCCATGTTACACAGTCATTGTATAGATTGGACTAGATCATTAAATTATGTGACAGCAATCAGCCATCTAACTTTAAAAGAGGTGGGAAGAGCCAATTTAAAAACTTAATATCTCAGGATGATACAGTAGCCTGAGAAAACCAGCCAATTTAGAGAAAATTACCATATGTACCAACCAGAATGATAGATGTGAGCCTTAGCTAAGCATTTGTCCCTGAACTGATGATGTTTGGAATTCAGTAAAGAACTCTGTGCTTCTTCAATATGTGTTCTATAATCACAGTGGTCCAGGGCAGCAAACACTTATAAGAATACAGACTTCAGGAGGATATATGTTTTCATGATAACTCTCTACTCTCTACAACTTTGCTGGGAATTTAGAATCATATTCTGAGATGTGAAGATCAAGATTGTCTAGTGTTTTTCCAAGCTCAATGCTTAGTTGTGCCTCTTATGTATTGTCTTTATTTGATATATGTACATATTAGATACACATTCTACAAAATCCATAGCATGAGGTTCTTTTTCAAAATGGGATCAAGGGGCTTCCCTTGGCTTAGTTGTGAAGAATTCACCTGCCAATGCAAGAGACAAGGGTTCAATCCCTGATCTGGGTAGATCCCACATGCTATGGGGCAATTGAGCCCATCTGCCACAAATATTGAGTCTGTGCTCAGAAGCTACAACTACTGAGCCCATGTGCAGCAACTAATGAAGCCTTTGTATGCTGGAGTCCATGCTCTGCAACAAGAGAAGTCCTCACAATGGAAAGCCTGTGCATCGCAACAAGAGAATAGCCTTCACTCTTCACAACTGGAGAAATAGCCTATGCAGCAATGAAGACCCAGCATAGCCAAATACATAAATAACAAGATAAGATCAAGAATTTTAAATAACAGTAGTAAGGTCCAAAGTGAATTGGATGGGGAACACATGTATACCTGTGGTGGATTCATTTTGATATTTGGCAAAACTAATACAATTATGTAAAGTTTAAAAATTAAATAAAATTAAAAAAAAATAATGTAACTATTTATTGGCTGGTGCCTCAGATGGTAAAGCATCTGCCTAAAATGCAGGAGACCCGGGTTCAATCCTTGGGTTGGGAAGATCCCCTGGAAAAGGAAATGTCAACCTGCTCCAGCATTCTTGCCTGAAAAATCTCATGGTTGGAGGAGTCTGATAGGTTACAGTCCATGGGGTCGCAAAGAGTCGAACACGGATAAGCGACTTCACTTTCACTTTTTCACTTTCATTTATTGGCAGACAGCAGATATGACAGTAGTCAAGTGAAATGTTAAGCAAGTAAAATATATGTACCCCATCTCATTCTTTCACATAAAAAACATTATCGAAAGCATAACGTTGTGCCAGACATCATAGTAGGTACTAGGGATTCAGAAAAATGGGGACCTAACAGACCTCAGAAACCATGGGGGAGACAGAATCTGTCATTTCAGTTGACTCGGATAAATGCTTCACCATGGAAAAGAGCATAGTGGGAGCACCATGATGAAGGGAGCACACTGCAGGGAAATCTAGCATAAGTTACCTTGACAAAGAATGTCATCGTGTCACATGAAGTATTATAAAAAAGTTCTTGCTAGGTTACAACAGTACGTGAGCCAAGAACTTCCAGATGTATAAGCTGGATTTACAAAAGGCAGAGGAACCAGAGATTAAATTGCCAACATCTGTTGGATCATAGAAAAAGCAAGGAAATTCCAGAAAAACATCTACTTCTGCTTCAACGACTAAGCTAAAGCCTTTGACTATGTGGATCACAACAAACTGCAGAAAATTCTTAGAGATGGGAATACCAGACCACCTTACCTGTCTCCTGAGAAACCTGTATACAGGTCAAGAAGCAACAGTTAGAACTGAACATAGAAGAACAGACTGGTTCAAAACTGGGAAAGGAGTAGGTTGAGGCTGTATATTGTCACCCTGCTCATTTAACTTATATACAGAGTACACTGAACAAAATGCCAGGCTGGACGAAGCTCAGGATGGAATCAAGATTGTAGGGAGAAATGTCAAGTACCTCAGATGTGCAGATGATACCACTCTAATGGCAGAAAGTGAAGAGTAACTAAAGAGCCTCTTGATGAAGGTGAAAGAGAAGAGTGAAAAAGCTGGCTTAAAACTCAGCATTCAAAAAACTGAGATCATGGCATCTGGTCCCATCACTTCATGGCAAATAGATGGGGAAAAAGTAGAAACAGTTACAGACTTTATTTTTGGGGCTCCAAAATCATTGCAGACAGTGACAACAGCCATGAAATTAAAAGATGCTTGCTCCTTGAAAGAAAAGCCATGACCAACCTAGACAGCATATTAAAAAGCAGAGCCATCACTTTGCCAACAAAGATCTGTACAGTCAAAGCCATGGTTTTTACAGCAATCATGAATAGATGCGAGAGTTGGACCATAAACAAGGCTGAGTGCCAAAGAATTAATGCTTTCAAACTGTGAGTCTGGAGAAGACTCTTGAGAGTCCCTTGGACAGCAAGGAGATTAAACCAGTCAAACCTAAAAGAAATCAGTCCTGAATATTCATTGGAAGGACTGATGCTGAAGCTGGAGCTCCAATGATTTGGCCACCTGATGCAGACAGCCAATTTATTGGAAAAGATGCTTGTACTGGGAAAGATTGAGGGCAGGAACAGAAGGAAGTGATAGAGGATGAGATGGTTGTATGGCATCATTGGTACAATGGACAGGAGCTTGAGCAAACTCCAGGAGATAGTGAAGGACAGGGAAGCCTGGCACGCTGCAATCCATGGGGTCATAGAGACTGACATAACTTAGTGAATTAACAACAAGATTCCATACAGTAAAAGAGGATATACTTCAATACATACTGTCATAGTCAGCACAAGCTGCCATAACAAAACTGGATGTTTTAAATAACAGAATTTATTGAGTTGACCAAAAACTCTGTTTGGGGTTTCCCATAAGACATTATGGAAACCCCTAAGCAAACTTTTTGCCAGACTACTATTTCTCACAATACTAGAGGCTGGAAAGTTCAAGATCAAGGTAATGGATAATTTGGTTCCCTATTCCTGGCTTACAGATGGATAATTTTTCACTGTTTCTTCACACAGTAGAGAGAGAGATAGAGTACAAGCTAGCTCTGGTCTTTCTCTGTCCACTTCTGAGGATACTAATTCCATTGAGGGAGGCCCTTCTCCTATGATTTCATCTAGTGTGGCAATGGCACCCCACTCCAGTACTCTTGCCTGGAAAATCTCATGGACGGACGAGCCTGGTAGGCTGTAGTCCATGGGGTCGCTAAGAGTTGGACACAACTGAGCGACTTCACTTTCACTTTTCACTTTCATGAATTGGAGAAGGAAATGGCAACCCACTCCAGTGTTCTTGCCTGGAGAATCCCAGGGACGGGGGAACCTGGTGGGCTGCCGTCTGTGGGGTCACACAGAGTCAGACATGACTGAAGCGACTTAGCAGCAGCAGCAGCAGTGCCATCTGTATCATATTGGGGGCTAGGGCTTCAACATGCACATTTTAGGGAGATGAAACCATTCAGTTCTTAACATTCAGTTTGTGTCATCTCACACAAACCTGTCTTGTTTATATTAATGTATGATTATTTCTGTATATGTAAAATGACTACTTTTCCTTTGCTTCAAACATGCACTTGAATCTATTTTGAATGTCCACCATGAAATTATTACACTGAATTAATGGATGTCATAGAACTTCATGAGCAGTTGTTCAGGGTCAGCAAGTATTTGAGATTCCCACTGAGGCAGACATAAGTGCCCCAAGACCATCCAGACTGATGGCCAGTTTCTGCTTTATCCTGGTGAAAGCACATTGATTATTATGTGGTGTAGTGGGACTTGAGCAAATGTGACTTTAAGTGGTATAATTTTATTCTGAATCACTTTGACAGTCTAAAGGAGAGACTCATATATTATGATATTTTTTCTTCTTTTACACTGAGAAGTAAATCTCCTTTTCTGCCTTGTAAGAATAAGTAGTTGATAACTGATTCAAAAATCACAGATGCTCTTTTTTCTATAATTGAAGAGAACCTCAAATCTAGAAGACAAACCAAATACAATAAGAAGATAACCCTATGAGTTTGTGGATGGTTCGCATTTGGGGCTGCACAGTAAGGGACACTTGTGGTCACCCATCTTTCTTTGAGTTTCATTGTTAAAACCTGTGTATCTTTATGTAGACATGCTCATGAAATAACTTAAGTGATCCATGAGACTGTGAGCCTAATATACTCCCATTTGTACCTACTGCTTTTTAATAAATTACATGGGGTGAATTTTTGGTCTAATCATAACACTGATAATAATGGTACTAATATTGTTCACAATTTATTAAGTCTTTATGTGTCAGTTATTTTTCTAAGTTTTTTTTATCACAATTATCTCACTTAGTTCTAACAATAATCTTATTTATTCTACTGAGGCACAGGTGAGCCAAGCAATTCACCTAAGGTCATAGATGTAAAAAGAGGAAAAAGTTTGAATTGGACACAGGCAATCTGATATCACAGTTAATTCCCAACTATTGAGCCACAGTAGGTGATGTACTTAGTTACTCAGTCATGTCTGACTCTTTGTGACCCAACAGATTGTAGCCTGCCAGGCTTCTCTGTCCACGGGGATTTTCCAGGCAAGAATACTAGAGTGGGTTGCCATGCTCTCCTCCAAGAGATCTACCCAACCCAGGAGATCTACCCAACCCAGGTATCAAACCCAGGTCTCCCACATTCCAGGAAAATTCTTTACCTTCTGAGCCACGAGGGAAGCCCATGAATACTGGAGTGGGTAGTCCATCCCTTCTCCAGGGGATCATCCCAACCCAGGAATCTAACTGAAGTCTCCCGCATTGCAGGAGGATTCTTTACCAGCTGAGCTACCAGGGAAGCCCAATGTAGATTATAACTAACTCAAAATCATAGTTTTTTTTTTTTTTTCTTTTTTTTTTTTAATGGAAAAGAATCAAGATTTACAAAACACACCAAACACAGTACGAAAATAACTCTATGAATCTTTGGATGATGCTCAAGCCATTACACCAAGTCTAAAGCTTTTACAATTTTGAGAATCCTCTTTAAGAAGGAAGCAAAATTAAGAATGCACATATATTTGCTTAGAATGAGAAAACACACCAAAATATCATTTTTAAAGCAGTTAAATAGAGTAATCATCACAAATACTTGAAAAATAATAATTGTATCAATTGGCTACCTGGTCCATCTCTAAAATCTTTTTCCCCTCCAATTTTTGTTCGTGTATTCTTTGGCTCTTCATAGGACTATAATATCTTAATATTATCATTTATTATACAATGAAAAGATAATAAAATCTCCCTTATAGTATATCTGATTTTTTTTTCTATATTGGTAGTTTAGAAGAGTTATTTTCAGGATCACAGGTCATTATTGATAAAAGTATGTGAACTATTAGCACTGTTGTCAAATTTGGGGAAACTTCTGTGAGATTCTTCTTTTTATTTATGAGCTGTAAATTTGAGAAAAATTTTTCACAATATAGCTTCTAATGTAGGAGATTCTGAACCTTGTTTCTCTTCCACCACAGACAGGTATCCTTCCAGTGCCAGGGCAGCACTGACCATGACATTTTGCTATATGACCTCTGAACCCACACCTTTGGGACTTGATGAGTGGGGAGTAGGCACAGTGGATGAGACCCACACCTGGTGGCCATTCCCCACCAGGACGAACAGCAGAAACCAAACACACGAGTGTGCTATAGTAAGATTTAGCAAAGGAAAATAGGGGGTGGCCAGCGAAGCTTGTAATTCATATGAATAGATAATTTTTTGGACATACTTACAACTGAATTATCTATTCATTATCTGAAATTAAAATTTAGCTAATGTATTGAATTCTATCTGGAAATTCTGAAAAAGTGGTCGTGAAACACACAAACCTAACCCATTAAACTGAAATTAACGTATCACCAACTTAACTTCCCCTGAGTAAGAGCCCCAAACAGGATATGACTGCTGTAATACCACTTGATAAAGAGGGAGGGTCATACAGAGGAAATTGGAAGGAAAATAGGCAGGAGTTTTACCAAGTGTGGTTAAATCAACTAAACTACTTTTATAACTTTTGATCATAAACGCAAATATAGGACCATATAAGCATGTTGTCAGAGCCCGTACCAGTACCAAGGATCCATGCAAGTGAAGAGCCCAAAAGCTTAGGTTAATTAATTTCAAAGTCAACCTGCCTCAGTTCATTGGATCTAAAAACAACTGTTATACATGTCCATGGTCCATGACTATGCACTGAAACTACCCAGAAAATTCTACCAACTCAGCCTCTGAATTCTGAATTCTTTACACTCTGAACATTCATATATTCATATCATTGTACAGTACCTCGTGCTTAATTGATTATAACCAACGGCTTGGTTATTTTCTGTTTCCCAGCTAGTTATCAGCATTATCTCTCTCTCTTTCTCTCTCTGTCTATTCTATCTGCTACATATTTTCACAACTAGATTTTATGTTCATGCAATGTATTGTGAAGGCTCCCCTTCTTCCCTCTTCTTACATGTTTTCTGAAAAAGTTAGTGAAAGGGTTAGTCGCTCAGTCATGTCTAACTCTTTGTGACCCCATGGACTATATCCCTCCAGGCTCCTCTCTCCATGGGATTCTCCAGGCAAGAATATTGAAGTGGGTAGCCCTTACCTTTTTCAGGGGATCTTCCTGACCCAGGGACTGAACCTGGGTCTTCTGTATTGCAGGCAGATTCTTTACCATCTGAGCCACCATGGAAACCCCATATGCTTTCTACGGTTGCTCAAATAAGACTTAAATGATCAGAAAGGAAAAGAAATTAGTATAAGAATACATTGTGCAGTTTTTGTATAATTAGGGAGTAGTATAATAAAAGGCCATGGCTTCTTGTTTAGGAATATTGTTAGATATCTGTGTAGGTGATGAGCCCATCAGTGTGTGATCTTGGCGAGAGGCAATATAAAGACAGAATAGAATGATTCTACATTAGCGTAGGAAAAATCAGCCCAAGACAGAAAGAGTGTGATGAGGAAAGAAGAAGATATACACAAGAACCAGGTATGAATGGAGAGTCTGAGTTTTTACATGAAGAGGTCAATGTAAGAGAGAAACAATCAGTGCAATGATTTCCAAGATGGGAAATGGTGATATATGTTTAGGTGTCACAATGCTTAATATTGAATTTTAAGAATTTGTTTTACCTCACTCAATTATAGTAACTCTTTCCTATTTAA
This sequence comes from Bos javanicus, assembly GCF_032452875.1. Taxonomy (NCBI): domain Eukaryota; kingdom Metazoa; phylum Chordata; class Mammalia; order Artiodactyla; family Bovidae; genus Bos; species Bos javanicus. The sequence goes on along the minus strand of NC_083869.1, from coordinate 49,955,671 downwards.
CATTCTTCAGTCAACATCAAGTACAAACAGTAAATTTAAGTTAGTGGTACATTAGTATATATATAGAGAGAGAGTGGGGAAGGCAATGGCACCCCACTCCAGTACTCTTGCCTGGAAAATCCCATGGAAGGAAGAACCTGGTAGGCTGCAGTCCACTGGGTCGCTAAGAGTCTGGCACAACTGAGCCACTTCACTTTTACTTTTCATTTTCCTGCATTGGAGAAGGAAATGGCAACCCACTCCAGTGTTCTTGCCTGGAGAATCCCAGGGACGGGGGAGCCTGGTGGGCTGCCGTCTATGGGGTCGCACAGAGTCGGACACGACTGAAGCGACTTAGCAGCAGCAGCAGCAACAGTATATAGAGGGTGGGTAGTCTATTATAGGGCAAGTTAGCAAAATAAGAAAAACCTGATTTAATTGTAAAGTTGGTATATTCTCTGAAGCAGGCTAGATTTTGGACTCATAATGATTGAAATGTATAATATTTGAAATGTTGATCTGGAGTCAAAGTTTTTTAATATTTTTTAAAAAGAAAACTGGGTGCAAAGAGGTCATGAAGACATTTTCAAGTGGTCAACCCACCTCAGTTTACTGGATCTAAGAACAGCAGCTATCAGTCTAGGCTGGACTTAGCAACTGTCCATTCTCCTTCCTACCTGCTCCAGCCTTTATCTTGTCCTTTATCCCTCATCCATCAATAACTTGAGTAGAGCAAAAATAACAAGGTATTTGCTAGCTGCATATGACTTCCAGCCATGTCTTCCACACAGTACATTCTTCTCCCAACCCTGCTCAGTATCTTCGGTTTCCTCACTGCCCTTTATTTATAGAACTTCCAGTTACATGCCCACCACAAGTAAAATGTCAGACAATGGAAAACATATCTCTCTGCAGCCCTTTGGCTGTAACATTAAAAAGAAAGCACCTTTAATTTATCATGTCTTCCTTGAGTGCCCACAGCTATTTCACTTTGTAGAGGCCTAAATCCTTGTATGGAGGGCTTGGAGCAAGGTGGCAAGATTATAAAATGAAGGGGTTGCACAGGGTGATCTCTGAGATCCCTTCTAGCTCTAGAATTCTGTACTGCTGTGACTCCAACCTCCACAGAGAAATATTCAGTTGAGTGCAGAAGGGGACAGCATGCTTTACCGGTATTCTGTATTAAGGCCAAGACCACCTGGCAGTCTGCATGCATGATTTCTGGCTAAATATTTTCAACCTAAGCTGCAATATACACTATATTATAATAATTCTAAAGATAAAGTGAAATTTATAGAAAAGTTAATTGTAATATTTAGTATCTATCCTTACCCTTGCTTGAGGGCTTTTAATTGAAGAGGTAAGGGCTAGTGTAAAGGGGAGATATGGAAGGGCTTCCTAAAAGCATTATGTGACACCTAGTAAAAAAGAACTTGAAAAAAATAAATATATTCCTAAGAGTAATTTTATATTTATTGCACTTAATTTAACAAATTATTGCAGGAAACACATAGACAGCATTTTCCCAGTAAAATTATTATACTTAAATGAACTTTTGACAATGTATTAATTACAAGGACATGACCACATTTATTCTGCTGATCCAGTAATTACACACATTAAAGAAATATTTATCCACAAACCATGCAGTGTACTTTAAAACAGCATTTATTGCCAAATTACATTTCCTGAATATCTGTGCCTTATTTCCAGTTACTAGCAATTTTTATTTTAATTTTAAGAGGAAGAAAGTGACAAGAGATTTGAAAAATACTGTATAAATAAATGCTTACTGATGTGAAAAGATTGAAATGTAGATGATTTTAATCATAGACCTCAGAAAGTAATTGTGAGGCACCTAAATTCATGTGTTTTAGACAGAAAGATAAGAACAATCACAGTATGTCTAGGTTCTTCTTTTTTCCCTATCTTTATAATGAATAAAAACATACCATAAACTTAAAACCAAAATGACTTCACACTAGATAATAATAGGAGGAAAATTAATATAAATGGTATCTGTCTGAAAGATGCAAATACACAGTTTATTTCAGAAAGCTTGAAAACTTCCATGAAATACTAGCAGTCATCTCCAATGCAATCAGCATAGTTCTACCTCTGTAACAATTCTCAGAAACTAACATGCTCCCTTTCACTCTGGATGTTATAAAAAGTAGCTGAAGAGAGAAAGATGTTCCTTCTCTAAGGTCTCACAGCTGGTGAGAGGCTGAGTAAAAATCTGAATTGAAGAACTAGCACACTCAACTTAACCAAAGATTACTTTTGCCCCCAGTGGCACATTTTATTAGACTTACCAAATAATAGAAACCAATTTCTATAGCAGGGCATTCAAAGCTCTAGTAGGAAATTAATTTCCTCATGTCTCTAGATGAGCACAGCATCTCCAATGCTTTAACTGAGCATCCCAAACACAGCTCTTTGAGATTTTAAGCCATTCAGTTTTCTGGAAAAAAGTGCAGAACCTATCTTGAAGTTATGTTTCTTGTAAAAGGAGAACCTACATTATTTTCTAGTTCCTTTTTCCAGGTGAAAAAGGAGGAAATCTTACTAAAAGCTTAGCACATAGTGTGAAAAGTAATAACGATAATACTAATGATAATAATAAAAGGGAACAACTGGAATTCTATTTTGTGAATGTCTTCTTTGAACTAACATTTTACACATGTTAGGTCATATAATGCAATTTCTTAAAATGAGATTAACAGCAAAATATGCATCTAAATAAGATTTAAAGTAGTATAATGCATGTCATGACCTGATTAGATAGAGGGAATCCTTAAACCACAAAAAACTACAATATATTGTTTTTTCCCCCACATTTAAACTTTCAGAAAATAAAATACATAATCAAATTGATGTATATACTTAATGTGTCAGTGTCTCCACTCCTAAAATCTCTATAGCAACTGCCAAAAGCAAGTAGCACATCTTAATACTGATAAAGTTAAGAGCTCTTCCTCAAACATTGAAAAGAGACAAGCATGCATAATTTTAGATGATGGGGATCATCATTAGAAATTACTAACCTTTAGACATAATGTGCCGGACTCTGTCAATGTACACACATCTATCACCTTATTGGTTTGTAGTGGGACTGCATCAGAACATGGCAAAAGACAGAGTAAATACGAATGAGATGATTAAAAGGCCTATACCCAGCAGGACATCTCGGTTTTGGTTGTCTTTCTGATCTGGGAGCACAGGTAAATTTGGGCTAGATGATCTTTAAAGTGTTTCTTAGCTCTAAATCCAACAAAGATATTTCATAAATTATAAAATATTGCTTAAATAGAAGTATGCCTATCTTTTAAAAACTGACTTTTAGAGATATATGTTAAGAATAGCATTTGCTTTAAGCTGTATAGACAATTCTTGCTATAAAAGTTAATGTTTTATTAAAACACAGACGTATGCACTTATAAATGCATGCCTTAAAAATACTTGTAGGTGTAAAACAGAAGATTGTGCTTGCTTTGGGGAGAACAAAGTAGGGGAACAGAGAATAAAAGTAATATGACTCTCATGTCCGGAACTCTATTTATAAAGATTAGAACACTCTCACACATACCCACCACCACCAAATAAAATGAGAATGTCCTCACTGTATTTTTGCCTAAGCTACTATATAATCCTTTACCACTGTTGGCAGTGACTGAGAAATAATATGCATTAAAGAGTGTTAGATCAAATAGATAAATGTAGGTATGGCTAAAAAGGCAAATGAAAGATTAATACAAATTATGTTCATTTATTTTTAAATGCTTCATTTTAATAGCCTACTTTCTGCAAAATTATGCACAAATGAACACTCAGGGAAAAAGCAAAAGTTTAAAAGATGTTTTAGACTACTTCTTCTTCACATAACGAATTATACATGTATTGTTCCTGAATCACAACTACCACTATTTTTGGCTTCCAAAGCACTTTGTGAAAAATTCAGTGATAAATGCTTGGTGCTGACTTCACACACCAAAGCCTTCACCATCAGCCCAAAATCTATTTCTGTGGGTTTTGTGGTTATAGCAGTTAGGCTTCCACATCTGGCTGTGTCTCAAGAATCAGAGAATCTGGCCACCAGAAAACATAATTCCTTGTTATATAATGCTTTGTGCAATTAGTTTAGGAAGATGTGCTTCTCTTTCAAAAATAAGAATGTGTTAAGTCTTAGAGTTCTCAATCAAGGAGAACTCTCTCAATCCTCCTTTCTATCCCTCATTTCTCATCAACCATCAAAATCAAAGTGAGTGCATTCCAAGAACAACAGAGTTTAAAAAGAAGAAACTGGTCACTAAACACATGTATATGCAACATCAGACATAAAAAGAAAGCATGCAAAATAAAATATGATAAAATGCTAGTTCTTGAAAAAAGAAACACTATGAAATGCCAGGGTTAATTTTTTGTCTAAAATCTACAGTCTATGCCATGCTGACTGGTAGAACTCTAAATCCAACAACAATTGATCTGATTTATTATATAAAAACTGTTTTGAAAACTGTTCTGGAAATTCTAATTACAGAAACAAACCATAAAATATAAAGAAGCAGAAATACTAGAGAAAATGATGTGTTGTGTTTTATTTTATTTTTTTCAGAAACTTCTCCACATTAACAGTAACTAGTAACTAGTAACAGTAACTAGTTAGATGGCAATAGCAAGGAAAATAAAATAAAAGCTAAAATGGCAAAATTTAATGAATTATTCTAGGAATAATTTTAACAAAGTTTGATTAGAGTCAATATATTTTTAAAAAGTAAGCTTCTGTAAAATCACCAACAAATATATTTTAATAGAAAATAAAATCCAGATTTTTCCAAATCTTAGAAAAATAAATATATAAAAATAACAATTCTCAAGATTTATAGGCTCAATATGATAGAAATTAAAATCTTAATGGGCCAATATTGTGGATCTTGACAAGGTAATTCTAAAATCCACATGAAAGAAAATAAAAAGTGTGTATGGTGGGAGCACATTTCAATGTAAAGAGATGAACATCCTCTACAGCTCCGGAGATTACAACTGTGAAGTAATAAATTAAGAATCAAAAGACAAACGGTTTGCCTTTATGCCCTAAAGAATGGTAAAGTGCAGTCAGCTTCTTACACTTGAAAAACTGGACACTCAAAATGAAAAGGCCCAGATATAAGTGCTACCAAGAGAGGTATCTACTTTCCTTCCAACTATTCTCTTTATTAAATAAATGAACTTTGAATTTCATAACAATTTTATAAAAATAATAATAATAAATACATACCTAAACTGAGAGAAAAGAAATACCTGCCAGTTTAGAGTAGTTATGGAAAGGAAGATTATAGATTAGATTACCTCCAGTCCCATCATTTCATGGGAAATAGATAGGGAAACAGTGGAAACAGTGTCAGACTTTATTTTTCTGGGCTCCAAAATCACTGCAGATGGTGACTGCAGCCAGAAAATTAAAAGACGCTTACTCCTTGGAAGGAAAGTTATGACCAACCTAGATAGCATATTGAAAAACAGAGACATTACTTTGCCAACAAAGGTTCGTCTAGTCAAGGCTATGGTTTTTCCTGTGGTCATGTATGGATGTGAGAGTTGGACTGTGAAGAAGGCTGAGCGCCAAAGAATTGATGCTTTTGAACTGTGATGTTGGAGAAGACTCTTGAGAGTCCCTTGGACTGCAAGGAGATCCAACCAGTCCATTCTGAAGGAGATCAGTCCTGGGATTTCTTTGGAAGGAATGATGCTAAAGCTGAAACTCCAGTACTTTGGCCACCTTATGTGAAGAGTTGACTCATTGGAAAAGACTCTGATGCTGGGAGGGATTGGGGGCAAGAGAAGGGGACGACAGAGGGTGAGATGGCTGGATGGCATCACTGACTCGATGGACGTGAGTCTGAGTGAACTCTGGGAGTTGGTGATGGACAGGGAGGCCTGGCGTGCTGTGATTCATGGGGTCGCAAAGAGTTGGACATGACTGAGCGACTGATTTGATTTGATCTGATGTTCTTTTTATATATACTCTTGTATTTTACAAATATTTTCCAATGATTAGGTACCTTTTTACTTAAAAAAAAGAAAAAAAAAAAGTTTCCTTGAAAAATCCCCTTTCTAAACTTAACCCATTCACCTAACCTGACCATGCTCTATAACTAGAAGAAAAGCATTCACCAGTCATAACATGAAAGTGAAAGTGAAAGTCATTCAGTTGCATCTGACTCTTTGCGATCCCATGGACTGTAGCCTTCCAGGCTCCTCTGTCCATGGAATTCTCCAGAACAGAATACAGGAGTGGGTAACCTTTCCCTTCTTCCAAGCCCAGGGATTGAACCTAGGTCTCCCTCTTTGTAAACAGATTCTTAACCAGATGAGGCACACATACTAATCCCAAGATAAAGATTTTGTTTAAAATCGTAGCCTTTGGCATTCTAAGAATTGTGATATGATCCCACACTGATATGATGTAGCAAAGTCCTAACAAGTTCTGTGATTATGGGAAATTTATGAATTCTTCTGAATTTCTGCACTTTCATCTTTAAAATGGTGTGATCATGCAGTCACTAATTCATTTCTAACCGAGTATGAACTTAATTTTTTAAATACCTTTTCTTAAATACCTATTATCAGGATTTTTCTGACAATGATGATGCTAAAGATGACGATGAAAATTAAGCTTTACTGAGCATTTACTATGGGTCAAATAGGGGCTTCCCTGATGGCTCACACAGTAAAAAATGTGCCTGAAATACAGGAGACCTGGTTCAATTCCTGAGTTGGGAAGATGCCGTGGAGAAGGGATTCGCTATCCACTCCAGTATTGTTGCCTGGAGAATCCATGGAGAGAGAAGCCTGGTGGGCTACAGTCATTGGGTCACAGAGTCCAACACGACTGACTAACACTTTCACTTTCATGTGTCAAATACAGTTCTAAGCAATTTTACCAAGTTAACTCATTTAATAATCTCAACAATTGTTTTACAGATTGGGAAACGCAGGCATAATTTCCTCTGTCCCAAGGAGTTTTTTCTTCAGGACCTAAACTCAGAGAAAGGCTGTAAGCAATGACATTGTCTTGGAGTTGCATCAGGTTTTCTGACTCTCCATGGTACTTGAACATAATCAAGATAACAGAGAAGCTTATTCACTGATTCACTTTTAGTGAATTGCAAATACACCCCCTATTAAGTGAATTTCCTGAGTCTATTCTTTTAACTAAATAATCTAAATAGCTAAATATTTTCTGAGTAAGAGAATACTGAAACATCGTTCATTGAGCATAATTTTAAGTTTATATATTACTTCTATGTATTACAGAGAGACTAGAGCTTTCGGTCAGGATAATGTAAGTGCTATACTTGACACATTTAGAAGGTGAGAACTGGATGTGTGCAGCTGAGAGGTATGATGCCTGTGCTCATGGGTTCTGCTCATCTGCTAAAATGCTGTCATTTGCCAGGCATTTTCACGTATCTGTGCCCTGATTGTGAAATAACAGTTACTTACTGTGGTTAAAGGTAATAATTTTTTTGTATACTACCATAACAACTTGACTTATAAAACTAGAAACAACACATGGGGCTCATCAATAGTTAAGTAGGTAAACACATTATATGTCCAACTCTTTCAACCCTGTGGGCTGTAGCCCAACTGGCTTCTCTGTCCATGGGACTTTTCAGACAAGTATACTGGAGTAGGTTGCCATTTCCTCCTCCAGGAGATCTTCCTGACCCAGGGACGGAATCCACATCCCCTGCGTCTCCTGCATTGCCAGGCAGATTGTTTACCACTTGAGCCACCTGGGAAGCTCAAACAAATTGTGGTATATCCAGATAATATAATACTGCTACAAAAAGAACAAAGTACTGATTATAGAATAACATGAATAAATCTTAAAATCATTATGCTTTAATCTGGGAAAAATACATATTGTATGTTTCCTTTCCAGATAAAATTCTAGAAAATACAAACAAATCTACAGTGAAAGAAAGCAGATCAGTAGCTATCCCCCATCTGGAAATGGGAATGGAAGGCAGGATGGATTACAAAAAGCCTCAAGAAAACTTTGGTGGTGGTGGTGGTGGGGGGGTGATAGAAGTCTCTGTTATTGTTGTGATGGTGTTATGGTTAAATACCTATACCCATAATTAATTTAATTAGTTGAAGTTATACTAAGAGCAATAAAAACCAAGACATCAAACTGTGTATGTGCGAGTGCTTTTGTTTTTCAATAAAAAAGAAGTGTTTTGGCCTAAAGCAGCAGTTGTCAATCTTTTTGGTCTCTGGACCAAAATTATTAAAATTCTCTAAGGATGCCAAATAGCTTTTGTTTATGGGAATTATAATTTTCAATATTTAACTAATTGGATGTTAAAATGGAAAATTAACATTTGTATTTATTGAATTATGATAACAATGATTAACACATTGTCTGTTAACATAAAACATCGTGATACTATTTTGAAAATACTTTTGAACTCTCAGACCCAAGCGAGAACCACTGTCCTCAAATAAAAAGTCAGTTAGTTTTACACTATGAAAAAGACTAATGAAAGAGAAAACTTGGGAAGCAAATTTTATTTGCAGTGGAATATAATACCTAAGTCTGTAAAGTGAGGAAAGGTGTTAAATAAAAGTCTGTCAAATTTCACTTAATCTCATTAGAATTACTTTCTAGGTTTACTGACTAATGCCTTTGACTACTTTGTGAAATTTTTTTTTTTTTTTTTACCTGCTTCACCTGATTTCCTCAGCAGAGATTTCATGTTTTACCAAACACTTTTCTTATGCTTTATGTTGAATTAATTATGCTTTGATATTAAAGAAAAAAGAAAAAAAAATTTTTCTTACATATGAAAGACCTAGGGTTCTTTATAATTACATTACCTTCCACGTGTATTGTTAAATGCTTTCTTCTCACTGTGCTTAAATAGGCATCTTTAGGCACGGATGATCCTTTCTTAATAAGTGTCAAATTCTTTCTTCTGATAAATATTTTGAGTTTGTCTTCTCAATATCAAATTTCAAATATGTTAAAGGAATAAAAGGAAAGTCTCAGCATAACTTTAATATGTAAAACTAACTTTGAAATTTCCCAGAGAAATGCTAGATAGAATTAGATTTCTTTACTATGCTAGTATTGTAAATTATTATATGGGAAAATCTGTCCAATTAGGAGAAACAAGATCTTCCTTTGTTAAATGTGTGTAGATAAATTAATGCACATATTTCAGAATTTGTATGCCACCATAGGAATTCCCTGGAGATGTATCAATGCCATTGCTGACTATACTATGTTTTACCTGCAGAAACACTCATCAAAATTCTTCTAAATTATTCTCTACCTCAAAAGAGAAATGTGATCTTTTCCATATTGATATTTTGGGTTATATTATTAAATAAATCACAGCCATTAAATCTATCATTTAAAATGAGATTTTATTTTAATTTAGAGTTTACCTAAACTTTAATTTAGAGTTTACCAGAGGGCTTTAATATAATCTTCAACCAAGGACAGTCTCAAAGCCTGTGGGAAATTACTGTTCCAGGTACTTTGAACTTTTGATACTTTAAACTCTCAAATACAAGCTTCTGAACTCACATCAGCTATAAAACTTCCATACAGTACCAGTGGACTGAGACAGACTTTCAGAACTCATTTTAGTCCAAAAGCCAAAGGGCTTTATGAAAACAGACTCTTAACCAAAGATCCAATAAGTGAAGACTCAATTAGATAGGACTGAATGAGCTGATGAGGGACATTTGATTATGATTATTTGTCTGAATGTGGTTGATATGGTTTCATTGTCATATTTATCTGGATTTAAAAAGCTGTATTTTTTCTTTCTACTTAACTTGAATGCATAATTATGTTTTTAAAAACTACAATAAAATATTTAAAAATCATGTCTGATTCTAATTCCTAGAAACTCTTACTAAATCTTCTTACTTTTTATTACTTTGGCAAATAGTTATTTATTGGGGATCAATAAGAATCTGTCTTCCATTTATCATGATTTATCATGACACAATTTGGGGAATCAATTCATAACCAAGACCTTATCTGGAGTATTGTATTTGACAATTTAGTTCAGTTCAGTTGCTCAGTCATGTCTGATTCTTGTGACCCCATGGACTGCAGCACTCCAGGCTTCCCTGTCCATCACCAACTCCCAGAGCTTACTCAAACTCATGTCCATCGAGTTGGTGATGCCATCCAACCATCTCATCCTCTGTCATCCCCTTCTCCTCCCACCTTCAATCTTTCCCAGCATCAGGGTCTTTTCAAATGAGTCAGCTCTTCACATCAGGCGGCCAAAGTATTGGAGTTTCAGCTTCAGCATCAGTCCTTCCAATGAATATTCAGGACTGATTTCATTTAGGGTGGACTGATTGGATCTCCTTGCAGTCCAAGGGACTTTAATTATGTTGATTAACTCAAGTAGGATAGGTACTTTTTAAGAAAAAAAAAATCGTTTATGTCTGGAGTCAATGTCAAATAAGACGTTAGGAAAATTGGCCTGGTACCTGGCTTCCCAGGTCCCAGCCTTACAGGAATTAAGAAAGTCATGTAGGACATGAAAATTAGTAAATTTGCTGACATAGCAAAGGAAGGCAGTCATCAAAATTTACATGTATGGCTAGAGAAATCTGGTGGAGTTTCTTAGACTTAGTATTATTCCCTTGGGAGAGTAAATTATACAGGCTTTCAAAAATCTGATCTAAGATCCCTTATGAAAACTTTCAAAGAGAATTTACTTTATGACTTCAGTAATCTCAATTATCTGAATGTTATTACTAGGAGAAGTAAGCTTTGAGATTTTATGATCATGATGGAGGAGTTGATTGAGGAAAATGGTGAGACTTGGAAAGAGGCATAAAAGATCACTGGAAGTCATGACCAGAGCACCACTCTAGATTATCTACACTTTTCATTATATTTGAGCCATTTCACAGTTTAATAAGTTGTAGAACACATATTATAATGCAAATGGTTCTTGTCCATAGAAATACAAACATATTTCATCCAGTAGAATACAACTGATTGTTGCCCTGTGGATACTGATCACCTTTACCTAATTTTATAAACTCATCTCAGCATTCTTCATTGCCTGCCTCTCTCCATAAATACACATGTGCAAACAGCTAAACACACAACACTCACAACACAACACACACTCAAACACACACATGTAGAGGTAAGTATGGGTTTCCCAGGTAGCACTAGTGGTAAAGAAACTGCCTACCAATGCAGGAGACTTAAGAGAGGCATGTTCCATATCTGGGTTACAGTCCACTATGTTGTGCTGAGCTGAGTTACTCAGTCATGTCTGACTCTTTGTGACCCCATGGACTGCAGCCTGCCAGGCTCCTCTGTCCATAGGGATTCTCCAGGCAAGAATACTGGAGTGGGTTGCCATGCCCTCCTCCAGGAATCTTCTCTACCCAGGGATCGAACCCAGGTCTCCCACATTGCAGGTGGATTCTTTACCATCTGAGCCACCAAGGGAAGCCCAAGAATACTAGAGTGTGTAGCCTATCCCTTCTCCAAGGGAACTTCCCCACTCAGGAAGCAAACCAGGGTGTCCTGCATTGCACTTGGATTCTTTATCAGCTGAGCTACCAAGGAAGCCTCGGCTACAGTTCATGGAGTCTCAGAGAGTAGGAGAAGACTGAGACAGCTAGTACATGCAGCACGTAGGTGTGTATATATACATGTGTGTTTGGTGTGTTCTTTGAAATCTCTTTTGAACTAGTTACAATATCTTACTAATGTCTCCATTAGTTAATTAATTAACTAAAATCTTGGGTATTTAACTATTAAAAACATCTATAACAAGAACTTTAGAGTCTATTTATCCAGATGAGAATAGGAAGCAGAAGAAAATGAGATATATTCCAGAAGATAAAATAACATGTGTAAAATCCCTGTAGTAGGAGAGAGCAACACCTATTCAAGAAACTGGAAGAAGGGTAGGTGTATGAGACAGACAGTAAAAGATAAGGCTGGATGGAGTAGGTAGGATCCTAGCCTGTTGGAAACCGAAGCCCATATTTAAGACCCATGTCTATTTTTATCTCAAAAGAAACAAGGTAAATCCATTTAAATCCATTAAAGTGATATGAGATCAACAAAGAAAGGGAGAGAATGAGTAGGAAAAATGTGTGAAGATGATCAAATAACAATGTACAACATGGTGACTATAGTTATTAATACTGCTAAGAAAGTAGATCTTAAAATTTCTCATCACAGGGAAAAGTTGTAACTCTGTAGGGTGTTGGATACGAATGTTAACTGGTCTTACTGTGCTTATCATTTTACTATATATACAAATAGCAAATCATATTGCATACCTGAAACCAATACAGTGCTGTATGTCAATTACATTTCAATAAAAAACTTTGAAAACTATTGACATTAATTTCTCCAGTTTTGATATTCATATATTTAAATTAGCTTTATAATATAATACACTAAGTGAGGAATATTCTATAATTTAAAATATATATGGAATATACATTTAATTTACTTTTAGATGTGCATTTGAGTCATTGATAGAGTAGGAAGGAAAAGGAAGAAAAGAGAGATGGAAACATTTGGTAAATTACCAATAACAGGCAGCATTTAGCGGGGATTTTTTTTTTTTTTTTAAGAAAAAGGATTGAGGTAGAGTTACAGGCTATTGCCATCAGCCAGCAGAAAAAAAAAAAATTGAGGTTCAGCAGAAAGATGTGGATTGTCTTATTATTTTCTAAGGATCATGTGTGTGGATTGGGGGTATGGTGTTGACATTAGTGGGACTTTCAGTCAGTCAAAGAGATATAAAACAGGCTCCAGTTTCATGTAATTGAAGGAAGTGGGGCTGGGAAAGTTGTGTTTCTAAGTCATGACCACAGCATTACCCATCCCAAAGGACCTTGAAATAGAGCTGCAGCTGCCAGCTTCACTCACCTCCAGCACCAACACTTTGAATCATTTCTGAAAATAAATATTCAAGAACTCACAAATGTATTTGTTTAGAAAGATAAATTTTAAACAAGATTTCACCTCCTAGATACAGAAAATACTCTCATTCCAATTTCTAGTATCTCTATGCAAGAGACTACCTTGGCATTTATAGTGTTCCCTAGTAGAGATTAGGGCTGAAAAGATTACATTTATTCAGCTGGGAGGATGGCAATGAAAGTAAGAGATAATATTTAAACTGACTTGCTTCGTGTTTTGAGTATTTTTAAAAATTGTCTTTTAAAGAGTTTTGCAATACCCTTTTTATGAAAAACATATTATCATAGCCATATATTGCTTAATACTTAGAAAAGGCAAAGGTGTAACCGAGAAGGACCTTAAGGGGGTCTTCCCAGGACAGGCCTTCCCCACATTCTCTGCTTTAGCTCCTCTCTGAAGTACCCAGATTATAGTATGTGATGCAAATTTCTTGAGTTGTTTTGCAGCCTTGGACTCCTGCCCCCACTGGAAGATGTTAATGACTTGATGACCCTGAATACATAGCCCCAGTCTTCCTGGAGCCTAAGGACTGAGAATGCTAACCCCTGTGACACCTCACTGCGACCTCACCACCAGCCAATCAGAGAATTGTGCACAAGCTGATCATAGACCCTGTGACCCACCTCCCCTCACCTGACTTCTAAAAGTGCCACACAGGGGAAATCTGTTCAGGCTCTGGTTCAGGAAGATTCTACATGCGGCGGAACAACAAAGCCTGTCAGCCACAGCTACTAATTCTGTGCTCCAGAGTTCAGGAGCTGCAACGACTGAAGCCCACACGCCCTAGAGCCCTTGCTGGGCAACGTGAGAAACTACCACGATGGGAAGCCTGCACCCCGCACCTAGAGAAAGCTCCTGCATAGCAACAAAGACCCAGTGCAGCCAAAAAAAAAAAAGGACTTTGCTGAAACCCTTTGGGGAGTTCATGACTTTTTAGGGCAAGAGTCACCCATTTCCTTGCATGGCCTGCAATTAACTTTCTCTGCTCCAAACGTCAGTATTTCAGTTTGTTTAGTCTCTCTGTGCATCTGGCACATGAACTTGCCTTAACAAAAATAACTTTATAATTGAGAAATCTAGCATCACCTGAAATCATTCAGTCTCCCTGACAATGGGACAAACATATTTCTCTCCATGGTTGAAGGACTGAGAAGTACACAATATCTAAGAATGCATTATCCAACCAAAACCCAAAATTCCTATTTGTAACTAGAATCTAATCATGAGGAAACACTCAGATAATCCGAACTGAGAGAAAGTGGGCTTAGAGACTTAAAAAATCAGCGTTATTAATTTGGAAATGAAATTATTATTTATACACTCTGTGCTCAGTCATGTCTCTTTGTGACCCTAGGGACTGTAGCCTGCCAAGGTCCTCTGTCTGTGGAATTTTCCAGGCAAGCTTCCTGGAGTGGGCTGCCATTTACTCCTCCAGGGGATCTTCCCAAACTAGGGATCGAACCCATGTCTATTGCATTGGCAGGTGGATTCTTTACCACTAGTGCCATATAGCAATCCCATTGGAAAATGCTGGGAATCAATAAATGCTGTGTATGATCCTTGATTGCTTTTTGGAATAAAAACAAAGTAAAAAACTGAAAATACAAAGAAACAATTAAAAAAAGTTACAAAGGATATTATTATTGTGATGGGGAAAATTAAATATGGGATCCATTTTAGATAATAAGATCAATTTTAAATTTCTAGAGTATTTTAACGTGTGAGTATGTAGAAGAATATTCTTATTCTGGGAGATGGATGCATCCTAAGGTATTTTAGTTATAACACAATGGAGTTAAAGGAATATGGATATGAGCAAATGTTAAGAATTGAAGAATTTTGGTGAAGAGTTTGCACAGTTTATTGTACCATTCTTTCAACTTTCCTGTAGGTTTGAAACTTCTCAAATACTAACTTGGGAAAATAATTTAAAAATAAAAACCCATTGTATTTTTAGTGCATGGTGGTTGTGGTTTAGTCACTAAGTTGCATCGTGTCCAACACTTATGACCCCATGGACTGTAGCCCGCCAAGCTTCTCTGTCCATGGGATATTCCAGGCAAGAATACTGGAGTGGGTAGTCATTTCTTTCTCCAAGGGATCTTCACAACTCAGGGATTGAACCCAGGTCTCCTGCATTGCAAGTGATTTTTTTTTTTTTTTTTAAACCACCTGAGCTAGGAGGGAAGTCATTTTAGTGCATAGATGTTCTCAAATAGAAATCAGTGTTAGGTGATTTTATTTGGTTTTGCATGCTAAGTCGCTTCAGTCAACCTCTTTGTGACCCAATGGGCTGTAGCAACACCAGGCTCCTCTGTCCATGGGATTCTCTAGGAAAGAATACTGGAGTGGGTTGCCATGCTCTCCTTCTAGGAATCTTCCCGATCCAGGAACCGAACCCGTACCTTTTAAGTCTCCTGCATTGTCAGGTGGGTTCTTTACCACTAGCACCACCTGGGAAGCTCTACGTGGTTTTAGGTACATTGTTTAATCTAAAATCTTATCCGAAAGTTAGATATTCTTTTCTTTACAGATGAAGAAAAAAAAAAAAAAACCTCAAAGGAAGCACAAGTTATTCAGTAAAAAGGCTGCTCTTTGACAATTATCCTTACGACTACTTCTTCAACCTCTCCCAAGATCCAACTTAGAGAAGTTTTTATTCAAGAATTGCAGTTCTGAAAACTACTGATATTCTCAAAGAAAAATAATTTGATTTCAGTTCTAAATCTTCTAATTCCTGATCCATCATTTTTATTATTTTAAAAAAGTATTCTTTAAGCCATTTTTACATAAGCAATAAATATCTTTCTCTTAGCATCTGCCTCAGTTCCTCCTAAAATTTCTAACAATCTGTTTCCTAGTATATGAGTCTATGTATATACTCACTCATATGAGTGAGTATACTCATACTAAAATAATATTTTTCCTCAATACCATTTTTCTTAAACTCTACTTCATATATCCTAGTGAGTTTCTCTACTAAAATATCAAATAACTCTCTTTTCAGTTTAAACTTCTCAGTGGCCTACCTAATTGATTTCTCAAATGCAGCTAACAGCCATGTAACCTCTGGTGTCCACCCTGCAGTTATTATTGTGTTATCTATATAGGCCTTCCCTAGGGGGCTGCTCCACCGCTGCTAACATTAGACCCCACCATTCTCTTTCCCAAAGATTTGCTGCACAGACTCACGGGCACTGCAGAAATCCGCACTGTGCAGCCCGCTGGCAGCATGCCTTGTAGCTGCTGTATCTTACCATTTTGTAAATACTATTATAAAGTTAATGTATGTATGATCATCAGGTTTTTTTGTTCGTTTGTTTTTCTGTTTTTTTTTTTTTAATATTTTCAGCATATCACTAGCATTTGCGTCTGTTTCTTCCTTTTTTTTATTCTTTTGAACTTATTTTGAGAGCAGTTTCTGAAATACAAAGCAGATAGAACAGAAATAATTTTCTAAATGTCCTTTTCCCCTCTTTTTCTTTTTTTGGTAGAGATTCAGCTTGAACATAATTTTAGATTTCAAGGAGATCTGCACTCATCTGAAGGCTGGGTCAAATGGGCTCTTTATAGTCAGTTTGGATGGACTGTTTGAATCATGGGTATAGGGACATGGAGGGAAAGAGAGTGGAACTGGTGCAAAAAACAAGATAACTGTGTTCACCAAGAGTGCTTCATAGAGAAATAATATGGCCTCATCCCTGTCTCCACTGGCCTATCTCCTGTTCACTCAGGCCTGACTCTTCAGGAAAGAGTAGAATAAATGAATAAATCTCATTACTCTGTCACTCTCATGGACTCTGAGAGCACTGTCTCACCACTGGTGGAAGTCTTATGGCTAAAGCAAGTATGGCAATTGCAGATGGCTGAGGTACAGATGCCTGCAGCAGCTAGGCTGGCAATGGCAGTGATCTCTCTAGGACCAACACTACAGAAAATGTGAGTTATTGGCAAAGGTACCCAAGATTCTGGCCTTAGGCAACAGCAGCTTTCACTTGGCTTCTGCGAGTTTAAGCAGTACACTGGAAACCTAGGCAGACACTGGTGTGATCCCTTTAGTTAATAGGAAGCAGCATCATAATGAGCCACCAGAGGAAAAGAGGAGAAGATTTATATTCCACAATTAGGAGCTAGTTCCTAATATGATGTCCCTGTGGAAATCCCAATAATCAGTTTAGAGACAGTTAGAACTTCTAGGGTTCCTACACATGAATGGAACTTGGGGAAGGTCAGACAGAGAAATACGATGGTTGGCTCTCTCATTCTACAAGTAGAGTACTGCTAGGTATAAATGTTAAGGTTTCCTTTACCAGAAAAGAAAAATATATGTATTTTCATGGGTGCCTGATACCACACTATCTTAGGTTGTAATGTCTTTTGACCAATAATTGGAATCACATCTTTCCTGTGGAGAAATTCTTAGAAATACTACAAAATAGAAAGCAATCAGCAGTCATCTGCTATCTTAAAGATTTGAGAGTAAGTCAGAAGAAAATATTGAACTCAGTAGGAGTGATGAAATTTATTATGAAATGATTAATTTAGTTTTAGATACACCAATTATACTATTACCATGGTATTTATTAACATAGCACAGTGATTAGGCAATTGAGGTAGAGGCCAAGGAAGTGCTACTGGAAAGGAAGGAAAGATCCCTTTCCAGTATCTACAGCTGGGAGAAGAGATATTGTTACTGAAATAATAATTTTATAATTCTGTATGCTTCCCTGGTGGCTCAGATGGTAAGAATCTGTCTGCAATTAAGGAGAACTAGGTTCAGGCCCTGGGTCAGGAAGATCCCCTGGAGAAGGGAATGGCACCCCACTCAGGTATTTTTGCCTGGAGAATTCCATGGACAGAGGAGCCTGGCAGGCTACAGTCCATGGAGTAGCAAAGAGTTGGACACGACTGAATGACTAACACTTTCACTTTCATGACACAAATTATTCTTAGCTATGTATTTACTCTTTGCTAGTTTTCTCTCAACTTTCTTTCTTAAGTTCCATATCTTTCAATTTTTTTTTTTTAATTAGTTTGATGGAATACCGGTTTTAGAATTTCTTTCAGGCACAGCTTTAGACAGAGAAATTTTCTGAATCTTCACTTTTCTGGAAAATGCTTTGCCATGTCATTTTAATGCCAGTTTGACTATATATAAGATCCTAAGTTTGAGAGAAAATAATTTTCTCTCAAGACTTTGAAGATATTGACATTAAGAATGATTTTCTGACTCTCCTTTATTTATTCAGATTTAATCTCACTTATGCATATTTCCCACATAAGAAAATAGGAGATACAGTGGACTCTTTCTTTGAGAGAGAGAGAGAGAGATATAAATATATATAAACTTTCTGTAACTTCCTTGGCCCTCCTCCACCATCCCTTTACTTTGAATGGTAGATACTAACAGAAAAACCATATCAAAATTCTCAGAAATGTTAAAGAAACTTGGAAGCTATGTCAAAACAGAATGGCATTGAAACATGTATAATATCATATATGAAAAAAAAAAAGTTCTGGAAATGAAAGTGAAAATCGCTCAGTCATGTCCAACTCTTTGTGACCCCACAGTCTATACAATCCATGGAATTCTCCAGGCCAGAATACTGGAGTGGGTAACCTTTCCCTTCTCCAGGGTATCCTCCAAATCCAGGGATCAAACCCAAGTCTCCCTCCTTGCAGGCAGATTCTTTACCAGCTGGGCCACAAGGGAAGCCCAAGAATACTGGAGTGGGTAGCCTTAAAAAAAAAAAAAAAAATGACTGTTAAAGCTATAAAAAGCACTGTCTTATTGGGATGAGGGATTGGGAAGAACAGAGCCAAATGTTAAATCATAGGACAATCCCACAGGTGGAAATAAAAGAGCTTTTCTTTTGTACATGTGATAGCTCATGGTCTTTTTCTCCTCTATTCTATGGACATAGTGACACTCACATTTGCCTGATCAGGTAAAGAATCATCTGTAATAAGTGATGCGCTGTGTTTGTTTCTCCAGCAACTCATTTTCTCTATAGAAGCTTTCAATCTCAACTTTAATGATTTATTTATGGTACAAAAGTTTATTTTACTATGATACTCTAGAAGCTTTACACATGTAAGTAATATAATGATTCATGTTTTTTTTTTTATTTTTATTTTTTTGATTCATGTTTTAAATATTTTTCTCAAACCATTTATTAGAGGTATCTGTCACTTAGAACTATATGCAGAAAGCAACTTTTGAATTTAAATATTATCAAATATCTATATTTGTTCATTTTTAAAATTTATATTGTTTTTGCTATAATACATGTTGAGTATAGAAACAGTTAAAAAAAAAATCTAAACAAGAGGAAAATACCAATCTCTGGTATTCTATTATCCAGAAATAGGTGCTACAGTATTTTGGTTTGTATAATTTCCATTATTTCTCTATACCTAATGTAGTAAGTTTTGAAGACAGGATGCTTATTTCATGGCAGTGTGTTTTAAAACTGCATTTGAAATCATGTTTTCCTTTATGTTCTGTTCACTTCCCTAAATCTAATTTTAGTTTTGGGTAAATGAGTTTTATAGTATAGTATTATATAAGAAAAGGGATTTTTTATCTCATCTACTCTGAATCCAATTTACATCAGGAAACTCTACCCTATATACCGTTTCCATAGGGTAGAGGAGGAAAAGGTTCATCCGCTATTAACACAGGGACAAGGAACACTTCTTTTTCAGATGCTTCTCTGCTTATATGCCCTGGATGTGGCAGTTACTAAGTTTCTCTGCGTCCTTGCTTCTTATAGCATGCCCCAAAAATGGAACCCCAATAGCACGAAAATCACTTGCTGCTACTGCTAAGTCCCTTCAGTCGTGTCCGACTCTGTGTGACCCCATAGACGGCAGCCCACCAGGCTCCCCGTCCCTGGGATTCTCCAGGCAAGAACACTGGGGTGGGTTGCCAATTCTTTCTCCAATGCATGAAAGTGAAAGGTGAAAGTGAAGTCCCTCAGTCGTGTCCGACTCTTATCGACTCCATGGACTGCAGCCTAACAGGCTCCTCCATCCATGGGATTTTCCAAGCAAGAGTACTGGAGTAGGGTGCCATTGCCTTCTCCAGGAAATCACTTGAGGTCTTGTTAAAACTGCAGAAGTGAAGTGACGACAGTAAAGTGAAGTTGCTCAGTTAAATCTGACTCTCTGTGACCCCATGGACTGTAGTTTGCCAGGCTCCTCCATATATAGGATTTCCCAGGCAAGAGAATTGGAGTGGATTGCCATTTCCTTCTCCAGAGGATCTCCTGGATCACCTGGATCTCCCACATTGCAGGCAGACTCTTTAACATCTAGGCTGCCAGGGAGCTAGATGCTTCACTGCTTAAATGTCTTGGATGTGGCAGTGATTAAGTTAGTTTCTCTATGTCCTTGCTTCTTACAGCATGGTCCAAGGATGGAATCCCAATAGCACAGGAATCACTTGAGGTCTTGTTAAAACTGAAGAATCTGGGCTTAAATATTATAGAGAGACATAACCAGAACTTTCTATTTAACAGTAACTCAAGGTGATCTTTGGAGAAGGCAATGGCACCCCACTCCAGTACTCTTGCCTGGAAAATCCCATGGACGGAGGAGCCTGGTAGGCTGCAGTCCATGGGGTCGCTAAGAGTCAGACACAATTGAGCAACTTCACTTTGACTTTTCACTTTCATGTATTGGAGAAGGAAATGGCAACACACTCCAGTGTTCTTGCCTGGAGAATCCCAGGGACGGGGGTGCCTGGTGGGCTGCACAGAGTCGGAAATGACTGAAGCGACTTAGCAGCAGCAGCAGCAAGGTGATTTTTAAACTGGAGTTCTGAGGAGCTGTTTTTCAGCCATAGCTTCCATCAGGCCTTTCTTTCTGGAGGCTCTAGCTTTCCCTAAGCTCTGAAAACACCAGTCCTCCCTTGCCTCTTCACCTCAGGGATAGCAATGGTTTCTCATTCTCATTACTCCCTTCCTGTTCCCATTCTTTGTGAATTTCTTTAACTTCACTTATACCACTGTAAATATCTCCTTCAATAAAGTCTCCTTTTAAATTTTGGTTTTCTCTGGGTATACGCCCAGAAGTGAGATTGATGGGTCATATGATAATTCAATTTTCACTTTTTAAGGAACCTCTGTAAAAGCACTATTTACAGTGGAAGCAACCTAAATGTCCATCAAATGAATGGATAAAGGAGATGTGTGTGTGTGTGTGTGTGTACAGTCACTGCCTTCTACAAGTGCCAGGGCCCAGCAGGCAGTGCTGAGGCTGGCAGGGCCCCAGGAGAGGGAGGGGAGGAGAAGCCGTCAAGCAGCGGCTGAGGCCACCGCTGAGCCTCCCTTCCCCTCTGTAGCCAGGCGCCATGTAGGGAGGGGTGGGGAGAGGCGTCAGGGCTGGGGTCTTCTTTTCAAGGAGCTGGACAGTAATAAGCATGATTGCGTGGACATCCGCAAGTTGCTCCAGGGACTGGCCTTCCTGGGCTGGGGCCACCAGGACCACGGCGGCCAACAGGGCATGTCCCCTGAGGGTGACGCTGACCCAGATGATGGCCTTGACCTAAAGGAGTTTATCCTCTACCTGCAGGAGCAGGGACAACGCCTTTTACTTCTGTTCCAGTCTGGACCGCAATCAGGATGGCCATTTCAATGTCTCTGAGATCCAGCAGAGTTTCCGAGCCCTGAGCATTTCCATCTAGCTGGAGCAGAGAAAATCCTGCACAGCATAGACACGCAATAGCACCATGCCCATTGACTGGCAGGAGTGGCGTGACTAGTTCCTGTTGCATTCACTGGAGAACGTAGAAGACGTGCTGTATTTCTGGAAGCATTCCATGGTCCTGGATATTGGCGAGTGCCTGACCACCCCAGATGAGTTATTGGAGCAGGAGAAGCTGACTGGGGAGTGGTGGAAGCAGCTGGTGGCGGACGCAGAGGCAGGTGCCATGCCCTGTAGAGGCACAGCCCCTCTGGACCGTCTCAAGGTCTTCACGCAGATCCACACCTCCAAGAGCAACCGGCCGAACATCCTGGGGGGCCTCCGGAAGGAGCATGATCCAAGAGAGGGCCGTGCGCTCCCTGTGGTGTGGCAACGGATTAACGTGCTCAAGATTGCACCTGAGTCGGACATCAAATTCATGGCCTATGAGCAGATCAAGTGAGCCATCCAGGGGCAACAGCAGACACTGCACGTGCAAGAGCACCTTGTGGCCGGCTCCCTGGCTGGCGCCACATGCCAAACCATCATCTACCCCATGGAGGTGCTGAAGACGCGGCTGACCCTTTGCTTGACGGGCCAGCAAAAGAGGCTGCTGGACTGTGAGTGGCCGGTTCTGGAGTGAGAGGGGCCCCGCGCCTTCTACAATAGCTTACCTGCCCAACAGGTTCTGGGCATCATCCCCTATGTGGGCATTGACCTGGCCACCTAAGAGGAGACCCGTGTTCAATCCCTGGATCAGGAAGATCCCTTGGAGAAGGAAATGGCAACCCACTCCAGTATTCTTTCCTGGAGAATTCCATGGACAAAGGAGCCTGTCAGGCTACAGTTCATGGCATCGCAAAAGGCTGTGACACAACCGAACAACTCACACACACACACACACACACATATATACACACAACCGAATATCACTCAACCATTAAAGAATGAAACTGGGTCATTTGTAGACGTGGATAGACCTAGAGAGTGTCATATAAAATAAAATATGTCAGAAACAGAAAAACAAATATTGTATATTAATGCATATGTGCAGATTCTAGAAAAAATTGTACCAATGAACCTGTTTGTGAGGTAGAAATAGAGACATGGATGTAGAGAACAACATGGACACTAAGTGGGGAAAGGATGTTTGGGATAATTTGGGAAATTGGGATTGACATATATACATTAATACGTATAAAAAAGATATAACTTGAGAGCCTGTTCTACAGCACAAGGAACTCTCCTTAGTACTCTGTAGTGACCTAAATGGAATGAAATCCAAAACAGTGGTGATATATGACACATATAACTGATTAACTTTGTTGTACAGCAGAAACTAACACAACATTATAAAGCAAAGAAACCCCAATAAAAAAAAGTCTCTTTAAAACCCCAGAAGTGGGTGCTTTTTGTTTCCTTCCAGGAACCTGGCTGATCACCTCCAAATAACTGGTCTTGGTAGTTGGGAGTTTCTCTCATTCTTTCTGAGGTTTTAAAATTCTGAATGCATAGAACTTCACTTTGTCCATTCTGTCACACTTAGTCTCACACACTTGACTGAGTTTTTTTGAAGTCTAATGTGGCTTGGTTGGTTTCTCTCTAGCTTTTGTTACTTCCAAGTCAGCATGGAATTACTCCTTGTGGACTGAAATTCTATATAGTTTAGACATTCCCCTTCAGGAGGCCTTTCTGGTGGATAAGTTAAAATTTACCATGCATATTTTTTGTTTTGATAAGATATCCTACTTGATTCTCGTAATAAACTCACATTGTAAATACTGTTAAAGATGAGAAAATTGACAAAGGGATTACATAACTTTTCTAAGATCACACAACTGGTATCTGGCATAGCTTTCTGATTTCAGAGGCCATTCTCTCGACAGCATTATTCTCTGCCTATTTTTCTGCTGACTACTTCCAGAAAAATTTGCTATGATGAAGTCTGCTAATATTTGAGCAAAGATACTATTGTTCATCTTTGAAAATATACTAGATTTCTAATCATTCTAATAGTTTGAGCTATTAAACCCTATTCACAAACCTCACATTCACAGCCAGGCATTCATTCTGCTGGAGGTCTATTCTCTCTTCAGTGGATGTACACTCCGCTCAGGACAACAAAGGCAATTCTAGATAGCCAAAAATGTGACTATAGATCAAACCAAATTTGTCCCCAGAAACTATGTCCTTGGCATGTCCTCAGGATATGAGAGGATTCTGGAATCTCAAGGTAACCTCATAACTCATTCAATTATCCTTGCCTTTCCATCTATTTGCCTGAAGTCTTCTGTTAGAGGACCACCTCTTCTGGATGCTCACAAGGTCATTGCAATTTTATAATTCTGACAGTCTGACAATCTCATGTTTACTAAGGTAGGACTAGGTTAAAGACTTTTAGGTGATTGGAAGATTATTATTTATTCCTCTGTCTGTGGAATTTTCCAGGCAAGAATACTGAAGCCAACTGCCATTTCCTTCTCCAGGGGATCTTCTTGACCCAGGGATTGAATCAGAGTCTCTTGTGCCTCCTGCACTATTTACAATAGTCTTAGGGTCTGAGAACAGCCAGAAACAGTACTAGATTGCATGAGCCTGTTGTTATTATCATGTTTAACCATAAACACCAATAAAAGGGGGTTTAATTAATTAACAGCAAAGATATCACCCTTTCACATGTTCATGGGATTCATTATTCATTGAAAGGACTGATGCTAAAGTTGAAGCTCCAATACTTTGGCCACCTGATGAAAAGAGCCAACTTGTTGAAACAGACTCTGAAGCTGGGAAAGATTGAGGGTAGGAGGAGAAGGGAGTGACAGAGAATGAGATGGTTGGAAGGCATCACCAACTCAATGGATATGAGTTTGAAAAAGCTCTGGGAGATAGTGAAGGACAGGGAAGCCTGGGATGCTGCAATTCATGAGGTCACAAAGAGTTGGACATGACTGAGAGATTTAACAACAACAACAAAAAATATCACCTAAGGAGACATCTTGATTGATGCAGTTTAAAGCAGAACACTTTGTACTTTTTCACTGCTACTGCTAAGTCACTTCAGTCGTGTCTGACTCTGTGCAACCCCATAGATGGCAGCCCACCAGGCTCCCCCATCCCTGGGATTCTCCAGGCAAGAACACTGGAGTGGGTTGCCATTTCCTTCTCCAATGCATGAAAGTGAAAAGTGAAAGTGAAGTCACTCAGTCGTGTCCGACTGTTCGTGACCCCATGGACTGCAGCCCATCAGGCTCCTCTGTCCATGGGATTTTCCAGGCAAGAGTACTGGAGTGGGGTGCCATTGCCTTCTCCAAGTACTTTTTCACATTTTGATATAAAATGTTTGAATTTCTTTTGGGTGCCAGAAACTATGCAAAGTGCTTTCATATGGATTTTCATATTTAGAACTAATCACAACTTGTGAAGTAGATATTATTTTACAAATGTGAGAATTGAGGTTTTCTATTTTATAGGTCCAGTATATAATTATTATTTTTTAAGTAGATAAGTTAAGATTTTTAGTTGGAGTTTGAATATCAAATTCTCAAAATGCCCAGGTATTGCTTTCTTCTCCAAAGCTCTAGATGTGTTTCCAATGAGCAGCCATGTTTAAAAACAACTGGATTTTGTGATGGACTTTTACTTTTATCTAGTTTGTTTCACTTTTTCTATTTCATATTCATTTCACTTAGTTTATGTTTTCCAATTTCTCCATCTGTTTTTTTTTGTTGTTGTTGTTGCTGTTGTTGTTCTTTCTCAAGCCTTTATGAAGCATAGCAAAAAAGCTTTTGTGTGTGTGTATATATATACATATATATATATATATAGCATGTATAATATATGTTAGAAAATTTATAAATTTTTCCTAGCTAAAATATTTATCACATTTTCATCTCACTTGTTTGACTTAGTGTGAATAGACAGCTAGATTTCTAATTTATATTTACTGAAAACTTTGATATACTTCCATGTATTTTGGCATCTAATACTACTGCTGAAAGTCTAGAAAATTTATTTTCTTAGTGATTTAAAGAAATTTGAATGAAGCTTGAAACTTCTAATACAATTCTGAGAATATAAGGAAATACTATGTTGTAAAAAAAAAAAAAGGAAATTTATAAGTGATACAGATTAACCAAAGAACAGATTTTACACAAATTTCACACAATTTTATGTGAGGAAATTGAGGTTTTCTAATGCAAAACTGGTATTGTGGTGTTGGAAAAGACTCTTCAGAATCCCTTGGACTGCAAGGAGATCAAACCAGTCAATCAATCAATCCTAAAGGAAATCAATCCTGAATATTCATTGGAAGGACTGATGTTGAAGTTAAAGATCCAATACTTTGGCCACCTGATGCGAAAAACTGACTGGTAAAGAACCTGATGCTGGGAAACATTGAAGGGAGGAGGAGAAGGGGACGACAAAGGATGAGATGGTTGGATGGCATCACCAACTCAGTGGACATGAGTTCGAGCAAGCTCCAGGACTTGATGATTGACAGGGAAGCCTGGTGTGCTGCAGTCCATGGGGTCACAAAGAGTCGGACACAACTGAGCAACTAAACTGACTGAATGCAAAAGTATAGGACCTATCTTACAGAAAAAGAATTTAAAAGTTAGTGCAACGATATAGACAAACAGGAACTCCAATATACTTCTACTAACTGTAAATGTGCAGCCAATAGAAAGAACTGTTTACTAATATTCAGGGAAGTTGACCATGCCCTTACCCTAGTGGGCTTCCCTTGTGGCTCAGCTGGTAAAGAATCTGCTTGCAACGTGGGAGACCTGGGTTTGATCCCTGGGTTGGGAAGATCCCCTGGAGAAGGGAAAGGCTACCCACTCCAGTATTCTGGCCTGGAGAATTCATGGACTGTATCGTCCATGAGGTGGCAAAGACTCGGACACAACTGAGTGACTTTCACTTAACCTAGTATCTGAAAAGTCCACTACTATTCTGAGAAACTCCTCAACATCCACCCATGAACGGGAATGTTCATTGCATTCTCTGCTATAATCATGGTTAAATGAAAATGATTTCAAGGCTCAACAAAAGGAACATACAATATGTTATGCTTACATTCAGATGCTATAGGTACTTTATGATACCCTTTGTTCCGAGTCTGACACTTCAAAAACTTTAACATATATTGCTTGTATCTAACTGTATATATGTTGTTGTTGTTCCATCACTAAGTCGTGTCTGACTCATTGTGACTCCACGGACTTCAGCAGACCATGGCTTCCTTTCCTTCACTATATATGTAGTAAAATATTAAAATATTGAATATAGGGTGGTGTTTTCCTCTGAGGGGAGAGGAAGAAGAAGAAACATATAATGACTATATAACTGGATTTCACCCTCATTATTAGAGTTGGATGCTGATTTCTCGTATGTTCTTTTAAGTTAGTTTATATTCTCTGATTTTATTATAAAATAAAAGTAGTACAAAGTGTCAAAAGTGAGAAAGTATATAATAATTGGATACTACTAAAAAATATCATGCACACATACAAACAAACACAGATAAAGTGGGGAAATCTGAAAAACTGTGAACTGTACCAATATCTATCTCCCGGTTACAGTGTGTTACTATAAATTCGTAAGATGCTACCATTGGGGGAAACTAGGTAAATATTTGGGCTTCCTTGGTGGCTTGAACTGTAAAGAATTTGCCTGCAATGCAGCAGCCCTGGGTTCAGGATCTTCTTATTTAATCTCTTACAAATGCATGTGAATTATATCAATAACTATTTCAATTTAAAATAAAAATAATTAAAAATTAAAAATATGATGCTTCTCAAGTATGCCTAAAATAAAATTGGCTTTCATTACAATTCAAAGAATTTTAAAACTTTATAAGGATGAAGAAAATCTGCCACAACTGTCAATCACAAAATTGTTTGATTTAATTTCCAAGTTGATTTTTTTTCTAATACTGAGTAGCACCTTGGCCCATGTATATAGTGTGTGCTAGGCTTGCCTATAAAAAACAAAATGGTAAAATGTATAGAAAAATCACAGAAAAATAATTTTTTCTGTCTTCTGGGAATTACAAATGTGAACTTGAACATTCCTTATTAAATAAATGAAAAGGAACACATATTAGCTCTCATTCTACATCAGATCAGATCAGTCACTCAGTCGTGTCCAACTCTTTGCGACCCCATGAATCGCAGCATGCCAGGCCTCCCTGTCCATCACCAACTCCCGGAGTTCACTGAGACTCATGTCCATCGAGTCAGTGATGCCATCCAGCCATCTCATCCTCTGTTGTCCCCTTCTCCTCTTGCCCCCAATCCCTCCCAGCATCAGAGTCTTTTCCAATGAGTCAACTCCTCGCATGAGGTGGCCAAAGTACTGGAGTTTCAGCTTTAGCATCATTCCTTCCAAAGAAATCCCAGGGCTGATCTCCTTTAGAATGGATCGGTTGGATCTCCTTGTAGTCCAAGGGACTCTCAAGAGTCTTCTCCAACACCACAAAAGCATCAATTCTTGGGCGCTCAGTCTTCTTCATAGTCCAACTCTCACATCCATACATGACCACAGGAAAAACCATAGCCTTGACTAGACGAACCTTTGTTGGCAAAGTAATGTCCCTGCTTTTCAATATGCTATCTAGGTTGGTCATAACTTTCCTTCCAAGGAGTAAGCGTCTTTTAATTTCATGGCTGCAGTCACCATCTGCAGTGATTTTGGAGCCCAGAAAAATAAAGTCTGACACTGTTTCCACTGTTTCCCCATCTATTTCCCATGAAGTGATGGGGCCGGATGCCATGATCTTTGTTTTCTGAATGTTGAAATACCACTTTGTCAATAATATTATGATTTACAATGAGTTTGCACCAAATAACTTTAATAGAAAAACTGAAAACCGAACAGACTATTTCAAGCCTGGTTATGTGCCAAGTCCTAATAATCTTTGGAGCCTGTGGAAAAGCAGAATCCCAGTAGGCTCAAAATTTCTGAATTGAAATCCCTTACGATTGGGAAGAAGAATCTACATTTACATGAAATTTTAATATACAATTTCTGTGCAATAAAACTTCAGAACTACTAGTTTTAACATTTGCATATTCTTGCTGGTTGTTACCTTTTACAGAATTAATCAACTGTGTCTGCACGTCATATATGGGTTGCACTTTTAAACTATAGAGTCCATTCCCTTTTAATCTGATAGGTTATTTTGTGTCTAACTGGGCATGAGTAAGTACTTGTGTGTAGCCAAGTGAGATCATCAATGCTACTATGTAGATCCTAGGTGAGCTTAAGAACAATTAAAGGGACAACAGAATTAGCAGAAAGAAAAAAACAGTCCACTGCATTGTTTCCCATCTTTGTGAAAAAGCACCTTTCATTTGCATTACTAAAAGCAATTTGTGCATGTAAAAATATATTTGGTGTTATATATGAGAGTAGAGAAACTCATAATTTTGTTCCTCGCAATGTCTGGTTGCTGGTAAGGCTCAATGAGCACTTTTTTTTTTTTTCCCCACTAAATGAATGGGATCCCTGAAGCACAACATACCATGTAGACAAAACCTGGGAGATATTTTCTGAAGTACTTTTTAACTAGGCTTTAGAATAATTAGGCTTTCCTACAGGCAACCACACTGATCATCTGAGGTAGGTGTCTAATTTCAGTGTCTTTACACATCCTCAACCTATCTTGAGCTCACCTGATTTTAACCCACATCCAGCGCTGTCTTGCTGGGCTAATGGAGAGTCATGTGGGACACACCAGGGGGTAGTTAAATATGCTTGTTCTTGATGCCTCTCTCATTGTTCAATTACCTGATTCTTGGAAGTTACAGCTCATGGAATCTTGGACCTGGGCACACCAGGGCACTTGATCAAACACAGATTCTTAGACCCAGAAGT
Organism: Bos javanicus; assembly: GCF_032452875.1. Classification (NCBI taxonomy): domain Eukaryota; kingdom Metazoa; phylum Chordata; class Mammalia; order Artiodactyla; family Bovidae; genus Bos; species Bos javanicus. The sequence goes on along the minus strand of NC_083869.1, from coordinate 49,926,117 downwards.
CACATTTCAGCTGTAGCTCAGAATGAAGATCTGCCAAGCTCCTGGGATGATTTAGCACAGAAGATTTTAAATAGCTTCAGGAAATGCAAAACTTTCTGTCAATTTGAATGGTTCCTGTCACTTTTTTAGAACACCTGGCACTCTTATATTTAAATTACAATTCCAATTTTAATTTGAAGGAAACTAACAATAAGCCCCTTTCTGCTTCTATAGTACTTTAGGTCTGGCTTTCCTTTAATTTTCTGAGAAGGCAGATTTGGGAAATGAAATTAGCAATGCAAGGTGAACCTAGTGTGAATTTTACTGAAGATTATGCAAATACAGGAAATTATAATTCTATCAGGATGTCATTACATGTGTCTACTTAGACACACATTTTCTGCTATGTTTAAGTTAAACAAAACACTAAATGACTATGTAGTATGACATCTCATTAATATGTTTCCATTCACATCTGTGCCTTTAGTATAAAAAAAACTGCTTCAGTGATAAGAGATTAGGTCCTTTAATTAGAAACAAATGATAAATCACGGTTAACCCCATGTGATGCTTTCTAAAACTTCCATCAAATATTCCTCTTAAAACATTATTAAACACAGGTTCCCCAGATCTACTTCCTAGAAAGTGCCATTTAACAAAACCCAGGCAGGATGTTAATACTGGGGCCGAATTACAGGTTGCCAAAGCATTTCCTGTGAGGGGATTGACAGGGGATCATTTTGTTATGGGGCCACCTCCAGTGTGTTGTGACAACCACTCATTACACCTCTGCGCACAGCACTCAGCTGTAGGTTCTACAAGATGCAAATAGCTCCAAATGGGTTCAATTTAGAGCGAGTGGATAATGTATCATTCACTTCACTAAGGTAGAAGCTTTTAATTTTCCAAGAACAAGGAAGAGAAGAACACTGCAGTTGCTGGAAATAAAGATTTAGTTAACCAACTATGCCTGAGAAATGGAGTCACAATAGCAATATCTGTTACATTATAAATAAAAACAGTTTACCTGCATTGTTTCCCCTTGGCCTAAACCAAAACACCAAGTGGTCAAGTGAGCATCACCTCTCAATATATATAATTATCCACTTAAGGGCTCCATGTCAAAAACTAGTAACCTCTAAGTCATGGTAGGTTTTTTGCTTACAAAAGGAACTGCTTACAAAGCTACTATGGCTAATTATAATAATATTCAAAAAGTGTTTAAAATGCATTTTGATATGGAAAAAAGTACCATAGTAAGCTTTTCACAGTTAGACTTTAATATTTTAGTGTGCTAGCTTTTCTACCCCTCTGTGATTTTACTCCCACTGTTCTATTACTGATTTCAGTAAGTGTTGCTAACAATGGAATGCTGCAAACTCCCTACTACCAGCTATTTACACAAGAGAGTTATGCTAATATGGATTGGAAAAGTCAATAAGCCCATTTAAGATTCCTGTGTTTAACAAAGCCACAGGAGAAGCCAGGGACCTACAAAACAGGCTCATGTGAAAAGATGGCTGTTTTCTGCTATGAGTACATTAATGAACAGAACTCTCTCTGCTCTAAATCGTCAGCATCTCTCTGGTCATGATTACTAAAATCCTCTGAATGTTAATGTTCTTTCGTTTTAAGCTAAAAATTAATTATCCACTAGAAATCAACTGAGGTGTGCCTATATTTGATCTATGTGAAAGTGATAATGAATTTATCTAAAAATTTTTGAACTGAAAACAATTTCTTTAACCTATTCAGGATGTAGACCACTTATAAAAGTAATGATTCTTAAAGTTGTTTTTCTCTTCTTGAAAATTAAGCTTTAAAGATTACTTTTCCAGTAGAAAAAGCATGTACATTATGTATATTTGCAAACAGACATATAGAACCATTACAGTTACTGTTTATAAGTTGAAGACCTTTAATGTACTTTGTAAAAATTATATATATATATATATATATATATATATATGCTTATAGACATATAGACATATGTGTCCATCTCAGAGAGAGAAGTCCATTTTGGATTTGATCCCAGGAATCACTGGTAGGAGACAGTAAAAGTGGCATACGGAAGAGAAGGCAGTCATTAAAGTTGGAATGATCAAGCAAGTTGTTTACTTCTGCTGAGGAAATCTGGGGGTCTGTATAATATGCACCATAGAGTCACACATCAATGTGGCAAAGGAACCTAGCATTTATAGACTTATTTCCATCAGTCATTGGCTGAGTGCTGTTCCTAGGGTATGTATAATAATTCTCTAACACTTAGGTGGTTTAATTAAAATAAAACTCAAGGAACAGGTGATGCTGGGTTTATATTACTATCTCTTCCTTTATAGTAACTTATTGCCTCCCTTTGGGCTGCTACAACAAAATACTATAGACTGAGTGGCTTAGGAACAACAGAAATTCATTACTCAGAGTTCTGGAGGCTGGAAAGTCCAAGATCAAGGCACCGACAGCTGAGGGCCTGATACTGGTCCATAGGTAGCTGACTACTTGCTGTGACCTCACACGGTGGAAGGAGCAAGGGAGCTCTCTGGGGCATCATCTAAAGGTTTCTCCTAGGAGCTTCACCCCCCTGACCTAATCATCTCTAAGACCCATCTCCTAATACCAACAGCTTGATGATTGGGATTTCAACAGAGGAATTTTGAGGTGTCACAAACATTCAGTCTATAGTATCAGTGGAAGGCAAAATTCTTAGTTGGTCATGCTGCTTTTTGGACCGAGATTATATTTCCTAGTCACCCCTGACCAAGTTTCATTTAATGAGATATAATCAGAAGTGTTTGTGCAACTTCTAAGCACTGATCTTAACAGTGAAAAAAAATTATCTTTTTTCAATATAGACCTAAAGGCTAGAGTTCTAGCAGTCATTTTGGACAATGAGGGTAAAGTTTTGTGTTAATGACAACTGAGTTATAAAAAATTTGTCTCCAGACTTTACATGTGAAAGAAATACAATTATATCCTGTTTAGAAATATTATCTTTGGATTTTCTGTTACATGCAGCTGAACCTAATGTCAACCATTACAGTTACTAAACCTATAATATACTTTGTCCAAATTTCATGAAATATATATATTTAATGTAAATAGCAATAATAATGAAACATATTAAGAAATAGAACACATTGGATAGGAATGCTCATTATAGAAAAATATCAATTTTCCCTATTTTAACCTATAGATCATGTACAATTTCAGAGAAAATTCAGGAGTATTTTTTTTTAGCTTTATAGATGTTTTTCTAAATTTAATATATAAGAGAAAACCACAAGAGTACCCAAGACACTCTTGAAAAGGGAAGCTCCACTTAGCAGATTTCAAGAATTCTATAAAAATATATTAATTAAGAATGTTCAACATTAATAATGTAAAAGTACTATTTCAAATATTTAGATAAATAATGTATTTATGTCCTGAGCTAAGGAATCATTTCTCAAGGAAGATCAAAGAACCCCAAAACTATAGAACTAAATTTGTACAAATTGTACTTTAATAAATGTGAGAATCAGACTATAAAGAAAGCTGAGCAATGAAGAATTGATGCTTTTGAACTGTGGTGTTGGAGAAGACTCTTGAGAGTCCCTTGGACTGCAGGAGATCCAACCAGTCCATCCTAAAGGAGATCAGTCCTGAATATTCATTGGAAGAACTGATGCTGAAGCTAAAACTCCAATACTTTTGCCACCTGATGCGAAGGATTCATTGGAAAAGACCCTGATACTAGGAGAGACTGAAGGCGAGAGGAGAAGGGGACACAGGATGAGATGGTTGGATGGCTTCACTGACTTGATGGACATGAGTTTGATAAGATCCAGGAGTTTTCATGGACAGGGAAACCTGGCATGCTGCAGTCCATGGGGTTGTAAAGAGTTGGACATGACTGAGCAACTGAACTGAACTGAAAATTACGCATCTGTTTATCAAATTTTATATATATTTAAAAAAATGAGAAGATATTTGGACTACCAAACAATAATGGTTAGTATTCAGGTTAATTTTCCATATTAAAAAGAGATTCTACTCACTAGAAAACTTGGCAAAAATATAAAATTACATTTCATAGAAACCAAAAAATCAATAAATATATGAAAAGATGCTTAATTCCATTAGTAATCAGAGTTAGGCAAATTAAAACTTCAATAATAAACTGTTGCAAATTATCACACTGTCAAAATTTTAAGTGATCCCAGTCAAATTTTATACACTCTAAGTGGAAGTATAAATTGGGACTACTACTTCAGAAAACAATTTGCAAAACTTACAGACATTTCTGTAATAGCAAAATATGAGGGGTGAACCACTGACAGGATAATAAATAATTCTTGGTATATTCGTATACTATAATATTATAGAGAAAGAAAAAAGAAATATAATGATATGCCACAACATGTATGAATCTCTAAATATAATATTGAGCAAAGAGAAATAGCAGAATAATACAATATAATATGTAAGATCTTCTGTATCTTTGGCTCTGAATTAATGTGAACATGTATGGCATAAAAGCTCACAAGATTCAGGTTGACCTAAAGATTCTTAGCACCAAAAAGCAAACAAATCTCCCCAAATCAAACTAGAAATAATTCAAGTTATCACTAGACAGGATTGTAAAAACCTCACTGAAAAATTCAAACACTGGTTAGAATCTTCAGAAGAATTTTCCACTATTGGCTAAATTAGTCCCAGAATTGGAGAAGGCAATGGTACCCCACTCCAGTACTCTTGCCTGGAAAATCTCATGGACGGAGGAGCCTGGTAGGCTGCAGTCCATGGGGTCGCTAAGAATCGGACATGACTGAGCGACTTCACTTTCACGCATTGGAGAAGGAAATGGCAACCCACTCCAGTGTTCTTGCCTGGAGAATCCCAGGGACGAGGGAGCCTGGTGGGCTGCCGTCTATGGGGTCGCACAGAGTCAGAGACAACTGAAGTGACTCAGCAGCAGCAGTCCCAGAATAAATGTTTCACTGTATTTTCTATAATAAATCTTTAAAAAAGGAGCCTCAAAAGGATAAAATTGATCTGCTAGTAAGTTAACTGCATGCCAGAACAAAGTCTAACATTCTTAAAGAAATGATACAAGTTTTAGCACTGGACAAATGAAATTTCAGAGAATCTGGCATCCAAAATATATTTCTAGGCATATGAAGTTAAGAAAATAATCCAATTAATAGAAATATACCTGGAATTTGTGGAAAGAATAGAATTAGAAGATAAAATTTTAACCATCATAAAGGTAAGGTAAAGGACAACATGGATATAATGAGGTGAGTGAATAAAAATACAAAAACTAAACTGAAACTTCTTGAGATGAAAATAAATATATTAAATGGAAAATACATTGGATGGGATTAACAGATAATTAGATTCTGCAGAAGGTATGAAGAGTTATTTGAATTTGAAGACACCCTAATAGAAATTATTCAAAATAAAGCACAGAGGAAAACAAACACTGAAAAATAATAAATAGCATATTAGTAACCTGTTGGACTCTACTGGTTTTCTATTGTTTTCATACAAATTACCACAAACTAAGTGGCTTAACCAACAAGAATTTGTTATGGTACAATTCTGTGGGTTAGAAGTCCAACATAGGACTTACTGGGCTACAATCAAGGTATAGGCAGGATTACATTCCTTCCAAAAATTTAGAGTAGAATCTGTTTCCTTGTCTTTACAGTTTCTAGAGGCTACCCACATTTCTTGGCTCACAGCTTTTTTTCCATTTTTAAGTCAACAACAGTAAATTGAATCCTCATATCCCTTTGACCCTCTAATGGCCATTGCTCTTTCTGTTATCACAATTAGAGAAGGCTCTTTGCTTTTAAGGGCCTATGTGATACTGGACCCACCCAGATAATCCAGGAAAATATTTCCATCTTAATGTCCTTAACATTGTCGCATCTGTAAAATCCTTTTTGTAAGGGACATATTCACAGACTCCAGAGATAAAGATATATGAATGGCAGGGAAGCATAATTCTGAGAACCATAAAAACCAAAAAAAAATCATCTAATACATGAGTAAATATGATTTCAGGAGGAAGGATGGGAAACCAGATATTTAGAGAAATCATTAAGAATGTTTCCAAATATGACATAAACTATAAATCTACATATGCAAAAATATCATCAAAATTCATATAGAATAAATGCCTAAAGGCATAACAAAATCAAATTCCTACATATCAATGAAAAGAGTAAATCTTAAAAGTATTCAGAGGAAAAAAATGACAGAGTATGCACACAGAACAAAGATAAAACAACAACAGTCTTGTTTTCTGAAACTATGTCTGCCTAAAGGTAATGGAGGAACATATTTAAGCACTGTGAGAGGGTCAATTCCTAGGCAGGTTGATAAGAAGTCCTGGGGTCCCCAAGGAGAGAAAGGTCTGGAAGTTTCAAGGAGGAGGAAAGGACAAATTCCACCACCACCCCCACCACCACCCCCTGCTCTATATTAAGGCCATCCCCATGGAAAAGAAATGCAAAAAAGCAAAATGGCTTTCTGGGGAGGCCTTACAAATAGCTGTGAAAAGAAGAGAAGCAAAAAGCAAAGGAGAAAAAGAAAGATATAAGCATCTGAATGCAGAGTTCCAAAGAATAGCAAGAAGAGATAAGAAAGCCTTCCTCAGCGAACAAAGAAATAGAGGAAAACAACAGAATGGAAAATATTAGATATCCCTTCAAGAAAATTAGAGAGACCAAGGGAACATTTCATGCAAAGATGGGCTCGATAAAGGACAGAAATGGTATGGACCTAACAGAAGCAGAAGATATTAAGAAGACGTGGCAAGAATACACAGAACTGTACAAAAAAGAGCTTCACGACCAAGATAATCATGATGGTGTGATCACTCACCTAGAGCCAGACATCCTGGAATGTGAAGTCAAGTGGGCCTTAGAAAGCATCACTACAAACAAAGCTAGGAAAGGAATTCCAGTTGAGCTATTTCAAATCCTGAAAGATGATCCTGTGAAAGTGTTGCACTCAATACGCCAGCAAATTTGGAAAACTCAGCAGTGGCCGCAGGACTGGAAAAAGTCAGTTTTCATCCCAATCCCAAAGAAAGACAATGCCAAAGAACGCTCAAACTACCGCACAATTGCACTCATCTCACACGCTAGTAAAGTAATGCTCAAAATTCTCCAAGCCAGGCTTCAGCAATACGTGAACTGTGAACTTCCAGATGTTCAAGCTGGTTTTAGAAAAGGCAGAGGAACCAGAGATCAAATTGTCAATATCCGCTGGATCATCAAAAAAGCAAGAGTTCCAGAAAAACATCTATTTCTGCTTTATTGACTATGCCAAAGCCTTTGACTATGTGGATCACAATAAACTGTGGAAAATTCTGAAAGAGATGGGAATACAAGACCACCTGACCTGCCTCTTGAGAACCTGTACGCAGGTCAGGAAGCAACAGTTAGAACTGGACATGGAACAACAGACTGGTTCCAAATAGAAAAAGGAGTACATCACAGCTGTATATTGTTACCCTGCTTATTTTACTTATATGCAGAGAACATCATGAGAAATGCTGTTCTGGATGAAGCACAAGCTGGAATCAAGATTACTGGGAGAAATATCAATAACCTCAGATATGCAGATGACACCACCCTTATGGCAGAAAGTGAAGAGAAACTAAAAAGCCTCTTGATGAAAGTGAAAGTGGAGAGTGAAAAAGTTGCCTTAAAACTCAACATTCAGAAAACGAAGATCATGGCATCTGGTCCCATCACTTCATGGCAAATAGATGGGGAAACAGTGGAAACAGTGTCAAACTTTATTTTCTTGGGCTCCAAAATCACTGCAGATGGTGATTGCAGCCATGAAATTAAAAGACGCTTACTCTTTGGAAGAAAAGTTATGACCAACCTAGATAACATATTCAAAAGCAGAGACATTACTTTGCCAACAAAGGTCTGTCTAGTCAAGGCTATGGTTTTTCCAGTGGTCATGTATGGATGTGAGAGTTGGACTGTGAAGAAAGCTGAGCACCGAAGAATTGATGCTTTTGAACTGTGGTGTTGGAGAAGACTCTTGAGAGTCCCTTGGACTGCAAGGAGATCCAACCCGTCCATTCTAAAGGAGATCAGCCTGGGATTTCTTTGGAAGGAATGATGCTAAAGCTGAAACTCCAGTACTTTGGCCACCTCATAGGAAGAGTTGACTCATTGGAAAAGACTCTGATGCTGGAAGGGATTGGGGGCAGGAAGAAAAGGGGATGACAGAGGATGAGATGGCTGGATGGCATCACCGACCTGATGGACGTTGAGTCTGGGTGAACACTGGGAGTTGGTGATGGACAGGGAGGCCTGGTGTGCTGCGATTCATGGGGTCGCAAAGAGTCAGACAGGACTGAGGGACTGAACTGAACTGAACTGAACTGAACATTCCTTAGTCTCAGTCACATAAAATGTTTTTATATTTAAGCCTGGAACTGATGATTACATAGCATACAACTCAGTTTAAACTCTGTACTAGTGATTATATAACAACAATGTAATCTGCTTGAGGACAGTTTCTCCTTCCTTAAAACCTTGTGGTTAATCCTGTTATCTTAAAATGTAAATTATGGGAGTGAGTCTAGTAAGATCTTTACAACCTCCAGATGTTCTTTTGATTCACTGTAATATCTAATTAAAAGTATATAACTCCCTTGCTAACACTAGCTAATAGGGCACTCTTTCTGCCTGCTTCTGATGTCAGAAGCTTATCTCTTTTATACTTTAATAAAACTTTATTACACAAAAGCTCTGAGCCCTGGATTGAATTTTTCTCCTCCAGAGGCCAAGAATCCCAGCGTCTTTGTTGGTTCAGCAACAACCTTTCAATTGGAGGGAGAGTAGCATGAATGAATATAAACCTCAAATTTTATACTTAGCAAAATATCAAGAGTGAAAGAAATCTTTTCAGAAGATAAAAGTTGAGAGAACTCACCATCAGCTAACTAAACTACAAGACATGTTAAAGGAAATTCTTCAGGCAAAAGGAAACCGATACCAGATGGACATTAGATCTACATAAAGCAATAATGAGGGCCACACGTGGTAAATAAGTTGTAACATGTACAATTTTGTTCTCTCATTTTAATATCTGTGAAAGATAGTAAACTATTTAAAAAATAGCAAGGTATTTTGAGCTTCATAACATCTAGAGGTAAACTGTATGACAAAAAAGCACAAGGGATAAGAGAAATAAAAATGAAGTGTATGTTAAAAGTGCTTACATTCTGTGTGGATTGGTATAATAAGAGTTATTGTTGTCATTAAGTCATGTCTGACTCTTTTGTGTCCCCGTAGACTGCAGCCATCAGGCTCTTCGGTCCATGAAATTTCCAGGCAATATACTGGAGTAGATTGCCATTTCCTTATTCAATGATAATAGTTAAAATGAACTAAAAGTTAAGAATTTCTCATTAAATCTAAGGCAACTACTAAAATTATAAGAGTCATAGATAATATTCCAATAGTGCAGATAAAATGTAATCACAAACCATTCAAATAATCCAAACATAGGCAGGAAAAAGAAGAAAAACATATTGTATACATATAAATTAAATGGCAAATGGTTATTTAAATGCAACATTTGCATTAAATGCAGATGATTTAAATATTCCAAATAATTAACAGAAATGTTTAGATTGTATAAAAAGTGAGACTAGGCTATAAGCAAAGTTTATACAAAATGTACACAAAGACTTGCTTTAAATATAAAACAATGTTAAAAAAAATATGTTGAAAATGACATACCACACAAATTCTTAGTCAAAAGAAAGGTGAAAACTCCATAATAATATTAGAAACAGAAACTAAGATGGTTGAATTCATCATGGACTCAATGGACATGAGTTTGAACAAACTCTGGGAGATAGTGAAGGACAGGGAAGCCTGGAATACTGCAGTCCATGGGAAAGCAAAGTCAGACATGACTGAGCAACTGAACAACAACAACAATATTAGAAAAGTAAGCTTTAAGTAAAAAAAAATTAACAAAAATAAAAGACCTAGTGTAATGAAAAATGGGTAAATTCACCAAAATGGCATAACCATTCTCCATGTTCATGTACCTAGTATCAGAGTAATAAGGTAGAATCAGAGTCATAAAGCAAAAATGGACAGAACTAACAAAAGGGAAAAAAAAGAAAATACATTAACCATTATGGTTTAAGATTTTAGCACTTCTTTTCCAATAATTGGTATAACATATTGTCAAAAAAAAAAAAAAAAAGCAGTAATAGAGAAATCTTGTACAACATATCAACCAATTTGACCTAATTGGCATTGCAGAACACTAGACTCATACAGCAGAATACACATCACTAACAAGTAAACATAAAATATTGACAAAATAAACCATATTCTGGGCCATAAAGCAAAGCATATAGTGCATGCTCCTTCAAACACACCAGAAACAAACAAAAAACCCAACTTACTATCAATTAAATAAAGATTTCATGACAACCACAAATATATGGCAATTATATAACACACATCTAAACAAATAAAAAAATCACGGGTCAAAGAGGAAATTAAAAAGAAATTAAATATAAATAGTTTAAAAAATATCAAACAATTAGTTTGCTAGGTCTGTCTTAAGTACCAAAGACTGGGTGGCTTAAACAATAGATATTCATTTTCTCACAGTCTTGGGGTCTAGAAGTCTGAGATCAATGAGTTGACAGGGTTGTTTCAAGGGCTCTATCTCCTTGGCTTATAGATGGCTATTTTTATATTCACATACTCTTCCTTCTGTGCATGTCCTCCATTCTGGCACCAATTACATGTCCTACAATTCAACACAATTACATCACTACCTGGAGAGATAATGTCAGATACCACAAGTTAAAGGCTCAATCTTATAAGACTCTCCCTGGCCACCCCAGACACTAAATCCCTGTGCTTCTGAAAGACTGGCTACAGATTGGAATTTCCATCATCCCTCTTCTTGCTGCTGCTGCTGCTAAGTCACTTCAGTCGTGTCCGACTCTGTGTGACCCCATAGATGGCAGCCCACCAGGCTCCCTCGTCCCTGGGATTCTCCAGGCAAGAACACTGGAGTGGGTTGCCATTTCCTTCTCCAATGCGTGAAGGTGAAACGTGAAAGTGAAGTCGCTCAGTCATGTCTGACTCTTAGCGACCCCATGGATTGCAGCCTATGAGGCTCCTCTGTCCATGGGGTTTTCCAGGCAAGAGTACTGGAGTGGGGTGCCATTGCCTTCTCCAATCCCTCTCCTTAGGGAATTTGCTAATTTGCTAGATCTAATTTGCTAGATCTGCTCACAGAGCTCAGAGAAGCATTTTAGTTACTAGCTTACTGGTTTGTTTTAAATGAATATGGGCTTCCCCGGTGGCAAAGAATCCACTTGCAATTCATGAGCCACAGCAGCTGTGGGTTCAATTCCTGGGTAGGGAAGATCCCCTGGAGGAGTTTATGGCATCCCACTCCAGTATTCTTGCCTGGAGAATCACATGGACAGAGGAGCCTGGTGGGCTACAGTCCACAGGGTCACAAAGTGTCAGACATGACTGACAGGACTTAGCACTCACACATGTATAAATGAATATATCTTGCAAACACTCAGATGGAAAAGATACATAGGACAAAGTACAAGGAAAGGGTGAGGAGCGTCTATGCTCCTTGTGAGTATGTCACTCTTTCAGAATCTCCATGAACTCACCAGCCTGTAAGTTCTCTGAACCCCGTCTTTTGGGGGGTTTATGGAGGCTTCATTATATAGGCATGATTGATTATATCATTGATCATTGGTAATTGAACTCAATCTCCAGCTGGTTTCCCTTCCCTGGAACTCAAAGGTGTTGGACTGACAGTGCTAACACTCAAATGAGACTGTTGGCTCCCCTAGCAACCAGACCCTGACCTTAAAAGTTTCCAAAAGTCATCGTGTTAACAACAAAAGGCAACTTTATTGCTCACATCCTAGGCACTCCCAAGGGTATTAAGAGCTCTGTGCCAGGACAGGATGGAAATCACTTATACATTCTTAGTATAAATCATAGTATCACAATGTCTGTGTCTAAATTTCCTCTTTTTATAAAAATATCAGTCATATTGGATTGCTGTTGTTTTGGTTTAGTTGCCAAGTCATGTCCAACTTTTTTTTGTGACACCATAGACTGTAGCATGCCAGGCTTCTCTGTCCATGGGATTTCCCATGCAAGAATACTGGAGTGGGTTATCATTTCCTTCTACAGGGTATCTTCCCAGCCCAGGAACTAAACTCACAATCTCCTGCATTGCAGGCAAATTTTTTATCACTGAACACCTGGATTAGAGCCCACCTAATGATACCATTTTATCTTCAGTTCAGTTCAGTTGCTCAGTTGTGTCCGACTCTTTGGACCCCATGAATTACAGCACGCCAGGCCTCCCTGTCCATCACCAACTCCCGGAGTTCACTCAAACTCACGTCCATCGAGTCGGTGATGCCATCCAGCCATCTCATCCTCTGTTGTGCCCTTCTCCTCCTGCCCCCAATCCCTCCCAGCATCAGTCTTTTCCAATGAGTCAACTCTTCACATCAGGTGGCCAAAGTACTGGAGTTTCAGCTTTAGCATCATTCCTTCCAAAGAACACCCAGGGCTGATCTCCTTCAGAATGGACGGGTTGGATCTCCTTGCAGTCCAAGGGACTCTCAAGAGTCTTCTCCAACACCACAGTTCAAAAGCATCAATTCTTCGGTGCTCAGCTTTCTTCACAGTCCAATTCTCACATCCATACATGACCACTGGAAAAACCATAGCCTTGACTAGATGAACCTTTGTTGGCAAAGTAATGTCTCTGCTTTTGAATATGCTATCTAGGTTGGTCATAACTTTTCTTCCAAGGAGTAAGCGTCTTTTAATTTCATGGCTGCATTCATCATCTGCAGCGATTTTGGAGCCCAAGAAAATAAAGTCTGACACTGTTTCCACTGTTTCCCCATCTATTTGCCATGAAGTGATGGGACCAGATGCCATGATCTTTGCTTTCTGAATGTTGAGCTTTAAGCCACCTTTTTCACTTTCCTCTTTTATTTTCATCAAGAGTCTTTTAGGTCCTCTTCACTTTCTGCCATAAGAGTGATGTCATCTGCATATCTGAGGTTATTGATATTTCTCCTGGAAATCTTGATTCCAGCTTGATTCCAGATTTTTGTGATATTCCTAAAAAATATTAATTTTGTAGGGATGGAAGGAGGAACACATTTCAGCTTATAATACAACTCTTTTATAAAAAAGAAAATTGTCTTAAACATTGATCTGAGCTTCTATTTTCAGAAATTAGTGGGGGAAGAGCATATCAAAAGCAAATAAGAAGAGGGAAGAAAATAATAAGGGTAAGCATAGAAATTAACACAACTGAAAACAGAAACCAACTAAACCAATGAAACAGAAGTCTGAATATTTTAGGAAATCAGTGAAATTGATAAACCTCTATCCAGGTGGATAAATTAAAAAGACAGAAAGACAACAAAACATCAGGAATGAAAGATCTGACATCATTTCAGATTCTGCAGAATTTCAAAAGATATTAAGAAACTAGCATAAAATTTTATACAATAAATTTGACAACTTATATGAAATGGAAAATTCTTGAAAGACACAAATGATCAAACCTCGTTAAAGAAGAAACAAAATTTGAATAGCCCTATATCAATAAAGATTGAAGTCAGAAGGAGAAGAAGATGACAGGATGAGAGGGTTGGATGGCATCACCAATTCCATGGACATGAACTTGGGCAAATTCCAGGAGATGGTGAGAGACAGGGAAGCTTGGCATGCTGCAGTCCATGGGGTCATGAAGAGTTGGACACAACTTGGTGAATGAACAACAACAATAAAATCAATAATGAAATTGAATTTCTAGTTCTAAATCTTATTACAAAGAAACTACCTGGCTTAGATAACTATGCTGGTGAATTCTACAAAGAAAGAAAGTTAAGTTGCTCAGTCGTGTCCAACTCTTCGTGACCCCATGGACTGGAGCCTACCAGGCTTCTCTGTCCATGGGATTTTCCAGGCAAGAGTACTGGAGTGGGTTGAATTCTACAAAGATAAAAGGTAATGATAATAGTCATACTACACAAATTCTTCCTGAAGACAGAAGTGAGAACACTTCAAAATTGATTTTATGAGACTATCAATACAACTATTCTAAATCAGGGAAATAACTCACAAATAAAGAAAATTATAGATCAATATTCCTGATGAATATGGATGCAAATATTTTAACACAATTATCATAATAAAATCCAGAAATATATATTTAAAAGTATAATATATAACAATGAGAAATCAGGTTTTATTCCAGGAATCCAAAAATTATCACTATAATTTATTAGAACAAAAGTGTAGAACAACAGATGCAAAAGCAAGGATTTGACTAAATAAACAATTTGTTAATACATAAAAATTCCTCAGCAAACAAGATGTGGAAAGAAATATCTTCAAACTGATGAAAGGTATCTCTGAAAACTTAATAAAATGAAGAGTGAATGAATTAATTAGTACTTTCTTCATAAGAACAAGAATAAGGCAAAGATGTTTTTACTTCTACCACTTCCATTCACAATTGACTTGAAATTCCTAGCATGTGCAATAGGACAAGAAAAATAAAAAGACTAAAAATGAAAAGAAAGAGTAAAACTTTATTTATAGATGACAATAATTGCTATAGAATGTAGTACAGAATCTACAAAAAGATATTAGTCTGTTTAGAAAGTCATTTCATTTCATATAAGGGCATTTCATATAAGTCATTTCATATAAGGGCTTCTCTGGTGGCTCAGAGCTTAAAGCGTCTCCCTGCAATGCGGGAGACCTGGGTTAGATCCCTGGGTTGGGAAGATCCCCTGGAAAAGGAAAAGGCAACCCACTCCAGTATTCTTGGAGAATGCCTGGAGAATCCCATGGAGGGAGGAGTCTGGTAGGCTACAGACCATGGGGTTGCAGAGTCAGATACAACTGAGCTACTTCACTTTCACTTTCATGTAAGTTCAGTATGCAAATGTCAACTATATCCCTATGTCCTAGCAGTGAACAAATGGCAAATTAAATAAATTAGAAAATTTCTACGATAGCACATAAAACCAGGTTTAACTTAAAGATGGATTTAACAAAATATACAAAAGCCATACAGAGAAAATTCCAAAATGCAACTGAGAGGTATCACTGAAAAAGCAAGAGAGTTTCAGAAAAACATCTATTTCTGCTTTATTGACTATGCCAAAGCCTTTGACTATGTGGATCACAATAAACTGTGGAAAATTCTGAAAGAGATGGGAATATAAGACCACCTGACCTGCCTCTTGAGAAACCTGCATGCAGGTCAGGAAGCAACAGTTAGAACTGGACATGGAACAACAGACTGGTTCCAAATAGGAAAAGGAGTATGTCAAGGCTGTATATTGTCACCCTGCTTATTTAACTTATATGCAGAGTATATCATGAGAAACGCTGGGCTGGAAGAAGCACAAGCTGGAATCAAGATTGCCCGGAGAAATATCAATAACCTCAGATATGCAGACGACACCACCCTTATGGCAGAAAGTGAAGAACTAAAGAGCCTCTTGATAAAAGTGAAAGAGGAGAGTTAAAACGTTGGCTTAAAGCTCAACATTCAGAAAACGAAGATCATGGCATCTGGTCCCATCACTTCATGGCAAATATATTGGAAAACACTGGAAACAGTGTCACAGTTTATTTTTCTGGGTTCCAAAATCACTGCAGATGGTGACTGCAGCCATGAAATAAGAAGACACTTGCTCCTTGGAAGAAAAGTTATGATCAACATAGACAGCATATTAAAAAGCAGAGACATGACTTTGCCAACAAAGGTCCATCTAGTCAAAGCTGTGGTTTTCCAGTAGTCAGGTATGGATATGAGAGTTGGACTATAAAGAAAGCTGAGTGCCAAAGAATTGGTGCTTTTGAACTGTGATGTTGGAGAAGACTCTTGAGAGTCCCTTGGACTGCAAGGAGATCCAACCAGTTCACTCTAAAGGGATCAGTCCTGGGTGTTCATTGGAAGGACTGATGCTGAAGCTGAAACTCCAATACTTTGGCCACCTGATGTGAAGAGCTGACTCATTTGAAAAGACCCTGATACTGGGAAAGATTAAGGGCAGGAGGAGAAGGGGACGACAGAGGATGAGATGGCTGGATGGCATCACCGACTAATGGACATGAGTTTGGGTAGACTCTGGGAGTTGGTGATGGACAGGGAGGCCTGGCGTGCTGCATTCATGGACTTGCAAAGAGTCGGACACGACTGAGCAACTGAAGTGAACTGAACTGAAATATTTGGAGAAATACCATGTGTATATGAATGACAATACTGGCTATTATGATGATGCCATATTTTTAAAAGCTCAACCTATGTTCAGTATGACAGATTGTTAGGAAATATATATCAAAATCACAACAAGTTACCATTTCACTCTCAAAAGAATGGCCATTAAAAAGAAAAGTGTAGGATATAAGCATGGCAAGGATGTGGAGAAAGTGTAACCCTTCTACACTGCTGGTGGGAATGTAAAATGATATAGACACTATGGAAAACAACAGAATGATTCTTTAAAATGTTAAACAGAATTACTGTGCAATCCAGCAGTTCTCAGTACACATGCAAAAGAGTTGAAAGAACTCAAGCAAATATTTTTACATCTAGCACAAATAGATGTACAAATAGTACAAAATATTTTTGACTAGTGTATCATTATTCACACTAGTCAAAAGTTGGAAACTACTCAAAAGTTCAACAGATGAATAAATAAAGCGTGGTTTATAATACAATGGAATATTATTCTGCCTTAAAAGGGTATAAAATTCTGACACATTCTGTAACATGGATGAATCCTGACACATTATTCTAAATGAAACAGGTCTAACACAAAAGTGCAAGTATCTCATAATTCCAGTTACATGAGGTACCTACAACAGTCAAATTTACAGAGGCAGAAAGAACAGTGGTTGCCAGAGGCTATATGTGGGAAGAACAGAGAATTATTGTTAAATGACACAACTTCAACTTGGGCAGATGAGAAAGTTCTGGAGGCAGATGGTGATGATAGTTGTACCACAATGTGAACATACTTAATGTCACTGAACCAAACACCTAAAATGCTGAAAATGGTAAATTTTATGATTGTATTTCTTAACTACCATAAAGGTATCAGTCTTAGACTTAAGATAATCCCAGTCATATCCATGTATTATCTTTAGGTAGAAATTGAAAAGCTTATTCTAAAATTAGCATGAAAATTCAAAATATAGAGTAGTCAAAATAATTTCAATAAAGATGAATAAATTTGGAGTATGTGATTTATAGACTTACTATAAAGTTACAATAATCAGTTGCTTCAGTCGTGTCCAGCTCTTTGTAAACCTATGGACTGTAGCCTACCAGGTTCCTCTGTCAAAGGGATTCTCCAGGCCAGAAATACTGGAGTGGGTTGCCATACCCTCCTCCTAGGGGATACTCCTGACTCAGGGATCAAACCTGCATCTCTTACATCTCCTGCATTTGCAGGTGGAGTCTTTACTAGCACTACCTGGGGAGCCCCTACAATAATGAAGTTAAGGTGGTATTGGTATCAAGATAAACATATAAATCATTGAAATGGAAGAGAATCTAGATATAAATTTCTAGCAAAGAAGGCAGGTAATTCAAAGAAAAAGGAAAATTAAGGGAGCATGAAAGACATGAATGCCTATACAAAAGATATAAATAAATCTTGACCCTTACCTTAAACCATGTAAAAAAATTACCTCAAAATGGGTCATTTTTATATCTAAACAAAAATACTAAACCTGTATAACTTCTATAAGAAAACTAGGAAGAATATCTTATAACTTTAAAGAAACCAAATATTTTTAAGATGTAGAATATTAACCATAAAACAAAAAAGACAAATATGACTTTCTCAAAAGTAAAAACTGCTCTTTGAAAGGTATTATTTAGGACATGAGAAGGCAAGGAAAAGACTGGGGGAAAATATTTGCAGAACACATTTCTAATAAATGACTTCTATCCTGCAATATATAAAGAACTCTTAAAACTCAGTAATAAAAAGATAAACAACATGAGTAATAAATGCAATGTGCAAAAGATTTGAAATTTACAAAGGAGTATATAAACTGTACATAAACATCATAAAATATGTTTAATATAATTTCTAGTTGATAAAATGAAAATAAAAGACTACTAAGACAATAATAATGGTTGGCAAGAATTCAGAGTTATGATACTTTCGCCAATTGCTGATGGGAAAGAAAAATGGTGTAGTCTTTTTAAAAAACAGTTTTGTACTTTCAGTTTTTTTAATGTTAATCATATATTTATGGCTTTCCTGGTGGCTCAGATGATAAAGAATTAGCCTGTAACACAGGAAACCTGGGTTTGGTTCCTTGGTCAGGAAGATCCCCTAGAGGAGGGAATGGCAATCAGCTCCAGTATTCTTGCCTGGAGAATTCCATAGACAGAGGAGCCTGAGTACGGTCCACAAGTCACAAAGAGTCAGTCAAGACCAAGCGACTAACCACACACAATCATATATTTATCAAGCTTTTCATCAAACCCACTTCTAGGTATTTTTTACTCAAGAGGAATAAAAATATATGTCCATATAAAAAGTAGTATGCAAATATTCATAGCATCTTTATTTATGACAACCAAACATTTACAACAACCAAAGTGTCTATCAACTAAAAGGAAAATAGAAAAATGAATTATAGTATATCCATACAATGAAATACTACAGGCACTTTAAAAAATGAGCTACTGATAAATACAAATGGATGAATCTCAGAAATGCTGCTGCTGCTGCTAAGTCGCTTCAGTCGTGTCCGACTCTGTGTGACCCCAGAGACGGCAGCCCAGCAGGCTCCCCCATCCCTGGGATTCTCCAGGCAAGAACACTGGAGTGGGTTGCCATTTTCTTCTCCAATGCATGAAAGTGAAAAGTGAAAGGGAAGTCGCTCAGTCGTGTCCGACCCTCAGTGACCCCATGGACTGCAGCCTTCCAGGCTTCTCCATCCATGGGATTTTCCAGGCAAGAGTACTGGAGTGGGGTGCCATTGCCTTCCCCATCAGAAATGTTACATTAAACAAAAGAAGTTAAGGATGAAAGACTATATACTATACTAGTTCACGCATATGATATTCTGCTGCTGTTGCTGCTGCTGCTGCTGCTGCTGCTAAGTCTCTTCAGTGGTATCTGACTCTGTGCGACCCCATAGACGGCAGCCCACCAGGTTCCCCTGTCCCTGGGATTCTCTCCAGGCAAGAACACTGGAGTGGGTTGCCATTTCCTTCTTCAATGCATGAAAGTGAAAAGTCAAAGTGAAGTCGCTCAGTCGTCTGACTCCTAGCGACCCCATGGACTGCAGCCTACCAGGCTCCTCCGTCCATGGGATTTTCCAGGCAAGAGTACTGGAGTATGATATTCTAGATATAGCAAAACTAGAATGACAGAAAGTTGATCAAAGGTTGCCAGGGTCTATGGTGGAAGCAGAGAATTGTTGGCAAAGATGCTCAGGGAAACTTTTCATGGTTAAGGATAAATTCTTCATCTTGACATAGTGATTATTGAATATATTAATACTAATTCAAATTCAAAAAACTATAAACAAGTTGATAAGCTTTTATTATATATAAAACATGCCTTCATAAAGGTGATTAAAAAGTAGACATTTTGTTGCATTTGAACACAAATATCTAATAAAATTAGGACAGATGCAGGGTATTAACACAAAAGCAGAATAGAGGTAACTGGGATGGAACAGGGAGAAACAAGTTCTTCAGAAATCTTGGTAGTTTTCTATTTATGCATCTAGGAACTAGGTACATTTAAACTCATTTATTTTTATTCATTTATGTGTTTATTCTAAATATTATGCTGCATGGATGTGCTATATATATTCTTTTGTACATTTGATATATTTAACAGTGAGAAACAACAAATAGGGAACTAAAAATAAAATTAAAAAAAGATGAAATAACCTAGGGATGGATTACATGACAAAAGGTCAGTATTCAAGAAACAAATTGTCAGGAAGAGAGCAATACCTCCAAAAGGTGTTTTAGTGGGAAGCACAGTATGGCAAAAGCAAACTTCTCTTAGAAAATTGAATTTTAGGATATTTCCTTGAATTCTGTTTCTAGGAGTATAGAAGAGGAAAGAGGAAGTACAAATCTTACAGAGGTTGCCAGCTGTAAAAAGGGAAAGTAACATACCCCAGGAAAAATACCCAAGACTTTTTGCTTATTCAGAAAATCAGAGGTATAAAAGAGAAATGTATCATAAATCTATAAATCAGCCTAACTGCATATATGTAAATGTGTTTTATAAAAATTCAGGTTACTATAATTTTGAAGTGTCTAAAATTCATTTTACAATTGCATGCTTTAGAGTTTTCTTTCTTCCCACCTACAGAAGAATGTATATGTGAATAGAATTT
The DNA here is from genome assembly GCF_032452875.1 of Bos javanicus. Lineage (NCBI taxonomy): Eukaryota > Metazoa > Chordata > Mammalia > Artiodactyla > Bovidae > Bos > Bos javanicus. The sequence goes on along the minus strand of NC_083869.1, from coordinate 49,905,664 downwards.
TAAAAAATTCTAGGAATATTAGGAATATGCATGTCTCAAAAACTCAAAGTTATTCATTCAATACATTTCATTTATAACATTTAATGACAATTATCAAAAACATCCAGGTGTAAAAATCTTCAGACCTTTCTGTCTATATTATAGATGATTATTCTACTAAAAATGAAAAGACAGAAAATAAAAACAAAGTCAAAAAATAAAACTATTCAATGATATCACATAGATGAAAAATGTCAAAGCTTTCACAGACCCATTTAGAATGATTGCTTAGAGTTCTGTTTTGAGAGACTCTGGTTCAAGTCTGCATTTAGGAATAAAATTTCTTATTAATAGGTTAAGCATATCTACCCTTGGTGGAGAAAGAGAAAGAGTATTGCATCTGCCAAGCATTATCATCCTTATTTTTGGCAATTATATGACTAAAATCAAATAGCTTAAAAGTAATCATTTAACAAACTCTCCCTAGTTATCCCCTACTTCCATAAAAGAATGTATCCAATTAAATCATAACCAGTAACTTGATGAAAGTTATGACTTTCTTCCTCTCTCTCTCCCTCCTTTCTTTTCTTCTTTCCTCTTTCCTTCCTTCTTTTTGTCCTTCTCTCCTCTTTCCTTCCTTTCTTTCATTTGTTCATTCACTTAACAATTATTTACAGTACTATGAGGGAGATTGGATTTGGAGATGTATTGGCCTAGCTGACGTGAAGCTTAGAGTGGATATGTTAATAAAATAAACAGCTAAACAAGCAAATGCAACAGAAAAGCAATCTCAAACTGTGATTAGTATTGTGATGGAAAAATGTAAAGGACAGAGATGTAGAATAATGGGGTAGATGGGACTTGAGTGTGAGAAGTAGCCGGAGGAAGTACTACTCCAGTCAGGAGGAATGGTCCCTGTGAAGATCCCATGAAGGGAAGTAACTGGAGGTTGGAGCAATGTAAAGGAGGACAGTGTGATGATGAGATTGTATAAATTTCAGGTTTTTATGCAACTTTTGTAATTTTGGATGGAATGTTGAACTTCTTATGAGTCTCAGTTTCATCACATATAAATTGAAAACAAGGTACTCCTGCTGCTGCTGCTAAATCACTTCAGTCGTGTCCGACTCTGTGAGACCCCATAGATGGCAGCCCACCAGGCTCTCCCGTCCTCAAAGATTCCTTGAGGTTAAAAAATAAAATGTCTTGTATACTACTAAATAGTCTATCATCTCTAAATAAATTTATCTAGTAAAAACATAGTCATTGCATGTATACCTGTGGCTGATTCATGTCAATGTATGGCAAAAATTGCCACAATATTGTAAAGTAATTAGCCTCCAATTAAAATAAATAAGTTAATTTAAAAAACATAGTCATTGCAGAAGGATTCCATAAAATAATGGAAATTTGGTATAGATGTTTTTCTTGAAGGGAGCGGTGTGTACTTTAAGGAAATTCAGAACATGTAGAAAGGAAATACATTGTTTTTGTCACAGTGAAAATAAGAACCGAATTGAAAAACATTCTTATTTGCCACCCAACCAAACCAAGTTTAAGAATGTGAGGAACAAAATTAGTAATTAAATGACATAGAATTTGGGAATATATTCTCTCATAATCAGAGTAAAAATGAATGCTATAAAAGTATTTGGAACAGAATATGAAAATCAAGCTCCAGAATTTTACTGAAGTGGTCTTACCTGCCACAGTTTATCAGTCCAGCAAATGGGTATAAGCAAATGTATATCTGTTCTTTAGAAAATAATTTGTAACTGTTTTTTTTATTATTATGATTAAGAGTTTGACATTTCCACTGGATTCAGGATAGAAGGGGTGGGTCATTAGCTTTTCTGCCTCAAGGAAAGAGGTCTCAGCATGCCACCAACAAAGCTCAAACAGTATTAATAAGGTCATCAATTACCTCAGCCTGGATATACTTTGAAACCCTGGGAGGTGAAACCCACAAAAAGATAAATTACCTTTCTAAGGGATTTAGCAACACCATCATGGAAGACATGGGTTTGAGTGTTTGTCCAGTATGTCTAGGAAAATGTCTCAGAAGAATTAGATAATGAAAACCAACACCCCATCCTCTGAGAAATGAAATTGCTTAAATGTCTTTAATTGCTACTTATTTCTTGGACACCAAAACAAGATTTATTCCTTTTGATATGTATTTTAAAAAATTAATTTGCTTATTTAGGTTGCCTTTATTGATATATAAATAGGTATAACCTGCATGCTAAATACACATGCAAGCACAATTTTAAGGCAAAACAAACAAAACAACTTTTAGAGATACATATAATAAGAAAAATTAAATTCATTAAAACAACAAATTAAAAAACCATCTTCATGAGCCACTACCCTAAGACATAAGCCCTTGGAGACAGACAAATTTAAATAAGTGGGCTATACACTCTGCCCTCCAACTCCTCCAGGACAGGGCAGTCAGAATATTCCATAAGGGTTTGTCAAGAAGGCCAGTTCCCTGAGGATGTACTTTGGCCAGTGGGATTTGTCCTCAGCTAATTAGTTGAGAGGTGGTGATTTCCCAGGGGGCATCATTGGTCTACACACAAACTTTCAATACTTAACCACTTACATTTACCACTTACATTTCCTTGACTGCACACGTAAATGATTTACTTATCCTTTGCATCAATAATCTCTCTCCTTGGAGGGCTGCTTGGTTTCAATTCTGTCTCATATAGCTAACCTCAAAGGACCAGGGACTTGCTGGTAAATATGCAGAGATTCAGTGGAACCTATTGTTGCTGGCTTGTGAGAGTAGAAGAGGAAAGTTTCAGGAATTTTCAAGCTAATTGTTAGACAGCACCATTATTAACTAATAAACATTTACTTAAAGTATATCAAATAAAAACAAAAGAATACACACAATTCATCAATTGCTAATTATTTCACTACATTTCACTATTATCTAAATTCTTGAGATTATTTACATCTATTTTATCTGTATGGTGGAAATACTCTAAAATGATGTGCTGCTATGCACGTCTTACCAGCTCTGTGTTCAGTGATGTCATATTAATAGCTTATAATTGACTGAGGTGGGTATATTTACATGACAAAAATCAGCTAACATTGTGAAAGAGAGCCCCTATCCTTCATCCCCTTCACCATAGCCTCTTGTTAAAGATTTACCAGCAACATAACTACTTTGCAAATTAACTTATGCAGGACAGAACATCAAAAGATTTTAAACACTCCCTGTGATAGCAACACTGACATGTCACTACAAGGTCGTGTGAAACCTCTATCAAGCAAACATGGATGAAGAGTTGACGAGTAGAGAGATCTAGTGTGTACAGAGAGCTTGCTCCACTTACATCATCTTCATTAAGCTTCCCTACAATCAGAGGTCAATATTCCCATTCTACAAATGCATAGATTGCAGTTTATAAAGGCTTATAATACTCTGAAGATCATCCAGCTGAGAAATGGCAGAGCCTGGTCCTCAAGCAAGCAAACTTCTTGAGCAATAACTCTTTTCCACATGCCACTCACAAAAGTTCAGGGTACTAGCCTCTCATCAAAGTTCAAAACCTAGGAAATCAGTAACCTAAAATCCTCATTCTACCTTAGAGAATTTGAACACTTGTGTATGTATGCATCTGAAAAGTCAGCAGGGGGCAGACCTCATGTGTCCCTCTCAGGAAAGAAAAACAAATTAAGTAATGAGCAAACACTGAAAGCTTCTGAACACAGAAGAGAAATACTAAAGACTTCACCTTTGAATATATTCTGTTACTCAGAGGATTAAATGACAGGAAAAACAATTGTACAGAACTATTGCTATGCAAAAGGGTTTGATAAAAACTTTGCATGCATTTGTAATTTTTCATTTTCCTCCTAAGGCTTTATCATACCTGCTATAAACAAAAGAAAATTGTTCATATTGAAATAGTGCTGAAAATCCCATTCCCCAGGGAGCTGGTACTAATGCCTATCCTTTACTCTTTACAGAATAAGTATGTAGCAAGCATTCATGCTAAATGCCAACGTACTTGGAAACTGACATGTTGATTATCATCTTTGGATATTATTCATTTTATTTATCTTTGAAACTACAAACAAGCAGGCTCAGTCTATAAATATTATCTCCATTGGAGAGCTACTGCTAATAAAAAAATCTACATCTTTTTGGCTACCAAATTCACTGAAACTTGTTGTAAATATACAGTACTCATTATAATAACATTTTTTCAGTACACACCAAAGACTGTTGGGAAGAAGGAAGAGGCAGTATGGGGAGGGGAGTGGATAGGGTAAACCAGTGGAAAGATGCAATTAGAGCTGTGTTGGCTTGGCAAAGTCCCACTGAACAGCAAGCTGGGATTCTTTTTGCCAAACCACTCCAGGCTCCTGAGGGGCGGGGTGTGTCCCATGTCTGTTAAGAGGGCTTCATTCCAATAAGTAAAGGGAATCACTAGGAGGGAAATAAAGATGTAAAAGGAATTACCAAACCAAAAACCAAAGTGCAAGTACACACACAGGCATGACACACACAAACTTGGGTAGAAAACACACTCAGTGGGAAATACTTGGCCTCACAGGGAATATTACCTTGACTTTGTGTGCCCCATTTAGGGTAGGTGCAAGTTAAGAAATCATCAAAAATTAGTAACCTGAGATAATGTACACTGAGTTTAAAAGTTGGAAGCACTCAATTGGTATTTTAGTACTCTGTGGTTCCAGCTAGGATTTATGGTTCAAAAAGATAGGTTTTCATAATTAGTTGTATGATTGTTTTAGCATGCTCATGGGGGCTCACTAAATTGTATTTTGAAAAATACATATGCCCAAAATGAAGTAGAAAGGTCAATTTTTACCATTACAATGGCAATATCATCTTTGTCAAAATTGTCATCATCACTATCACCATCATCATCAAGAACATCATCATCATTATCGTCACTAGCAATTACTGAATGTTACTAAGCCAGAAAAAAATGTGGTGTGACATGTGCCTGATTTTTGTTTGCATGTTTGCTTTTTAGGGGAGGTAGAAGTTTTACTCAAGGTGAGGAATGGAGCCCCACTGAACCGGCACAGGGATTGGTCTCAATTTTGTCTACACATTACAGGCGCCATTTCCCATTTAAGATAGCTTGTTTTTTAGCAGCTACATTAAGGAAATAAAAATAATGGTGAAGAAAAAGAAAATTTGTTGGATTTTGTATTTACTAGCATATGCAACTGAGGCATTTCCCTTAACTTCCCCTTAATGGTACCCAGAAGTACACTGTACCTTTTCTAAGGGAGTGGCAGGTCTGATTCTTTTTCATTTTTGTTCTGCAACTTGAGTCACAAAGTAAGATGTAATTATTCTGTTATTGACACCATTAGATAAGAGAGAATCAAGAGTAGGAACTCTAGTAATAGCACAATAGAAAGTTTTCTTAAGGCATTTTTTCATATTATGAAACATAATAGGCATGGAAATGAAAAATATATACCTTATATAATAAAGATTTATGATTAGTCACTAAATTATATTAATAATTACAATGAAAATGATTTATTAGTCTTAAGACATAGAGACCATCTAACCAAAACAGTTAAGCATAACATATGTGTGCACAGAGATAGGAGGGAGTTGCAGATGTGATTGTTCAGAAGTTTTGATTTTGTTTTTAACAAAAACTGCACTGGTTTCAGCTAGCATTTTAATGAACAAGGCTTGGATTCATCAGTGTCCTTAACTGGTAAATGAGTTCTCTAAGTGAATGTTCTTGATGCCCTGACCAAGTGATATTTTTAGATGTTAGTCTGATGCATTGATTAGAATTTCCCTTCTTCAAACTCATTGTAAACCCTCTACTTACTTCTCCCTTGTCAGTGGGTGCTTCTCATCTCCTCCCACAACCTCATCATGTGCACATACCATCTTCATGCGTTGAAATGCTGTTCACTGAACTTGCTCATGATCAACACCTCCAAACAACCCTTGCCTCTGCCTAGGCCTTATAAATATTCACTGGAAAGCTGAATTAAAGAATGTCAAAGATGTACACAAATAATGCATGTGAAAATAATTAAGGATTCAGGACTAGAGGAAGGACATAGGGAGTTATGATTAATTCATGGAATATTATTCCATCACTAATGTTATTAACATCTTCAGTGAAAGACACACCTGAGGGAGATGCTGTAGTCAGAAGTCTAAGAAATTTTAGAATCTAGCTGGAGAAACACTGTATATTTATGTATATTTATATTAAGAAGACATACTGGATAAAATATTACTTAAAGAAAAATTAAGAATACATGTATCTCTTTTTTTCTATGCTTATATCCTTTTCCATTTCACTCTAATGCATTTGTTTACTTAATTGTGGTTAATGTCCACTTTATCAAAGTCAACCACATAAGTATCAGAATAGTAACGATATCACTGTTAAAATTAACATTTGACTAGTTATCCAAATGACGTCATTGCTTTTTTTTATCATATAATATGATGATGATGGTGGACGATAACTTTCATTTTGGAAATAGATATCTAACAAATTATAGGTCAATAAACAAATTATTTGGTTCATTTCTTTTGCTCATAAAATTTCCTGAAACAATTATTTTCTCCTTTTGTAGGAGTGATATGAATCATAGACTCATATATAAAATGATGACTTTACCTAATCTAACATTCACATTTTACATATGAAAACCTGAAATCAGCAAAGTGACAAGAGGACTTATACAAGGTTACAGAAAGGGTGAAACAAAAGTTAGAACCTAGAGTTCTCAATTTCCAAGTGAATATTCTTTGAATATGTTTAAAGCATTTTAGAATTGAATTCAGTATAATATATATACATATGACTGCAACTAAATCATCTCAGGGTCTTTCACAAACTATCTATTTTGGTCCTATCATTAAGATAAAGCACTAATTTGATGAATTTTCATCCATGTTTTAATCTTTTAAGTCAAATATCTTCTTTGGGGAAGGATATTAATATAACAGAGTTTGACATAAAAGGGATGACAGCAGGCAGGAAGTCCACAGTTCCTCACAACCTACTTCTCAGAGATTATGTTCTTATCCTCAGGCCTTCTGCATGGGAGCTGGGCTAGAGAATTCAGTTATTTTGGCCTCAACAGATTTGATCATAAGTGGACATTTAAGGAAAAAAATGTTTTACTGACTAGGTGGAGTGAATTGTATCTTTTAATTGATAGTTTAAACTGAGATGATGGTCATGTTCCGGACTTCTGAGGTCCTGCGGAGTTGAACAGAGAGATGGCACCATATATTCATTAACTCAGCAAGTGTTTACTGAGAGCCTGCTATGTACTAGGTACTCTTATCAGCATATAAAAGAGAGAAAGATCCAACTCTTTGGAGCTTGTGATCTAGTGGGAGAGACAGATAATAAAATAAAACCTTATTTTTCTGGGCTCCAAAATCACTGCAGATAGTGATTGCAGCCATGAAATTAAAAGACGCTTACTCCTTGGAAGGAAAGTTATGACCAACCTAGACAGCCTATTAAAAAGCAGAGACATTACTTTGTCAACAAAGGTCTATCTAGTCAAGGCTATGGTTTTTCCAGTGGTCATGTATGGATGTGAGAGTTGGACTATAAAGAAAGCTGAGTGCAGAATTGATGCTTTTGAACTGTGGTGTTGGAGAAGACTCTTGAGAGTTCCTTGGACTGCAAGGAGATCCAACCAGTCCATCCTAAAGGAGGTCAGTCCTGGGTGTTCGTTGGAAAGACTGACGTTGAAGCTGAAACTCCAATACGTTGGCCACCTGATGCGAAGTGCTGACTCATTTAAAAGCCCTTGATGCTGGGAAAGATTGATGGCAGGAGAAGAAGGGGACAACAGAGGATGAGATGGTTGGATGGCATCACCGACTCAATGGACATGGGTTTGGGTGGACTCTGGGAGTTGGTGATGGACAGGGAGGCCTGGCATGCTGTGGTTCATGGGGTTGCAAAGAGTTGGACACGACTGAGCGACTGAACTGAACTGAACTGAAGATATGAAATAAAGTGATAAATCCTATGAAACAAAGAAAATACAAACTGAATAAAGGGTGGCATAATTGCTGAGTCACAGTTTTAATTTGAAAAGGTGACATAGGAACCAAGACTTTGAAGGATATAAGAAAGTTTTACCCAAGAAAATACATAACGGAAAAAGCTTCAGGCAGAAGGAACTTCCAACAGTAAAAGTCAGGCTGGCATGTCCCAGGAATACCAGCCAGGAGGCCATGGTACCCCAAGTAGAGAAAGCAAGCAGGCAATTGCAATGACAAGACAGGGAGGAAATAGAGGACTTGAGTGTCTAAGACATTCTGTGTAGAATGATGACAAAATATTTCTCAAAGAAGTCAAGACTGTAAGACTGAAGAAAAACATTTGGAAAAAAAGGAAAATGGAATTGATGTGCAAAGAGAAGTTGAGACATTGTAAATTAAAGAGGGGAAGTTACTATGAGTCTTGGCAACATTTTCCATAACTTGCATCTTTTAGATTATCCACTATTCTAGTAAACCTCTTTATTTACCAGCATTATCTAGAGACAATTTGCAGCAAAACACCTTGGATTACATGACTTTGTAGTTGTTGTTTAGCTGCTAAATTGTTTACCACACTTTTGTGACCTCATGGACTGTAACTTGTCAGGCTCCTGTCCGTGGGGTTTCCCAGGCAAGAATATTAGAATAGGTTGCCATTTCCTTCTAGTTTTAAACAAATATGCCAGAAACAGTTATGTTGGAGTGGATTTTCCACAATCAGTAAATATATATCAAGGTAACATTTTGTATCAAGACAAAAACCTAGAATGACATTCATGTGACTATTCCTTGAATTTTCAAAATAGAGGTAACATATCTTGAATATATATTTTAAAAGTAAAACTTTAAAACTATTTTTCAATGTTAAATTTGGATGGACCATTAACATGAGAGATATGACTGCTTAATGTAAAATAATTATGTATATTAAAATAAGTTTCTGCAATAATACAAATATATTTATGACACAGGCTATAATCTTGACAAAGAAAATAAATTTAGGTAGCTCTGATCCAGAATGCTGGATGGTATTTTTGAAGCTAATGATGATGTAGGAGTTATAATAGGACAAAATGACTTAAAATCTGCATTAATGCTGAAACAATAAAAATAAACACTGGAAAAATCTTAAATCCTCTAAAAGAAATATGAGCCACAGAAATAGTTGCCTTCTGAGAAAAAGGTAAGTAATAAAAGAGAAAAAGAGTTAACTTAGTTAATTGAGTCATTATTTATCTTTCTTCAAAATGACAAATTGGGACTAAATTGTTCTTAAAGTCCTGTCTGGTACAGGTATCTATGTGATACCTAAGCATAGTTACCAACTGACTCACCAAAACCTTACATGAAAGTTCTTTTCTAGAACAACCATTATCAAATAGGTAAAGTCTCAAAGAACAGAAAATGGATAGAATCCTGGGGTTAGGAGATAATGCTTGAGTGAAAGAGCATTTGAAATACTTGAAGAGCCTAAATACCTCAGCCACTTAGATGACATTCTGATGTGCCACCAAGGAATCTCAGCCTACTGTGTTTAAAGAAAAATGACTGAAAACCATGATTTTTGTTTTTATAGTCCATAGAATTTTTTTTAAATTTAAGGGGACTTAAAGATGGCTGCAGTCCATGAGGTTGCTGAGCGACTTCCCTTTCACTTTTCACTTTCATGCATTGGAGAAGGAAATGGCAACCCACTCCAGTATTCTTGCCTGGAGAATCCCAGGGACAGGGGAGCCTGGTGGGCTGCCATCTATGGGGTCGCACAGAGTCGGACACGACTGAAGGGACGACAGCAGCAGCAGCAGCAAAGATCAGATCAGATCAGATCAGTCGCTCAGTTGTGTCCGATTCTCTGCGACCCCATGAATCACAGCACGCCAGGCCTCCCTGTCCATCACCAACTCCCGGAGTTCACTGAGACTCAACGTAGAGTAAAAACAAGATAACCATAAAACTCTCACTATAAAAAAGAAATCAGTAACTCAGAGAGACTGTTTAAGACTCATGCATACAGTTATGAATTCTTGTCTCCTGACAGTTGAGATGTGAACTCTGTCTCCTGACATTCACTGCAGGATTACCTTCCCTAAACCCACACAGCAATTCCTTAGCTTCAGAGCACACACCTCCCACAAATCCTGATCTCCAAGTACAAATAACCTTTAGCCATGTTTCTGCTCTCTGTAGTTTATACTAAAAAGTTTTCAATGTAAAGGATGGTGAAAAGTATACATTTTAAAATTGGAATTCATTGATTAAACTTATGAAATATAAAATTGCCAAGAAGTAGTCACAGATAAACGAGACACATATTAGCTATAATCCCTTCTTGAGTCTTGGCTTCAAATGAAGGGAGTTCCCCCTAAAATGTTGAGAGACTGCTCAGGGATAGAATTTTGAAACCTCCCATCCTTTTTGGGCTGGGAAATTTGCATGTACAATTACTACATTTACATGCCTAATTACCCCACAGGAAGGCACATATGCCAATTGGCATTTGAAAATGTGTTAACTGCACACACAGAAGGGTGGCCCTTTAAAATGTTGGCCCTAGGAATCTAATCATTAAGAATGGGTCCTGTGAGTCAGAGTGGGGAGAAAAGATGGTCCATTTTGCAACAATCTGAGCATTTCCAGTCTGGAAGCACACAAAAATTGACTGATATACAAGTAGATGAAAAATTGAGTTTTCAGAAAGTACTCTGGTAACAAGCAGAATCCACAGGGAACGTATTTCAGGCATTAGCTAATTGGATTAGCTGTGGTGTTTTCTGTGGATCCTAAGGAATTCATAAGCTATAGATTAAAATAATCAAACAACTCTGGTCACAGAGGTAAAGAAGCTTTTTTTCTTATGCTAGTGAGCACTCAGCCCTGTGAACTGTAAGTATATTCAGCCCTCTACTTCCTCTAAAGCAGATGGAATATATTCCATGGAGTTTGGAGTCTATGTCTTTTTTTTCCTGCATTTTGTAAACAAAAGTCCTTGGAGAAAACAAATCATAATTTTGAATCCTTCACTGTGGTAGAACAAAGATGGCCTGTTCTCCCAGAATTGAGTAATTTCCTCTCTTCAGGAAACAATGGGTGTAATCAGTTTTCTTGCTTCCCAAGCCATTTCCTCAGCTCAGGATACCCCCATTTAGCAGTCTTCTCTCTCTGCCATGCAAAAATGAGGATTTGAAGATTCCTGCAGGGCCAGATGCCACCCATGGAAACATACCAAAGATTATGAATCACTAGATCCCTTAGGATATAGGAGTAAAACAGGTTGGAGCCTGAACTTCAAAAATTATATGGGCTGGTGTCCAGAAATACCTGATTCTAAACACTCTCAAATTCCACAGTGGGGAGTTTATTTTGGACTCTTCTGATATGATTCAGAAGCCTATCTAGATGGTTTTTGAATTTGCCTAGGCAAGTCACAGACACAATGAATCAACTAAATCATTGAAAATAAAAAAGGGAGAAACTGAATGGTGTTTCAATACTCCTTGCCTTTGAAATACTCAGTGTATTACATAGATAAAATTATATATAAATGTTATTATGTTATAAAAAATATATTTAAAAAGTCACCACCTTTTTGTTGTGATTTTATGTAAACTTTCTATCCTCCTAGAAACCAAAGGTATGTCTTTTCAGATGAAGACACAAAAGTATTGGGTTGGCCAAAAAGTTTGTTCAGGCTTTTTCGTAAGATCTTACAGAAAAACTCAAACTTTTGGCCAACCCAATGCTATACGACCCACATAATCAAATCTTATTTACCTATCTATATTAATTAAACTATAGTAAGTAAACTTAAAGGTAATCAGAATGCTGTTTTTCTAATTTTAAGTACTGCCTGATTTATCTCCAGACAACAACAAGATCTGAAACAAGTACTGAATGCACAAGTACTTCCTTTAGCACTCTTACACACACACTGTTCTGGGAATGTAGAGATCAAAAGTCTAAGAAAACACTGATGGCTAACACTGTGCCTTATTTCAATCCATGTTCAACTCAAAGTCAGTGAACACTTTTTTTTTTTTTTTTTTACCACTTGTGTCCCATGTGTGAATCTCCACTGAGAGATGTTTTCCTGACCACCATATGGAAAGCAATCTCCTTGACTCTATGTTCTTATTATTACTACATCTAGTTCAAGTCTTCCCAGTACTTTTCTTGTTCTCAAATCATCTTTTTATTTTCATCATTTTGTATCATCCAAATCACAAGAAGGTAAGTATCATAAGAATAAAAGGAAAACTAATATATATTTCTGTAACATCCTCATCATGTAGAACCAAATCTGAAACATTTTATTTACTCCATGAATATCTATTCAATGACTCCACTGACCATCTAATATGTTCCAAGTATTTTTAAAAGCATTAGCTCATCAAGTCCTGAACAAAAAATACTAAATGGAAAATTTCAGAAATAAACAATTCATAAATTTTAAACTGTATGCCATTCTTTGTGTACACCATACCCTCCTTTCCACCCTGGATGTGAGTTCTATTTTTGGCCAGTATTTCCCACGCATTAGTCACTTTGTAGACTTTTCAGTTTTCTATGGTATCACTAGGCTTCCCAGGTGGCTCGGTGGTAAAGAATCTGCCTGCCAACACAGGAGACATGGGTTTGATCCCTATGTTGGAAAGATCCCCTGGAGTAGGAAATGGCAACCCACTCCAGTATTCTTGCCTGGAGAATCCCATGGACAGAGCATCCTGGTGGGCTATTGTCCATGGGGTCTCAAAGAGTCAGACTGAACTAAGCAACTGAGCACACATACATCCTATGGTATCACAGTTCTTATGTTCAAGTCACCTTTATTTTACTTAATACTCTTCACAAAGCACAAGAATAGTGATATCAGCCATTTGGATATGAAAACAAAAGCCATAAACTGCTTCCTCTGAGTGAAAAAGTGAAAGTTCTCAATTAAAAAAAAAAAATGTATGCTGAGATGGCTAAGACCCATGGTAAGAACAAACCTTTCATCTGTAAAATTGTGAAGAAAGGGAAAAACCTGTTCTAGTTTTGCTATTGTACATCAACCCACAAAGGTTATGGCCACAGTGCATGGTAAGTGCTTAGTTAAGATGGAAGAGGCATTAAATTTGTACAAGTTACTTTGAGAGAGAAAGATCACATTCTCATAACTTTTATTACAGTGATCATTATAATTGTTCTACTTTATCATTAGTTATTGTTGTTAAACTGTATAGGGGGAAAAACTATATACATATAGGGTTAAGTACTGGAGAAGGAAATGGTAACCCACTCCAGGACTTTTGCCTGGAAAATCCCATGGACAGAGGAGCCTGGTAGGCTGCAGTCCATGGGGTCGCTGAGGGTTGGACACGACTGAGCGACTTCAGTTTCACTTTTCACTTTCATGCATTGGAGAAGGAAATGGCAACCCACTCCAGTGTTCTTGCCTGGAGAATCTCAGGGATGGGGGAGCCTGGTGGGCTGCCGTCTATGGGGTCGCACAGAGTCAGACATGACTGAAGTGACTTAGCAGCAGCAGCAGGGTTAAGTACTATCCAAAATTTCAGGCATTTACTGGATGTCTTGCAAAGTATCCCTTGCACATGAGTGGGGACTACTGTACTGTAAAAGGAGGCTGGGGCTCTAAGGTTCTAAGGTGAGCATTGTGTCCAAACTGGCATAGCTAAGAAATAGGGGAGTTGAATTTGGTTCTCAGACCTGTCCTACTACAAAGACTGTTTCTTTCCATTACATGCTGCTGCCTCTATTTTGATCTGTGTCAAGATATTGAAGGTAACCCTAGATAAATAATTACTTTGGCCAAGTATTAGTTATTTACCTAAAAAAGGCTTTGGACTAGACATTCTTTTAAACTCTCGGATAACTGCCAAACTCCATGACTTTATTATTCCTATTTTTTCCATGATCACTTTCATACATTTATTTTCTAAGGGACAAACATACCTAGTCAAAGTGCAACACATACTTTGTTTTCAAAATGAATTAAACTGAAAGTACTTTAATATAAAAACTGTCTCACTGCATTAAATGTTGTCAGTTCTGAACTATTCTTCTAAACATGATTAAAATAAAAAATTTGATCAAAACAAGCAGACTAAGAAGAGAGGTCATGATTCTGAGAGGTTCACCATCAAACTTTTAAGGAAAACTCTTTCTGAAATTATATGAGTGTCAGAGCCTATTTTTTTTTTTTTTGGTCCTCTCAGATGAATTTTAGTTGATATCAAACGTAATCCTAGAAGAGCTGTACTATTTTCTTCATTTTTCAAGTATGTTTTTGCCAATGCTGTTTGATCTTTTAATGACTCCAGTTTTTTAAAGAATAGTTAAACTTAAAAAATAAAAATCTCAGTTCTTTTGAGAATTCTATTTGCTGAAAAGAGCTACCAAAATGCAAATCAATTTGCCCTCTTGACTTTAGTTAAACTCTTGTGTAAAGGAAATATACAAATTTCAGTATAATTCATTATACTCTATGAAGTCTGGAACAAAGTTTTTCAAAGTGAATTAGAAGCAATTATTGATTTTAAAAAGCTTACTTTATCCAACAGTTTTCTCTCTCTTGCTCATTTCCTTATGTAAAAGAATTTAACCAAAGAAAGTCAGCATTCTAATTCAATTTCTCCTCCAAAGTATGTAATTTTATTTCGTCATAATGGCTGCTTTTATTTCCAGGGTCAGATTTTATTTAAATTTCAGTCCATTAGGAACAAAAACTTGCCATTTTCTGATAAACAAAATCAGCAGGGGAGCCTCTTCAAACGAGAAATGTATTTCCATCGACCTTTGTTTTATTTGATCTAAATGACAGGTATACACCACTTTTCCTGTGTTTACTTTTAAAGATTCTGAAAAAATGGGGGTGACATTTTTAACAACAAAACTAGCAATCACCCTAGTAGTCCTGTGACAGGCAGATGGAAGAAATGATAAAAAGATGTAATCCATTGCTTTAGACCACCAAAGAGGCCTAATATGAGTCATTAGCAGAAAACCGTTAATTTTCTTTTTTCCCTATTCTGACTGTTGTTTGTAGAAGTGTTCAACCTCTTAGGAATTGGAACATTTAACTGTTTCTTGCAATTTTGCAAGAGGGAGACCAAAGCATTAACAGAAGGGAATTAAGGAATATGTTATTATACAGTTTAAGAAAACTGAGTGATCTAGGTAACATTTTAGAGGCTCTTAGATTGAGCTTGATAATAGCTAATAAAAAGAATGAACACCAGTAAAGCACATTAAAGATCATAAAGGATTTTCACAAGTAGTATATCATTTCCTATAAAACCTCATAAAAATTATGAGTCTCAGATAGTCAATCATGTTAAAATAGAGAACTAGAATCCAGGTATTTTGATTCCAAATTTAAGACCTTCATAATCCATACAGACTAATCAAAAATATGATATTTTTGTCTAATAAGGCTGCAGGCAATCACTTCCCCCAAGTGTTTACTCTGCAAAACATCTGTGTTCTAGGATACTAAATTTGTCAATTATAGGGGAAAGGGAAGGATATATAGATATAGATATTTAGATAGATAGATAAGAATGTATATAGATATATATTATGCCATGCTTCAAGTTATAATAATCAAGGAAACTTAAGACTAAAGTTAAAAAAAAAAAAAACTCTTGATTAATGAATGCTATACCAGAATCTCTGCTCTTGTGCACCACTCTCATCCGACCCCGTATCAATACAGATAGTACAGATATAGATAGATACAGAACAACAGATAAATACATTTATATATATATACACTTTATATATAATTATAGAGTTACATATAGAGATATATGGCATGCTGCTGTTCAAGGTGTCACAGAGTCACATATGACTTAGCTGCTAAACAACTATATATGTGGTGTGTATATATATATATACTGTAAATCTACACACATTATATATTTATATATTAATGTTTATACATATGTATATGAATGTATGTGTTAGTTTTTTCACATTCAGAAAATTCATAGATTTATTGTGAACTGGCTTTTTTGTAACCAATTTTGAATATGTGAGTGTTTTCTAGTCACCCTGACATGACAGGTAATTAGCAACAAATACACTTCAAAACATGGTAAATCTTAGTGCTTTTTCAGTCAATAAAATTGTGTCAATTAGTGTCAATGTTTGATTTAAGCATGCTTATTTTAAAAACAAATACAGTAGTTAGCCAAGTCTTTTTTATAATCACATGAATCTCATTTAAAACATGGTTTTAAATGTGAATATATGAAGGTAACTTCTGTGAGATAACAAATCATTGGTTTAACTATGTACATCAAGATACTGAATATCATGGACATTATAAAAACTCATTCTCTATAGTGTATTACTGGATTTCTCAAAAGATCAAATCCAGCCTCTTTATATCTTTAAGATGGTAGATCAAATAACTTATTCCCATACCTAAGATTGCTTCTTAATATGTATAGGATTTTTTTCTCATTTTATTTATATTCAGAGATGATGCAGAGAATAGAGATGTCTTGTTTCTTGAGGTCAGAATAGGACAAAATGAAACTTTTGTAGAGCATTGTACAGGATTTATCCAATTTGCAACTCTCTTTATCAGAGTCATCTTGTCATCAAAGAGATTATGAAAATTTACATCAAGCATCTAACATTTGATTTCTACTACCTTTTCCATAGTACATACAGATAGCACTTAAAATATGAATATATGCAACATTAATCATTTAGAGGGAGGTATGGATGAAATCATGATCTTTTTTCAGTTCCATATGCTCCGATTGTTTTAAAAATCAGTTCAATATTCTATAATAAGTCAGACCACTGCAACTTTTGAGTGATAAAACATTGTTTTGAAACAGAATGTGAAAGGCAACTGGATGGAAAAATAAACTTTCTCTTGAAGGTTTATAATATGTTGTAAACAGGATAAAAGTGGAATCCTTAAAATAAGCTGAAAATAATTTAGAATACAGCATTAAGTATCTAGAAACACTCATAGATGATCACTTCACAACAGAGTCTAAGGGAATTCAGGTACTTGTGAGAATCTACATAGTTTTGCCTTTAATGGTACAAAATATATTCTTGCTAGAAAGACTGCCCTAGTTAGGGTAAATACAAAATAATTACTCTTTTGTATTCTATTGCATCTGAATATCCTATTTTACTATCTGGGCCATAGAACTAGATGTGTGTGTATGTGTGTGTGCACACGCACGCCCGCGTGCACACGTCTGCACTTGTTTAGATCAATAATCAAAACTATATGAGGACCATTTCTGATATTTCTAAATAATTTGAAAGGATGATGTGGTTTCACTAAAAAGGCTTCCCACAGGTAAGTCTGTAATATTTTTTTAATGTAGAGAAAAGTAAACCAAAGCAATTATAAGCATATACAGCTGACCTTTGAACAACAGGAGTTTGAACTGCAAAAATGAATGTGTTAGTCACTCAACATGGACTGTAGCCTGCCAAGTTCCTCTGTCTATGGAATTCTCCAGACAAGAATACTGGAGTAGGTAGCCATTCCCTTCTTCAGGGGATCTTCCCCAGCCAGGGATCGAACACTTGTCTTCTGCACTGTCCATCGATTCTTTACCATCTGAACCACCAGGGAACCCCTTGAACTGCAAGGGTCTACCTATATGCAGGTGTTTTTCCCACTGATTAGTGCTACAATATGATACAATCAATGATCAGTTGAACCTGAAGATGAAGAATCACAGTCCAGAATAGAAGACTGACTGTAAAGTTATTCATTGATTTTAACTATGTGCAGAGGATCAGTGCCCCTAATCCTCACATTGTTTAAGAGTCAACTGTATTTTCAAAGAAAAAAAAAATATTGCAAACAATACAACCCAGTGGTGCGCGAGCAGGTACCATTTTGCCACTTTCCCCACCCCACCCCCACTCAAAAACATGGCATTGTTGGGGGTTTTTTGCTTGCCACTCATACAAACTGCTACTTGAATCTAGTGGGTGGAGACTAGAGAGCTCACTAAACATTCTACAGTGCACAGGACAGCCCTCCACAACAAAGAATTATCTGACCACAAATATCATCAGTGGCTGAGGCTGAGAAACTTTGCCCTAAACAAAGATTACTGGTGAGGTAAATATTTAGTTTAACACAAAAATTGTCCACACAGAAATTAAGGTGTCTTGGGAAAAAAATGCATCAGTGGAGTAGAACATACACATACACATATATCACCACCCAAACAAAATACCAATGAGTACTGCCTATCAAACTCAGGACAAGAATGAAGTTAGATGGAGTATATCTAAGACTAGCAGATATCAGTGAGCCCTTACTTAACCCATGCAATGATCAGAATGCCTTATTGTATTAGCCAAAGTGAAGAGTTGAGCTTTAAACAACAACATTTTCTCTGCTAGATATCAGGGAGTCTACATACTTTAGCTTATTATTTTCCCTACCTCAAATAGGAAATGCCTTCCATTCTGGGTGCACTTTGTCGCTGCCATTCACACTTTAGGGTTTTTAATGCAATATGATAGATTTATTTTTAAATGCTTTGAGTTTGCTTTTCAATTTAATGATTTGTTACATTATTTACAGGCTAATTTAGTGAACCTACATAAGATTAATTGCATGGTCTTTTAGGACACGTGGCAAATCATTAAAAAGTGATAAAACCAGGCAACTGAAAAACAAATGGCTTGTGACATATGAATGGAATCCCCAGAACTGTTTATTAATGCATGTTTTGGTGAGACTTGTTGTAAAATTCAAAACAATACTAGCTCAAAATTGAACTTAAATTGTACAATATTTGAAAGTAAGAGATCTGGATAATTTAATAAACCAAAACAGAGTAATTAGCTATTTTTGTAAGTAGGAAAAAAAAAAACCTCTGATATACAAATTAAAAAAAAATACTAGTCTTTAACTCATATTTCTTAAAAGAAATAATTGACAGAACTATCTTAAGGGAACTAATTTTTAATTTGAAAATAACAAAATTCTAGCAAGTGTACTTTTTATCCAACTTGTGCTTCTACATCTAGATAAGGTCCATGCTATTAAACATGAAGGTTGTTTGTAAAAAAGTTAGATTCTACAAGAAATGCTTTGAGCAAAAGAAGGGGTATTTGTTTCATATGGTTAGGTCATCCTGTTTTCTATGTAAATATGGGGAATTTCTTTGGGTAAACTTCTGGCATGCTTTGGGTAATTATTTGGATTGCTGTGCTAGGGTAGGAAGAATAAAATGTCTTAATCTATATGTTTAAAAACTGATGCTGCATTGCCAGTTTTATGTTCAAACTTGTTTGAAGTAGTATATTTAACACACATTTCCTAAACCTCTTCAAAGCATCTAACAGCTGTGACATAGAGTGACTAACCATCCCAGTATGCCTAAGACTGAGGGACTAACAGGAATGCCAGACAAAACCAGGTCGGTACTGAGCAGCAGCACTGACTGGTCAGCCTAGTTTGAGATTTCTTAGTAACTAAATATTATAGACGATTCCTGGCATCATGGTAACTGAAGTTGATTGGAATTAGGTATGAAGCCAGTGAGACAGAAGGACTATAAGATAGATTAGCTATGTGCTCTAGGAGGATGTATTAGTAAGAGTTCTTTTGAGAAACAGAACCAATAGGAGATATAGATGTAAATCTATATAGATAAGGATGATATAGGTACAGGTAAGAGAAGATTTTTCTTTTTAATAGAAATTGGTTCATGCAGTTATGGAAGTCCCACAGTCTGTTGTCTGCAAGGTGGAGACCAGGAAAATCAGTGGCATAATTTAGTCTGAAGGCTGTAATTAGGAGGCTGATGGTTTAAGTCCCAGTCTGAATCCCAAAGCCCTGGAAACAGAAGCACTGATAACTGACATCTGAAGGCAGGAGAAGATGAATGATGGCTCAGAGAGAGTGAATTCACTCTTTCTCCACCTTTTTGTTCCATTCAGGCCCCTCAGTGGATTGGATGGGTTAGATGATACCCACCCGCATTGGACTGCACTTCTTTACTCAGACTACTGATTCAGAGGTATGGGAAACCTAAAGTGGCGAGGCGACAGTCTTAACTTTCAGTTCAATGGAATCATTGCTGTGTATTCTGGTGGAAGCACTCCTATCTCTAGTATTAAGATTTCTAAGCCAGCAGACCATAAGGTTGAGCCAACAGAGAGCAAAAATTGTGCCAGTGGATCACTAGTGATAATCGTGAGTAGGACCACTCATTTCCAACCCTTGACGCCTAGACCCATGAATCCAGGCTATTGCAGAAAGAATCCAGGCTATTGGATGCTGATTCAGGTCACACATAGCTTTTGATGGAGTTTACTCCCTGCTTTGGTCTGCATTCTCAAGCAACCTAACTCAGGGAAGACCAGGCCCTGCATGCTAGGGCCCACTACCAGTCTCACCCAGTCCTTGATGGTTTCACACTCTGTTGAACTTTCTCTTAAAGTTCCTTTCAGTGTTCCTTTATCATTGTTATTGATTATGGATCTCCTTCAGGTATTTACACATACTGATAAAGGTGAGTCTTTTTAAACTTTGTCTACCAATTCCCTTGGATTGCCAGGAGATCCAACCAGTCCATTCTGAAGGAGACCAGCCCTGGGATTTCTTTGGAAGGATGATGCTAAAGCTGAAACTCCAGTACTTTGGCCACCTCATGCGAGGAGTTGATTCATTGGAAAAGAGTCTGATGCTGGGAGGGATTGGGGGCAGGAGGAGAAGGGGACAACAGAGGATGAGATGGCTGGATGGCATCACTGACTCGATGGATGTGAGTCTGAGTGAACTCCGGGAGTTGGTGATGAACAGGGAGGCCTGGCATGCTGCGATTTATAGGTTTGCAAAGAGTCAGACATGACTAAGCGACTGAAGTGAACTGACCAATTCAAACAGGGCTTCTCAGGTGGCTCAGTGCTAAAGAATCCACCTGCCATTGAACCTGTGGGTTCAATCCCTGAATTGGGAAGATCTCCTAGAGAAGAAAATGGCAACCCACTCCAGTTTCTTGCCCAGAGAATCCCACGGACAGAGGAGCATGGTAGCTACAGTCCATGGGGTCACAAAGAGTTGGATATATCTTAGTGACTAAAACAACAACCAATCTAAATGCTCATCTCTTCCGAAAACATCCTCAGAGATATACCTAGAGATAATGTTTTACCAGCTATGTGGGCATTCACAGCCCAGTCAATCTTACACATGAAATGTGTATTCTTATCTAGATTCTGTTCTTATACATTATAAAGGCTAAATGGCAGACCTAAAGGGCTTCCCTGGTGGCTCAGACAATAAAGAATCCAACTGTAATGCAAGAGACCTGGGTTTGATCCCTGGGTCAGGAAGATCCTCTGGAGAAGGGAATGGCTACCCACTCCAGTGTTCTTGCCTGGAAAACTTCATGGACATAGGATCCTGGTGGGCTATAGCTCACACAGTCACAAAGAGTCGGACACAACTGAGCAACTAATACACACATTAATATTTGAACTGCAGCCTAGGTTAGTTAGATAACTTTCCTTAGCCTGTGCTCTTCTCACAGATGACAGCTATAAAGTTGATGCAAAGTGTCTCCCCCGAATCCAATGAGTGCTATATTTCTTTCTTAGATGTAGGGTACATGAGGTTCAGCAATTTATTTTTCCCTTTGTCGCAGGAATTCCAATATGACCTAGCCCACTAGATTCAAGAATTCTCACAAAAGTGGCATGCCCCTTAATTCTCATATGATTTATCCCCCACTCTATGGCGCAGAAATGTCTCACTAAGGCATCAAAGGCATGTGCAACTTACTGCCAACCAGCTCCTATCAACATGATAGCACATAGTATATTGATATCATGCCATTCACAGCAAAAGCCTCAAGGTCTCTAAGAAATAAACCATGGACCAGATGCACAGTTGAAAAGATAATGAAGGTGTATTGCTGTCTTTACCAGGAGAAAACAAACGCTGTTCTCAGGTGGGAGCCAATGTAGGGATTTTGACACTTGCTAAGAATGTGTGCTTGCTAAGTAGCTTCAGTCATGTCTGACTCTGTGCAACCCTACAGACTATAGCCTGCTAGACTCCTCTGTCCATGGGATTCTCCAGGCAAGAATACTGGATTGGTTTGCCATGCCCTCCTCCAGGGATATTCTGAGCTCAGGATCGAACCCATGTCTCTTACGTCTCCTGCATTGGCAGGTGGGTTCTTTACCACTAGTGCCACCTGGGAAGCCCCAGTAGTTACTCATATAACACAAGAACAAGAGTAATAACCATGGGGATTTAATTGACTCACTGTGAGACAAACCCAGGCCAGACATTCATTTGTTATGCTCATTTTCCCTATAGATAGCCATTCCAACTGCTATACTGTGGTTATGTTGTGGATCTACAAAGATCATAACAGTTTAGGGAGAGAACCCAACAATCACAGAAAGATAGTGGTGCTTTACTGTCCTTGGTGCATAGGCAAACTGGTAAATGTCTTCAACCTTGTTATTTGGGGATCCTTTCTCATGGGAAATTGATCTTGCCTTAATATAAAGTGCTTTGTCTTTTAAATCACTTAGATCTAAGAAATGGGACTTGGATGTGGTTTGCTACTGTGATTTAAGTCAGGCATCTGGTCACCAGATTTAGAGTTCTTCTGTTACACTGACTAAATTGTACCTTAAGTAGCTGCCTTTTTCTTCATGTATTCAAGGTAAGTTAACCATTACTAAAGATACATGAGTCAAGCAATTCTGTTACTACTTTGCTTGGCTACCTGTTGGGCAACCTCACTTGGCCTCTGACACTTAAGTCTTGTTACCCTCAGATGCCATCATTTTCACTGAAATCAGGACTCTTATCAATATCTACATTTCCTATTTTCACTGGTAGCCTGAATAGACCAAGCACTTTTCAGGAATATCAATGCTCCACTTCTCATTGCTTTGGTGAAAGGAATGTCTTCTAGGTCCTTTAAGGGTACACAGTGATTAGGGAGCAGTGAAATGAACACACATGGTAAATCTGCTCAAAGTTATTCCCATAATTCTGTCTACATCATACCAATGGATTTCAGGTATGTCAATTTCATTCATCACAGGTCACCTTTGAAAATCAGTTTTCATACAAACTCACATTCTGAATCCATAGCACTAAGTTCAGTCCAACCTAAGAGTATATCTTCCTTATCTAGCAATTTCCTTCTGTACATATTCACTCATTTTGTTCTGAAATAAATGAGCATATTTTTTCAATTCTTTTGGTGAAGATACTTTTATTCCAAAATTTGACTTGGTAATTAGACTTTTTACAAGCATGGTACCAAATGTAGGTACAGATCTAGAGGCAGATAAGAGTGGAGGAGTGTTGGTGTTGTGCTAGTTTAGTTGCTAAGTTGTATTCAACTCTTGTGACCCCATGGACTGCAGCCTGCCAGGCTCCTATGTCCTTGGGATTCTTCAGGCAAGAATACTGGAGTGGATTGCCATTTCCTTCTCCAGGGGATCTTCCCGATCCAGGAATCAAACCCAGGTCTCTGGCATTGCAGGCAGATTCTTTACCAGGTGAGGGAAGCCCAGAGGTCTAGAGGCAAATAAGAGTGGAGGGGTGTAGTATAGGAGAATTGGTAGCTTATTAGGTACACTCACGTGAAATCAGCATTAGGTATTCATGTACAGTGGACCAACTTCATTAGAAGAGGAGAACATGAGAGGTTTGCTGGCACAGAAACTTCAGTCAAGTTTCAGGTTTGGTATACATTTAGTTGTCTGAATTCTGCCACTCTAATTCTTGGGATACCTCTCGTTCCAAGTACTATGCTTTATTTTACCATAAGAAATTTGATGAGTGAATTTAGTCTATATGTCTTCAGTAACCGGTAAAATCAGACTTTGTGTCCAATTTTTGACTGTATTAATTCTGGGAAAACAAGATATGAAAAGTTATCATAAAGAGAAAAGCTGGGTTTCCTATTATTTTCTAAACCCAATAATTTAAAGGTGTGATTTAGTTGCTAAGCCATGTCTGAATCTTGAGACCCTGTGGACTGTAGCCCACCAGGCTCCTCTATTCATGGGATTCTCCAGGCAAGAATACTGGAGTGGGTAGCCATTTCCTTCTCCAGGGGATCTTCCTAAGCCAGGCATCAAACCTGCGCTTCCTGCATTGGCAGGTGATTCTTTACCTCTGAGCCACCAGGGACGCTCCTAATGCATATTGACTGTACCTAATATGACAAAAGAATGGTATTCCATGAATGTGGAGTTCTAGCAATAAACATGTAAAAGGTTTTCTATATTATGTTCTAATATATGTATATATTTCCATGTGTTGCTAAAAGAAACCCAATTAGCTAATCACCCTTTAAATTGTAGGTTCTGTCTTAAAATTATTCTTATATCCATCCACAGATTCAATGTATTCCCACAGAGCTTTTTCAAAATGCAAAAACAATCACTGGCCTAGAAAAAATATAGAAAATATGAAAGAGGAAAATATCAAAGATCAGAGTACACACAGATAGTGAAGTAATTAAGAAGAATAGTCATGGAAAGCCAAAGCCAACATTTTGTTAAACAGCAAGAAAAACATGTAAATTACACAAATATCTGACAGAAGTCCTGCTTCCACAATCATCATATTTTAAAATGTAGCACAACTATTCATGGACAAAGGCATTTCCCAGACTTTTTCAATAGTACAAATCGGAACAGAGAGGCCGATGAACTGTGTAGTGACACAGGTGGTTCATGACTAGCCAGGCTCCGAATCCAGGTGATTTTACATCAGACACCAGACACCACCCACATTACCACTGCAGGCAGATTTGTTTGATTATATTTCTCAGATATTGTGCGTGTGTTTAATTAATTGAAAGTGGAAGCAAAGTGAAAGTCACTCAGTCGTGTCTGACTCTTTGCAATCCCTCGGACTGTAGCCTACCAGGCTTCTCTGTCCTTGGAATTTTCCAGGTCAGAATACTGGAGTGGGTAGCCGTTCCCTTCTCCAGGGGATCTTCCTGACCCAGGAATCAAACCAGGATCTCCTGCATTGCAAGAGGATTCTTTACTAACTGAACTACCAGGGAAACCCAATTAACTGAAGGTTTCTGCCAGTCCTGAGTTGATCAAGTCTATTGGTGCCATGTTTTTCAACAATTTCCTCACTTGTTGCCTTTATGTCACACTTTGGTAAATCTTTTGTATTTCAAACTCTCCAGCAGACAAAAGAAGGCTCAGATGATGGCTAGCACTTATTAGAATAATGCATTTTAAAATTTTATTTATTTAAATTAACTTTAATTTAATTACTTTACTATTTTGTATATAATGCTATTGCAAACTTAATAGGTTATAGTATAGTATAAACATGGCTGTTATATCCACTGAGAAGCCAAAAACCATGTGTGAAGCGCTTTACTGTGATACTTAGTTGTGATGGTCTGGAACTGAAACCCAGCATCTCTGAGGTTTGCCTGTATACTACTTCCTCTGCAGGATTATGTTATACATGTGTAAGGGTACGCATAGTATTCAAAGGACATTTGTGAGCACTTAAGAAAAATATGGTAATTTTCTAACACTTTTTGAAATTATTTTCCTTTCAGCACCTTTCCTCATCACCTAAATTATAATTTCATATGTTGTACCCTCATCTTCTATATTTTACAAAGTATCAAAGACTACTTTAATCCTCCTGCTTGAAACCATTCAATTAGTTCTATTTGGTATCAAAATAAAATTCAAATGCCCACCTTTAAAGCTCTGTATCAAAAGTCATCAATCTATAGTCCCTTGGACAAATCTAATTTGCTGTCCCATTCTGTAAATAAAATTTTATCGGAACAGAGCCATGCTTATCTGTATATGCATTGTCTAGGACTGCTTTCCACTATAGATTGATCAAGTAGTTATGACAGAGACCCCAGGTCTTCAAAAGGCTGAAATGTTTACTATTTTGCTCTTTACAGGAAATGTTTTCTGACAATTACTCTATATTATTTATATTATAGATGCTGAAACTCCAATACTTTGGCCACCTGATGTGAAGTGCCAACTCATTGGAAAAGACCCTGATGCTGGGAAAGATTGAGGGCAGGAGGAGAAGGGAATGACAGAGGATGGGATGGATGGATGGCATCACCGACTCAATGTACATGAGTTTGAGCAAACTCTGGGAGATAGACAGGGATACCTGGTGTGCTGCGGTCCATGGGGTTGGAAAGAGTCAGACACGACTTAGCGATTGAACAATACCAATCAGCCATCGGCTTATTTTCCCAACCCATCCTTCACTTACTAAGTTCCATTCATGTTTGTATTCTTACCATCAGAAGCAACTATTCCCCCTCCTTGAATGTGTTAGTCCCACCATTTAAAATGAGCCAGAGTCTTGCATGACTACTTTTCTCTTTAGCTTGTAGTCATTTTTCCAAAGGAATCTTTGTTGAATTGCTCTTCTAGTCTCTCAGTCTTTGTTGCCTTCGCAGCATTTGTTATAACTTGCAGCCACCTTACAATTGCTAACATCTTGATATTATTTGATCAAATATCTATCAATCTGTCCATTAATTAATCTACCTTATTTTTTAACGTTTATTTTGAAATGATTATTAATTTACAGGGATTTGAGAAAGATGCAGTGAGGCCCTGTGTGGTTTTTACCTACTTTCTCAATTGTTACATATTATATAACTATAGTAAAATATCAAAACCATGGCATTGTACAATGTGTATATAGTTCTATGCCACTTTACAAGTGTAGAGTCAGGTAACCACCACTGACATCAGGATACAGAACTATTTAATCACCACAAAGCTCTACCTCATGATAACCCTTTATAGTCACACCTAGCCCCTTACTCTTCCCTACAACATCTCTAACTGTTGACAACCAGTAACCTGTTCTCCATTTCTATAATTTTTAATATACCATAATTTTTGATGTATGTTTATTTTGATCTATCTCCTCTACCAGATATTATGCTCTAAAATAGTAGGAATGTAGCTGTATTATTTTCCCTGTTTTGCTCTTTCTTCTCTACTCTTTAGAATCCAAAATTGGTCTCTTTTGAAGTTTTCTGATAGATTAATTCCAATGTCCTATTTAAAACTAGGGGTGGTTTTCTTTATTTCCTTTTTTCTTTTTTTCCAGCTGCTGCTACTGCTGCTAAGTCACTTCAGTCGTGTCCGACTCTGTGTGACCCCTTAGACGGCAGCCCACTAGGCTCCCCCGTCCCTGGGATTCTCCAGGCAAGAACACTGGAGTGGGTTGCCATTTCCTTCTCCAGTGCATGAAAGTGAAAAGTGAAAGGGAATTTGCTCGGTCGTGTCCGACTCTTCACGACCCCATGGACTGCAGCCCACCAGGCTCCTCCATCCATGGGATTTTCCAGGCAAGAGTACTGGAGTGGGGTGCCATTGCCTTCTCCTTCTTTCTTTCCAGAGGGACTTTCAATTCAGGG
Organism: Bos javanicus; assembly: GCF_032452875.1. Classification (NCBI taxonomy): domain Eukaryota; kingdom Metazoa; phylum Chordata; class Mammalia; order Artiodactyla; family Bovidae; genus Bos; species Bos javanicus. The sequence continues at coordinate 49,878,190 of NC_083869.1, read as the reverse complement.
TCCTGACAAAATTTTCATAGTGGTTATTTTTATTAATAAACATTCTATTATACACTAGCAATAGGCAGTGAACATTTAACTATCATGTCAATCAATGTACTAAAATATATACCATGAATGAACATAAAAGTTAAGGGGGCAGCTGTTTCAATATGCAGAGAATCACACTGCTATACAAGAAACCTATCAAGTTACAGTGTTTTGGAAGTATTATTTATTTGTAAAACTTGCATACTTTGTGAATAGCTATGTAAAATTAACAGCTGGATGGAGTTTTAGAATCATTTACCAACCAGTCTTGTCTCAAACAATTGCTCCAAATGCATTGACTTGATTTTTAAAAGAGCTGCTGACAACTGTGTGAAGACCTTGAAAAGCATTTTATTCAAAAACAATTCTCTTAGGACTGCATATGATTTCTGTGTTTATTTTATCTGTCTTTTATTGACAGTGTATTTTCGATTCAATTGTTACTTCAGAAATATTTACCAACTCGTGAAAAAATGATTTGCATCACAGCAACCTCTTTAGCTGTTAAGACTTCATCTGCCCTGCTACTTAGTTGTCTCTTGACATCATCTTTTGTGTCTGAAATCAGGGCCATTTGAAATTGGAATGATTGTAACATCATATGCGGTAAAGAATTGGAGAAGGATGCCAATTGTGTTTCACCATCCATTACTTCTATTTCTAGTCTATATGCATTTATAAAGCGCCCATTGCTTTAACCTAAGGATCATTTACAAATTGTATAAGCATCTTTATTTTCCTTAAGAATTCTTGTGCCAAAACTGAAGTTCTAATAAGCAGTTGGATTATAGGCAAGGTCATTTTCTTTTTTAGCAAAACAGGACACAAAAATCTCAAAGTAACTTTTAACCCTTGGCAAAAATAATCATTTTATCTAACTTAAATAATAAAGGAAAAACAAAATACTTTGCATATAAACATATATATATATATATATATTTCAAGAAAACAATAACATTTTACTTTGCACCTAATTTCACTGAGGCAACTTTGACAAATATTGACACATTAACAAAATTTTTCACTTAGTAAGAACTATGACAAGAGAATGTCTGCAAGTCAGATTCATCATAACTTGATGAAAAGAGCTTAAATATAAAGTAGGACTGTGTATAAGCCATACCTAAAGGAGATATTATACAGCAAATTTCATTGTCACCTATTAATCATTTATAATAAAAGCAAAAGCATTATAAAATATGTATTAAACACCATTAGGTAACGTTGCTATTACCATTTCTTTTGAATATACAATTAAGTCTTAGGAAGATTTATAAGCCCTATTATTTTCTCCCAATGTGTTTCTAATAAAATCTCATATTGTTTCAGATGAAATATCTGGAAGAGAAATGTCTGGAAGTTTCTAAAGCTAAAGAGAGAAATGAGTGAGAAAAATAACAACTGAAAACTGAATGATATGTCCAAAAAATGTTTCTGAACTGACACCTTATTCAAATATTTTGGCCAATTCTTGTTTAAATATCTATATAAATCTATTGCTTAGTAGTGGTTTTTCAATATAACTTGTGTTTTATCTAATGATGTAGAGGTAAATAAAATTTTCAGAGGCAGAAATAAATGATTTAAAACTCTCATATTTGTCACAAATTTTAGCTTATTACTGACTTCTAACTTGGAATACTAAAGTATGGGTTTGGGGATCATCAAGATACAGTTCAATATCCACTCCAATATTTTCTAGTTAAGTGATAGTGGCCAAATTGCTGATCCACTCTGAGCCATAGTTTTCTTATGAGTAAAATAGGAATATTAAACTGTGCTTTGTAGAAATGATTGATACTTAGATGGAATGACAATATATATATTTACAAATACTAGATGCTCAATAAAATTTCTTTATTTTTCACATACCCTTTATCATTATAACATTATTCTCTGGATGTTTTCCCATCTCTACTTCTTTAATGTTAATATTCCTGAGAATTTTTTAAACCTGTTTTTTACTCATTCTTTTTTTTTAGAAAATTTCATGTTTCCATGATTTCATTACCATTAAATTCCTAAGTGGGCTTCCCTGGTGACTCAGTACTAAAGACTCTGCCTGTAATTCAGGAGATGTGAGTTCGATCCCTGGGTTGGGAAGATCCCCTGGAGAAGGAAATAGCAGCATATGCAAATATTCTTGCTTGAAAAATCCCATGGACAGAGGAGTCTGGCAGCTACAGTCCATGGGGTTGCAGAAGAATTGGATACAATTTAGCAACTAAACAATAACAAAGGCCTAAGTCTCCCAAACACAAACATCTCTCTCCCAATACCACCTCTCTCCTAATCTTTACCTCCAACTATCATCTCTAAATGTCAGAAGGCACCTCAAAATTATCATATCCCAACATTCAGAAAATTAAGATTATGGAATCTGGTCCCATCACTTCATGGCAAATAGATGGGGAAACAGTGGAAACAGTGGCTGACTTTATTTTTCTGGGCTTCAAAATCACTGCAGATGGTGATTACAGTCATGAAATTAGAAGATGCTTACTCCTTGGAAGGAAATTTATGACCAACCTAGACAGCATATTAAAAAGCAGAGACATGACTTTGTCAACAAAGGTTCATCTAGTCAAGGCTATGGTTTTTCCAGTAGTCATATAAGGATGTGAGAGTTGGACTATAAAGAAAGCTGAGCGCAGAAGAATCGATGCTTTTGAACTGTGGTGTTTGAGAAGACTCTTGAGAGTCCCTTGGACTGCAAGGAGATCCAACCAGTCCACCCTAAAGGAAATCAGTCCTGCATGTTCATTGGAAGGACTGATGTTGAAGCTGAAACTCCAATACTTTGGCCACCTGATGCGAAGAGCTGACTCCTTTGTAAATACCCCAATGCTGGGAAAGATTGATGGCAGGAGGAGAAGGGGATGGTAGAGGATGAGATGGTTGGATGGCATCACCGACTCAATGGTTATGAGTTTGGGTAAACTCCGGGAGTTGGTAATGGACAGGGAGGCCTAGCGTGCTGCGGTTCATGGTGTTGCAAAGAGTCGGACACGACTGAGCTACTGAACTGAACTGAACTGAAGGCACAGTATTGGTTAGATTGTCACTCCCCAAACCTGCTCTTCTCTCTGTAGTCTGCATCTCATGTGGAAGCACCAAAAACATTTCATGAACGCTCTCCTCTTTGTCCCCTCTTCACTCAATTACCAGTTTGTCCCAATCCCATCTCTGATTATCTTATACAGCCCCGCCTCGGTGTCACAATTTTAATCCACCTCTGCACCTATAATATACTTCCTCTGAACTAGTTATCATAAATGTTTACCTGATTTTTACTCCTTTAACAATGTGTTTCTGTAATCTGCAGAGGAAAATTGAAATGCAGAAGATCACATGTAGTTTCTCTCTCATCTTCATTTGAGAATACCCTATGGACTGAAATCTGCCATATGCTCTTCTATTTCATTAAACATATTGCTCCCATTACTTTGCAGATTATAAGCCCTATTCATTCTTCCAAAATAACTGAAGTATGAAGTATTTTCTATTTCAGAAAGCCTTCGTGATATCTCACAAGCAAAATTATTTTTACTTTTCTTTGTTTTCTAATAGTGGTTTTGACAAATTCAGATTACTGCCCTTTTCCAATCATACTCTATGCATGTGTTTATAGTTTTATGCAGACAATAAATACTATGTTTTCCCATTACCTGGCAAGCTCCTTGAAGTCATGGATCTCATTAACTTGTGAATTACCTTTGTAAACTTTACTCTGGAAAAATAAGAATAACTTATCATGTTGATATACTGAGTGAATGAATGAATGATGAATGAATTATGTATTATCCTGTTATTCTGACACATAGAGGTACAAAATAATGGTTGGTTGACTTTGATTAAAATAAAATACCATAGAGCTTCTACTGCTTCATTGCTCAGTCTTGTCAAACTTTGCGAACCTATGGATTGTAGCCCACCAGGCTCTTCTGTTCATGGAATTCTCCAGGTGAGAATACTGGAGTGGGTAGCCATTCCTTCTCCAGGGTATCTTCCTGACCAAGCAATCAAACCCAGGTCTCCTGCATTGCAGATGGATTCTTTACGTTCTGAGCCACCAGGGAAGTTCTAAGATATCATGGATAAGATTATTAGGGAGAAATCTAGAAGCTTCTTATTGTGCACAGAGTTTTATGTCCTAGGTGCTGATTTCTGCTTATTTTTCAATGTGTATTTAAGACATAGTGATATGTTATAAGCCTGTATTTGGGTAATAAATAACTGATTATCCCTAGAAAACCTGGCATCTGTCTCAGAACTACATGTTTCAAAATATTTATAAAATAATCAATATGTTAATTTATACATGTTACATTTATTGATCTCAAGATAGCCTTCTAAACTTGTTTAGAGTATTCATCTTGTGAATTTTTATACATCAATACTTTTCAACTCAAATATTGTATGCAAGCAAACTTTGGAATCTCACATCATTAAGGAAAACAGAAAAATTCCCAGCAGCTACAGAGCTCCAATGCTTAACACTTCTTTCTGCAGCCCACAACTCCTCATATGCTGGCTTTCCGGAAAGAGCTCCAAAAAGCATGACTCTCAAACAAAATGAATAGATGAGCCACTCACTGCTCTAAGGGACCTTCATCTATAACAGATGCTCAGCGATTTCAGGAGCAAGAAATTGCAGTGAGAGGGATAGGCATTTTTAGTCCATTAACTTATCTGGTCATGAGTTAAGTGTGTATCCTTATTATTTTTTATACAAAGTCTTTCTCTGTGCTTTAACTTCTATTTCCTCTTGTGCCAAGTGGCAGTCCAAAGCCTTCAATTGAATCTATATTAATCTAGTTTGTTTATGAGAAGATAAGTGCCCTGCAGACATCCATAAATGCATTCAAACATGTCCTGGATAATTTTATTTTCATTATTTCAAAAATATTGACACTTGGTTTTTATTTATGACCTTGATTTTTTCTCAAATATGGATGAATTCTATGAGAACATGACAAACAGGTAGGATAACTTGTGCATTATCAAGTAGGACATAGAAACATTGAAAACATTCAGGGGGAAAAAAGTAATCTATTACAAATTACTTACAGCTCTGGGAAAGACAGAACATTAAAAATATTCTTTTATGATATGAATTTTTATTTTATTGGTTAATCCTTTACAATAAATTTGCTTTCTCTTTATACAAATTTCAGAATTCTCTGTATTCATTTTAATGAATAGTGTTTATGAAATGGCATTTACTGTGATCTAGATTTGATGCCTTAGGGATACAAACAAAAAATCTCCAGCTGCGAAGAGCTTGTATAATATTTAGTGTTGATAACAATTAGATAAATAAAGTAGAAAGGATTTTTTTGCTAGCAATAAATGCTACCTACAAATTAGTGTCAGTATAGTCATATAAAGATTTCCCTATATTTTCCAATTCTAACATAAAACTTTTAATATGCTTTCACTGAATTTTTCCTAATTTTCCAAACACTGTGAGCTTTACTCTATGTTCCTTACCTCTCTCTGTGATTCTTCAGCCACTACAGCCTATCTTTGTCTAACAGTTTCTCTATCTAAATGATTTGTGTTCCACTGGCAGTTCTGTACTAAAGAAAGTGATATATCCTGATGAAGCCATTAAGCACGGTACTACAGACATTAAGGGGATGATATAGGCATGATTTCAATCATGCAAAAGGGAACTACCCTAGTTCTGAGAAGGAAAGCACCAGAGAGCTTAACCCACTCTCGTCTACATTTTCATTTCATTAGATTCAGATCTGGGGATGTCAGAACAAATTAACGGTTATTCCCCCCACAAGGCAATCACTCTAAGTGTCATCACTAGCTGCACGGTGAGCACCCACAGGGAGAAGGGTCAGGACTCGGAATATACAGCATACTGGAGAGGCCCAAAGAACAAATTGAGGATGAATGGGTTGATAGTACGGAAAATATGTTTTTAAAAAAATGTTGATCTTTTCACTCTGTGCTGTCACGAAAATTTCCTTTAAAAATCGCTGTTATATGAAAGTCAAAATATTGTTCCCAAACTCTCTTCCCTGAATTATATTTAAGAATCTGTTTAATTATCCACACACTTAAAATACCCTAATATTCAATTTTCTTAGGGATATCACAGTCAGTTGCTTTGTGCAATAGATTCTTAAAAGGAATATGCATTTTTGATAAATCAAGGTTTCAAGGAAAGACCAAAGTCTATGAGGAAATGTGTTTCCCAAATGCAAAATTAGAATAATTATATTTTGAGTAAAGTGAGTGAAAGTCATTCAGTTATGTCCAATTTTTTGTGACCCCACGGACTGTAGTCTACCAGGCTCCTCTGTCCATGGAATTCTTCAGGCAAGAATATTGGAGTGGGTTGCCATTTCCTTCTCTAGGGATTCTTCCCAACTCAGGGATCGAACCTAGGTCTTCTGCATTATAAGCATATTCTTTACTATCTGAGCCACCAGGGAAGGACCAATGTGAAATAATAGTATTAAAGGCACTTCATTTGTATTACCTCTTTTGCTAAGATTTTGTTTTTCTCACTGACATACTCCTAGATTACACAGTAGATGTTATATGTACCATTTAACATAAATGATATCAAATTAAGTTCTATAAACCATATAATACTTTGATAAATGATTAATAAACCCTGTCTAACAAATCAGAGATGTCTTTAAAGTTGGTTACTCCAAAATGAAAAAAAAATAATTGCTTTAATGTCTTTAGCAAATACTTACTAGTATTTTACTAATATCTGTTTTTCATAATGACAAATCCTAGATAATAGAATGTGTATCTTTTAACCATTAAACAATTGTAAGTATTTGAAATTAAAATCATGCCAAAATGTAAAATTCACTTACCTTCTTAATGGTAATTTAAACTAGGTGAACACTGAGCCACAGACTTCCATAACAAATCTCCTATTTTTTCTTTGAAAAAATACTGAAATACATTTTAGTCTTTTATTGGTGCCCTGGGTTCATATTAATAATGCCAATTATTTAACTGAGCTGCATTAGCATGAAGACCCCAGGGCCTGTGGGCTATGAAGGTCCATGTCCCTCTACCTAAAATCACACTGAATTGCTCAGCTTTCAAGATCTGAGGGCCTACTTTTCTTAGGTTATTTTCCCATCTCTTCCTTCTCATCATATTGAAAACTTTTAGTTTTTATTGCCATTTCTGCTCCAGATAAAAGTATGTCTGCTTTGTGTAATTATTAATCTAAATTAATGCGATCTTGAGAAGCAAAACCAATCTCTTTAGAATTATATGTAAACTAAGCATATATAGACCTTTGAGTGAGGTTCTTTAGGTCTTCTATTTTAGATATATAGATATGGTGAAATTGCTTTGAACCAATCATTTTATGCTTGTGTATGTGTGTGTGATACATTACTAATTTAACTTAATAAAAAAGGAGAGGTCATTATTTAGAAACACGGGAATCAGAAATATGAATTATAATTAAAAATCTATCCAAATTTAAAGCAGCACTAAATTTGGACAATTGGTTGATAGGTCCGACTTATTTTCATATTTACTCTTTTGAAATTATTAGCTTTTTTTTTGATAGGTGATATTCCTTATATAGGTGAGATAAATTTACTTGTGCTTGCTGCCAAATTAAATAATTATTTTTTGAGAGAAGAGGACAACGTAGGGAATAGGCTCCTTTGTAATGAACTCAAACCCTAATTGCAGAATGGGGAACTACATAAGTGAAAACTAGAATAATGACAGAATGACACCATGATGAGCTTTGTTTTGGATTACATGTGTGGGGATTTCCTATTAAAAGTGTGATCTGTGGCCTAGCAGTGTCTGGTTCACTTGACAACTTATCAGAAATGCAGACTGGTAGGCCCACCCTACATCTATCAGAATTTGCACTTTTATAGGATTCCCAGGTTGGTCACATGTACAATAATATTGGGGATATATTTTCATAGTAGATCATTTATATCTATTCTGATTGTGAATACTTCCCCACTACATGGCAGATGCCATGCTAACTGCAGTAGAAACACACAAAGGAGTACACACCATAAGAGGCCCTGGATCTCAAAACTCATATAGGGGTGATGATATCTAAGCACAGGAAGTACACACCTAGGGAGACTATTTGGTAGATAGGAAAGGAAAGATTTAGATACATGATCTAAATATCCCAGGGGTAAATTCTTTTATTTTTTTTGGGGGGGGGGAAGGTAAATTCTTAATAGTCTACTAGGTTTAAACTCTTTACTCTGAGGATAGAGCTCTTATCATAGTTAATATATATCCTATTGAAGTTCCAGTCCATCTGTCTAAATTCTACCAGTTTTTCAAGGCTGTTTATGGTCCTTCTCCTCTTTGAGATCTTCCTTAGGCATGTTGGAAGAGATTCTTGTTACTTAGAAGCCCCAAAGCAAAATTCTATCTGGCCTGGACCACATTTTTGATATTGATTTTCTTTATCACAGTGCTAGGTAGGGTTAATTGCTTGTATAGGATTGACTAAATATGCTTATGTGTATCTAATCCTACAGCATAAACCAGATAGCAAGATTTTTCCTGGAAGTAGCCACAGTATATGATTCTTTGCATCACTGTCAGTTTTTAACACAGTGTCTATCTAACAAAGGCTTGAATAAAAAAGCTGAGAAGAACATGTAATAAAGGACAGTATGAGAAAACAGACACCTGGAACTGGAGGCTACAATGAATGAGATGGGTTTCAATAATTCTTTGTTTTGTGCAACTGTGCTTAAGGATATTAATAATCCCAATATTCAGAGTGCTTTGGAGAATAAGGCTGTGGAGGGAGAACATAGCTGTTGAAGCAACTGTGGAAGCATTCAGCGCTAAATGTACTTTTTATACCTCTGTTATTGACCTGCTTTTCTTCTCATCCATCCCGAAGTGAACACTTATTTGCTACTCTGGACATTCCCTGTATGCTTTGGCATCAATCTTTGGCATTCACTGTTATTTCAGAAAGGGAATCCTTCTCAAAATCAATTTGAGAACAATTAAGAAGAATCCTGGACAGTGCAGCTTGAACTCGAGTGATTACTGTGATTTTCTAAAGGGAGAGTGGTCAGGCTCTTAGCTAGCCTGGCTTATGGGCCAGATGAGGTGGAGAGAGACCAAGACTAAGTAGGATGAAGGGTATATTTCTTGACAGCAAGACCTCATTCAGCATACCCCTTCCCTGCAGTGGGAACAGGAAAGCATGCAAGCTTAATAACTTCATCCTCCAGAAACAAAAATGAAGTATGTCGGAAAATTTCCTGTTAAATCTAGTTGAATTTTCATTGTTCACATCTTTGTGGACTGTAGTAAAGGCAGTACAATTTTTTATCTTGTTTAACTTTGTGATATAAGGAGTCAGATTCTGATTCAGACACATTCAAGGTTGGACAAATTCCTGTCTTCTACTCTAGCCAGCACTTAAGTATGCATGGTTAGCACCTGGGGAGTGTATGAAAAAGGCAACCCTTTGGTCCCAAGTGTCAGTCATCAAAATTTCCGAGGTGTAAAACAAAGTGTAGACATGAACTTTAAATGGGAACTGCTTGTCATCCTGCATTGGAGAAAGGCTATCTTATCTGTGTTACAAATGAACGAAGTCAAAAAACATGATTTTAGCTGCTAGCCAACTCTTTAGAAATCAGGTTAGTTTCTTTCTAAATGCTTATTTTTCCTTTCACAACTTTCTCCCTTTTTCCATTACTCCTGAATTGAGCAGCAAAGAAAGTAAAATACACAAATATTCAATCTGTTGATGTGAATTCAAAAACAATTTACTACAAAGGATACCCATATGGTCCAGTTCCCCAGCAGTCCCCATTTATGCTATCTGTCCCAGCAATGCATTTTCTATCATTCTCAAAGGATCCAAGTTTGAAGAATAATCACATGATTATCCTAATCCTATATTAACAACTACAAGTGAGGGGCATGGAAAGTGTATTTGTAGCTATATAACTCTAATTTTTCCTTCTCAAAGTGTTTCTTAGGAAAAGATCATAAATGCCATTCAAAAAGTGTTTTTTTTTTAATGAGGGATTATATAACTTTTAAAAGGGTTATGGTCTCCAAAATGTATTCTTAATAATAAATTCTCCACTATGATCTTTCTGGAGGGGCTTTAGGAAAACTATCTAATGTCGACAACTAGGATAAAAAAATCTAATGTCAATAAAATGTCAAAACATAAATCTAAAAATAATTTAATTTAAAATAAATGAAACCATCATTTATATAATTCCATTAGGTTTTTCTGCCAGACCCTAATTCAAAAAGTGTAAATTATTAACCACATTACATTGTATTCAGTTCTTCATTTTTCACTAATAGGTGGCTGCCTAAATTTCTACAGTTGCTATAATTTTTCTTGAGAATTTATAGAATTTTAATATTTGATTACATGAAAAAATACTCACTAGTGTTTTTTTTTTTTTTTTAATCCTACGTTTTCACTCAGCCTATTCAACTACTAAAAGTAAATTTGTTAGAAGCGTACAAGCAGCCAGAGAAAGCAAGCAACTCTGCTGGAGCTGCTACAAAACCCAACAGAGAAAACTGGAAATCTCTTGCAGGATCTTCATCTTCCACACCTCAAAATGAACAGGGAAACAGACTAGCACTATGAATGTGTACCTTTTCCTCCTAGAAATTCAGGGACCTGCCATGCAACACTGTTGTGATTCTAATTTTACTTAAGAATTTCTAACAATCCTTGTGCTAGCCTTTCTACCTGCCAGCCTACCTATTTATTTTCACTCCAAATTCACTTACCAAGGATACTGAATATGTCTATCCACTGTCAGGCAAGCCCTTAGGCCTTGGTTCCCCCATTTAAGCTGACTTCATTCCTCTACCCCTTAGCATGAAATCTCATCTTAATCAAATGCCTGAATCTGGCCATCACTCTTCCACTCTGGAATGGAGATTTAAACAAGGTGATACCTGCTAAGAAAATTCTTTTTCTAGAAAATAAAATGTGTTCTTAGGATAGAAGAGGCTAGTTCACTCTGTCTCTAGCACCTCAGTCTCATTGATTTCCAACATCGAAGAATCAGAGTTCATCTGAAGAACAGCTGTCCTCATCCTGCTTTCAGATTCCTCATCCGCCTCTTCATCCTGAACACAGAGATGCTACCCTGTGGCCTATATTCAGTCTCAGATTACACTCAAGGATCTCTGGGCTCAAACTCCTACTTGCAGGATGCTGAATCTTAATCTGACTTCCATGCATCACCAGCTTCTTGGACTAAGGACCACACTTAGTTCCACGGGGAACAATGCTGTCATTGCTTCAGGCTTGGATTTTAACTCAATCCACTGATTGTTTTGATTAAAATGCTCAAACCACCTTCTGGAATCTAAACTTCACTGCTGTTTGGTTTAAAGATTATACATACTTGTGGAAATTCCAGATTCTATAAAAACTTATACCAATTTCTCTCCATAATATTTAAACGTATTGAGTTGAATGTTCCAAGTTTCACCCATATAGGTTAAAATGATAAGATAGAATTCTGTTCAGCCTCATCTTCTGATCAAAGCTTGAGGCAAGTGTAAAAAGGAAAATGAAAAACTATAAAAGGGCTTCTTGAGCAGCCTTGATAAATAGACAAATTAATCTATTTAAAATCCCTGTCATATTTTTAGATCATTAGTTTCCTTGACATGTTAAGTGCTCAATGTAAAGATCCAATGTTAATCTGAATACCACAAGACAAATCAAATGAAAAATCAAAACTGGGAGGGAAGGAAGAAAGGTCATAACATTCTTAAGCAGAAGTTTCTAAAAATATTTTAACAAAAACCTGTTTGAATCTTAAGAATGAATAATATTTCAAACTCATTCATGTTTCATGAAAAACTTTCAGTTGGCCCTGAAAATAATTTTCAGGCAAGTATGAATTGTCAACTGATCATTCTATATGGACTACTAAATTCTGATAATAATATTCATAAGAATCTGTTTAAAAGAGGTGTCAAGAATACACAGAAGAACTATACAAAAAAGATCTTAATGACCCAGATAACCACAACGGTATGATCCCTCATCTAGAGCCAGACATCCTGGAGTCTGAAGTCAGGAAGATCATATGAAGCATCACTACGAACATGGCTAGTGGAGGTGATGGAATTCCAGCTGAGCTAATTCAAGTCCTAAAAGATGATGTTGTTAAGTGCTGCACTCAATACTCCAGCAAATTTGGAAAATTCAGCAGTGGCCAAAGTACTGGAAAAGGTCAGTTGTCTTCCCAATCCCAAAGAAAGGAAGTGACAAAGAATGCTCAAACTATTGCACAATCACACTCATCTCACACGTTAGCAAAGTAGTGCTCAAAATTCTCCAAACCAGGCTTCAACAGTACATGAACCAAGAACTTCCAGATGTTCAAGCTGGATTTAGAAAAGGCAGAGAAACCAAGAGATCAAATTGCCAACATCCATTGGATTATAGAAAAAGTAAGAGAATTCCAGAAAAATATCTACTTCTGCTTTATTGACTACACCAAAGCCTTTGACTGTGTGGATCACAACAAACTGTGGAAAATTCTTAAAGGATAGGAAAACCAGACCACCTTTTCTGCTTCCTGAGAAATCTTCATGCAGGTCAATAAGCAGTTAGAACTGGATGTGGAACAACAGATTGGTTCCAAATTGAGAAAGGAGTACATCAAGGCTGTATATTGTCACCCTGCTTATTTAACTTATATGCAGAGTACATCATCCAAAATACTTGACTGGATGAGGCACAGGCTGGAATCAAGATTGCCAGGAGAAATATCAATAACCTCAGAATGCAGATGACACCACCCTTGTGGCAGAAAGCAAAGAGGAACTGAAGAGTCTCTTGATCAAAGTGAAAGAGATGAGTGAAAAAGCTGGATTAAAACTCAACATTGAAAAAACTAAAATCATGGCATCCAGTTCCATCATTTCATGGCAAATAGATGGAGAAACAATGGAAAGAGCGACAGACTTTATTTTTTTGGGCTCCAAAATCACTGCAGATGGTGATTGCAGCCATGAAATTAAAAGACACTTACTCCTTGAAAGGAAAGTTATGACCAACCTAGACAGCATACTAAAAAGCAGAGACATTACTTTGCCAACAAAGGTCTGTCTAGTCAAGGCTATGGTTTTTCCAGTAGTCATCTATGGATGTGAGAGCTGTACTATAAAGAAAGCTGAGCACCGAAGAATTGATGCTTTTGAACTGTGGTGTTGGAGAAGACTCTTGAGCATCCCTTGGACTATAAGGAGATCCAACCAGTCAGTCCTAAAGGGAATCACTCCTGAATATTCATTGGAAGAACTGATGCTGGAGCTGAAGCTCCAATACTTTGGCCACCCAATGCGAAGAGCTGACTCATTTGAAAAGACCCTGATGCTGGGAAAGATTGAGGGCAGGAGGAGAAGGGGACGACAGAGGATGAGATGGTTGGATGGTATCACTGACTCAGTGGACATGAGTTTGAGCAAGCTCTGTGAGTCAGTGATGGATAGGGAAGCCTGGCATGCTGCAATCCATGGGGTCACAAAGAGTCAGAAATGACTGAACAACTGAACTGCACTGAATTGAGTGTGATTATACAAATGATAGATCAGGGCTACCATTAAATTTGTGTTAGTTCTCAAAACTGTGGTATTCTATAGCATGCACAACCTTGAAATCTACTTCCAAGTGTTCTGTGGATGTATTTACAAGCAAAAAATTAGAGCAACTGAGTGAGTACCTAGAAAGCTTACGTATGGTGAGAGGTTAAGGTGTAAGAAACCTTATAACACATTGTCTGTGGAAGCAGAGAGTGAGAGAAGAGAGAAATGAAAAGTCACTAATCATGTTTAATAAAATACCTCAATGTTCATTGTAGCACTATCTACAATAGCCAGGACATAGAAGCAACCCAAATGTCCATCAGTGGAGGAATGGGTAAAGAAGATGTGGTAAATATGAACAATGTTAGAGAGACATTTACATTTTTTATTTCATTTCACCTTTGTGAATCATCTATCCTCCACATATGAAGAAAATGAGCCTTAGAGAGACCCTGTGTTTCACTCATAGAGCTGGAATGAGTCAGGCCAGAGACTTGTAATCTAGCTTTACGTGTAATATCTAGATAACTCATTAGTTAAGCATTTCATTACATACATTTGCATTACTTCATTTACTTGGGGTCTTTGATGCTTGGGAATCTAAGCAGAACAATATTAATAGGTATGTGTACCAGTGCCTATTAGAAACAACAAAAATAATAATAAAATGAGCAAGTGGTGGGATACAAATCAAAGGAAATGTACAAAAGCTAAATCAGAAGAGAAGTATCAGAATTTGCACTCTGATGTATTACATTTAAATATACTAGTTGAGTTTAGTGTAACACTTTCAAAATACCTATTCTAATTCAGGCAAACCTCAGTGACTATGGCTACTAAAAATGTTTTAAAAGTAAAACACTAGACCTTAAAATTCTGATCTCTTGTATTCAACCTTGAATTCTACTTTTGTAGGATTTATTCTGATTTTAAATATAGTATAATAACCCAAGTTTTTGTTAGGGGACAAATCTATGGAAAAATACTTTTACAGCAGCACTCTCTGACAGGGCTTTCTGCAATAGTGGAAATGTTCTATATTTGCATTGTTTATATTTGGCCACTGAACACTTGATAGATGGTTAGTAGAATGGAGGGATGGATTTTCTAATCTTATTTAACAAATTTCATTGAAATAACCACATGGGGCAAGTGGATACCATATTGGACATTTATGTCTAGAGCCTTGCTACTCAGTGATCTGAGGACCAGAAGCACCACCATCACCAGGAAGCCTGTTAGAAATGCAGAATCAGGAGGGCGTTGAAATAGAGTATGGAAGAAATGGAAGAACAAGTTCTCCAGCTGATTCTAAGATAATTTTAAAGTGTGAAAATAAGTGATCTGATACTGTCTATGCTGCACAATTTCAAAATTTAATAGAGAAAATATTAGCATAAATCACAATATTCCTTTTAAGGCTAAACAGTCAGTGACTAATAATAAACAAAATATCACTATCAACTTCACAACACTAGTCAATAAATTGATTTCCAAATATCCAGATGTATGGCACTGTTTCCAAAACATAAATCCCCACCCACTCTTCATATGAAAATTTGCCTCCAAATGTCTGGCATCTTGTAGGTGCTAGCTAGTATCTCCTTCAGACTAACTTGCTCACTGTATACTTGCAAATTTCCATGATGATCTGCAAAGAAAAACAAGTGCTGTTTTTCCAAGATGCTTCCTATTAGAAGAGGCGATTAAACTTATTAAGGGAAAGTGGTCACCAAAGTATAGAGTGTTGTGCTTCTCTGCTTTTGCCATTTCCTACACAACAGAAACCTCAACTCCCCAGGGATTAAGTATTAGCAGTCTGAAAATGAATAGCAGATTATTTCCATCTAAACCACATCTTTTCCCTCAATGTATTAGTTTGGAGGATTTTAGACACAGAAATCTATATAGTAGACAATTTGTAATATATTATCTCCAACAGTCCATTGGCAAACAAATAATACTTCTATACCACTTTCATTAATCTGCTAACATAGATTGTTTATTCAGTCAGTCTATCTGACTTCGGGTGGCAGGGGAAACCAAGTGTGCTTCTAATAAAGGTGGAAGTGAGCGAGGAAGCAGTGAAGTTCGAAGGATGGTAGCTACATGACTGGGAAGTGTGCGTGTACCTTGGAGAATGATGAATCATGGGTGAGATCCATGAAAGACTCAGCCATAGAGATGAGTTGACTGCACACGTGCAGTCACACACTCAGCTGACCTCCAGAGTTGCCTGTGAGTCTTTCTGTTTCCCTTCTGTCAGCTTTTCCCATTCACCACAGGTAAATTCAGAGTTTTAACTCTCTCAAGCTCCTTTCCCCAGGATCACTGCTATCCTACTCTTTAGAAATCATTAGGTAAAAATTCCTAATTTTCCCACCCTTGTCTGGCTTCTTCCCTCTTCCTTTTTTGCATCTGTTATTCCCATAGTGGCTTCTCATAGGAGCATTTCCTTAATAAATCACTTGCATATTAACCTTCTTCTCAAGGTCAGCTTCTAGGGACCACAGATTAACACAAATGCAGCTAGAGACCTTTGCAAATGGTTACCTCCTCTGCCAGAAAACTCTTCCCCTCAGGTTTTGTCCTTCAGATAATTTCTTAGCTTGCAAGTCTTACTTAACATCACTTTAAATATTAAGGATTTCCCTAACTACCTTATTATCAAACACTCTACTTTTTTTTCAAAACTTTTTATAATTAATATATTTTTTTAATTTTATGAGAACAGTTAATATATGAAACCACAGCAGATAGTTCAGTACAATAGTGTTGTCATCTCTGGGCCCAATGTTGCCGTTAGATCTCTAGAACTTATTCATCCTGAATAACTGAAACTTTATACTCACTGATCAACAACTCCTCACTCACCCCTTCCCTGGCCTCTGGCAGCCACCATTCTACTCCGTTTCAAAGAGTTGGACTATTTTAGATATCTCATATAAATGGAATAAGACACAGTGCTTGTCTTTCTGTGACTGGCTTATTTCATTTAATATAATGAACTCAAGTTTCATCCAAATCGTTGCATATACCAGGATTTTTAAACAATACCTGAGTTCCTCAAAAAGTTCAAAACAGACTACCATTTGATCCAGCAATCCCACTTCTGAATATTTACCAAAAGATCTGAAATTATACCTCAAAATGATATTAGCACCCCTACAATCATTGCAGCCTTTATGATAGCCAAGATGCAGAAATAACCTAAATCTCCATCGGTGGATGACTAAAGAGAAAGTGGTATATGCATACAATGGAATATCATTCAACCTGACTGATTTTTCCATAGGTTGTAATTACTTTTGGTCTATTTACATTTCTTTTAGTGTCAGTCTTTCACATTAGATACAATTTCCATGAGGCACTATCTTGCTTTATTCATTCCATCTTGCACAAAATAAGCATTCAAATATTTACCGACTGGATAAATTTAAGACTTCAAATTTTACAGGAAAGAAATACAAGCTGAACTCATAATTCCTAAAGAAAATTGCTGCACAAATCATAAAACTTTTTGATGCCAAAGTAGCCCCCAGAATCTGTCTCCCCATTCTCTAGTGGGCATAACCAATACAAGGTACTTACATAAAGATGACCATTTCAACATATGCTCACCTAACTCTGCATTTCTGTACAATGAATATGGTATAGTAACGAAGTTTTCTCAATTATTGTCCATGCTAAATTTATCAAGTGACTGATTGGAAAATAAATCTTTTAAAATTTCATATACTTTTTTGATTTTTAAGAGTGGTAATCTGCCTATCTGTTGTGATGGGCCGCTTTTCCCTCAGATTATAATTTCAGGGGAAAAGAGCAATTAATTATTGGCTTTAAATTAAGGGAAAAATATAATTTCTCTTGTAGATTCTTTTAATAAAGGAGAAAAAGAGACTAAGTCAATTTTAAAATTTAGTGTCAGATAATAGCATATGTCATCTTGTGGGTGCCTAATGAAGCACCTTAGCTAGGAAATGTAAGAAGTAAATAATGAAACAGACAACAGAAAATCAAAGGATAATGAAGTATTCCCCACATAAACAATTTTTGGTAGCTTTCTAAGTAATATACAATTTATATTCATATGTATTTCAATAACCTATTTCACCTCTTGTCCCTTACAGAGAAGATGTATTGAATATGTTTCTACTAAACAAGTTATTTTTCATTTCTTGTGAAGTCTAGTCTGTTCTTGTCTTTGCCCTGCGTCTTTTTATTTTTTTCTTTTAAACATTTACTCCAGGCAACTCAAATTTTTAAACCAGTACTTACAACTTCTAAATTTCCCCCCTAATATCATTGCTTATATCTATTTCTAGATCACATTCATGTTGTAGGTAGATTGATTCTAAGTATTAAATATAGCTTTCAGTGCATCCTTCAAAACTATATTTATACAAGAACAAAGACATATTGTACCAAAGACCTTTCAGATTCTCATTGTTTTCTGCAATACAGATGCTTGAAGTGTCTATATTGCAACTTTTATCTTCCCATTAACAAGAAACTTTTGGAAATTGATGTGGAAATTCTACATAAGCATATTACATATATTAAAGCATATATTATATATATTAAACAAGTTATATGTATATACACACATACACATATCAAGCTAAAGTTTTTAATAAGGAACCAAATAATAATTGATGGTACAAGTGTCAATTTTTATATCTCAATATAAGAGTTCATTTCCTTTGCTGATGATGATCTAACATAAAACAATATATTAAGTTTTTAATTAGATTAGAAAATATATTCAAAATCACCTCAAAAGGATATACAGTATTAAATTGCATTAAATATGTTGCTTTCCTACATCTTCTAACCATCAATTTTAGAAAATAAAGCTTATTAATAGTTGAATAATTTTTATTATAAAACCTAATATGATATGAATCACCACTCTGGATCAAATACAATGATCCACCTAGCCTAGTAACTTACTCTAATTACTATCACCACATCTGACCTATGTTACATACTCAATTGATATTAACTAAAATGTTAAAATGTTTCATAGAGCACTGGGGAAAAAAACACACAAAACTGTCCTTTATAAGATGTATCATGATTCTTTGGGTTGCAAGTAAACTGAAAAGATTAAAACATGACTGAGATAGGCAGTGATTTATTAGACCACATCACCTAAATCAAGAAGAGCTGGGTTCAATGAAATCATCAGGTCATTGACTCCTTTCATTTTTTGACTCTGACTTCTTCCATGATGTATCATTCTCAAACTTAATGTGGCAGAAAGATGGATAATAACAGCTCTAGGCATATAATATACTAGGTTCAAATCCAGTGAAGGAAGAAAGGAAGGAAGGGAGGAAGGGAGGGAGGGAGGGAAAAAAACATGTCTTTTTTCCAACAGTCAAAACCATTCGCATTCAATCTATTTTATTTTCTACTCTCAGCCACGAAGGAGTACCCCTCCTGTCATAAACTATACAATTGGACAAAACATATGAAATAATTATTTATAGGAGTTTTAATAGAAGGAGTGCAGGATTATGATTTCTTAGAGAAGGGAAATAAGTAGGGGCAGCCCCACAACTGCTCTTGCTTTCCACATTGTGACACTTTCTGGTCCATGGCATGGAGGACAGGGAAACCCAACACAGTAGTATCCAGGAGGTGAGAAAACAAAGAGATCAGAGTTTAAGGTTACTGAGGTGGCAGGGTTTTATGACACAGTGTACTTCAAAGAAGGGAGCTCTGGTGAAAAGGAACTCCAGAAATCTGCAAAGTCTGCCCTTAAAACATGGCTAAATACTGTCTGACATTAGGGCAAAATTCCACAAGAACAACCAAAGAATCACTATTGGTGAAAGAAATGCCACTGGATAATGAACAACTTCCATGACATCATGAGGTGAATAACTAATGAGTTCACACATGCTTGGAAACATTTAGTTTCAAAGGCCAAAGGAAGAGATCTTCTTATATACTCTAGGACCTGCAGTAGAGACCCTGGAAAAGTCACGTCTTAGAAGCAGGATAATTTAGTCCAAAGAGAAATCTAGTCTGGATGAACTATAATAAAAAAAAAGAAGAAACCTCAAAATGATCAGGCTAATCTGCAAATAAGTTTACCATATGCTGTAATAACATTCAACACTTCATTAAGGAGGACAACCCAAACAAGTAATAATATAGAATCTATAGTATCCAACATCAAATAAAAATATTAAAAAGATATAGATATAAAAGAATATAGATATAAAAAGAGGAAAATATGACAACTAGGTGGAAAAATCAATTGATGAACAAAACTGTAAATGTCAGAGATGACAAAGCTAGAACAAAAGGGTTTTAAAATGTTTGTTATAAATATATACAAAGAGTCAAAATTAAATATTAACATAATAAATGAGAAAATAGCAAATACAAATAGAGAAACATAAAGTATTTACAAAGAATAAAATGGAAATTCTAAAACTTCATAGTAAACTATAATGAAAATGTCACTGGATCAGCTTTACACTAAGTTTGATCACAGAATAAAGAGTGGATACATTTAAATAAAATATAAAGATAACCATCCAAACTTAAGAAGGGATAATAAAGAGGCTTAAAAAATTA
The DNA here is from genome assembly GCF_032452875.1 of Bos javanicus. Taxonomy (NCBI): domain Eukaryota; kingdom Metazoa; phylum Chordata; class Mammalia; order Artiodactyla; family Bovidae; genus Bos; species Bos javanicus. The sequence goes on along the minus strand of NC_083869.1, from coordinate 49,857,964 downwards.
GCAATGTAAGCCAGTTTAAAAACTCATGTGACTGAACCATTAGAGGAGATGAAAAAAAGAGTTAAAGAATAAAGCATATTTTAAAAGGTAATGGTTGAAAATTTCTGGATATGATTTAAAAAAAACCCATAAATCCACAAGCCCAAAAGACATAATGAATGCAACAGGGATAGTCATGAAGAATAATGTACCCAAAAAAATTTGAAAATCAATAAAAAGGAAGAAAAATCTTTTATATAATATTCACTAGATTGTTTCTTAGTTAGATTCCACATATAAATGATATCATATAGAACTTGTCTAAAAAATAAAACAAGCTAGTAAATATTAAAAAAAGTATAGCAAATAAACTACTGGTTATCAGTAAGATGACGGAAGGGGGGAGAGGCAATATGAGGGTAGGAAATTAAGCGGTGCAAACTACTATGTATAAATAAGCTACATGTATATATTATACAACACAGAGAATGCGGCCAATATTTTATAATAACTATAAATGGAATATAACTTTTAAATATTGTTAATCATTATGTTGTACATCTGAAATTATATAATATTGTATATTTACTATACATCAATTAAAAAAACACGCAATACAAAAAGGAAGCTGTAAAAGCAGACAATAAATAAAAGACACATAGCTTACAGGGGAACAACAATGAGAAAACCAGAGTTTTCCTCAGAGACATACAAGCTAGACAAAAATAGAATGGCAACTTTAAGGTGCTGAAGGAAAAAATATGACTCTAAATTTAACAAGAAAGAAAACACTTCAAATAAGAACAATTATCTAGACAAACAAAAACTGAAACCATGAGTCCCCAGCAGCTGAATACAATATGATATGCTAAAAATAGGATTTCAAAGAAAGAAAGAATTCTAGACAGAAGTCTGAGACAACTTAAAGAAATGAAAAGAAAAAATAGATGACTAAGCTGAAAGACAATAAATTTTCCCTCTAGTTCCTTAAGTTCTTTCAAAGCTAACTGACTGTTGAGAGCAAAAATAACACTACTCTATGATGTTTACAACAAATCAAGAAGGAAAATGTATAATGTGATAGGACAAAGAAGGGAAGGGAGAAACGGTAGAATATTATTAGGAAGGCAAACACATGGACACTTCAAAAAAGAATATTTATATACATGGCCACAATAAATAGTGCTGAATATCATTAGTCATCAAGGGATATGCAAATTAAAATCACAATGAGTTTTATTATATTTGCAACAGAATGGCTAAAATTAAAGAGTGACACCACACCACATGCTGGTGAGGATTGGGAGCATAAGATAACATCAACTCTTGAAATTTGTATGGCTTTTTCTTGTAATCATTTTCTTGTAATTTTCTTGTAATCATACACTTGTCCTAGCAATTCCACTATGTGTCTCCCCAACATAAAGGAAAACACACATTCACAAAAATATTGTAAAGGAATCAGTTCAGTTCAGTTGCTCAGTCGTGTCCGACTCTGCGACTCCATGAATCGCAGCACGCCAGGCCTCCCTGTCCATCACCAACTCCCGGAGTTCACTCAAACTCATGTCCATCGAGTCCGTGATGCCATCCAGCCATCTCATCCTCTGTTGTCCCCTTCTCCTCCTGCCCCCAACCCCTCTCAGCATCAGGGTCTTTTCCAATGGGTCAACTCTTCGCATGAGGTGGCCAGTGTATTGGAGTTTCAGCTTCAGCATCAGTCCTTGGAATGACCACCCAGGACTGATCTTTAGAATGGACTGGTTGGATCTCCTTGCAGTCCAACGACTCTCAAAACCACAGTTCAAAAGCATCAATTCTTTGGTGCTCAGCTTTCTTCATAGTCCAACTCTCACATCCATACATGACCACTGGAAAAACCATAGCCTTGACTAGACGGACCTTTGTTGACAAAGTAATGTCTCTGCTTTTCAGTATGCTATCTAGGTTGATCATAACTTTCCTTCCAAGGAGTAAGCATCTTTTAATTTCATGGCTGCAATCACCACCTGCAGTGATTTTGGAGCTCAAAAAAATAAAGTCTGACACTGTTTCCACTGTTTCCCCATCTATTTGCCATTAAGTGATGGGACTAGATGCCATGATCTTCGTTTTCTGAATGTTGAGCTTTAAGCCAACTTTTTCACTCTTCACTTTCGTTTTCATCAAGAGGCTTTTTACTTCCTCTTCACCTTCTGCCATAAGGGTGGTGTCATCTGCATATCTGAGATTATTGATATTTCTCCCGGCAATCTTGATTCCAGCTTGTGCTTCTTCCACCCCAGCATTTCTCATGATGTACTTTGCATATGAGTTAAATAAGCAGGGTGACAATATACAGCCTTGATGTACTCCTTTTCCTATTTGGAACCAGTTTGTTGTTCCATGTCCAGTTCTAACTGTTGCTTCCTGACCTGCATATAGGTTTCTCAAGAGGCAGGTCAGGTGGTCTGGTATTCCCGTCTCTGAGAATTTTCCACAGTTTATTGTGATCCACACAGTCAAAGTCTTTGGCATAGGCAATAAAGCAGAAATAGATGTTTTTTGGAACTCTCTTGCTTTATCAATGATACAGTGAATGTTGGCAATTTGATCTCTGGTTCCTCTGCCTTTTCTAAAACCAGCTTGAACATCTGGAAATTCACAGTTCACGTGCTGCTGAAGCCTGGCTTGGAGCATTTTGAGCATTACTTGACTAGCGTGTGAGATGAGTGCAATTGTGCGGTAGTTTGAGCATTCTTTGGCATTGCCTTTCTTTGGGATTGGGATGAAAACTGACTTTTTCCAGTCCTGTGGCCACTGCTGAGTTTTCCCAATTTGCTGGCATATTGAGTGCAGCACTTTCACAGCATCATCTTTCAGGATTTGAAATAGCTCAAAGGATTAGTATAGCTGTATTTGATCTCAAAGGATCAAATAGCTGTAAAGGCTTAGAAGTTTATAAAAGCCACAGACAAGAAACGACTTGGATGTCCCTCAAGAAAAATAAGCAAGATTTGATCTATACTCAGCAAAAAAAAAGAAAAGGAAAGAAAGAAATTGTTAAAACACGCAATACCATAGATGAAACACAAAAATGGTATCATGAGTAAAAGAAGACAGAGAGTAAATAAAGTATAACTTCATTTATCTGATAAACTAGAATTATATTAACTATTATGTGATGATCTAGATGACCTAGAAACTTGTCAGAATTGTTATTTAGAGAAGACAAAGAACATTAATCCACTGATGAACTGAGAAAAACGGTTGCCTCTTTTGAGGACTTGAATGGATTGACTAGAAAACACAAAAGGCATTTTTCTGGATGATAAAACATTCCATATTTTGATGACAGTATGAAATAAATGGTATATGTAATCTCTCTCTCTACTTTTTCCTCTTCTTCCTCCTTTTATAAAAAGGAAGAACAAATTTGACTCCATTTTGGACCTATTTCTTTTACTTTACCCTTTGTATTTTGTTGCTTTGCTATAAGTTCATCATTAAAGGTAAATTGTTTATAGCTTAAATCATACATAATGGTTCTAATTTCAACTGTATGCTAGGTATTTTTCCTAAGTGCTTTTAGGACTGCCATGTTTCACAGGAAACACTATTCACATTTTATTCTATGTATTTGATATTCTACCTAAATAAAATATTCATTGTGACCTTGGAGTCTTCTAACTCACTGGCCTTGATGAAAGCTGTATAGAACTTCTCATTTAATCCTTAGTACAAACCTATGAGTTGGATAGTACTATTGCCTCTCACGGGCTTCCCAGGTGGCGCTAGTGGTGAAGAAACTGCCTGCCAGTACAAGAGACGCCAGAGATGTGGGCTCTATCCCTGGGTCAGGAAGATCCCCTGGAGGAGGGCATGGCAACCCCCTCCAGTATTCTTGCCATAGCGTCACAAAGAGTTGGACATGACTGAAGTGACTTAGCACAGCAGAGCACATCACATTGCCTTTCACTGGAGAAAACAAGTAGAGTAAAAATGTGAACTTGGTAGTCTGATTCTGGAACTCTTAACTTCTAGTCAATACTACCTCCCTCATGAATTATTATGAATAAATAGATGTGTTCACTTTTACTATGCATATATTCTCCTTACCTACATTTAACCAATCTCATGTTTATTTGCCTCTCAATTCTCCATCTGTGTCATTTCTAACTTTAGGGAGAAGAATACATATGAAAAATAATGTTACTTAATTATTTCAGGAATAGGTTTCTTAGCCAAGGGCTGAAGTGCAATTTTACAGGTTTTTCAGAATTAATACCAATTTTATTTTCTACTTTTGAAAGTTAGTTTATCCCAACAGAACAACAACATGCCTGGCAGTGTTGCACCTCTTCGAGACTGTGCTTTATCCTTTTAGTACAGAGAAGGTGAGGATCAGGAATCTTATAACAGTCAACCATCTAAATTCCCAGATATTTACCTAAACAAATTTCTTATTAAAAATAAGCCAAACTGGCCAATTTATTCACAGGGGATGATAGGGGACAGAGAAGAGCACAGTCTTCTTGTCCAAGAAGGACACAGGAAGACAACAGAGCAATTCAATTGTTTGCATATTAAAAAATTGTTATAATAATGCTAGATGTTTCCTACAGAAAGTGTATTAGCACTCTAAAGAAGTAGCTGGATTCTACCTTTGCATTGAATTCCATGTCTCATCCTATGTAATGTTGAGAATGAAACAGGGCATCAGTGAGGACATAAAAAGATCCAGGACAGAAGACACACAACTAACTTCTTCCATAAATTAGACTACTTTATGGTAAATGTCTTGTTACAAATATTAGAGATACCAGATTGGATTGTAGCTGGACCAAGAGAGGTTCCCCGCCCCACACAGGTTTAAATTAAAGATGGGAAGTTAATAACTTCTACCCGTTCCACTCCTCTGCTTTTCATAAACCAAAAAGGGAAGAAGAAAATCTATGATTAATAAAATTAATTAATAATTTTAATAAAATTAAAACCAGCTTTGGTTTCCATTTATTTTTGTAATATCATAATTGGCCCAGGAAGTCCTTGTATATTTGAAATTTTGTGAACACCTACACATGTCCATTTCCTATGGAGAGAGGGCATATATTTGAACAGATTCAAGAAATTTTTATCTCAAACAATTTAGGAAAATCTGTATAAATTAAACAAAACTTTAAAGCAAAACAGGATATATCACCATCTAGGAATATTACTTCCACTATCACACTTGCTTTTCTCTACCACAGAGAGAATTAAGTATTTTTTCTACATATTTGATAGCAATTTGTTCATAACTTTATTATAAAAGTTATTATAATTTATTTTTAGTTAGTTCATGGAGTTGCTATCTGCTAGGTTTTCCCATCATATTCAACTCTTAAAGAAAAGGAGGTCTGCATTATTTATTACCTAAATCAGTGTCTAGCACAGAGTTGGCCTCCAAATCTGTCAGTTTATTAAAGGTACTTCATTTAAATAGTCAATATTTTTAATAAACATTTTTATGAGCTATTAAGAATCAGAATACCTTCCTTCCATTAGGATGCCATTATGAGTCTATAGGGCACTTCCAATTAAAGGAAACAAGTTTTATCAACACTGTGGGCCATAAATAGCACTGTTAGCTGACATACATTATAAGAAAGAAATCCATTTCATCAAATCTCTTGCTTTGTGAATTATCAAACCCTACTGAGGGTGGATTGCTTCAAGGAAGCCCTCACTCAGTTTATAGTCTAATTGAAACTCTTTTTGTTTTCCTTTATACTACGCCCTCTGCATACTATCCTAGTATTTCCTGGATCCTAATTTTAGGTCTTGTTTGATAGACTCTTCTCTACTCAGTCCTTCAGGTTTAATCCTAAGCTTCTTTTTACATTCTAGGTAATACTGTCTAATTCCTTGACTGTAATTACTATCTACAAGCTGACAACTCTCAAACTTACAGTCTTAACCTTAACCTTTTTCTTCAGTGCTAAGTTTCCACTGCCATTGATTTATAACTTACTTCCAGAACTGCTTCTCCTCCTGTGTCCCTTGACTCAATATTTCCTCCATGACATAGTATCTTATTGAAACCAGACATGGGAGTCATTCTTGAATTCTCCATCACCCTCACCTCCCCCACTCAACAGGTCAAAATTGAATGTTGATCTTCCTCACAATGAGTTTGTTGCTTCTCCTTTACCATTAGCATGACCTGAATACTTTCCTTCAAGATTTCTTTAGGAAAACATTAGGAAACAATCTTAAATTATTCTCTTTCTCTCTGATACATAACTAATTTTTACTAAATCCTATCAACATTAGCTTTAGAATTTATTCTGAATTTGTTTAGTTACTTTCACCTCTGCTAATCCTACCCTAATCAGAACACATCATTTTTCCTCATATAATTCCCCCACAATCTATTCTATGCATATTAATCAAAACTTCTTAAAGAAAAAAAAATTCTTAAAGAATTGAACACATCCACCTAAAGAAAGAATAAACAGGAAAACATTTTAAGCAGAAGAGAAAGCATACACTAGAATCTAAATTGGCAAAAATGTTCATATTTTTTCAGAACAGAAGATGGGAAAATGTTGTTGGTGTGCAGTAAAAAGTGGAAAAAATGACTGAAGATAAAGTAAGTAATGAGATGGGGGGCCAATTTGCACAGAGAATTGTACAATCACAACCTTATTTATCACCTTAAAATCTCATTCTTGTTACTAGGAAAAATATGGATTATTAATGAGGAAAGAGCAAGAAATTAAGTGGAATTAGTTAACAAGTACTTTGGCCATGTGATGCGAAGAACTCATTGGAAAAGACCCTGATGCTGGGAAACATTGAAGGCAAGAGGAGAAGGGGATGACAGAGGATGAGATGGTTAGATGGAATCACTGATGTAATGGACATGAATTTTAATAAGCTCCGGGAGTTGGTCATGGACAGGAAGTCTGATGTGTTGTAGTCCATAGGGTTCCAAAGAGTTGGACACAACTGAGTGACTGAATTGACCTGAACTGAAGAGATGATGATATCAAAGACAAGGTTATGGATGTTTAAATGAGGAAAAGTGCTGGAATTTAGAAATATTGTGGAAACGGAATAGGGTTGTGTGGTGGATTGAATATAAGCTTTTAGGAACAACAAAGAATGACTATTATAGTCCTGGCTTGAGAGACTGAGAGAATATTAGTGCCATTCTTGGAAGAAGAGATGGAGGAAAAGATTTCAAGTGGGAAAATTACAAATCAATGTTTCAGGGTTGAACACTTTAAAGTTGAGATACTATGAGACATTCAGTTGAAAAGTCATAAAAGTGAAGAGTGAATGAGTTTCCTTCCACTTTCCACAGCACTCTGGTACAATCCTACTACTAGATAAACAGAAGAACTAAAAAATGTTCTGGTTAGGTTCTGAGCATACGCAGAGATGACATACAGAGCTTGGAGGTAATTATCAAGATAAAATATAGTTAACAACCAAAATCCAAAGCTCTAATTGCCTTTCTTAGAAAATAAACCTTCCAATTAAGTAATGGAAATTAATGCATGGTGAATGTTTTTAAGTTAACAATCTAGTAAACAAAACTGACACAGTCAACTATAAGGCAAGAAAAAATGATCATTCTAAAAACACAATGCTTCAGTTGGATAATATGGAAGGCCAATAATATGTTCAGGGTATTTCTGATCTACCCAAGATATGGCCTAGCTCCTCTTAGAACATGATAATGTAGATAATAACAAGAGGTTTTCATCAAGATTGAGGATTCTGGGGCCTAGATAAGAACAAATAAGTTATTTATTTTAAGCAACTGAAAATAATACAAGCAATATTGAACGAGATGTGAAGTATTACACTTGAGGGAACTTGGAGATCAGAACCAGTTAAATAATAACATATATTACACTTAGGAGAAGAGACGAAATCACAAACAGAAGAATAAAGTTTGTATACAGAAAGAAGGAGAAATCATAGCAAATACTCTGTACAGATCACATGAAAGGCGGTAGGATGTTGGCTATCATAGCTTTGACACATACTTTCCCTGCTCCCCAGCAGTCATGGCCATTTGTGGGGCTACAGAAAGCTGGAAAAAATAAAAATAAAGTCTGTGCATAGTAATTTGGGACCATCCATTAACTAAATAATACCCATACCCTTCCTCAAGCTCATTTCAAGGGGATATGTTTTGGAACTTCCCTGTTGGTTCAATGGTAAAGACTCTGCTCCCATGCAGAGATCTGATCTCTGGTCAGAAACTAAGATACCCTATGCTGTGCAGTGTGACCTAAATAAGTAACTAGAAGCTCTTTATAAAGAAACCAAAGGGATGTATTTTGATCAGGGTCTATGCTTTATGTGATTAAAGAACTTTTAAAATTATATGCAAGAGAGAAACAAAAGTTCTAATCTAACAGAGCTGCTGCTGCTGCTAAGTCACTTCAGTCGTGTCCGACTCTGTGCGACCCCATAGACAGCAGCCCGTCAGGCTCCCCTGTCCCTGGGATTCTCCAGGCAAGAACACTGGAGTGGGTTGCCATTTCCTTCTCCAATGCATGAAAGTGAAAAGTGAAAGGGAAGTCGCTCAGTCGTGTCCGACTCTTCACGACCCCATGGACTGCAGCCTACCAGGTTCCTCTGTCCATGGGATTTTCCAAGCAAGAGTACTGGAGTGGGGTGCCATTGCTGCAGGAGGATGTCATAAAATAGTGAGATTAATGAGTTTCACTTCTTACAGACTATTAGAATCAATTGGGAATCTTTTAACACACATGAGTACTTTGGTTTGATCAAAACAGAATCTGAGTAAATCAGTTTGAGACATCCCACTTTGTTTAAAAACTCCTAAGGGGAAAGTTCATAGCAATACAAGCACACCTCAAGAAACAAGAAAAAAGTCAAATGAATAACCTAACTCTACACCTAAAGCAACTAGAAAAGGAAGAAATGAAGAACCCCAGGGTTAGTAGAAGGAAAGAAATCTTAAAAATTAGAGCAGAAATAAATGCAAAAGAAACAAAAGAGACCATAGCAAAAATCAACAAAACCAAAAGCTGGTTCTTTGAAAGGATAAATAAAATTGACAAACCATTAGCCAGACTCATCAAGAAACAAAGGGAGAAAAATCAAATCAATAAAATTAGAAATGAAAATGGAGAGACCACAACAGACAACACAGAAATACAAAGGATCATAAGAGACTACTATCAACAATTATATGCCAATAAAACGGACAACGTGGAAGAAATGGACAAATTCTTAGAAAAGTACAACTTTCCAAAACTCGACCAGGAAGAAATAGAAAATCTTAACAGACCCATCACAAGCATGGAAATTGAAACTGTAATCAAAAATCTTCCAGCAAACAAAAGCCCAGGTCCAGACGGCTTCACAGCTGAATTCTACCAAAAATTTAGAGAAGAGCTAACACCTATCCTGCTCAAACTCTTCCAGAAAATTGCAGAGGAAGGTAAACTTCCAAACTCATTCTATGAGGCCACCATCACCCTAATACCAAAACCTGACAAAGATCCCACAAAAAAAAGAAAACTACAGGCCAATATCACTGATGAACATAGATGTAAAAACTCCTGAAATGAATTAATGAAACAAAAGAAGAGTCTATGCAGATTTCTGGACATTTAAGATGTTTTGAAATAATGTAATTCAAACACCTTACAAGAAATGGTGGTGTAAGAATTTTTAAGTGTTCTTTCTTGCCTGCTGTCCTGCTATGCAGTGCTTAGTTGCTCAATCGTGCCTAATTCTTTGCAATCCCATGGACTATAGCCCACAGGCTCCTCTGTCCATGGAGTTCTCCAGGTAAGAATACAGGAGCAGGTTGCCATGCCCTCCTCTGGGGGATCTTCCTTCTTGCCTGCATTATGTACTATTTTTAATTTTGGAGTTAAATATCTACAGTCTTAACACATGTTAACCCCGGTCGTTCAGTTGCTCAGTCATGTCCAACTCTGTGACCCCATGGACTGCAGCATGCCAGGCTTCCCTTTCCATCACTCTCTCCCAGAGTTTGCTCAAATTCATGTCGATTGAGTCAATGATGCCATCCAATCATCTCATCCTCTGTCACCCCCCTTCTCCTACTGCTCTCAATCTTTCCCAGATTCAAGGTCTTTTCCAATGAGTTGGCCCTTCGCATCAGGTTGCCAAAGTATTGGAACTTCAGCTTCAGCAACAGTCCTTCCAATGAATAATCAGGGTTGATTTCCTTTAGGACTTACTGGTTTGATCTCTTTGCTCAAGGGAGTCTCAAGAGTCTTTTCCAACACCACAATTCAAAAGCATCAATTCTTTGGCTCTCAGACATCTTTATGGTCCAACTCTCACATCTGTATATTACTATAAGAAAACCATAGCTTTGACTATATGGATCTTTGTCAACAAAGTGATGTCTCTGCTTTTTAATACACTGTCTAGGTTTGTCATAGCTTTTCTTTCAAGAAGCAAACATCTTTTAATTTCATGGCTGTAGTCACTGTCCCCAGTGATTTTGGAGCCTACCTCAGGAACAGGGGCACTGGCAGCAGCTGTCCTGGGAGGGGCATGTTAGCATAAGTCCTCTTGAAGGTTACCATTAACCCCATCATGGAGTCTGTAAACTCTAGGACTGGGTGGCCTCAGGCCAAACAATTAGCAGAGAGGGAGCACAGCCTCACTCATCAGCAGACAATTGGATTGAAGGTTTACTGAGCATGGCCCTGCCTACCAGAGCAAGATAAAAATTTTCCCCACAACCAGTCCCTCCCATCAGGAAGCTTGCACAAACCTCTTATCCTTATCCATCAGAGGGCAAATAGAATAAGCAAGCAGCACAATCACACAGCCTCCAGAAAGAAAACCACAATCACAGAAATCTAACCAAAATGATCACATGGATCACAGTCTTGTGTAACTCAATGAAGCTACAAGCTATGCCATGCAGTGCTCCCCCCAAGACGGATGGGTCATGGTGGAGAGTTCTGATAAAATGTGGTCTACTGGAGAAGGGAATGGCAAACCACTCCAGTGTTCTTGCCTCAAGACCCCCCTGAACAATATATAAAGGTAAAAAGGCATGACCCCAGAAGATGAGCCCACTAGGTTGTTAGTGTCCAGTATGCTACTAAGGAAGAGCAGAGAATTAGCTCCAGAAAGAATGAAGAGGCTGGGCCAAAGCAGAAATGAGGCTCAGTTGTGGATGTGTCTGGTTGTGACAGTAAAGTCTGATTTTGTAAAGAAAAATATTGGATAGGAATGTTAGGTCCATGAATCAAGGTAAATTAGATGTGGTCAAGCAGGAGATGGCAAGAGTAAATATCAACATTTTAGGAATCAGTGAACTAAAATGAAATGGGAATGGGCAAACTTAATTCATATGACCACTATATCTACTACTGTGGGCAAGGATCCTCAGAAGAAATGGAGTAGCCCTCAGTTAACAAGACAGTCCAAAGCAGTACTTGGGTGCAATCTCAAAAACAACAGAATGACCTATGTTAATTTCCAAGGCAAACTATTCAGTATCACAGTAATCCAAGTCTATATCCCAACCACTAATGCTAAAGAAGCTGAAATCAAATGGTTCTGTGAAGACCTACAAGACCTCCTAGAACTAACACCAAAAAAAAAAAAAAAGATGTCCTTTTCATCATAGGAGATTGGAATATGAAAATAGGAAGTCAAGAGATACCTAGAGTTACAGGCAAGTTTGGCCTTGGAGTACAAAATGAAGCAGGGCAAAGGCTAATAAGAGTTGAGCCAAGAAAACACACTGGTCATAGCAAACACTCTTCCAACAACACAAGAGATGACTGTACACATGGACATCACCAGATGGTCAATTCTGAAATCAGAAATCAATATATTCTTTGCAGCTGAAAATGGAGAAGCTCTATACAGTCAGCAAAAACAGGACTGGGAGCTGACTGTGGCTCAGATCATGAGCTCCTTATTGCAAAATTTGGGCTTAAAACTGAATAAAGTTAACCCCAGAGGTTTATTTTAGTGTTTCAGCTGCATTATCTGCAGGATACAAGTCAGGTTAAATGGGACTATAAATGAATATACACAGATTCTAAATCCCAGATTTAGGTTGTGAGCAAGGGATGAAGGAAATGAAGTTCTTTTCTTCTACCTATTCTTCTTGTCTCCTTTTCCCAATGTGACATAGACAAGAGGTTGGAAATGTTATAACTTGACCAAGAGGAACAGAAAAGCCTGAGTAGAGTACAAAAAGCACAAATAAAAATTGATTTTATATTGAAGACACTATTAAAAGACTGTCTAACATGAGGGTTCCCTAAAGCAATGTAAAATTAAAATTATTAGATGTGCACTTAACTTTCCAAAAATGGGTGACTGAAAAAGAAATTTTAAGATTAAATAAAATGAAGTAATATAGAATTAGCAGAATCTTCAGAGACCGATTCTTTTACAAAGAATAAGGCATAATTAAGAGAAAAATTCCAGTTCACTTTGATGATCCAGAGCTTCGGGTAAATTTCTTCTTTTAATGAAAGAGAGGAATAAACCCCCACTGCTTTAGGTATTTGCAGGTCACAAGTGTATGATCATGAGCACAGATGTGCCGAAAGTTAAAAAAAAATAGTTGACAGATTACTTTTTTTTTCCAATTGTCATGTACACACAGAAATGATTAAACAGAATGTCACTAGACATATCCTCTCTATGGCCAAATGCAATATTTTTATTCAAAAAAGAAATTGGGAGAATCTGAATAATACAGACTTAGAGAAAGGTTATGGCACCTATATATTCATTTGAAGAGTTGATACTGTGCCCGGGATTTTGCAGGATTTGGAGGGACTATGCATGCTAAGTCACTTCAGTCATGTCCAGCTGCTTGTGACCCTATGGCCTGTATAACACACCAGACTCCTTTGTCCATGGGATTCTCCAGGCAAGAATACTGGAGTATTAGTGGCCATTTCCTTCTCCAGGTGATCTTCCCAACCCAGGGAGTGAACCTGCATCTCTTGTCCCCTGCAAGAGGGTTATTTACCACTAGCGCCACCAGAAAAGCCCAAAATTACACTGAGCAGAACATAATTAACAGCTAATGTATATGATATAGAGACTACCATAATTTCCACATTTAAGAGAATATGATTTACCAAATATTTAAAGATATGTAATGCTGGAATTTACTATTTTAGCCAGCAGTAAAGTTCCAGGTTAGCATGAACCTGAAGAGAAATACAGTGGACTGCTCATGATACTCTCTGACCATTTGGAGTACATAGCAGACATTTGGTCATGGCAAAAATTCTTTACATTTGGTCCTGTCAAAAACTGCTTGTCACACTGCTATATTTAAAATGAATCACCAACAAGGACCTACTGTATAGCACATGGAACTCTGCTCAATGTTATGCAGCAGCCTGGATTGGAGGGTGGTTTGGTCAGAATAATACATGTATATGTAAGGCTGAGTCCCTTTGCTGTTCACCTGAAACTATCACAGCATTGTTAACGGCTATACCCCAACACAAAGTAAAAAAGTATAAAAGAAAACAAAACAAAACACTTGTCATGGACCAAATGTGCTCATGGATATTTTGATAGGACTAAATTTCAAGGACTTTTTGGCGTGGACCAAATATCTTATGGATGTTTTGGAAAAGATGAAATGTGCTATGAGACATAATAAAACTAGTGTCCTTGTGTTCTAGCTATCTTGGAATTGATGCTACTTTCTTAAGTGTTCTATTCTGTGCTGTTCACTCATTTCCCCCTACTTTTTCAAGACAAAAGTGTAACCTCTATTCAAAAAAAGTTTCTAATGTGTCATGTGATCAATAGAGAAGTACCTTCGTTTTTAAAATTAGACTAAGGCTATTTTCCTTTTACTGTTGTATAAACAGGGAATTGAAGGGTAAAATAGTTAAAACTTAATGCTATAGTGCTAATGTGGCTTTTAAATCACGTCAGCTGCAATCACTGCATTATAATTAACAATTTATTGAACCAGCAATAAAATGAACATCACATTACTTCTTAAAGCAGCAGAATAAAATGGCTAATAAATAGCATAAGCCAGACAAATTGCAGAGTAATAGAAATTTTCTTAAGATTTATGGTGTGCAGAAAGATGGATGTGCTATTAGTAGGAGCTCCAATACTTGACAAAATTCTTTTACAAAGACATTGTTACCATGCATGTCAGAGTTCACAAGTCTAAGTGGTTTATCCAAATTTTAGCTCTCTGCTATTACACTGGAAAATACTCATTACAAGGTTTTGAAACTGCAAGCAATGTGTACATTTGCCAACATTCAAACTGCTACTGCCAAAAAGATAGTAAAATATTTTATAAACTGTCAAATAACAAGTCTGCTAGCTTAATTTGAGTCTATTTTATACTATACAGACTGTAAAAACTATTACATTGATTCACTTCCTGCAGAACTTTTAAAGAACAGAGAACAGCCCATATACAGGGTAAACAAAATAACTGACTTTTATCTTTTGAAACCCCCTGACAATGTCATACTTCTGTTGGGGAAGCATCTTTGTTTTCCTGAAATACAATCACAAACCCCTTAACAATCAGCCATAATACAGGAATCTATGAAATCAAGTGAGATCATAGAAATAGTCAAATTAGAATCATGTTCCATGTCTCACCAATACAAAGAGATACTGATGAGGAAATAAGATACTTTCATTGTTTCAGGTGATAATATGAAGTATGAAGCTTTGTTTCTTACGTGGAATCTTAAATTCATAATTTAGAATAAAATGAAATCTTTTATTTTGTGGCAATATCCAGTAACAATTAACAATACCATTTAAGGAATTTCTTTTTTACGTTTTAATTTAAAAATTAGTAGTAGTAGTCAGGGCAGTAGGAAGCAGGTTCAACTACATACTAAAAATATGGAGAGAGTTGGTTTCCTAGATTCCTGTCACTAATTAGTCTGTTCAATAATGAGGATCAATTTTTCATATATAAAGTGAATATATTTATCAAATATCCCAGATCAAAATCCACATACTTAAAGTGAAATGTATGAGCAGTACACACAGCACATAGCAATATTTGTCCTAACTACTTGCTACAGATGATTGCTGTCAAACTGCATAACAGTTTCTAATAATGTGTTCCTGTTAACAGCAGAGAGAAAACTCTGATTTGCTCATCTTATTACATTATAATACATAGGCAATTGTATGAGTTAAGGTAAGAGGGCTGATACCGATAAAGAGGAAAATATAATACAATGATAAAATTAAACAGAAATATCACTCCACATTCAGAAAACGAACTGAACTCAAATGTGATATACCAAAGCTCCCACCAACTTCACATTTTTTCCAGTTAGATTCTTGGAACAAAGGCCTAATTGTTTGCCTTGTAGCTTTTCTTGATCCTGAGATCTATGGCTTATATGAGTCACTCACAAGATACTTCAATGAATGAATATTTATGAGACAATCCTCTTCAGGCTTTCCATACTTTGGCATGTCTTATGAGCAGAGGCACCAAGTATCTTTCCTCCAAACCGTTTTCACAGAGAGCGGCTCCTGTAGCTGTGATGGACTGGCATGCTTAGTATTCAGTATAAAAGATAAAGTTTGCTAAGCTCAAGGTTCTTCTTCTGTATTGCAACTAAGTGCATATTTTACATCTGGGCCTCTTTACATTTTCCTGTGGAAATCTGTAATTAGGAAACATGTACAAGAAAATTCTGATGGTCTCAGTTCAGTTCAGTTCAGTGACTCAGTCGTGTCCAACTCTTTGCGACCCCATGAATCGCAGCACGCCAGGCTTCCTTGTCCATCAACAACTCCCGGAGTTCACTCAGACTCACGTCCATCGAGTCAGTGATGCCATCCAGCCATCTCATCCTCTGTCGTCCCCTTCTCCTCCTGCCCCCAATCCCTCTCAGCATCAGAGTCTTTTCCAATTAGTCAACTCTTCTCATGAGGTGGCCAAAGTACTGGAGTTTCAGCTTTAGCATCATTCCTTCCAAAGAAATCCCAGGACTGATCTCCTTCAGAATGGACTGGTTGGATCTCCTTGCAGTCCAAGGGACTCTCAAGAGTCTTCTCCAACACCACAGTTCAAAAGCATCAATTTTTCAGCACTCAGCCTTCTTCAGAGTCCAACTTTCACATCCAAACATGACCACTGGAAAAACCATAGCCTTGACTAGACGGACCTTTGTTGACAAAGTAATGTCTCTGCTTTTGAATATGCTATCTAGGTTGGTCATAACTTTTCTTCCAAGGAGTAAGCATCTTTTAATTTCATGGCTGCAATCACCATCTGCAGTGATTTTGGAGCCCCCCAAAATTAAGTCTGACACTGTTTCCCCATCTATTTGCCACGATGTGATGGGACTAGATGCCATGATCTTCGTTTCTGAATGTTGAGCTTTAAGCCAACTTTTTCACTCTCCACTTTCACCTTCATCAAGAGGCTTTTTAGTTCCACTTCACTTTCTGCCATAAGGGTGGTGTCATCTGCAAATCTGAGGTGATTGATATTTCTCCCGGCAATCTTGATTCCAGCTTGTGTTTCTTCCAGTCCAGCGTTTCTCATGATGTATTCTGCGTATAAGTTAAATAAGCAGGGTGACAATATTCAGCCTTGATGTACTCCTTTTCCTATTTGGAACCAGTCTGTTGTCCCATGTCCAGTTCTAACTGTTGCTTCCTGACCTGCATACACATTTCTCAAGAGGCAGGTCAGGTGGTCTGGTATTCCCATCTCTTTCAGAATTTTCCACAGTTTATTGTGATCCACACAGTCAAAGGCTTTGGCATAGTCAATAAAGCAGAAATAGATGTTTTTCTGGAACGACCTTGCTTTTTCCATGATACAGCGGATGTTGGCAATTTGATCTCTGGTTCCTCTGCCTTTTCTAAAACCAGCTTGAACATCAGGAAGTTCAACTGCTATTTCTTTAAGGAGTTAACTGTCTCCTATCGCTAAATCAGGCACCTCATATCCTTTGCCAGTAACCATGAAACTGTCATAGCCTAAACTGTTAACTTATAATAAGGTAAAAAATCTTAAATCTTTCACAATTGTTGACAATTTCAAAGAGCAGACAAATTAAAATATTTTAGTGCAAATCAGTCCTTACTTAAGGTCCCTACCTTAAGGTCCTTAACTTGCTTACAATTGTAGGTTAGAAGAGTAAACTGTACAAATGGAAATAATACAAAGAGAAAAACACACCCCAGGTGACCTACAAATGCTGCAAGATTGTCAGAAGAGGAAAATATCATATATAGAGCAGTCAGAGGAGCTCCAGAAAAGGGATGTTAAGTTCAAACTCAAAAGATGTGCAGGATTTTGAAAGATGGCTATAAAGGAGGGGGGGATAAAATGCCATTCCCTCTAAGCACATGCATGTGAGAAAATTTCTGATAGGAGAATCTGAAAATGTTGGCAATGGCAGGATGTCTCACTGGCTGAAGAGTAGTTAGAAAGAGCAGGTTAAGAGGTTTGGAAATACAGGTGAGGTGGTATATGTAAACAGTAAGAAGAGTTTAAACTGTTTTCAGCAAATTTTGGAAATAATAAGTTTCAAATATGACATGTATCATTACTTTTTTTAATATAAGATTAGAGAAATATGTCGTTTAGGTACTACAGTGCTAGGAAATCAAGATTAAACTCATGTCTTGTGTGTGAAGGTCTACTAATCTATACCAGAAATCTTTAATTTAATTTAATTTAATTTAATTTTTTCTTTTCTAACCACACAACTCAGTTCTAAATAAAATATTAGTAATTAACATAGTAAAAGCTACTGCTTCTCTGATAGAAATAGGAAAGTATGACAGACTCACACACAGTCTTTTCTCTCCACCTTCCACATGACTTTTTGACATCTGAGGTACTTATAAAGAACCTTAGGGTTTTCAGTATACAATTTTAAAATCACTAAGGATACATACTAGGATTTGTCCTAGTATGTGGTTTTGGCCTAAAACATCAAGGCAGTAAGTTCAGCACATAACATTCATACCAAAACACGTATTTTAACCCTTGTCCATAGACCTATCTGCCCACCACAGCTACGTAAAACAAGGAAAGGCACAACTACATGCAAACACATACACCCAGCTGTTCCGTGGCGGTCCACCGGCTAAGATTCTGCACTCCCAAGGCTGGGCCCTAGATTCGACTCTGGATCAGGGAACTGGATCCCACATGTCACACCTAAACCTCCTGCATGCTGCAATTAAGACCCAGTGCAGCCAAATAAATTAAGTGCTAAAAAAAAGGAAACAGGCTTAATTTGACTTTACACCAACTCTCTAAAATAATGAGTAAATAAATGCACATCCATGCTAGACTATAACCCTTTTTCTGCTCACTTAAATGTACTAAATAGCCATAACTAAAATGATTTCAAAGAATCTGAGAACTATTGGGATATTCTAAAGTAAATTGATAATGCCCACATATACTTCCCTACATTCTAGATCTATTTTTATTTAGTGTGTAATAATCAATTTTTCAGCAACTTGGAAGTTATATATTGATTCATTGATATCAGTTAAACTCAATACACTAAATACTAGAGAATTTAACTTCCTAAATTATTCACTTCAACTATTTTGAAAAATAAAATGGCTATTGCATCTTTTACTCAATATTTAAAGGGAATTTTCATTTTGTTTTTTCACTCTTTATTTTGAGATCCAAGCACTACTACTTACTGTTTTCTATCAGACAACATTTGGTAGAGATTTTCTTTGCTAATTAGATTTATCACTTAAATTTCTGATAAAATTTCAAAGCCATGATATATAAGAGAAACCTACAAAATACAAAAAGGTAAAGTCAACTATGAGATGGTTATTATGATTCTTCTTTTATATTGAAAAACAATTTTAATTATACAAAATGGAGGAATGCAATCATAATCAAATCCCCAAATCTAAGATTTACAATATAACGAGTATAATAATAACGATTCCTACACTTCTAATAAAATCGACAATAGACCTAAGAAACATATTAGTATATTAATACATATCAGATGTTCATCTTAAATTATTAAACTCCAAATCAAACTCAGTCATATACTCCCTCAGGGAGTCAGCTACATTGATTTTGCAAATATTAGCTGCTGTTTACCAAAAAGAAAAGGTTTCCTATTTAGGTTGCCTAGCAAAAGACCTTGAAAAATGGGGGGAAAAAAACTCCCCCTATACATAAACACACACACACACACACACACACACACACCCTTTCTAATAGTTGGGACAGTTTAGGACAGAGTTTCTCCCCCAAGTTCTTTCACTGATATTTTATGACCCTGATGTTGCTAGGCTTTTCAAAGCTTCACATATTCCAAAACTTCTAATAACATCATTCCCCATGCCCCAGAATAGGGCTATGGTTTACCTGAGAGGGACCAACCCTCCTTATTTGTCTAGGAACAAGGTCATTCCTGGAACAAGGATCTTCAGTACTAACAGCAGGAAAGTCCTGAATAAACTAGAACTACTTGGTAGCATTACTTTTAGACAGAACCCAAAAGCAGCCTCTGGGATACTTAATAAGGCCTAGAGATACATCCATCATGCCAGGAATAACTTTCGTAAATCACCATTTCTATTAAATATTCTGAAAAACTTTCATCTGTTTTCTGCATCTGTTGATATGTTTCTTGTTCAAGAAGTCACTGATCTTCCTTTTTCACGGATCCTCCTACTTCCAGCTTTCATTTTGCCAGTCCTTTTACGTATTTCTTTCCAGCTTCTAGGAGCTTTCTTGTCATTTGCAAAAATTGTATATTTAGGAAAGCATCTAACAGACTCATTTATAATAAGATTTGTCTGCTCACACATAATCTAATATCTTTCCTAGGAAACACTGAATTTTAAGAGGGAAACCTGATCCCTGGATAAACATGGAAACTCCAATTATACAATTTCACATATAAGAAAACCAAGTATGTTACACTCTTTATTTCCCTGTCCTGACTTTATCAAGTATTCCCATATCGAGGCCCCTTGATTTTCCCTATTTCCCCAAGATACCCCAATCATCAGGCCAACCTAGGCCTTGTTGCTACTATTTAAAGAGAAATCAAAGTCCATTCCTTTGTTTAATCCCCAATGTAGCAAGGCTTATTGCTTTGTTCTCCTTGTTCAGCTGACCCTACTGTGATGCCCCATTGCAGACTTTTGCTGTCCCACATAGTGCTCTAAATGACAATTGACAAATCACACTCATTTGCCTTTTTGGAATTCTCATGAGGAACTGTCTGTGCCCATGTGCTGAAATCCAGTTCACAGGACTGTTACCTAAGGCATATTCATGTTCTCATAACTGATATATTCTTTTCAAAGAGCACATGTCTGCTCATCTTAGTATTCTTTGATATGAATTCTTACACTAAATACCAGGGCCAATTTTCAAACTTGGGTTTTGTGGACAGATTAAAGAAAATGTTGAATATCAGGTGCTCTTAAGTACCACAAACTTGTATTACCAAATCATGTTTAAGAAACCTCTTATATCACTTTGAACGATTTGGACCAACCAATTGTCAGAGTCGTAAAAAAAATCCTTGAGTTTTATAAGCCAAGCTTAAGGTGTTCCAATGATGAGTTAAACTCCCATCAGTCAGATGTGGATCCTTTCAACTATCTAACTCTAGAAGTATATCTGTTACAAGGATGAAAGACACATTACATGATCTATGTCAATAACTCACGTTTCTGTGCCCATGCAGACTTCATTAATCAATCACAGGACACTAAACTGTTGGGTTTAGATAAGGTCTTAGAGTCGTTTTGTCCATGACTCTCCAGGCAGCCACTATAAATCAAGTAAACTTGGCAGCTAAGACAAAACCTATCTGCCATTCTCAATCTAGTGGCATGCTTCACCTTTCTAATGACCTGCCCTACTGTGAATAAATTATTATACCAGGCTAGTGGCTTTAATGGCTCCCTCAATGATGTATCTAAGGATGGAGATATTTCTCCAAACGTTGCATGCCTACCCTTTTATGAATCCAAAATATTTTCTAAACTCTCTCTTCTACCTTTCACTTTTAATCATCCGACTTACCCAGTGTCACACTTCTGACCAGTTAGGCTTTACCCAAACAGCCTTTATGCCAATTCTATCAGAAGGAGAAATCAACCAGATGGTTCATCTGGATATAAATGTAACTTTTCCTCAAGCCCACCTCCTGGATTTGTCCTTTAGCTTCTTACTCTATAGAACAGAGGGAATTTAACAGCTTTCCATCAAGTTTGACACACTCCAGGGGAAAAAAACACCAGAATGGTTGTTAATGATGATGAGGAAGAGAGATCAGATGAATGCCAGAATAGGCCAAAGTGGCACTATTCAGGTAATCATATTCACATACTAATAGGGCTGTTGAGCTATTTCAAATCCTGGAAGATGATGCTGTGAAAGTGCTGCACTCGATATGTCAGCAAATTTGGAAAACTCAGCAGTGGCCACAGGACTGGAAAAGGTCAGTTTTTATTCCAATCCCAAAGAAAGACAATGCCAAGGAATGCTCAAACTACTGCATGATTGCACTCATCTCACACACTAGTAAAGTAATGCTCAAAATTCTCCAAGCCAGGCTTCAGCAATACGTGAACCGTGAACTTCCAGACGTTCAAGCTGGTTTTAGAAAAGGCAGAGGAACCAGAGATCAAATTGCCAACATCCGCTGGATCATCAAAAAAGCAAGAGAGTTCCAGGCAAACATCTATTTCTGCTTTATTGACTATGCCAAAGACTTTGACTATGTGGATCACAATAAACTGTGGAAAAATCTGAAAGAGATGGGAATACCACACCACCTGACCTGCCTCCTAAGAAATCTGTATACAGATCAGGAAGCAACAGTTAGAACTGGACATGGAACAACAGACTAGTTCCAAATAGGAAAAGGAGGACGTCAAGGCTGTATCATTGTCACCCTGTTTATTTAACTTATATGCAGAGTACATCATGAGAAATGCTGGGGTGGAAGAAGCACAAGCTGGAATCAAGATTGCTGGGAGAAATATCAATAACCTCAGATATGCAGATGACACCACCCTTATGGCAGAGAGTGAAGAGGAACTAAAAAGCCTCTTGAGGAAAGTGAAAGAGAAGAGTGAAAAAGTTGGCTTAAAGTTCAACATTCAGAAAACTAAGATCATGACATCTGGTTCCATCACTTGCAGCTCCAAAATCACTGCAATGGTGATTGTAGCCATGAAAGTTATGACCAACCTAGATAGCATATTGAAAAGCAGAGACATTACTTTGTCAAAAAGGTCCATCTAGTCAAGGCTATGGTTTTTCCAGTGGTCATATATGGATGTGAGAGTTGGACTGTGAAGAAAGCTGAGTGTCAGAGAATTGATGCTTTTTAACTGTGTTGTTGGAGAAGACTCTTGAGTGTCCTTGGACTGCAAGGAGATCCAACCAGTCCATCCTAAAGGATACCAGTCCTGGGTGTTCATTGGAAGGACTGATGCTGAGGCTGAAACTCCAGTACTTTGGCCACCTCATGCGAAGAGTTGACTCATTGGAAAACGCTCTGATGCTGAGAGGGATTGGGGGCAGGAGGAGAAGGGGACAACAAAGGATGAGATGGCTGGATGGCATCACTGACTCGATGGACGTGAATCTCAGTGAACTCTGGGAGTTGGTGATGGACAGGGAGGCCTGGCGTGCTGCGGTTCATGGGGTCGCAAAGAGTCGGACATGACTGAGCAACTGAACTGAACTGAACTGAAGGCTAATATTGATGCCTCTCATTAAAAGTCTTAATTTACAAAGCTTCTTAGATCATGTGGGGGGTGTGTGTGTATATATATGTATCCACACATGTACACATGGCCATTTATATTACAAAAATATGTACTCTAGAACTCCTTGCACTAAAATCACAATTCTATTTATATATCATTCTAAATTCATAATTTTAAAAATATATACACTACATAAAGTAAAATACCAATGACATGTCAAGATAATTACACATGTTTTGAACCAGGTATCCCCCTTCTATGTCTCTGTAGTTGAAAAGAATGATGTGAGGTCATTGTCCAAAAGGAGTTTCAATCAAGAGTTTTAATTTTATATTTAAGCTAACAAGCCTCCTGGTGTTTTTTATTTTAAAACATTTCCTGTTGTATATTTGAATTCTGTGATCCAGGTTGATCTGTCTCCTGAGACCTTCATAATACACTTCATATGTGTGATTCTACTAACCAATTCATCTTCCATTAATAGCTCCTTTCACAAGTCTAGTCCAACTAACATCACTTTTTACTGGCTATATTCCAAAACTCAATAGATAATATTTCTTTCCTCCATTGTGTTAAATAATAAATATGATTCATAAGTGATTTTGATGAACCTTCTAGACATATCTTTGGGGAAATTGCAAGTTTAATATCCATTCATAAGGTGGCTGGTATGACTGGCCAGTAGACTTTCTTTTTCTCTTATGTTTAATAAATAATTTGTTATGCATTCTGCCTGATGACCACCTCACACATGTAGATGTACAAAAAGAGAGGTCTTTGTAATTTGCTTTCCTCTTTTTGTGCTAAGCTGTATATCATCAAATGGTGTGAGGCTTACATTAAAAAACAAACAAAACTCAGCAAGTTTATGATTCTGTATGAATGCTGAGAAAACCTGCATAAGCAGAAATTGTTTGCTTGTGAGTGAGCAAGCAACTTCAGTATTCTTCAGACTTATCTCAGGTCAATAGAATCCAAGTACATCAGGAAGCCAGATGTGCTTAGATGATCAAGAAGATGAGGAAATGAGGAGTGTCCCATGTAGCCTTCAAACAATGGAGCCCTATAACCTCCTGAATCCAGAATCTAGGAAGTGGCCCAGAGAAAGCTAATCCAGATGAAAATGACATATTTACTTTGTAATCTTTACATTTTACTACTTTTAGATGACATATTAGAAAATAAGGTAAGAACACAGGGAAGCAGTTATTTTTCAGTTTGGGATTCCTTCTGGAATGCTCCTGAATTTTAAGCAAAAATCCCCAAGGAAAACATGATAAATTTACCAGATTAACACATTTTCTAAAACTGTAAGCATAATTAGTTGTTCAAAATCATTTGTCTAACTGATAGGCAACATGACATGGCTGAAAGTAAACTGAGAATTGAAGCAGAAGCTTGGTTCTGTTCAGTAGACTAATTGTTCTAGGTCAGGCTGACCGGAATTTGACTATCGAATTTGCTTTTATTTTTTCTTCTTTTCTTCTTTTCCTTAACTGTGTAAACATAACATAGCCAACATTTTATTTTTATCTATAAATATCAGAAGTAAATGTGATGATGTAAGTTAAGCATCTAGTTCTCTACCTGATATATTTCAGGTTCACTACAAATGTTAGTTTCCTTTCTTTCTCTTATGTCTCCTTTTCTATAAACCACTTCATCTCTCTGAACCTATTTATTTACCAAAAAAAAAAACAAAACAGTAAAGATTTAACTTAGATGACCTCATTATTCCTATATTTGAAATTCAGTAATTCTATGATGTAGAACTTTGAAGCAATGTGATTCATTTAAGCAGTGGTTGTACCACACAAATAAAACCAGTGTGTTCTGAGAGACGAGAAATGATGAACTAAAGAACGCATAGATTGGCCTACAAACAGTAAAACTTTTAAAACTTTGACATGGTGTATCTAGCAAACAGAACTTACTCTTGGCTCAAGTATATTTTTTGGATCAAAATTTCCAATATCAAATCTAAAGCTATTAAATATTGATCTCAGTTATCAGTATCTCAGGTTTTTGACAGGACTGATAGAGAATGGGTCAATCATAAAATTAGGTCAAACTAATTAGTTACTGTCTGTGTTAGAATTTTTCGTGGAAATCAGTGGAAAAATATAGGTTTGAAATTACCCAGATCAGCCCAGAGAAAGACAGGAGAGCTGAGAAGACCAGATCAGAACAGAACCAATCAGTGTTTCTAGCTACACTGTGTTTCAGCTGTGAAGAAATGACCTCTCAGCATTCCTCTGAGAATCATGCCTTTATGGTGGACTGGTTTAGTTTTGTTTCCCGCCTCTCTGCCATGAATATGTTTGAGAAACTGCAGAAAAAGAATGCAAAATAACACCTATATTTAGACACACTCCCACACAGACTCTAAGGCTTAATATTTCACTGAACACTACATAGAAAGACTGAATTAATATCCGTAACTCTTCCACATCACTCATACTTCAAAGTTCTGTTGTTATAGATTTCTTTGGCCTATAAAGTTGCAAAATTAGCTAATGACAGTAATCTTTCTTTAACACTCAATTGTACTTCTTAAGAAAAAAAATTCATTAGATTTATTTCTCTTTTGACTCTCTATATTCACAGAATTTTCATTGATGTTGCAATAAATGCCAAATTTCTATCCAATAAAAACAAAATGTGAGCAATTTTTAGAACAATTATTTATAATCCAATTCTAAGTATCATAAGATAATCATAAGATCAAAATCACTTATGATCTAGTCTATTTTCAACTCTGTAACTAACCAGTTAGGTCATATTGCACAAATAATTTAACTTCTCTGACTCTCATTTAGTCTTTGTAAAATGTGGGGTTGGTAGAAGTGACTTTGAAGCTTATTGAGTTCTTATATTTTGTGATTCTTAAAGAAATATATCCCCAAATTGATCATTGGCAGAGCCCCCAAATTTTACAGACAGCAACTAGACAAAACTAAGGAAGGTTAAGACATTGATAAGCATGAGAAAGTGTTAGTCCCTCAGTCATGTTCGAGAACTTGACCCTTCATAGATTTGCATCTTCACACTATGCAGATATTATAATATTTATTTTCATTTTTTTAAATGGAAGTCAGAAATATTAAAATATAACTTAAATTGGAAAAAGTATATTTCTAGAATAATATAGTTTAAGTGTTATCAGAGATTATTAGTGGGTGAAGGTACAGAATTGGTTTTTTGCCCTTGATCTTTAAATATCAATTTAAAAATTATACAGGAAGCTTGGGGTTGGTGCACTGGGATGATCCAGAGGGATGGTATGGGGAGGGAGGTAGGAGGGGGGTTCAGGATGGGGAACATGTGTACACCCGTGGCGGATGCATGTTGATGTATGGCAAAACCAATACAATATTGTAAAATTTAAAAAAATTTAATAATAATGAAAATAAAATAAAATGAAAAAAAAATTATTTAGCCTTGACTACCAAAATAAGTCTCAAGACTAAGGAACATTTAGAAAAATATCATTAATAATAAGGCCTACACTATAATACAAATAGAATGAAATATAAATTCTTACAAATTAAGTCATTTCTTAAGACCATTTTATTATTCTGTATTTTTAAGCTAATGTGAAACAGTAGTAATAACAAACAACGTTGAACAATCTGTTTTCTCTATTATCCTGAGGTCAAATTTCTAAAAAGGGATGAAACAGACTCTAAAATTCTAGCACTTCTAAGGAATAATCTAGAACTGCTTAGCAAACCTCTATGTGGAATTTTATGTTTTTTAGTAATTAAAGCATTGTTTTAAATATACATATCAATTTTTGAACATCAGTGTTTTCTTACTGAATCAGACCTTGTTTTAGATATGTAAACAAAACTCTTAAGTGTAATTTCAAGGAACATATTCATGAATTCATTGATTCATTTAACAAGCCTTTACTGAGCACTGGAGGAGGGCAGGGCAACCCATTCCAGTATTCTTGCCTAGAGAATTCCATGGACAGAAGAGCCTGGTGGGTTAGTCAATAGGGTTGCAAAGAGTCAGATATGACTGAAGGCATTTGGCACATGTTACCCTTCACAGCATTAGGTGTGATAACATCCTTGATTTTTCTTAAATTATTGCCCATGAGATTTATAGTGTTTTACAAGGAGAGTGCCCTGACAGTGCCCAAAGAGCAATTCATTCTTTCTAAAGAATGATGTTTAAATGACCCTCCCTTTGCCACAGCTCAGATGAGAATTCTAATAAACTGGCAGAGAGAATGGAGCAGCAAACAGTGATGTATCCTAGGATAAAAGGAGACAGCCAAAACAGTTCTCAATTGTCTCTCATTTGTAATGGAGGAAGTCACAATTTTGCACAGAATATTAAAAGAAGGCAAACATGGCATAGAAATCAATCCATTAAAGACCTAGTAATAAAAGATTGTTCTTTAGCAAGTGAATAAGCAAAGCCTAGCCTATTTTCTGAGATTAGTAATAAGGTTCTTAATGCAAGAAGCAGGTATTGCAGCCCAAATGCCATAGAATGACATAAAGATCATTTAGATTATACCCTGGCATATTCTTTTTCTTAGATGATCTTTAGTAATGACAAAGTGGGAATTTATAAGAGAATAAAAATGAATGAATACATGTATATATAAATATGAACTGAAGAAGAGTTTAGGGTCTGTTTTTCTCAAATTATAATTATGTCAACCTCATAAAATTCCATATTATAGCAATTCTCATGACCTTATAGGCTCATCTGCAAGCCATTTTAAAATTATTATACTCAATATTTTGGTGCCATGAATGAGTAAGTCAAAGGTATAGTACTTCCTACTGAATCCTACAAGTTGGGAAGGAACATTTTCTGGTAACATTAAGGTAACATTTTATGGCATTTGGATGGATGAAGCCAAGAAGTCTAAATCCTATTCTTCCAATCAATCCTCCTAAATGGAAATTGCTTCCAGGCCTATACACTTGAAAAAACCATAGAAAATTTATAGAGGTATTTTTTATTTTATTATTAGCCTGGCCAAGGCCTGATGATTATTACTCATCTACTGTCCCAAAACCCAAACAAGAGGCCTTCTCTCAACTTAATGAACTGCATAAAGCAAGAGAAAGAAGGAAGAAGGCCTTTGAAATAAATTGATAATACCTGCTAGTTATTATAGTCTACTTGATATCTTACAATATCATTCTCCTCTGGTGATGGAACAAAGGAGTTGAATTCTTTTTTTTTTTTCCTTACTAAAGAGATATATTTATATAGTGATATATTTTAACTAGTATTCAGCTAGATAGCAAAATCATACAAAATAATACATTGTGATATCCTGCTCACACTCTAGTAAATTTTGAAAATTTAGTTACATTATTATTAATCTACTTTATTAAATCCCTTATATATCTTATAATGGGCTTCCCTCGTGGCTCAGATGGTAAAGAATATGCCTGCTATGCATGAGACCCAGGTTTGATCCCTGGGTTGGGAAGATCCCCTGGAGATCTTTCTCCCCTGGGAAAGGGAATGGCTACCCACTCCAGTATTCTTGCTTGGAGAATCCCAAGGAGGGAGGAATTATAATTAAAATAGATAGAGCAGGGGATGCAAGCTGAAATGACCAGACAAGTAATAGAGAATGAGAAGTCTGGGAAAAGCTTGCCAATTTCTTGCCATATTCAAAGAGGACACACCATTACTCAGCTTCAGCCAATTGCTCTCATGTGAAAATATATGCCGAATATTTTCATAACCTTTCACTTTTAGCAGAATCTATAAATCAGTGCATTTTATGTAAGAATCCTATGTTTACAAATATGAACCTAAACACTGTACATGTGAAACAGAACTATAAACAATATATTTAATTTTTTGTTTTCAGGCTCCAAGATAAATAAATCTGATGGTATAACTGGAAGTTTTGTTTTATTTTGTTTTGTACAAATTTCTCATGTGAGTCCAATGAGACCATAATTAGGATTCATAGTTTTAAGGACTTTAGAAGAAATGCAAGGCATCTGCCCTGAACTCATACTTGATACTCCATAGAAAATATGAAGTGAATGGATATCAAAATGTTAGGACACATGCAACCTGTAGTATCACATTATATCACTATGTTTAGCATAGACAAAACTTAGGAATTCAGAGTGAGAAATAATCAGGAATGTCTGCTTGGACTACAGGAAGTTGGGTAGATTTTGTAGGGCTATTTGCATGTGGATATGTGAGATGCAAGCGAAAGAAACTGTCATGTTAAAAAAAACAATATGGCTGAGAGTCTTTGAGCATAACTAGATAATAATATATTTTAAAAAGTAATAAGAAAATCAATCCAGGTGAAGAAAATCTTGTTTGATAGTTTAGAGACCTTGAAACTCAGACAATGGTTTAATTATATTAAAAAAGAAAGAAAGGAAACACAGGCCAAAAAAGGAAAAACAGGCCAAAATGGAGTCACTTGCGCTAAGCTCAACATCAGCAAGCCGAGGCTTAATACATGACCTAATTGCCAACAATTTCAATCTGAAAATATCTGGGAAGCACTGCTGAGGTAATCTGTCTGACAGACCCCCACCCTTCCTCAAAGAAGGTGACCTTGCCTGAAACAATCCTCTGTTTGCTAAAATAACTTTCTTGATTTGCCTCCTTCTGTCTAAATCTTCCATTTTGTACAGCTCCCTGGAGTTCCTTTCCATATGCCAGACAGGATACTGCCCCATTCATGAATCACTAAATAAAGTAAATTAGATCTTCAAACTTAGTGAATTTTTTTTCTGTTAACAATTATATGGTATAAGGTAGACTTTAAGGACAAATTCCCACAATGATATGTTTGAAAATTATTCTAGTTTGCAGTCTAGTCAGACAATATAGACATCAATAATGATAATGAAAGTATCAGAGGAAACCCAAACCTGAATACACTTCTGATTATGGGGGCTTCTGCAAATTATCTAATCTCTGTAAATCTTAAAGTTCTATCTGTAAAATAGAACTATCTAATTCAAAGTTCTTATTGTATGCATTAGATGTACATTGCATTAGAACCATCACTGTGCCAATGCTGCTGCTTCTTGCTAAGTCATGTCCGACTCTTTGCAACCCTATGGACTGTAGCCCACCACACTCCTCTGTCCATGGGATTCCCCAGGCAAGAATTACTGGAGTAGGTTGCCATTTCCTTTTCCAGGGGATCTTTCCAACCCAGGGATCAAACCCACGTATCCTGCTTGGCAGGTAGATTCTTTACCACTGAGCCACTGGGAAGCCCATAACCATGTCAGCAAAAGCTCACTAAGGGCACCTATTATTCTAGACATATTATGTTAAGTGATACATGTTGCATCAATGTCTGAGAGTGTCAACAATTTCTTATTGAAAAAACAACCTAGTTCAACTGCCTAGATGGCAAAAAATGAAAGAACAAAAAAGACACTGAGTCATTAATAATGTCTTAATGTAGGAGATTCTAGCTTTGAAGCATTTTTTCATCTTAAGAGAAAACTAAATTAGCCTATGTTGGAGCTTCTAGATATATTTCACAAAATTTCTTCATAAATAATGTCTTAGATCTCTTTTGGAAGAATTTACATTATATTAATTACCTTGAGTTTAAATATAAAGACATTCCATTTACTGTTGATTTTTTTCAATGCTTTGGTCAATTATGTCTGGTTTGCTATTTTCTTACAAGTTATAGAAATATGCTGAACTCCTTCCAAAGAAATCCAAGGGCTGATCTCCTTCAGAATGGACTGGTTGGATCTCCTTGCAGTCCAAGGGACTCTCAAGAGTCTTCTCTAACAGCACAGTTCAAAAGCATCAATTCTTCGGCGCTCAGCCTTCTTCACAGTCCAACTCTCACATCCATACATAACCACAGGAAAAACCATAGCCTTGACTAGACGAACCTTTGTTGGCAAAGTAATATCTCTGCTTTTGAATATGCTGTCTAGGTTGGTCATAACTTTCCTTCCAAGGAGTAAGCGTCTTTTAATTTCATGGCTGCAGTCACCATCTGTAGTGATTTTGGAGCCCAGAAAAATAAAGTCTGACACTGTTTCCACTGTTTCCCCATCTATTTCCCATGAAGTGGTGGGACTGGATGCCATGATCTTCATTTTCTAAATGTTGAGCTTTAAGCCAACTTTTTCACTCTCCACTTTCACTTTCATCAAGAAGCTTTTGAGTTGCTCTTCACTTTCTGCCGTAAGGGTAGTGTCATCTGCATATCTGAGGTGATTGATATTTCTCCTGGCAATCTTGATTCCAGTTTGTGTTTCTTCCAGTCCAGCGTTTCTCATGATGTACTCTGCATATAAGTTAAATAAACAGGGTGACAATATACAGCCTTGACGAACTCCTTTTCCTATTTGGAACCAGTCTGTTGTTCCATGTCCAGTTCTAACTGTTGCTTCCTGACCTGCATACAAATTTCTCAAGAGGCAGATCAGGTGTTCTGGTATTCCCATCTCTTTCAGAATTTTCCACAGTTTATTGTGAATGATGCTAAAGCTGAAACTCCAGTACTTTGGCCACCTCATGAGAAGAGCTGACTCACTGGAAAAGACTCTGATGCTGGGAGGGATTGGGTGCAGGAGGAGAAGAGGACGACAAAGGATGAGATGGCTGGATGGCATCACTGACTCGATGGACATGAGTCTCAGTGAACTCCAGGAATTGGTGATGGACAGGGAGGCCTGGCGTGCTGTGATTCATGGGGTCACAAAGAGTCGGACAGACTGAGCGACTGATCTGATCTGATCTGTAATTGTAGGTCATACTAAAGTGGTATGCAACTGATTACTATTAATATCTCTGTTTTTCACATACACAGAATTTATTTCCATCTGTGAAATCTACTCTTCCCCTTCAGTTTCAGTTCAGTTCAGTTCAGTCGCTCAGTCACATCTGATTCTTTGCAACCCCATGAATCGCAGCACACAAGGCCTCCCTGTCCATCACCAACTACTGGAGTTCACCCAAACTCATGTGCATGGAGTCGTTGATGCCATCCAGCCATCTCATCCTCTGTCTTCCCCTTCTCTTCCTGTCCCCAATCCCTCCCAGCATCAGAATGTTTTCCAATAAGTCAACTCTTCTTATGAGGTGGCCAAAATACTGAAGTTTCAGCCTCAGCCTCAGTCCTTCCAATGAACACCTAGGACTGGTCTCATTTAGGATGGACTGGCTGGATCTCCTTGCAGTCGAAGGGACTCTCAAGAGTCTTCTCCAGCACCACAGTTCAAAAGCATAAATTCTTTGGCGCTCAGCTTTCCTCGCAGTCCAACTCTCACATCCATACATGACCATTGGAAAAACCATAGCCTTGACTAGACAGACCTTTGTTGGCAAAGTAATACCTCTGCTTTCTAATAAGCTATCTAGGTTGGTCATAACTTTCCTTCCAAGGAATAAGCGCCTTTTTATTTCATGGCTGCAATCACCATCTGCAGTGATTTTGGACCCCCCAAAAATAAAGTCTGACAGTTTCCACTGTTTCCCCATCTATTTCCCATGAAGTGATGGGACCAGATGTCATGATCTTAGTTTTCTGCTTACTGTATCAGAAAAATTATCCCCAAACTTGAAAATAGGCAACACGTATATATGGACACATATACCCCATGTGTTTTTCTGGCATCATAATCTTGATTTTCTATTTTATTTATTTTTCATAAGGTGCAGGTAGCAAAGATGGAAGTTTTTCCTGATATCTGTAATATTTTCTTTATAAGTTGAGTTGAAAACCCATATATATCCATAGTCCAGATATATCCATAGGACACTCCCTTACTTCATGAGGGTTTCTCCTCAACGTGGAGATTTCTTGAACCACCCTATATTTGTTAAGTAGCCCCGCCACAGTATTTCTTTCCTCCTTACTTTGTTCTATTTTTATAAATTCATCTTTTAAAAACAATTCTTCCTTTCCAAGTCCTTTAGTTTTTATCATCTCTTATTTGGTAGGATTTCATTTTCAAGTCACATTTTTCCAAGAAGAAGGGGTATTGTCTCCCTCGAGTTTTCTATTATTGAAAACATCTGAGGATTGCTTTCCATTTGAACAACATCTGGCTAGTACAACATATAGGGAAGCATAACACATTCTAGGATTTTTGGGTTTTGGTCTCTTGTGTCTCTTATATCTATTTTTTTTTCCCCCAACCAGTATCCAGTTTAATTTTTCGTTTTCGTCATTTTTGTTTTTTAAATACCAGTGACTCTCAAACTCTAATATACATATGAATCTTACAAAGTATGGATTTGGTAGGTCTGAGGTGCAGTCTGAGATCTGCATTACTAATGAGCTCCTAAGTCATTTCACTTTTTGAAAATTCAATTTAACAACAGCAGCAAAAAAGCAGTTCACCCATTTCTCCCAGCCTCCACCCCTCCCCTATGGCAACTACCAATCTGTTCTCTGTATCTATGAGCTCAGTTTACATAGATGTAGATACAGGTATAGACACAGATTCCATACATAAGAGAGATCATGCAGTGTTTTATTTTCCGACATTTCACTTAGCGTAATGCCCTTGAGGTCCTTCCATGTTGTTGCAATGGCAGCATGTCACTCTTTTTGTGGTTAAATAATATTCCATTAATATATTCCAACCCAGTTATACATAATTATATATTTCAGTTATATATAATTTTGGCGTTTATATATATATAAACCCCACAATTTTCTTTTCCATTCATCAACTGATGACACCTAGATTGTTTCCCTATTTTGGCTATTGTAAATAATGCTGCAATTAACAGGGAGGTGCATATATTTTTTGAATTAATATTTTTGTTTCCTTTGGATAAACACCTAGAACTGGTATTGCAGGATCATCAGTAGTTCTAGTTTTCAAGTTTTCAGGAATTGTTTTCCATAGTGGCTGTGTCAATTTACATATGCTCAACAGTACAAGAGAATCCCCCTTCCTCTACACCTTTGCCAACACTTATACCTAGACATTTTAATACTAGTCATTCTAACAGGTTTGAGGTAGTATCTTAAATATTTTGATTTGCACTTAAAGCTCAACATTCAGAAAACGAAGATCATGGCATCCGGTCCCATCACTTCATGGCAAATAGATGGGGAAACAGTGGAAACAGTGTCAGACTTTATCTTTTTCGGCTCCAAAATCACTGCAGATGCTGACTGCAGCCATGAAATTAAGACGCTTACTCCTTGGAAGAAAAGTTATGACCAACCTAGATAGCATACTGAAAAGCAGAGACATTACTTTGCCAACAAAGGTCCATCTAGTCAAGGCTATGGTTTTTCCAGTGGTCATGTATGGATGCGAGAGTTGGACCGTGAAGAAAGCTGAGTGCCGAAGAATTGATGCTTTTGAACTGTGGTGCTGGAGAAGACTCTTGAGAGTCCCTTGGACTACTAGGAGATCCAACCAGTCCATTCTGAAGGAGATCAGCCCTGGGTGTTCTTTGGAAGGAATGATGCTAAAGCCGAAACTCCAGTACTTTGGCCACCTCATGCGAAGAGTTGACTCATTGGAAAAGACTCTGATGCTGGGAGGGATTGGGGGCAGGAGGAAAAGGGGATGACAGAGGATGAGATGGCTGGATGGCATCACTGACTCGATGGACGTGAGTTTGAATGAACTCCAGGAGATGATGATGGACAGGGAGGCCTGGCATGCTGTGATTCATGGGGTCGCAAGGAGTCGGGCATGGCTGAGCGACTGAACTGAACTGAAGTGATGAATAGTATAGACCATTTTTTCATGTACTTGTATGTCTTCTTTGGAAAAATATCTATTCAGATCTGGTCATTTTATACTGGGTCTTTTCTTTTTTGTATTAAGTTCTATAAGTTCTTTATGTATTTTAGGTATTCGTCTATTATCAGCTATATAATTTGCAAAGATTTTCTCCCATTCAATATACTTCCTTTTCATTTTCTTGATAGTCTTTTTAATTTCAGGTCTTATATTCAAGCCTTAATCCATTTTGAGTTAATTGTGTATGGTGTAAGATAATATTCTAGTTGCATTCTTTTTCATGTGACTGTCCAGTGTACCCAAACGCTATTTATAGAACATTTTCATTGTGTCATTATATAGTATTGGTTCCTTTGTAGTAAATTAAATGACCGTCTATGTATGGATTTATTTTTGAGTTCTCTTTTCTGTTCCATTGATCTTTGTGTCTGCATTTATGCCAATACCATGCTCTTTTAATTACTATTACTTTGTATTATATTTTAAAGTGAGGGAGCATGATGC
Source organism: Bos javanicus (assembly GCF_032452875.1). Classification (NCBI taxonomy): domain Eukaryota; kingdom Metazoa; phylum Chordata; class Mammalia; order Artiodactyla; family Bovidae; genus Bos; species Bos javanicus. The sequence continues at coordinate 49,823,012 of NC_083869.1, read as the reverse complement.
CTCCAGCTTTGTTCTTTTCAAGATTTCCTTGGCTATTTAAGGGCTCTTATTCCATAAAAATTTTAATACTTTTCTTCTGTGAAAAATGTCCCATTGGAATTTTGATAGAGATTGCACTGAATTTGTAGATCGGTCTGGGTACCATAGACATTTTAACAATGTTAATTCTTCTAATCCAGGAATGTTGAATATTTTCCCATTTATTTGTGTTTTCTTCAGTTTCTTTCATTCATGTCATTTATTTTCCAATTTACAGGTTCTTTGCCTTCTACAGGTTAAATTTTTTCTTAGTATTATATTCTTTTTGATGCAACTGTAAATCAGATTATTTGACTTTGTATTGACTGCCTATTTTATGATTCTTTATGGGCAGAAGTCAACTTGTGTATTGTTATCTAGAGACATGCAAATAATTCATGCCTGGTGGAACAGGAAACCCCAAAGTTATAATTCCCTGGAAGACATTAGCCAGTTTTATATATAATCTGCAAATGTATTATAGCATTACTTTATATCTGACTGCTCAAATAGTTCTTGAACTAGTTTCAACAGTTTACTGGTTCCTTCATTAATTACGAGTTGAATAAAATCTTTGCCACATACTGTTTCTATATTTGCACAGGTCAAGTCATGGTTTTTGGCCTTTTGAAAATCTGCCTTTAACACTTGTATATCTTCATTACGATGACACTGAAGTCAAGATCTGCAGTTCTCTGCTCTTTTTCAATATCACAGAAAAAAATTTGTCATTGTAACTCCTCTTGAAGCTCAGAGAATTAAGGTTGTGAGGAATTCAAGCAGTCAAATAAATAATAAATATAGTATAAGGCTGCAAAGATACTCTAGCCGGAAAAATCTCATCAACTTGTTTTTCTCAAACAAGAGTTATATAAAAGCACAGATTCTGTTATCCAGTTGGCTACCTCCATTCCCATTTTTTTTCCTCTCCAGTGCTATGGACTCTAAATACTAAAAGTCTAGAAGTCATCTTTCTTAATTATCAATTATATCTCAGTGTACAGCTGTTCAAATGTATCTAATTATTTTCAACTAAAAAAGCTATGTTTTCTCAAACTTCTAGATTAATTAAGAGCATCCCCAAATCATTCAATCTAGAAAATATCTCAGCCACATTTGTTCATGAAGAAAATATTTATAGAGTACAAATATGTACAGTGCGATATCTTGTGTTCTATAGATATATTGGCATTAAAAATAGAAATAGATATCCAAAAAATGCTACATATATTCTTGCTATCTACTAATTATTAAAATAAGCATTTTGAGGAAAATACTCAAGACACTAAAATAAAATAGCAATAATTCATGATAGGAAAATAATTTAGGTAAGATAAATCACTCTCTGAGGAGAGAACATATGAATGGAAAACTAAAGTATAAGAAGAAACTTGGGAAGAACATTTTCTCAGTTCTGGGAAAACTGGAGTTTGACTGAAAACTGTATAATGCTTGACATGATGGGAGATGGGTGGATTAAAGCAAAATATTGCTAGGTGGGTAAAGAAGTCTATTAGGTGTGTGTATTGATGCCATACGACTTTAAAAAGCAGTTTATCAGAAAACAACTTTATGAAAATCACCAGTGTCTATGACATGGTTCAGGGTGACAGGGATATGAATAATGAATTCAAAATATATATGATATATTTTATTTCAGATCTCATGCTATGTATAGTCTACTCTAAATAAAACATATCAAAATTCTAGATGTTCAATGATCAAAGCCAAGCAAATAGGAAATGACAAAATTTAGGCAAACAACAAAACTAGCAGGTAAGTATTTATCTCCATTTTACCAATAATGAATAATGTTAAATACAGTTCTTAAGATTGCACACCTAATGAGTGGCAGAGCTGAAGTCAGAATCCAGATGAATCTGATTCCAAATCAGTCCTATGTGCTATGCCATGTTCTTTCCCTAGATCTCACACTTCTCTATGAAATGGATTTATCCATACCAAAGAAAACAATTGAAGCTATTGAAATTCTTAAAAGATAAAATTATGGTATCTCCTACACATTTTTGTGGAATCAAAGGAAGTTTGTAGTTAGACAATGTGAATGATTGCAGATGGCCCCATGCCTGCAGAATTACTACTCTCATATGTGGTCAGTGCTAGGCATCTAAGTTCATGAAAAGTAAGAATGACTACAGTTGGCACCTCAGGTCATGGCCATGATTTTGTTCTATAATTTTGCTCATCTTTTGCTCTAAAAACTTATTTTAACTCAGAGCAGAAAGTATCAGGATTAAAGAAAGTGAAGACTATTGATACAGGAACTGTGGTCTATAGATAGTGAAAGGAAGCTTCTTTAAAATTCAGAGTTCAGATCTTCTGAATTAGAATCTGCATTTTTAGAACTCTTCAGATAATTAGTATGTATGTTCAAGTTTGTCAAAGATGAATTTAGAGATCAGGAAATGGCCTAGTTGCATTCAATATACAAGCTGCCTTCCCCCTGCCCCTGCCCCCCACAAGTCTTCTCTCTGAGATATCACTTACTAACCTCATTTGTAAGGCTAACCTTGATTATAACATTCCTTTGAGAGAGACAGTACACTAATTATTCAAACTGTAAAAATAAAATACAGAATTTAAGGAATACTTCATTTTCATAAGAGAAATACATGAAGCAAACAGGAAAAAAAAATCAATTCTGTGGTTTATCAAATAGTATATTGCCTAGCTGTAAATTTTTTCTACTTTGCACATTTATTTTCCCTAAAATTCACCTTTATATTAAAATTAACCTAAGCATAGGTTAAAATAGAGAGTTTCCTCATTTGGGCCAGCAAAAAAATTTAAAAAAGCAAGAATTTCCCTTTGATCACTGGTGTATCAATTCAAATCTATAACTAAAAATTAGCTAAGAGATCATAAAAGATTATTATTTTATTTCAACATTTTCTACATCATTGTATTTTCAGAGTAGAATGGAATGTAAATACAACCTCATTTAATTTTGTCATTCAAACCATATTTTTCCCTCAAGACCATGAAAAAAAATCAACTTTCCACATAATTATCTGTAAAACGATATGCTCATTTAAAAGGACATATAAAGTGTGTGACTTTTTGGCAGAGATTGCCTAAGTGCCTAAATGATGAGATAGGGAGAATAAAATTTCCTATTTGCTCCCCACAATATTGACTTCATACAAGCTGTTTTCAAATGTAGTGTTTCCTGGGAATCAACCTGCAAAATGTATAGAATTATGTATTTGTTCTTTAGCTCTTTAATTTATGTAAATAAAGCATCCTGCTGCTTTTAGCTTTACACACCTTAGCCGACTTTTGTTCATCTTAGAGGTGCATATAAATGTAGGAGACATCACAATTTTACTCAATTCATGGCAGGCTATGATTGCTGGGGGAAAATACTTTGTCAAACCGAATTGGTTGTTTAAAGTAATCAAACCAACTAAATTCCTAGAATATTCCATGAGAGTAAAATTGTTTTCTCATCTGCACTGTGAACCTATTCAGTAAGGCCATTTTCTTATCAAACTATAAATTTGGGAATACAATATTGTATTTTAACATGGTACTATGAGCATTTTAATTCTGTTAGGAGCAAAATAATGATAAACATGGATAATAGTAATAATAATAATCCCTTTCCCTAAAGAGTCCTAGAAGTCCTAATTTACTGACTGGTAGCTACTTCCACTAAGTAGAAATACAGTAATTTAATAATCTTACCATAGCAGTTTTCACTAAAGAAAATTAACTAATTCATTATTGCTTATAATTTGCTGAGGCATAGCTGCCATATTTGTAAAATCAGCAGGTTCTGAAAAAAATACAAGTTTTTAAATGAATGTTCAATTTTCCCCAAACACATAAATGATACAATTACTTAGCTCCCTCTAGTGCCAATTTCTAATATAAACTTAATTGTAATAACAGTATTCACCATGCAATTTGGGAACAAATTAAAATTTTAGTAGGCAATAATTAACAAACTTTCAAACGTTTAGTAGATTGATATCAGAAATGAGCAAGATTTGGCTGATGATATCGTCATAGGTAGGCTCATGGCTGGTGTTAAAATGATAGTATTTCTTTGCATAATTTACTTTATATGTTTCAATCAAAAACAAATACACAGAGAGTAGTAAAGGAATGTTGATAAGATAAACTGCTGCTTACAATGGGATATCTTTGTACACCTCAATTCAGCTGTAATAATCTCATTTAATTTGTGCGTTGTAATCATCATTTTAAAAAACTAAAAAATACAAGAAGAAAGACACCTCAATGTTTCTATGAAGGTATATAGGAATAAGACAATTTGCAATTATACATGGAAACAGAGTAGGTATATGATACGAATTTTTAAAAATTCTAATAATCGAAATATTAGATTTAATAAAATGACTTACACAAATATTTCCTTAAGGATTTTTCTTAGACTGAAGCATATAAATGAAAATTTTTATTTCTAGGGAAAAGAACATATATGCCTTTTAATAGGTAAATCACATTGTAATGAGTACATTTGAAGACAATGACACAATTTAGAGGAAGAAAACAAATAGTCATAAATAGAATTTCATTCAATAATAATTTCCAATAAAACTAATGAGTTTTACATGGAAACCACAATTTTCACCACAGCTTATGTATTTATATGTTTATCTTTTACTATAGCATAAGGGCTATGATGGACAAGAGCAAGGATTCTGGAATCAAATGATATGTGTTTGATAAACAGAATTCCTAACTGTAAGTATGTGTAAAATGCAGATATTGCTTCCAATTACTAGAGTTGTTACAAAAATTATAACGGATACTTTATATGTGAAACATGCAACTGAACAATGCCCACTAATAATTTTTTTTCAACAGTTGTAAGAAAACATGTTCACAGAATAAAAATAATTTATAATTGAGCTATAGTTGTGGTCACTAAGAACATAAACTTCTCTCTTAATTGCTTAGAACTTTCTAAGAATTAGAATTTTAAAAACTCTCTGATTTTTATTTAAACAAATATTCTTTGTCCTAATAAAAAGAGGAAATTTTTGTTAGAATATTTTTTGATATTTTAACACTAAAATAGGTAAATAAAAATGACAAGATGTCTTTTTTCTAAGTTGAGTGTAGTAGAGTTGCTGCAGAAAAGATTTTGAAAAATGTTTTTAATTACCTGCAGTTTCCTTTGAGTTTGCAAACTCAATGAAGAACATTTTAGATATATTTTTAAATATTTCAGAAATTAGAATAAATAAGTAAACCTATGGTATTATGCCTACAGCTTTCTAAAACATTTTTATTTCTAAATCTTAACAGATAAAGCCTAGTAACTATCTATTCCAATGTAATTATATGAATAATATTTTAGAATCTCATGTTTCCTCCACATCCTTGACTCAGTGAAAAAAATGCAAGTTTCCAGAAAGGTGAGGTTTTTATTCTTGCTTGCTGGAAAACTAGAGAGTAACTTTCTCTGTGTATTTTCAAAGAGGTAGTTATTTTCTTATTTGCTGTTTAGTTGCTAAGTCATGTGCAACTCTTTTATGACCCCATGGACTGTAGACTACCACACTTCTCTGTCCATGGGATCTTCCAGGCAATGATACTCAAGTGGGCTTCCATTTCCTTCTCCAGAGGATCCTTCTGACCTAGGGATCGAACCCATGTCTCCTGCATTGCAGGAAGATTCTTTACTGCTGAGCCACTAGGGAAGCTCATTATTTTCTTACTTATTTGTAGCTATAATCCCTTGACCCATGTCCACTGTTCCTGTTCCTCCCTCCCTTTGTTTTTATACAATAGGATATGGGGAGTGCCTATCAAGAGTGAAACTAAATCTACATTCCCTTGTTTAGAACTGGAAACACAAGTTAGGTTTATTTTCCAGTGGAAAGCTGAAATGTGATCTATAAAAGCTGATATATACACATACACACTCTTGGAAAATTTAACTCCGAGAAGAACCACCAACTCTCTTCAGACTCAAGTACATTGAATATTGAATGTACAAACTCCTAGCAGAAAAAAAATTGATTCATGAGTAAAAACAAAACAAAACATATTTAACATAAGAACAATCTCTTACATTATTTTTGATTTTTAGTCTTAAGAAATTTCAGATCACTTAATGTTGAAAATGAATCATTTAATGTTGAAACTGAAGAAAATACAAAGACCCACAGTGAAAAAACAAGGTCATGTCTTTGGTCAGAGGACTTTAGGAGAATTAACTAGTGGGAAGATAAATCCATGGGTATCTACAGTAAACAAGATTACTGAACTCTCTATCTCAGCAGAAAGTCAGGTAGGGATAGACCAGACATCAATAGCTAATGAAGTGACTGCATTTATTCAGAATCAACCCTTAACCAAGTTTCACTTTTCTTAGTCCACCCACCTTGTATATATAGTTTGGTGCTGCTGCTGCTGCTGCTGCAAAGTCGCTTCAGTCGTACCCGACTCTGTGCGACCCCATAGACAGCAGCCCACCAGGCTCCCCAATCCCTGGGATTCTCCAGGCAAGAACACTGGAGTGGGTTGCCATTTCCTTCTCCACTGCATGAAATGAAAAGTGAAAGTGAGGTCGCTCAGTCGTGTCCGACTCTTAGTGACCCCATGGACTGCAGCCCACCAGGCTCCTCCGCCAATGGGATTTTCCAGGCAAGAGTGCTGGAGTGGGGTGCCATTGCCTTCACCAATATATAGTATGGTTTTGACTATAATCAGAACCTTTCCAAAACAAAAAAAAGTACATTTCACTTTCATTTACAAATATGAGCCACAAGTTTAGAATTATCCTTATTATGCAGTAAGTTATTGCCCAGGAAACAAACCTACTCACTGAATGTTTAGAGGGAAAATTATATATTTTCTGGAATAGTAAAGATAAATTTCATTTCACATTTCCATTTTTCTTTTGAGGCCTCTATTATTGAAAAGATAGTTAAGTGTTCTATATATAAATAAGAATTATGTTTTAAAAACATATTTGGGGAGCCCATTTTCACAGTTTTACTTTTGTCTCTGGCTCAAGCTTACATCACAAGAAGTTGAATGAAACAGAATATGGTTACTCATTTATAGCTGGATTATAAACTAATAATAACAACAGCAATAACGAAAGCAGTAAAAACAGCTTTTCTGCTCATGTTCTCAGAGTTTTCCTTGTATTAATTTATTTAGTCTTCCCAATTAGGAGAAGGCAATGGCAGCCCACTCCAGTACTCTTGCCTGGAGAATCCCATGGATGGAGAAGCCTGGTGGGATGCAGTCCATGGGGTCACTAAGAGTCGGACTCGACTGAGCGACTTCACTTTCACTTTTCACTTTAATGTGTTGGAGAAGGAAAGGGCAACCCACTCCAGTGTTCTTGCCTGGAGAATCCCAGGGATGGAGGAGCCTGGCGGGCTGCTGTCTATGGGGTCACACAGAGTCAGACATGACTGAAGCAACTTAACAGCAGCAGCAGTCTTCCCAATTACTAAGGATTTAGGCATTACTATCATCATCTATTTTACAAATAGGGAAAATGAGTCATTCAATCAAGTCTGCAGTCAATAAGCAGAAGAGGAAAGTTGTCAAGAACTTAAGCAATATGATTTCAGAAATGGAGCCTTAATAAAAAAAAAAAAAAAAAGAAATGGAGCCTTAAGCTGAGTGAGCAATGTTCTAACCATGACATAAAGAGCCTGATTAACAACAGAACAATAATACAAATTGACATTTCTTTGACAATTAACAGTTTCAGAGAGATATCAATCTTTTTATCTCATTGATTCTCCCACATAACTATTAGACAAATACATGTCATATCACTTCTCTTAAAAATGAAGAAACAAGAGGTCCTGTAACTTTCATAAATCACACTCTTAAAAGTTCTGAGTAGGATAAACAACAAAGGTGTTTCTACTCTTAATCATTAATAGTTCACCCTTGCAATCATAAAATTGTGTTTTTTGAAATCTACTTTTAAACAAAACTTCAAATCAAATGTTTAACATTTAAATCCTAGTCAAACCCCACAAACCAAATGTTTTCAACATATAATACTTATGTCTGTCCATAATAGTACCCTTTCTAAAGTTACCCCAAAGCAAGATACAGTAAAGAAATTTCCTTCTGAGTCTATGATGTCATGTAATTTTTTCGCATCACAAGCACAACATCCAAAACACATCTTTCTGTAAAATGCTTTCTGAGTAGTATAAAAGTTGACCTAGGTAACAAAACAATGATCTTACTATCAACTAACTGTATTTCCTGTGCTTCCAATGAGCTTACCTAATGAATTGGTAGAAATTGGAACTTAGCTGTTTTATGGCCAAATTATACCTATAATTTCCAAAACATGTACTTTTTTTTTTTCAATACAGCAACAACACTTGCTGCTATGTACAAATGATTAGCTACAAACCAACCTACTATAGAATATCAAAATGTATTTGCCCAACAAAGAACTAATGGGAATTATGCAGATTATGTTTCTTTCTCCAATGAAATCAACCAAGCTTCACATCAATAGTAAAGTGAAATATAACTGATATATGAAACAATATATACACAGAGACATAACCAAATGTATTTCTGGTTATTTTTAGACATTTTTTAATGTAATTATTTGGTAATGAACTGAAATAGCATTTGGTGGGTACCTGAACAGGCTGAAATATTAGTCAACTAAGAATATTATTGTGATATTTCATATCAAAACACATATTTATAATTATAATGTAGATTGTACATGTTAACAGAAACCAATTTTTAATAATACTTTTCATAATTAGACTTTTATTCTGTAACTTTCTTCTAAGTGTTATTCTGCTGATAACAAAGAACTCAGAAAAGTAAGAAAGCAATGCACTTGTTTGATCAACTTAGGGAAGCAAAGTGAATTAACTAAATTTTCTCATTCTGTAATACTAACCACTAAATAAAAATCTACTTTAAAATTACTTCTTTAGAAATTGTGTGATTGAACAATTCATTATAAAGATAACTGATAGTAAATGTCTCTCCTCTGTAGACAACTTTATTCAAAAAAGGAATGAAGAGATTAGACATTCCTTTTCTCCCAACCATCATCTTTTTGGAACATCATATGGATCATATGTAATAAAGTATCTGTTTTCACTCTAAGCAACTGCAAAGGAAAGAAAAAGCATCATTTGAGACTGAAGATCTTCAGCATACATTTACATTTAGATTAGATAACTAAAGTAGATATGTGTTTCTATTGTTAAAGCTTTAGGATATATTTGCAGATATCAAAACAAACACCTAATCATTTTGCTGGAAAAAAACAACAAAACAACAATAGCTAGACATTGCCCAAATCATAAAGTCCCTTGCACAAACTCTGAGAACTGTCTTGTCAAGATAATCTGTCCTTATGCAACAGCAGGGAAAAACAGATGGGCAGTACCATGTTTTTAAATGCCTATAGGTTTGGATTATGTTTGAAAATGAAATTGTTTCTAGAAAAAAGTGACAGGATAATTTCATTGAATGTCTTTATGACCATTTATTTAATAGCAGAAAGAAAATTAACCATTCCCCATCAAGTAAACAAAAAGGGTTATAAGATCAAAACAGCAGAGACTACTACTCTTTTCCTATTACAAAATCATGAAAATAAATGGGTATAGTGCAAAGGGTTGCTTTTTACAATTAGAAAGACAGAGGACACAAAAGATAACAGAGCAGTGCCTTCTGAAAATATAACAAATAATTTTATTTATTGGCAAATAGTTGTTTATTGTAATTTCCTCCTCTGAACTATACTGAGTAATTTTTTGCTTGTATTTGATACTGAATTCTCCACATTACCTGTACAAATTTGCCTAACTAATATTACATTTAAAAGAATTTGGAAATCTAAGAATTAACTAATTATAAATCACCAACCTGGAAGTTTACAGTTGATTAGTAAGCTTGCGAGTGCACTATGAGGTTCTATTACATCTCACTAATCACCAAAATAATTCATTTGATTGTGAACGATTCACTCCAGCAACAGGAAGTCTTATACTTGTTGTGCAGGACAACTTAGATCGTTTAAATACATTCTTAATAATAAAGGCTGACTTCTGACTAGTTTCTACAAACCAATTTATTGAGTAGCAATTGCTACATCAGTGTATTGGCTCTTCAATTTAAACTCTTTAAGCAAAAAGTATTCTTTGGTTTAAGCCAACCCACAGAGGGACAAATCGGCCAGATGGCCATGGTGCCGATTCGGCAAATACTAAACTGCTTACTGGAATGAGTCAACTGCAGAACTGATTAATTGATCTAGTCACATATTCAAAACTTTTGCTTCTTATCCCATTAAAAGTAGCACTAATGAGCCGTGGCTATGACCTTCCAGTGAGAAGCCACAAGTTCCACAACCCCTCAATATTTACCACCCAAATTTAATCTTTTTAATGGACACCTTAAAAGGGATCTGATAGAAAATACTAAGAGCTGCTCAGATACTAAAACACTTAGGGAGGCTTTGATTAATGTTGCATGATTAATCAATTGATTAATATAGTTTTCAATACAGATGTTAGGACATTGTCTACTTTAATCAACCATTCTGAAAATAGTGAAGATAAATGCCATACTTTTGTGTCTGCTTAAAAAAAAATCCGTTCTTTAAAGGTTGTTAATTATGACATAAGCCTTATTTACCACAGTCAAATTTTATCTAATGTTGACATTTTTATACATAGGAACCATTAATGAGATAAGTGGGATCCTTTTGGCAAAGTCATATTTTAATCTCTTTAAAAATAATTTACTTAGCCAATTTATGGACATTTTCCTTAATGAGAACTTATTTTAGAATGACACCGCAAAATGCATTAAAATCTTAAAGTTTTATTATTATTTTCCAAGACTGTTTGTAATTTGTGATGATGCTTTCCACCATACTAAAACTGAAATCTTTATTCCAGTCAAAAATAATCACCCTGTAATTACTGTGACAAACTGCCCAAGCTGTATCATCGTGGCCATTTCAACTAATGATATTGTATTAGAATGCCTAGCAATAGACTTCAAATGGAAAATATAATTATGTGCATTAGTTTGTCTAAGCATTTATAAGATCACATATCCATCAGTTTTCAGGTCTCATAAAGAAAACCATACATCACTGTCACTGTGAGTTTTGTTATTGAAAGCACAGGCCTTTTCAAACTGAGCTGAAGATGTGTATCTTAAATTCCACTTGTTTTGTGGATCACTAAAGTCCCTGTAAGTTAAACCAGCATAATTGAGAAGAGCTTTTCCTCTGGTGATGGAGGAACTCTGTAGCATAGACTCCTTCACACTCTGGCCAAATGGAAGTTTAGCCAACCCAAGACAGCTTAATCTAGCTTTTCTACACCTCTTAAATCTGTGGGAGTCAGATTTGGCATAAAAACCCGTGGAAAGGCTTTTGGGAAAAGTATCAAATTAAGGTTTTATACTGTTAGCTCTACTGACCTAAAAGAAATTAGGAGGGGGAAAAAAATCATACAAAAAGAGATGTAAGTGTGAGTTTGGTGGTGAAGAGAAACAATTTCAATGAATAATGTGCGATAAACTTAAATGTCTTTATAATGAATGATAGTATTAAAAATATTGTTAATTAATTTATTGGACTGGAAATATGGCCCTAACTCTGCATACAACAAAGTTAGCAATTTGGGAAAGTTGCGCAGACTCTTTATCTCATAGTTTTCTCTTTTGTAAAATGAAAAGATAGGTGGTTCCCTTGATCTTCTCTTGTTTCAGGTTACTAAATGATATGAGTCAAGGCTCAATTTAGAAAATATTTTTTCTGTTAGCTCAAATGAAAATATGCATCCTGATTGCATAAAATAATCTATCAACAGGTATATGACATTCGTCTCCTACCAGGAATAGTTAAATTATAAAATATTATACCTCCATATGTTCAAATTAGAATGGCTTAACTTCTTATGCTGAGTGTTCATCATCTGTAGTGTTAATTTGCATGTGATTGCTGCTGCAGAAAAGGCAATAGCACCCCACTCCAGTACTCTTGCCTGGAAAATCCCATGGATAGAGGAGCCTAGTAGGCTGCAGTCCATGGAGTCACTAAGAGTCAGACACAACTGAGCGACTTCACATTCACTTTTCACCTTCATGCATTGGAGAAGGAAATGGCAACCCACTCCAGTGTTCTTGCCTCGAGAATCCCAGGGACGGGGGAGCCTGGTGGGCTGCCGTCTATGGGATCGCAACAGAGTCAGACACGACTGAAGCAACTTAGCAGCAGCAGCAGCTGCCTTGATAGCTCACCAGGTAAAGAATCCACCTGCAATGTGGGAGACCTGGATTTGATCCCTGGGATGGGAAGATCCCCTGGAGAAAGGAAAATCTACCCACTCCAGTATTTAGGCCTGGAGAATTCCATGAACTGTATAGTCCATGGGGTCATAAACAGTGGAACATGACTGAAAAAATTTCACTTCACACTTCCTCTTGAAATGTGTCACCTGTGCATGGTGCTGAAAATGTGCTCAAATATATTCCAGTATCTTTAAATCAGACTTCTACTAGATCTAAAATGAGAAAACTCACCACTGTATCATATAAATCTAGTAGAAATGAGTTTCTTAGTGCTACCAGTATTCAGCTAACCTCAGATATGCAGATGACACCACCCTTATGGCAGAAAGTGAAGAAGAACTAAAGAGCCTCTTGATGAAAGTGAAAGAGGAGAGTAAAAAGTTGGCTTAAGCTCAACATTCAGAAAACTAAGATCATGGCATCTGGTCCCATCACTTCATGGCAAATACATGGGTAAACAGTGAAAACAGTGGCTGACTTTATTTGGGGGGGCTCCAAAATCACTGTAGATGGTGACTGCAGCCATGAAATTAAAAGATGCTCACTCCTTGGAAGGAAAGTTATGACCAACCAAGACAGCATATTAAAAAGCAGAGACATTACTTTGTCAACAAAGGTCCATCTAGTCAAGGTTATGGTTTTTCCAGTAGTCATGTATGAATGTGAGAGTTGGACTATAAAGAAAGCTGAGCGCCAAAGAATTGATGCTTTTGAACTGTGGTGTTAGAGAAGACTCTTTAGAGTCCTTTGGACTGCAAGGAGATCCAACCAGTATATCTCTAAAGGAGATCAGTCCTGGGTGTTCATTGGAAGGACTATGTTGAAGCTGAAACTCCAACACTTTGGCCACCTGATTCAAAGGGCTGACTCATTTGAAAAGACCCTGATGCTGGGAAAGATTGAGGGCAGGAGGAGAAGGGGATGACAGAGGATAAGATGGTTGGATGGCATCACCAACTCATTGGACATGAGTTTGGGTAAACTCTGGGATTTGGTGATGGACAGGGAGGTCTGGCATGCTGCAGTTCATGAGGTTGCAAAGAGTCGGACACGACTGAGCAACTGAACTGAGACTGACTTAATTTATTGCAGGTACTGTCCTTGGTATTGTTGGAAGTTTACAGCATCCTTAGTCTATATCCACTAGATCCTGGTAGCACCCCTCATTACCCACAGTCATGAAAATCAAAAATGTCTCCAGACTTTGCCAAATGTTCCTGAAGGGAAAAATCTCCCCTGATTAAGAACCACTCTCCTGTTTGATAAACAACTAGACGAAAGCAAAGCAAAATGACCTTAAGCCATAAATACATGGATTCTGACATAATTCTAGGGTCATTTATTTTATTTCACCACTTTATACAAAAGCATATGAAAAGGTTTAAGTAATACAATTATTTTGTGGCAGAAACTTTTTTTTTTTTCTAATTGCTGGTTCTTGAGATATTCTTTAAATCTTGTCTCTAAGAAAAATTTTAAGTAGGAGTAATTGCACAATTTAAATCTAACTGGGAAGAAAAGGTCAGTGTCAAAGAAGACCAAAGATTATTAAATAAGTTAAGATCTGTTCTATCCATGAGAAGGCAGAATTCCTTTTTTTTTTTTTTTTTTAAAGCCAATTGACTTTCATGATTACTCAGCTCAGTTAATTAAGGTCCTTATGACCTCATGTATATTTGTGACAGTTGCCAGTTGTTATAAACATATATACATATATGCTTATACTTCACATGCTTTACATCAACACATCATCATTAGAAGTTAGGTAATACCCTTCATATTCTATAGATTAGAAAACTTAGGCTTAGAAAGATCAATACTGCTATTAAACAGTGAAACTAATATTAAAATCTAGGTTTTCTAACTCAGTAACCTGGGATCTTAATCTTATTGTTCTCCTATAGTTTATTTTTTTAAATGCTGCTGTGATTTTCTACAAATATTAATTATACCTATTCAGTAAGTGAAAATATGAGTCAACTTGGTTTACTTCAGCTGTTTTCATGGCAAGAGCCAAGAAATAAATGGTTTTACAATCTTCTTTTTAGGTATCATGATCTGCCTTAATTCATGAGTAGAAAATAATAAAGAAAAATTAGATCGTTTTTACTCTTGAGGCCATCCACCAGTTCAGAGTCTATAAAAATGATGCTAAACTCTGTGAAATATTGTAGCATTGAAGCTATTATTATTAAATTCCCAGATGCCAAGATTTCATTTGGCATTTCCCCGAGGTATTTACTCAAAGCTTCATTTTTGACTTCATGAGATCTGGCAGAGTTGTGGGCCACACAGAACATGACTATCCTCTTAAAACTCCATGTCAAAGAATTGTGTCTACCATTGTGGAAGGATATTTCTTTAATAGGAAATGTCACTATTCCTTTGACAATCTCATGCTATATAAACATTAAATAACACTTACCAAAATCCAGTATGTACTGTACTATTTCCATGTTCTGCACTGTATACATTTGTCTATGCTTTCAACTCAAAAGTTGAGCGATATTGCTTGCTGTAGATTGGTGCCAGCATAGATTTAAGCCATCCAAACAAGACTGTGTATTTGAACTGACAGAGAGTAAATGATTTGCATCTGGCATAACTGATGGTGGTGTCAAAACCTTGGAAGATAATTTATTGGTAAACATATTCCTCTGGATACCTAGCCACACATGCCCTATTTCCTATCAAAGGATGGAGCCAGATCATTGCCAGAACAATGTAGAATATGTTATAGAGATAATTCAAGAGATTATTTTGCTGTTACAGAAAACAGGGATGGAGAAACATGGTAGTTTCCCTCATTGATAAAACAAGATAATTTTTCATCCTTCATTGCAGAAATTAAACTTCATGTGAAAATGCCTTTCTGACAACTGTGGGGTTGATGAACTAGTAAGAAAAATCACAAACAGCATGCTTAAAAACTCTAATCTACAATTCCAATATGTAATTTGTGGAAAAAAAAATACTTGAATCAAATCAGGACTAAAAAATGACAATGAAAGAATAGAGCTTTAAGGCCTTAAAACATATGCTTGAAATACACACACCTCTTGAAAGAAATAGCTGTAACTCCTGATACTGTGCTCAATTCGTGATAAGCTTCCAAATCTACCAATAGTATTTTGTTAGTAGCCCTTTGGGATATACAAGCTCAATGGAACCATATATTTTAATCTTTCTATTTCAGTTCTTAAGGAATTTACATGTTCTCATCTGATATTTGCAAATGGTATTTTCTTTAAATGATCATAGAACCAAATTGAATTAAGCATTCCATTAAAGAATATGACCTATATATAGGGAATCAATTTCAAAACAATTCAAATTGTTTTGAATATATCAATATGATATATGATTCATATATATATGAATATATCAAATTGTTTTAAATATATCATCTTACTTTTAAAATACATGCATCATAATTTAATGTTTCTTTGATCATGTAGTTGACCTTACAGGATCTTGTGGCTTAATTTAAAAAAAAAAAACAATTAAGCACCTCTTCTGGTTTAGACTCTGTGCTAAGTAATAGACATGACTTAAAGATGATAAAGATATGCTTTCTTTCTCTATCTAGCTCATGGTCCAAACAGAACATATTAGAAATTTACTTTAAAGAGAATTATGATAGTTTAACATAATATTCAAATGGATAAGGGCAGAGATTCAGCCTGGGTCATTTCAAAGAATGCTTCACTGTTAAGGTGAAGATCAAGATGATCATGATGGACTGAGCATTTGTATCCTTCCAAAATGTATATGTTGAACTTGAACATATGAAGATAGTCTATAATGTGACATTATTTTCAAGGATCACATGTGTACGGCTGGAATCAATTGGTTATTATGATGAAATTGTAAACAATGATGAGGTAACTTTCTAATGTGGTTATAATTAGAGATGGCATCTATAAGGACATAATTAAGGTTAAGTGGGGCTTCCCTGGTAGCTCAGATGGTAAAGAATCCGATTGCAATGAGGGAGACCTGGGTTCAATCCCTGGGTTGGGAAGATCCCCTGGAGGAGGGCACAGCCATTCACTCCAGTATTCTTGCCTAGAGAATCCCCATGGACAGAGGAGCCTGGCAGGCTACAGTCCATGGGGTCACAAAGAGTAGGGAACAACTGAGCATACAAGGTTAAATGAGATCACAAGGCTGGGGCCCTGATTCTATAGGATTAGTGCACTTTTAGGAAAAAACACCAGAAATCTTGTCTGTTTTTTTCTTTTCTCTCTTTGGCACACAAAGGAGAGATCCTACAAGGACATAATGAGATGGTGTCTGCCTACAAGTCAAGAGAAGAGGCCTCATATGAAACCAACCTTGCTGACACTTTCATCCTGACTTCTCAGCCTCCAGAAATATGGAAAAACTGATTTTCTTTGTTTTACACCAACTAACCTGTGGGATTTTGTTACAGCAACCAGAGTGGACTAAAGTAATATGTCACATGCAATTTGAAGGATGAGTCAAAATTTATCTCCACAGAGAGAATACCAAATGGAATTAGAAACCAGCAGATGGGGAGAAGAACCATATGGAGAATGGAGAAAAGATAAAGAATGAACTAAGGACCAGGAGCAAGCTGAGCAGAAGAGCCCTAGGAAACAACACAGGGCCACATACACATACTTAGAGGTAGAAAGTGCGGAACATCACATGTAGGTTTTTTTTTTTTTTTTTCTGAGTTAAGGCAGGCAGGGTTAAATAGATGAAGAAAATTATAAAGGTTTGGCATATTTGCCATGAAGAAAGAAAACGTAAACTGAACACAAATCAATGACAGTTAAACGGCATTATTAAGATAGGCTGAGGTCACAAACAGGCTAATAAGGGCCAAGTAGATTCTGGTAGTGGCAGTGGTAGTGGTGGTATTTTTCATGTGGAACAAAAGTACGGAAAGCAGAAGATTGGACTGGCCAGGTATGGAAGACAGGGCAGGGCGGCTGTGGCAGAACCAGGAAGTGGGGTTGCTGACACAGCAGAAAGAGGACTGCTGTCTAACACAGTAACTTGGGGAGAAGAAAACTGAAGTAAAGAAAGGGAAAGTTTAGAGAGAGGTTGGAAAAAAATATGAAAGCAGAAATTTGGATAAAGGGGAGAATGAGAGATATCATTTTATAGAACTGAGAGCCACAGAGAAATTATGAATAAGAATTTAACTTGATTATGGCAGAGACTAGTGAGCTCTTCATCACACCAGTTGCTTTTTCCTTTTGAATGTAACAGGGAAGAGCAAAACCCAACTCCATGTTGGATCTGTTCCTTTCACCCTTACTTTTCACGGTTTCTATTATTGTAATCCCTGAAAGGATGCTATCTATATCTGTAAGCGAATATAATGGCCTGTCTTGAGGAACCTGTCGCTCTGTCTGAATGTTAAAGTTCCTTTGTTCAGCTCACAGGGAGACATTCTGACCCTGCCCACCTGTGAATAGCTTCAGAAAAGAAGAAATTACCACATCCCCTCCCCAAACCTGGCCAAGCAAGAGATATTTTGCAAGACTAATTGCCTTTTTATTTTACTTCCTCATCTCCTCCCCGTCCCTGTCCTATAAAAGAAACTGGCATCCAGACCCCATAAGATGGTACCCGAGGGCCCCAGCCCGCCTACCATCTTCTCAGACTCCTGGCTTTCCAATTAAAATTGCCATTTCTTGCCTCAGTATCTCATTTCCTGATTATTGGCCTATTGTGTGGCAGGCAGACCAAGCTTGGATTCAGTAACGTGATTATGGTACACATGTTAATTCTCATCTGACCAGTGTAGTATGGTACAGAATGATATAAGCAACATCCAAGAATGGCACACCCCTATAATGTGATTCTCGCATTCTTTGCCTTGCCATGGTGACCTTGGAAACCATGTGTTGAAGACACAGCAGCACACACTGGAAGGAGCTGCAGAGCCACTTGAAGACTGGAAAACTTCTTTTGATCAATGTTTCTGTAATTAATACAGGAAGAAATACATATTTGATATAGTCAATGGATTTCACTTGCAAATATCATAAGAATACTTTTCAATTTCTACAATAGAAATACTATAAGTTGATTTCTCATGTACTCTAGTGATGCCATGACTAAACACAGCTCATCTGGGGATTGCTACCTATATGATGCTTTCTTATAGGAGATCTTTGGGAGGTTTGAAAGAGGGTAACTCTAGGATGACTGTGAACTGTTTAACCAGGTGTAATGACAAATACTTATAGATTTTTACTCAGAATGCACACACATCTTCCTAAAACAGTCTCCACCTTCCAGGCATCCCTCCAAACCAGGATGGGAGCTAAATTGTGAGTATAGAAGTAGGGACTGAATGAGAAAGAAGTTCTGAGGAGAGATTTATTTATTCAGCTCCACTACTAGCTGCTTCCAGGTAGAATTTCTCCCCTTTCTGTTCTCAGCAGGCCTTTGAGTGACATCAACAAAGCCACTGTGTTAAAAACAAACAAACAAAAACTGCAATAGTCTCACAACCATTCTTCCTTTCAGCCTCTTAAATGGTTTTCTAAGGGTATTTTACAGCTTGTTCTTCCAGATAAAAGGGTAGAACTTTTTTTTTAAGCAGCCTCTAAAGCTCCATCCTTTCTCTTTTACACTTAGGAGACAAAGAATGTTTGTCAATGCTAATGGAGTGTCTTTGCATAAACAGAGGAAGAAGTAGTAAAAGGCCTTGTTTATTAACTTCAGAAGTGGTAAAAGTAAGTTTTTACCTCTGCCTCTTCTCATCTTGCTAAACTCTATATTATGCTCTTCCCAACTTTCCACATTCTCCTAAGGAAATGAGAGGGGTTGACCTTCAGCCAGAAGATTATTTGTGAACTTTGGGAGGAAGACAAATTCTGCTGACTAGGGGCCAACAGGCCAGAGCTGAAGATGACAGTGTGCTTTGAAAAGAACTGTGCTTTAGAGCCCCTCGGATCCAAGTTATTCACCTAGATCTACTGTTTAAGAGCTGCTGCCTTAGACAAGCTACTGTTCTTCCCTGAATTAACATTTGTCCTCTCTAAATTGTGCAAAAATAATACCCCTTTCACTTATTTACTGTAAGAATTAAAGTTCAAAAACATAAACAGTGTGCAGAGCCTAATAAGGAAATTACTGAAAAGAGAACAACTTTATTAGCTAACCAACACAGATATTTAAGCACCCTAGTCTAGGTGACATCAGTTTCTTTAAGTTAGCAGGAAAGTGTTAAGGAAACAGAGTGATGGCATATGGACATTCTCTGTACTATCTTCATGACTTTTCAGTACATCTAAATATGTTCATTCCCCTGTCCAGTGGCTCAATGGTAAAGAATCCAACTGTCAATGCAGGAGGCATGGGTTCGTCCTTGGTCCAGGATATCCCACATGCCATGGTGCAACTAAGCCCATGCACCACAACTATTGAGCCTGTGCTCTAAAGCCTGGGAACCTCAACTACTGAAGGGCTCATGTTCTAGAGCCTATGCTCTGCAACAAGAGATGCCATTGCAATAAGAAGTCTGCATACCACACTAAAAGTAGTCCCCTGCTCAGAACAAGAGAAAAGTCCATGCAGCAACAAGGACCCAGCACAGCCAAAATATAAATAAATAAAATTAAATATATACCCTCCAATGCATAATAATATATTTGTTGTCCATGCAGTTTGCCAAAATAACTTACTGCTAAATGTGGGAACTGAAGTTAAAATTTTGCTAAGACTTAAGCACAATGCCTCACAGTCAGGCCCAGACAAGCTGGAAACAACCTGTTTGGGTGATGGTAGGGGGAGGTATAGGGGGAAATCTCTAGAATTTACTACCAATCCAACATTCTTTTATCTGAAACTTTTCTGACCAGAGGACCAGATGTGTTTTCAATCTCAGAGTTTTTCAAATTTTAGAATGGAATTGCAAAGCATTCTCTATACAGTCTGGAGCAGCACCTTGCAATTGACCATATTCTTGATTCTGCAGTGAAATTATGAATATTCAGGTAAATGAGTTAAAGAAAATAAATAGCCTCACTTTAGATCAAGTCAGTATCTACTATCCAATGGGCATTTATTTCAGTTTTCAGAGCTTTCAGGACTTGGGTTTCTCAGATAACGAATAATGGGTATATTTACTAAGAAAAATCCCTACTTTACCACTAACCAACCTTTGCTTCTTTCCTCACCCAGTGCCCCACATACAATTTATCAGGCAAGTGACTTTCACCTTGGCAGCAGCAAAGAAATGTACTCTATTTACGAATTTTTATAAAGGAAAACATGAAACATTGAAACAAAACTGGTTCTTTGTGCCATTATGACACTTTTGTGCCTTCTGTCTTTCTAGGATTAATTACCCATCTCCCTCCCTTGCATCTACTTTCTAGATGTGTCACAGATGTAGTCAAGCTTCTCTTGCTATAATGAAGAGGAAAAACAAACATACAAAAAAAGGTCGCTATATTTTTCTGAAATTAGACTTTCATTGGAGATCATTTTATTTCCCTAACCATTAAAAAATAATGCTTTCTATTCTCAATTTTTTCTTTCTTTGATTTTTGATCTCTCAGTTAAAATTGGTGAGCCAAATGAATATTTCAATTTGAATAATTTTAAAATGTTTGATTCCTGCCTTCTTTATAGATAAAATTAATTTTGAAATAGCATTATTGAAACCAGGCATTCTTTCTAAACTAAGAATTCCAGATGTTTTTAGTTGCTGCCTATGACATTTCCACAATCAGAATAAATTGTGTTTCCAGAGTAATGTAATAGATAGAAGTGCTGAATAAATCTCGTGCAGTTGAGATGACAAAATTAACATGCTGATGACATTTTAATGTTTCAATATAATCAAGGGGGCATGGATCATGCCTCCACCAGTTCTAATATAATTCTATTCTTTAATCTTTTTCCAAGACAAAATAAAATATAGATAGATTTCAGAAAGTATATAAGCAGAGTGTGCTTCAGTCTTCAGGCAAGCTGTTTAGGATGCATCCGAAATGCTATTTAGATTCAGCTTTGCCAGTAGATATTTTACCAAAGCAACTGAGTTATATATAAAAATCCTGGATTGAGAACAAATATTTTGTTGTTCTCTTTCTGAAGGTTGCTGTTGATGCTTCTGCTACAATTGCTGTTTTATAATTTGGCAGAAAATTTGCTGATTTAAACAGCAAAATCAATATATTGTGTTATTGGATACAACAAAAAACTGCTATGCACCTAATCTCACAAAAATATGTAAACAAATAAACAAATTCATACATAAACTTCTTAGATTCAAAATAAGAAAAAAAGAGAACTGGTAATTATAAAAATATGAAAAACACTTTTTTTCTAACAGTGTAATGCAAAAACTGATGGTCATGTTCAACTCTTTGTATCCTCATGAAGTGCCAGGCTCCTCTGTCCATGTAATTCTCTAATATAGTAGCAAGAATACTGGAGTGGGTAGCCATTCCCGTCTCCAGGGGATCTTCCTGACCCAGGGAGTGAACGCAGGTCTCCTGCATTGCAGGCAGATTTTTTACCATCTGAACCACCAGGGAACTTAACTCTTAAAGTTCAGTTTATACCTGGAGGAAACAATAACCTGACTATGTAAGTGGGTTGAAGATCTGTGTTGAAAGTTGAAAACTTGGATAGTCCTTGCCCAGTGGCAATGAAGAGGAGAAGACAAGACAAGGAGATGAAATGATGGTGGTACTTCTTTTAGTACTTCTTTCCGCAACCTCTCCTGAAAAGGGTGGTGATGACAGGCTAAATGAAAACACCAACCAATGATGACCTTGCCCAGAATCAGGTGTAGATGGAAATGGATGACACAAGGTAAGGTTACTTGGACACTCATTGTGTTCTACCATAAAACAAAGAATGAAGATTTATTGCTAAATAGTAGTTTTCAATCTAATACTTGATTGCAAACCTCTTTATTTTTCAGGCAAAATCTCATTCAGAGACATATATTAAACTGATAAGAGAAGAACTGCCTGAGTGGAGCAGGGGCATAACGGTTGTCCCCGATGTGTTTTCCTGCTACTGCTGCTGCTAAGTCGCTTCAGTCGTGTCCGACTCTGTGCAACCCCATAGACGGCAGCCCACCAGGCTACCCCATCCCTGGGGTTCTCCAGGCAAGAACACTGGAGTGGGTTGCCATTTCCTTCTCCAATGCATGAAAGTGAAGAGTGAAAGTGAAGTCGCTCAGTCGTGTCCGACTCTTAGCGACCCCATGGACTGCAGCCTACCAGGCTCCTCTGTCCATGGGATTTTTCAGGCAAGAGTACTGGAGTGGGGTGCCATTGCCTTCTCCTGTGTTTTCCTAGAAGACAATATGACACTTGCCACTAAAGATTCACCTACAAGCATGGAGGAGGCATATTTTCCCCAAGATTGTATTTCCAACGTATTTTTCTATTTCAGTCACTGCAACAAACTGATCTCTCTGAGATATTTATTGAAGTACATACAATTTTTTTTAGTACTTCCACTTTTCTTGCTTCTACCTCAATTCAGAGGATGACCAAAAAGTCACTTATGCCAGGCCTGTGATCAACCTGTTTTCCATGTGTTTTCTGTGTCAGAGTGGATTATTTCAGCTGCAACTAAAATAAATCCTACTCAGAGTGGTTTTAGTAATAAGCATATTGATTATTCCTGCCCTCACATTAGAGCATGTCCAAGCAGGACAGGTAGAATTATTTATAGATGTCATCAGTAGACTTAATTATCCCATCTCTCTGGCTTATTATCCCATGACTACTTTTCCTTAGTGGTCCTAGAATGGCTGACAAAAGTAATTGGGGCTTCTCTAGTTCAATTAAAAACATTGTAATTGGGGCTTTTCTTCCTTTAGCAAGGAAGAAAAAAAGAAAGAGAAAGGAGGACAGGACAAAGGAGGAGGAGACACAAGGGAGGGAGAGAGAGCGGAGAAAGAGAAAAAGGAGGAGTAAGAAGAAGAAAAGAAGAGATGAAGGAGGAAAAGAAGGCAGGAAGAGAGGGAGGGAGAGAGGGAGAGAACCAGTCTCCAATGATGGGATATAAATCTTACTTAGTCTCATTACCCCAATCTTAGAACAATTAACAACTGGCAAGAGAAGACCAGAGACAATTGGCTGAGGGAGAGGAATCGGGCATTTTGTGAGAATATCTGTGATTCTACCCTCTCTGAAGTCTGTCCCAACTGAAGTCTGTTCCACAACCTAAATCTAATAGATAATAGACTATCTATTATCTAATAGATAATCCATGGTCTAATAGAATAATCCATGCTCAGCTACCAAGATAAGAACTCAGACAGGCTGAATACTAAAACTGAACAACAGCTCTGACAGCAGAGACCGGGTTAACATGGCTTTTCTTTTTTTTCTGTTTCAGGGGGCTTCATGAAAGTTTATTAATCATCATTCAAAACAGTGTGCTTTAAATGTCACATACAAGGAATCCTAGTATGCAATGTACAACTGTGTTCATTTCTCTCACTCTTTCTCTCTCTCTGTGTGTCTCTTTCCCCTGAGATACCTTGAACAAATGAGTGCATTCATACTTTGAACTTCACAGTAAAGAGCTGAAAAATTTCCAGAATGTATTGTTTTACACTAATAACTTAGCACCTATCCCAGGCAGCTACAAAAGAACTCCAAGATGCTGGCTGCTTTAGAAGATTGATGGCTCTAAAAACTTGCCATAAGCTAAGATCTGAGGTCCTTTGGTGGTCAAGTGATGTCTCCCTTCCAATCTTGCTTATTGAATTTGAAAACTCCATAGCTTTATCTGTTAGGGAAGCTGCCAAATAAGAGAACTGTTACAGAAATGAGTTGGAAGAAAATAATGAAAAAAATTAAAATAAAGATACATGTAAGCTAATTTTCAGTTCAGTTCAGTTCAGTCACTCAGTCATGTCCGACTCTTTGTGACCCCATGAATTGCAGCATGCCAGGCCTCCCTGTCCATCACCAACTCCCAGAGTTCACATTTTCAGTTCAACACATTGACAAAAACTACATATATTTTTACTAAAAAATGGGCTAGGGTCTGTTTTATAAAATTTTTAACCTCAGAATACTTCAAACCACTGTTGCAATCTACTTTAATTTCACTAAGAAAAAAGAAGTAATTCAAAGCAATTTGAGATTATTTCAATAATAACGGTACAACTGTTCACCTTTTTTTTTTTTTTCATTAAAAAGTGAGTTATTAGTGCATTTCTGCTCTTAGGGTAAACTCGAGTAGAATTTGTGGTAGGGACAGAATTTCTTATGGTTACTGCAATTCTATAGGGCACTTTCAAATATACTCCCAAACTGTTTAACACTCCCACTGCATAAAACCGTATAGATCTCTGGTATTTCTCAAGCTTCTGTGTCATATAAAATCAATTTATGTGTGTATGCTTTCTACTACCTGATAGTTTAGGGATTAATTATAAACAATTTTAAAATAATAATTTATAAAACTGGTAACATAAGGCCAAAGTAATACATGGCTCTTCTGATAAAATATAAGGCCTAATCAAAACAAAATGCAGAAATTCCTGGATGGCTGCCCCACAATAATATTTTACAGTAGACCTTTTAGAGATATGTTGATAGGAGAGTGAAAAAATATTTCAATAGACACATTCCTTAAATTATGCCACTTAAGCACTTATCTACAGTATCTACATATTAGTCTAGTTTACAAAATAAGATTTCAAGATTATTGCCTTCAATTCATTTTTAGATCTCTTATCCAGAAAACATTTCAAATACTGGAGGGAGTATTCGATTGAGGGGGTCTCTTTAGTCTCATACTGGATGCAAGATTTTGGCCAAAGTACTTGAACATTTTAAGCTGTTTCCTTGTAAATGGAATTAATGATTCCAGGAAGGTCTTACTGTGTGATTTAAGCAAGACAATAAGTAGAAAATTCAAATAGAAACATGCCTAAAGAGACAAAGAGGTAAGAGCATGTAGAGAAATTTGAGTTGTGGTTTCAGTCAGGAAAGAGATATTAGACACATACTGGGATATTTAGAGAAGGGTTTAGGTGGTACCCAGCCACAATGATCTTTGCCTCACAGTATTCTTGGGCTTGTGTAGTTAGTTCTCATACTGAGCAGATGTATTGTTCACTGAATCTAACATGAGACTGTAGAAATGGCAGTGTAACTTCTGAGACTAGGTCATGGGACACTGTGCCTTCCATCTTGCTTCTCTTGGATTATCGCCTCTGGGGAAACCAGCTGCCATGGTGGGAGGATACTCAGGCCACATTATGGAGAGTTCCATGTGGCAAGGATCTGAGATCTCTTGACAACAACCAGGATAAACTTGCCAGCCATTTGAGTGAGTCATTTTGTAAACAGATCTTCCAGATCTAGTCAGGCCTTCAGATGACTACAGTCCCTGCAAATATCATGATTGAAAGCTCACAAGAGACCCCGAACAAGGACTACTGGTCAAGAATTGTGGAGAGTCTAAGATTTTACCCTAATTGCCAATTAACATATCAGTCTGCCTCATTTTCATGGATATTTGCAGTTGAAGAAGACTCAAGATTCCTGAGTCAGAAACAGAGCATTATTATAAAGAGCAGGAACAATAATCACAATATTAATATTTTCTTTACTGGTTTGAATTTTAATTCCCATAAAGCAGTGGGAACAAGGCCAGGTGGAACCTGCATATAAAAGGACTGCATTATCTGGCAGGAATCTGAATTTAGGAAAAGACTATTTTATTATGGGCAGTAAGGATGTCTATTCTTTGCTTAAGTGATGAAGAATATTTGTCTTCCAAGGCAGGTCACTCTACAAATGTACTTGAAAAGAGAGCTCACAGTAAAGGCAATCGTGACTTTCTCTCAATAAAACAGAAATATGAGGGAACCACAGAAAACTGTCTTTCAAATCTACCCAGCTAAACTACTCTTGAAACTAACTATAGAAACTGTGAAATAAAAATTTGTTTATTACTGTCCTAAGCTTAGAAATTTTGAGGTAATTTGTTACATGTTAAGAGATAACAAATATAATTGGTTTACAGAAGAGGTAAAACAATTGAATATCAGTAATTATCAAGTAATAACTAAAACTGCTAAGTGCAAGCTGGAATCAAGATAACACTTATGGCAGAAAGCAAAGAAAAACTAAAGGGCCTCTTGATGAAAGTGAAAGAGGAGAGTGAAATAGCTGGCTTAAAATTCAACATTCAGAAAACTAAGATCATGGTATCTGGTCCCATCAGTTCACGGCAAATAGATGGGGAAACAATGGGAACAGTGACAGACTTTATTTTGGGAGGATCCAAAATCACTTCAGATTGTAACTGCAGCCATGAAATTTAAAAATGCTTGTTCCTTGGAAGAAAAGTTATGACCAACCTAGACAGCATATTAAAAAGCAGAGACATTGCCAACAAAGGTCCGTCTAGGCAAAGCAATGGTTTTTCCAGTAGTCATGTATGGATGTGAGAGTTGGACTATAAAGAAAGCTGAGCATTGAAGAATTGATGCTTTTGAACTGTGGTGTTGGAGAAGACCCCTGAGAGCCCCTTGGACTGCAAGGAGATTCAACCAGTCCATCCTAAAGGAAATTGGTCCGGAATATTCATTGGAAGGACTGATGCTGAAGCTGAAACTCCAAAACTTTGACCACCTGATGCAAAGAACTGACTCATTTGAAAAGAGCCTGATGCTGGGAAATATTGAAGGAAGGAGGAGAAGGGGACGACGGAGGATGAGATAGTTGGATGGCATCACCGATGGACAGGATTTTGAGTAAGCTCTGGGAGCTGGTGACGGACAGGGAAGCCTGGCATGCTGCAGTCCATGGGGTCACAAAGAGTCTGAGACGACTGAGCAACTGAACTGAACCGAACTGAAGGAATATTAAGGGACTCTAGGAGTAGCAGCGGTAGCACTTTTACCACACCAAAAACTAAAGAGATGATGGAGGAAAAGCTCGCTGGAGTAAGTAGAAAGCAAGAATTACATAGATAAGGCCATCGTTCATTGAGCGAAAACTTAGCTAAGGCAGGGGACCTCCTATGCAGTTCATCCAGGAAAATAAACACCCTAAGCTGTCTGTTTATTTCTCATTCTCCCACTGACTAAAAACAAATAGAAAGAAGAATGGAAGCCCTGTTGATGTCATTCATACAGGTGGACTCCCCAGACAGAGAAGAGTGGACAGTGAACCGGGGGAGCAAACAGAAAATATCTGGTATAATTTGGCAAACAAGAGAGCTCACACATGCCTCTTCTAACAGGGAAAGTTTCTACTCAGTAATAAACAGCTGTTACATGGTTATTCTGTTAGAAATGCAGGAATCTGAGAAGATTCACTGAAGGAAGGAGGTGGAGGGAGGGACCTGAACCACAAGAAAAATGGGTAAGCAACTGCATGGAGACACTGTCTAGATGAGCAGGTGAAAGCCTTCCTGCTTAAACTCATGGCAGTCAAGCTCACACTTGCCCACTTGGGTTTTCCTGGGGGTCAGAGCTAAATATGGAGATAGATTCTCTGAAACCAAATTTTTTACTAAGTTTCAAATCTTCTCCCTAGCCACAACTTGTAGATAATTAATACTCTTTTGCATGTCGTAACTGGATGCCAGCACCTGATATTAACTTGTGGTATAGGTAAAGTGCTTTGTATGTTATCACTCAGACCATAAAATAAAGTGAAACACTGTGAATCCTATTTACAAAAAGACCATCAGTCAACTATAAAAGTCATTGTAAGCAATCAATGACTTTGCATGATTTCTAGGAATTCAACCACACTGAATTTTTAACTAGTGTTTAAATTTAATCTAGACTTACTTGTATCTACAATTCATATTCAGGTTCAATGGGGATGATTGATTCATTAAATCTACCAAAATTTACTAAATTTTTATAAGATATACTAAGACTTATTTACAAAATAGAAGCCATACAATTCTCTATGAAACAAACAAATGGTTTTATAATTCTGGCTAGCAATTTAGAAAATATATAACTCCATACATAAAAAGGAGATAATACTTTTCATGTAAAATAGGCTTCAATAAAAAGACTCTTACATTAAGATAATAATAAGTAAACAAAAGGACATTTTAACTAATATTAGCAATTCATAGAACAAACCAAAACAATAAGTACAAAAAATGGTCAATACACTCAAAGTCTGCTGCTGAGTCACTTCAGTCGTGTCCAGCTCTGTGCGACACCATAGATGGCAGCCCACCAGGCTCCCCCTGGGATTCTCCAGGCAAGAACACTGGAGTGGGTTGCCATTTCCTTCTCCAATGCATGAAAGTAAAAAGTGAAAGTGAAGTCGCTCAGTCGTGTCCGACCCTCAGCAACCCCATAGACTGCAGCTTTCCAGGCTCCTCCATCCATGGGATTTTCCAGGCAAGAGTACTGGAGTGGGGTGCCATTGCCTTCTCCGACACTTAAAGTCAAATACGTACAAAAAAGAAAAGACAAAAACTTCAATTAAATAAACTCTTGGTTGGACTCTATAGTGATACAAACTTTCTAGAAGGCTCTTTGGTGCTGTGCACTAAGAATTTCTTAAAAGATTATTTAATTTGAAGTAAAACTCCATTGACAGAAATTTATTTTAAGGAAATAATCAGAGATCTGAGAAAAGATTTATACAGAAAGATGCATGTCTAAGAATTATTTTATATTAGCAAAAATTTTTGGAAACATATCAAAGACCAGTTAAAAATGATATATCATATTCTCATACACCCATAATTCTGAATAACATTTACCCATTAAAATGAGATATTCAAACAGATTTTTATAATTTGGAGATGTCCTTACAACATAACAATGAAATCAAAATAGAGACAAAATTGTATGCAATATGATTGCAAGTAGATTAATTATTTATATATATATGACTGAAAGGAAATATGCCAAAATATAAATATTAATTAGAAGAGGATATCAATGTTGAGAAGGATTATAAGTGATATTATTTTGCTCTTTGTACTTACTTTATTTCCCAGTCTTTCCAGTAATTATGAATATTAACTTTTAAAATGCGCTTTTTCCTTATTTAAAAGTCCACATGAGCAAATATTGGCCAAGTAAATAACATAAATACACAGTCTAATACCTTCTGCATACTGTCAAAACAACATTCTCCTACCCTACTATTAATAAATGGTTTTTATAACAAAAATTATTATGTACTTTTTAATGACTATTTCTAAAAGTCATCAATCATATCTGTGACTTTTCACCATACAAAAGAATATATACATTGAATTCAGGCCAAGTGATTACTAAGTTGTGTTTTAGAGTAATAGTTCATGCCAGGTAACTGACGTTTTAGAATGAAAATTCAGGGAATTCAAATTGATAGCTTTCACTATAATTGTACCTTGGCATTTTCTTCCCTGTGAGTATATTGGCCCTTCAGGTCCAGCTTAAACAACAGCTGAAGAATGTATAATTATCAAAGGGAAGGGCCTGTAGGCAGCACCCTGGGAGAGAGAAGGAAATAAACACGTTTGTCTTAGACAATTTCTCCGTACATCTTTGTTTCTTTGATGAAATGATAGAAAGATATTTTTATTTTATATAACAAATGCAATAAAATATGAAGATTGCAGAAACCTTGACTTTCTGTTTAATAATCTTGTTGTTGTTTTTCAGTTGCTAAGTTGTGTCCAACTCTTTATGACCCCATGAACTGCAGTGTGCCAGACTTCCCGGTCCTTCTCTAACTCCTGGAGTTCGCTCAAACTCATGTCCATTGAGTCAGTGATGCCATCCAACTGCCTCATCCTGTCGCTTCCTTCTCCTGTTAGTCATCTTAGCTTTTTATAAATCTCTAAACACTAGTCATGGTAAACTTTTCATAATACTCAACAAAAAACTACTTGAAAGTGTTCATATCAATTATTTGAGGAATATTTCCTATTTTGTATATTTGATCTACTCATAACACAAACATAGTTTGATCAACTCTTACCTGAATTGTTTCAATAGATTCTTAAATGATGTCTCATTCCTTGCTTTGTTTCATTTCTTTTCTACGTTGACTTCAAGATTACTTGCTGAAAAATAAAAGCAAAAATAAAACAAACATGAATTATGTTTTCCTTACCCTCAAAATTCCTTAATTTTGACATTCAAATTTCCTCTTCAGCTGAGCTCTTTCCCATTTTCTGTACATGCCATGAATATTCCTACCTCCACAAGTTTCTATCTGCTCTCCATTTATATCCCCCCTGGAATTGGCAGGGCTCTGGCTATACTTTCAATGTCAGTCACACTTGGCTAATTTTTCCATATTTTCCACTCCTTATTCTGTTTTGCCCTTTAGATTGCAGGCAGTTAAGATACTTTTTACTCAGTTCTTTATATTGCAGGATTTTCCATAGTGTTTTTTATTAATTGCTGAATGTACAAAAGGCCAGTTGTTACCAAATTCAAACATCTAAAACTATTTCAAATGTGTGTGTTTATCACTACCTGTATGATGCTCCATGTGTCTTGATTCCAGACCATCTCTTTCCCCTGTATCACTGGTACCAAAGTGGTATTTATGATGCTACTGTCTTTTCCCATAAGCTTATGATTCTAGCACCTTCTAAGTATGATGCTAGATACTCTAAATATGACTTTATAAAACTATATTAACTGATGGACATTTTAAAAATAATTTCTATGTACCAATTCTTTCAAAGTTGGACTAAAGGAATTGAAAGATAATCATTCTTCATAAATCTCTCTTTTATTTTTTTGTAACAAATAATTACTGTGCAACACCTACGTTCCAAGCATTGTGCTAGGCACCTGGGACATAGTGATCGACAAGGGAGATGCAGTCTTGTGATGGGCCTCTCAGCCATGAGAGAAAGATTTACAGAAAGACTTTACTTCTCAGTCATTGCAACTGTGCTAACTTCTAGGAAGAAGCAGATTCTCTTATGATTGGTTTACTTGAAAAATCTACCAAATTGGGGTAGTTAAGAAAGGCCTTCAAAGAAAGCTCACGTTTAAGCTGAGATTTACAGCATGAACAATAATCAATGCAATAAAAGTCAAGGAGGAACTATTCCAGCTAGAAAGAACAAAAGCTCCAAGGCCTTTGTAGCAGAATGTGCAAAGGCCTGAAGGTTGGAAAAGACACCAAGAAACAAAAAAATGGCTGATATGGTTAGACTAAAAAGAGGGAAAAGGATTTATCCAAGAAAAATACCTCCCTGGGAGTTACTCTATTACTGCTATTACTGAAGAATAATGGATGCAGTAAAAACTAAGAGGTGTAGCCTAGTGACTAATTTCAGCTGACTTCCACTTCCTTAGCATGATGAATGAGAACTGAGACCAGATAGGACATCTCCACATTTCCATATGCTTGACTAATTCTGTGCCAAGTTACTAGACAAGAAGTAGGTGGGGATAGCTTTCAGATATAAATCTTCCATCTTGATTAAAAGACCTTGTTAATAGATACTTAACAAAGCACCCATAGCAATGGACTTAGAATCCTTCATTTGAAATTTCAAATTATTTTCATTAAAAATGGAAGCAGTAGAAAGAAAAAAACTGGAAAGTCAGAGAATTATAAGAGAACCTTAAAAGAGAAGAAGCACTGCAAAATTTAAAATCCAAGCAAGTATTAGCCACCATGGAAATAAGAATGTAACTAAGGCAAACTAAATTTGATTAAAGGATATCTTTTTTTCCTCTTTTTTCCTTACTTGCTTCCTAGTAATCATTTATTTCTGTCACTTTTTAAAAATAAATTCCAGAGTTGTTCATCTTTAAAAGTTTATAAGTATACTAAAATTGGTTTTGCAAAATACATGATGGGAAAGGCTTCAAAGATATATAGAAAAATGTGCGTCATTAAAAGAGCTCACCAATATAGAATGTCCTGTTGAAAAGTGAAAGTAGAAGTCATTCAGTTGTGTCAGATTCTTTGTGACCCCAAGGACTATACTGTCCATGGAATTCTCCAGGCCAGAATACTGGAGTGGGTAGCCTTTCCCTTCTCCAGGGGATCTTCCCAATCCAGGGATCAAACCCAGGTCTCCCACAATACTGGTGGATTTTTTACCAGCTGAGCCACAAGGGAAGCCCAAGAATACTGGTGTGAGTAGCCTATCCCTTTTCCAGATGATCTTCCCAAACCAGGAATTGAACCGGGGTCTCCTTCAATGCAGGTGGATTCTTTACCAATTGAGTTATCATAAAACTCATAATAGTTTACATATTTTTACATATAGTTTACATATGTTTACATATAGAAACAATACAATGTAAACAATAGTTTACATATAGAAAGGATGCTTTTTCAAACATATAATTGCTTTTCCATTGAAGTTCCCTTTGATAAATAATTATCCACTTAGCTATCTTTAAAGCACAAACAAAAATCTTAAAGCCCAAACAAAAATCTTAAAGCCATAAATTTTCCTGTATTACATATACATTAACATGTTTGAGGACTCGTTCTTTAATTCATTATTTTGATCCTTTCCAGATCAGATCAGTCACTCAGTCGTGTCCAAGTCTTTGCGACCCCACGAAATGCAGCACGCCAGGCCTCCCTGTCCATCACCAACTCCCGGAGTTCACTCAAACTCACGTCCATCGCGTCAGTGATGCCATCCAGCCATCTCATCCTCTGTTGTCCCCTTCTCCTCCTGCCCCCAATCCCTCCCAGCATCAGAGTCTTTTCCAATTAGTCAACTCTTCACATGAGGTGGCCAAAGTACTGGAGTTTCAGCTTTAGCATCATTCCTTCCAAAGAAATGCCAGGGCTGATCTCCTTCAGAATGGACAGGTTGGATCTCCTTGCAGTCCAAGGGACTCTCAAGAGTCTTCTCCAACACCACAGTTCAAAAGCATCAATTCTTTGGCGCTCAGCCTTCTTCACAGTCCAACTCTCACATCCATACATGACCACAGGAAAAACCATAGCCTTGACTAGACGAACCTTTGTTGGCAAAGTAATGTCTCTGCTTTTGAATATGCTATTCCAGATAGAATATCCTTTTTAAGAGAGAAAATATAGTCAAGACTAATAATACTCGCTCTCTATTTTTAAAATGTTAATCTTGCAAATAGTTACTGCAACAACATTGACTTTACATAATTTATAGCAATATTATACATGTATATTTGTTGGGTTATATAAAAGTTGCAGATCAGTGAACACCCAAATTGATAACAAGTATCCTTCTGTGTGAAGAGGACTGAGAGAGGATGGAGACACTGTGCTCTAGAAAAAACTCTCCTGTGATATCCTTAAGCTTGCCTGAAACTCCAAGCATATTTGGATAAATCAGGGTCCAGTCATCCAGAGGGTTACCCAGGTTATACCTAACTGGAACACCTCATTAATAACTATGAACTGAGCAACTAGCAATACACTTATTTGATTTTTGTTCACCTCTCTTTCTGTAAGACTTTGTTAGTGTTCCTACACATATAAAACTTGAAATACACAGGTAAGGCCAGGGAAATTCACATATGATGAAAAGTGAGGAGGAAGGGGAAAGCCAAAGCAAAAAAGGGAGGAATGGAAGAAGCAATGGGATGAATAAATTATGGCTAGAAAGACAATGATAAAATATAGCCATGAGGAAGATAAGGAAATGAAGACAGGAAAGTGTGGGGAAATGAAATATAGCTGTTGAATCAGAAGTTCAATTAAATGTATTTCAATGAATAGTCTTCCATTGTCTTCTAGCTCCAAATCAGTCAAATTCACAATAATTTAACTAAAAAAGGGAGATTATATGGGGCTTAATAAAGTTTTACATATTTTGACCATACTATAACTTTCCAAGGCAGCATCTAAGCAAGTGATATTACATTTATAATAGTCAGAAATAATATTGATACAATTCAAATTCACATGTATCATTTAAAATGCACTATAGTTTTTTTGGAAAAAATGATGGCTGTAATAGAAATATTCAAGATAATTCATATTTCCACACTTCAGTCTTCTTTCTCAGAGTCTTTCTCCCTATGCTAAATTATAATATATTGAACCTTTTTATAACATTGGTATCTAGAGATCTATTTGTCCCTTCAAGTTACATTTTTTTTTAAAAGTTCAAGAGTAGATTATATCACAAGTTTTAAGATTAGAGTCTAGGTTTTAACTAAAGTAATAATTCCAGAGTTCTTTGATATGAATGAAATTCTTTTCCACCTAAATTGAAATGGGTCGGTATTTAGACAAAGCAAAACAAAAACAGGATCAAACTAAAAATGCAGACTTCAGCTTCTCACAATATATTCCGACTACACTCTGAGGGATGTGTCTCTAGCACTACTATGTAAATTTAAAAGACAATGTGGGATATATTTTATTTCTGGTGCAAGAACTCCTAAGAAAATCAGAAACAAGTTACTACTTACTACATGGTGATAAGTATGTGAGTCAAGTTCAGCATCCTCTTAGCTTCCAGCCACCCTCATCAACTTCAGATGCAAGTACCACTGCCAAAGTCCCTTCATGGCTGCTATTATGTGTTCCCTATAATTTAATATCTTTTGTACACTGGTTAGACACTGCTTAACACAAATATCTATACATAGTCTAGGGAAGGGACCACAGAATTCAGGGTCAAGCTGCTAATACTACTAAGTACTGCTAATCACTCTGAATATAAAGGTCTGAATTCTGGATTCTAAACCATTGCCAGAATAAATTTATTCTGGGAACAAGTCTCAGAGATATTCTAATATCACCACACTGTGGTTATATGAATAGTTCTGAAGTCGACAGTGGTCACATACTTCTGATTTCCTTTTCAAAATTATGTATAAAATTCAATATATATTGTTCATATATGTGCATATACATTTATGAATATTTATAACAGTATATATTTAAAATCACTTCTGAAAGCAAGATGACCTTGTTGTTGCAGGATACAGCTTTCCTGCAATTTATATATATTAAATCATTATAAATGACTTCTATTCTAGGATAAGGTACACTTTGTTTTGTAACATTTATTGCTAATTTCATTCTTCATATCCCACTCATTAAATATCATTTGTAGCATAAAACACTAGGTGTTTTAGGGAATATAAAGCAACCTCTTTTTATCTTCAAATTCAGCATAAAGTAATTGGGTAAATAAGACTTATGTGAGCTATTTCAGCTATTGTATATATTCATTCATCCAATAACATTTATTCAGTTATAACTCTCCTTTGTATGTGATTTGATGCTAAGGACAAATATAGAGAAAGGTAATATTTACTAAATCTTACTGTGAATGTGTTTTATATGAATTCATTTACCTACTCCTTACAACCATGCTATGAGACTGGTACAATTTTATATTCTGTCATTTTTTTTTGTAGATCAGAAAATAAGGCATACAATGGTGAAATGCCTAGGCCTGAATCCCTTAGGCAGTAAATAGTGAAGCTGGGTTTCAAACTCAGGAAGTCTTTTCTAAAATCTATACCTTTAGTGACTATTCTTCCCCCTCACCCCCAAATACAAGTTAAGAGGGGACAATAATAGGCCTTCAAAGTTGTGACCTAGTTGGAATTCTGTATCTGCAAATCTAAATAAAGCTACACCTACTTAAGGCAGGAAGTAAACAGTTTCAGAACAGCATAAACACAACTGAATTAGAGAGTGATGTATAGCAGGGGTCCCCAGCCTCTAGGATCTAATGTCTGATGATCTGAAGTGCAGCTGATGGAGTCATAATAGAAATAAAATGCACAATAAATGTGATGTGCTTGTATGTGTGCTTGCACAGTTGTGTCCGACTCTTTGAGACCCCCATAGACTGTAGACTGCCAGGCTCCTCTGTCTATGGAATTTTCCAGGCAAGAATATTGGAGTGCATTTCCATTTCCTCCCCCAGGGTCTCTTCCCAACACAGGGATTGAACCTGCGTCTCGTGTCTCCTGCATTGGCAGGTGGATTCTTTACCAACTGTCCCACCTGGGAAACTTGTAATGCACTTGAATCATCCCCAAACCCTCCCCTCATTGAGCCCAGTCCGTATAAAAATTGTCTTCCATGAAACTGGTCCCTGGTGCCAAAAATGTTGGGAACCACTGAAGCATAGTATAGATGGCCCGTGGATTTCTTCAGAACTTGAAAAAAAACTATTTCTGGGATTAAAACTTGAATTTAGAAGGAAACACCTAAATGTCTAATCCGAGAGGGCAAAACTGTCCCAAAAGTCAAATAAAGGGACACTGTGGCCTAGAAGTCATCCACACACCCAACAGAACCAGCTGGACTTGTACCTACCGGTAGGGCAAAATTCCTGGGCTGAAAATGAATACTTATGCCCACCAAATTAACTGAACCCACTATTCCTTGCTCACTAGCCTTCTGAGCTGTTGTTTTTACTGGCAAAGTTTGTCACAATTCAAGGACATATACACTAATCATTAGAGAGCTATAAGTGGATAAATCATGAAAGACTTAGAGAGTAACATTCTAAACTTTGTGTCTTCAGCAAAGCATTTAATTTTGATTTACTAATAGAGTCATTGCATGTTAATTGAACAGTACTATTAGGTATATACAGATATGAGTTAAGTATATGTCACTTAAAATACTTACATTGAGGACACACATTAATGGTTTCACTATTGGCTTATAGCAGGTGTTATTAATGCATCCTGAGACCAAGGCCATTTGCAGATACAACTGTTTGTGTAAAGTTCCAGTGCAGAAAAGGAGTTATGATCTGATCTGAGATCATTTAATGTTCCCCTTTCCTCAATAAGTCAAGGATTCAGTCTTATGTTGGTGAAACTCCCCTCTTTCTCTAGCCTCTTATAATTCTTATATAGTGTAACTTTATTTTATAATTAAGTGTTTCATGTACTTTGAGAAATTTTCATCTACTACCTTTAACACGGAAAAACAAATACTAGATCTTAAGAATTCACTCATTTATGACTTGGAAAAGGAAGTTCTAGATTTCTGGTATAGCCAGGAAGAAGCCAGTCTCTGGTAGGGTAGCTAAGCAGTTGAATTTTCCTTTTAAACCCAGGACTCAAACTGAAATTCTCCCCAATTACAGTTTATTATAATTTACAGCTATTAAAAATCATATTGCAAAGTAATATTTAACAAAAAGTAGGCTTTATATAGGGCTTTCCTGGTTGCTTAGAGGTTAAAGCATCTGCCTGGAATGCGGAAGACCTGGGTTCGATCCCTGGGTCGGGAAGATCCCCTAGAGAAGGAAATGGCAACCCAGTCCAGTACTCTTGCCTGGAGAAAACCATGGAGGGAGGAGCCTGGTAGGCTACAGTCCATGGGGTTGCAAGCTTTATATATATATATATATATATATATATATATATATATATATATATATATATATATAATTTTACTAAGGATCTATATACATATATATGAAAAAATTACCTAAAACTTTTATGCCACATATTAACAATTATATTTTCATATCACAATTACTAGTGACTTTTATCCCAGCTTGGTCCTTTGGTATTTTAAAAGATTTTGTTTTGAGTAGGAAGTATACTTTTATTTCACTGAAATATTATTCTCAAAGACCTATTAACTTGTTCTCATTTATCTGTATTATTTGTTATGTATTGTACATAGAATTACTGAGTTGCAATCTCTGACTTATTTATTCCTTCAGATCATCCTCCACCAGTCTGAAGGGATAAATAAGCTAGTATCAAGGTGCTCTTAGCAGAGTTTTTTCTAATTACAGACTTGAATCCATCAGTTTAGTGGTCATAACTATATTAAAATAGTCAAAATTGATCAGAAAAAAAGAAATTAGTATGTATTCTGTATTAAGAAAGTATTTTTGTGAAACTTTTTCCTATTTTACATGTAAAATATGTTGGTATGGGTGGTAAGATGTATTTCTTACCATGGGACCAGACAAGGAAAGTTTGAAAACTACTGCGCTAAACCTATGAAAACAGAAACAGAAGTACAGAAGGATGAAAACAAATTGCTGTAGAGTTCACCTAGGCGCAAAGTGGCAGTATCATGTGCTACTGTCCAGCGGTCACCTTGCTCATGCTGCCATAGGGTCACTGTATAAAGCAAAGAACAGCAGCTAGCTATAGTAGATGTACCCCGTTTTTCAGAACTTTTATCCTTATCACTCAACAGAATTCCCTAATGTGGCAAATATGGAGTGCTTTAGAGGAAAAATAAGGAAAATATAATGATTTTCATAATTAACTTGATTATTTTAATAAACATTTTTCTAGTCTCTATAAAAAACCATGATACCAAATACCTACACTTTGCCTCCATTAGTATCAATTAGTAATATAGTCTTTTCTCAATTATTTCATTGCCTACCACGCATGTATCTAAAATTAAAATCCAGTATGCTGTGCCATTCTCATTAAATGCCGTACATCTAATCTGCTGCACTTGAGCTAGTGAAGGATATTGTTTTGGAAAGGTAATTAGCAATATTATTTCCTACAACATTCTATCTGCTACAGTAGAGAGTTTTAGAAGAAACCAGCAAATATTCTAATTGAACTATTTATTTGACATAAGCATTTGCACTGATACCGTTAATTACTGTCGACTTTAACTGGTCAATTAAAACTGTAAAAAGGATGGCCAGTGTGAAAGCAGTGTTTTTAAAATGTTGTCTCCTCATCATTTAACTCCAATAACTTAATAGTATCACTTTCACCAAGTGAATCAAATGCTTCCAAATGCACGTATCTTTCTTAAAATATATTAAAAAAAAGTAATAGTCTGTGTCATATGGTGACAAGTACAGTTCAAAGTGCTATTATCACTGTTCTCATGGTGATAATTAATCCTTTAGTCATTATCATAATGAGAACCCATGTTCAGAAAATGCTGATTGAAAAATTCAGATATCAAATACAAGTCATTCATTGCCTATCAGCCAAATTGATTCTTACACTTATGGCAGATTAGCACAGAGCCTTCTAAATAATTTATCTAGCCTACTCCAAACTTTTCTAGCCTTCTTATGTTTCACTTCATGA
This sequence comes from Bos javanicus, assembly GCF_032452875.1. NCBI lineage: Eukaryota > Metazoa > Chordata > Mammalia > Artiodactyla > Bovidae > Bos > Bos javanicus. The sequence goes on along the minus strand of NC_083869.1, from coordinate 49,783,708 downwards.
TTTTTTAAAAGGCCTGTTCTAACATGAAGTACCAGCGTTACAACTTTTATTTCTTAATCTGTGATAGAACTTTCATCCTAATCAGAATCATTTCCTGATTTTGTTTTTAATATGGTCTGTACTTCATTTCTTAACTGAAATAATTGGAATAAGTTTGCAACTATCTATGGTAAATTAAGTCTAAAAACTTTCAATTGTTTAAGTATAACTTTGTCAACTTCAAAAGAACTAGTAGTCATTTTCACATTGCCCAATGAAAACCACAAGCAAAGTCAATATTTCAAAGGAATCTAACCTCGACTTCATCTAGAAGGATACAGGTACAGAATAAGACGCTGTTTTATTCCAATGTGCAAAAACTCTAAGCATCAAACATTATTAAGTGTGAAATAGTTTTAAATGAATGCTTTCTGATTTTTAGGGCCTGCTGGACATTTCCACAAGGATGTTGTATACTAGCCTGAGGATACACTCAAGTGCCCCAGTTATATCCTAACCCTGTTTGCCTTCGTATTTCATTTCCCCCAAAATTCTTCAATTTCAAAACCTGAGTGTTATATTGAAATTCATTTTTGCCTTTGGCAATCATACCAAATTGGCATGCACGAGAGCATGCACACACACGCACATACACACACACACACACAGTAATCAGGTTACACTATGGCATCCCTTGACCCTTGTTCCTAAGATTCCACTGTGTCATGGGCAGAATAAGAGTAAGAAACAGAGAAAGAGTATGGATTCAGAGTGCAGCACTAATAAGACTAAAATATGGGTGGCTTAGGGCAAGGGGAGGTCATGTTCACAAAAAATTTTCAAACTTTTTCAAAGGAAATTTTATATAACTTTAACCATACAAGTAGTAGTATACCAATAGGACCATTCTAAAAAGAAACGAAAAAGGAAAAGAAAAAACAAGGTGAAAAAATAAAATTTTTGATCCAGTTATACTTCCAGAGCCAAAGAGAAAGAAAAATTCTGTGGTGTGGTTGACCGATGACTCCAGCATTAGAAATTGTGTGTGTGTGCCAAGTTGCTTAGTTGTGTCCAGCTGTTTGCAATGATATGGACTGTAACCCACCAACCTCCTCTGTCCCTGATATTCTCCAGGCAAGAATACTGGAGTGGATTGCCATGCCCTTCTCCAGGGGCTCTTCCCAATCCAAGGACTGAACCCATGTCTCTTAGATCTCCTACATTGGCAGACGGGTTCTTTACCACTAGTGCCATGTGGGAAGCATCATAAATCATTGTTGGAAGATTTCATGTTCTTAAGTTTACAATCCTATAAAGATCTCCCTGTATTAACTAAAATTATAATTATACTATGCCAAAATAACAGCAATATCACCAGTTCAGATAAAGCATCATTCACAGGAATTAAGGACTGAGATCATTGCTTCTCTCTGGGCCATTTCCTTAGGGATATCTTTACAAATCAAAGACTTGTTCAATACGCCTGTTTATTATCACAATCTAATAGTGTTCTGGGTCAGCTTGTGGATTAAGACTGTTATAAATTGCATTTATTATCTTTAATCAAGTTGCCTATGTTATTGATTACTTAATGGTAAAACCTATTTCCTGACTTACATGGGATATTTAAAATCAAGGTTGAAAAAAGTTATTGCTTTCTCAAATATGCTTACTCAACAATGCTGACCTAATTTCTGACCATCCATAACATTAGAATTTTGAATGTGTGGAAATAAGAATTTGAGAGGGATTCTCTACAAGTTAATAGCAACTTTTCATATTCTAAAGATTCCTCAGTTCTCTATTCTAGCTGTCTTTTGCACATACTCATACATTAATATGGGACAATTTTGACAGTCCTTTGGCGAGGCAATTGGGAACTGGCCATTCTATCTCTTGGGTCAATAAATTGTGCCCAAAACATCCTGTCTAATTCAGCTAATGGATACTTAAAATATGTAGAGCTGAGAAGACTGTCAAATTGGACAGCTGGGGAATCATTATGTACTACTATCATAACTAATCAAAAGTCTGGAAGTGGGGCTCAAATTATTGTCTGCTATTATTTAGATGACTATCTTCCTCTGCTACTATAAAAAAATGCAGACCACATTTCTGCTCTTTATCCAAATAATGTCTTACTCACCTCTGGACATTTTCATAGGCTACTCCCTAAACTGACAATATCTAATGTTCTTTTTTTACTTTACTTGCTCCTTTTCCTTCCAGTGACTTCCCTTGAGCTATTTGACTTGATTTTCTCTTAAAACATTATACCCTATATTTCTGAAGGGCATGGACATACTTAGCATACTCTTACAGGGAGTCAGTGAAATTCTCCTAATACCTCTTAGTGCAAAAAATAATGAACAATGTGTAGGATGACCATAATTAGCACAAATAAATAGATGAGTTGGTGAATGTATAGTGCTTTTACTCGTTTTCTCTCTTTTTATTCTGCTCTCTTTCTTTCCATTTCTCTCTTAGTCTTTCTTCTAAATTAGTTAGCCCTAAAGCCTCTTCGGAGAACGTGATAGCACCCCACTCCAGTACTCTTGCCTGGAAAATCCCATGGACGGAGGAGCCTGGTAGGCTGCAGTCCATGGGGTCGTGAAGAATAGGACACGACTGAGCGACTTCCTTTTCACTTTTCACTTTAATGCATTGGAGAAGGAAATGGCAACCTACTCCAGTGTTCTTGCCTGGAGAATCCCAGGGACGGGGGAGCCTAGTGGGCTGCTGTCTATGGGGTCACACAGAGTCGGACACGACTGAAGCGACTTAGCAATAGCAAAGCCTCTTAGTGCAGCATAACAACTTACTAGTGAGTGAATGGAGAAGAGATGTGTCAGTTGTGATCCAGAAGAGGTTGTGGCTGCCTAAGTAGAGTAAGGAAAGCATCCACATGGAGGGACAGTCTAATTGAGTGGCTAGATATCAAGGAAGGTAGACTTATAGAACATAAGCTCATCATTGAATACTGAAGCTCAAGCTGAGTCAACAGAGTTTCCATGGCAGGCAGTGAGTGCAATGCAGACAGTAGTTTGTGTACCTACAGTGGTTTAATCAAATAAGTATTTTGAGGATAATAGGAGGCAGGTTTCTCATTGTAGAAGTGATTTACAAATATGGAATTACAAATGTGCAAACAGTGTTTACAAATATGTAAATAGTGACTTACAAATATGGAAAAGTAAAACAGTTAGAGAAAACCCTGTGGTAATAGACTGGAACTGAAGTCATTGGTGGGAATACACATATACACATGCATGTCTGTATGTGCACACACACATATATATATGCCATATAGATAGACAGATAGGTATTTGTAGACAATATAGATGCAAATCTAAGAGATATATCTTGGGTATATATATATAATAGGAATCAACATAGTGTATACGAAACTCATACACAAACATTCTCTAGCTTCCTCCACTGAAGGGCCTGAGAACACTGATACCCCAAAAGCAACAAGGAATTACAGAGTAACCAAATCTTGGCTTTTAAATATTACTCACTATTGGAAAAAGCCAGAGCTCCTTGGAAAAAAATGGCTGTTTCCAATACTGGATCAGGGAAAGTATGAGATAAGACAAGAAATCTTAGTCTGCAAAAAAAAAAAAAAAAAAACAGACAAACAAAAAAGAAGTGCTCAAATAATGATGGGACACAGAAACTAGTTTGAAGAGCTCCCACTAGATAAGCCAAGATAAGTGATAGTGGATAATTAGAAGCCATTGAATCAAACAGTAAATAATGAGTCCAAACAGATACTAATAAAGGAACAAACAAATAAATAAGGAGCATACACATACTTTGAAAATACTTCTTCACAAAACAAGTGTTTTCACTCCCAAAGATAAAAATGGTAAAGAGGACTTGCAAGATTTGTAAAGACTCCTCTGAATGATTGTATAAAATCATTGGTGAAATGCATGATGTACACTTACAGTAGCAATTCTGGCAACACTACTTTGGTCAAGTAATAAAGTGAATAGCATAAGCAATGGGACAAACAGGAAAAAAGGTGATCGAGTTGATAGAAAGTAGTGATAAAACATAGCCTTGATACTTTGATATTTCTTTCGGTGATACATAATCTGGTATACTCACGAAAGCCAATACAAGTTGAAAACATTTAGCAAAACAAATAGTTTATCATCTTCAAAAGGTCAAGGTCAAAGGTTGATGAACTGCTTTAGGCTGTAGGCAACCAAGGAAATATAATAACTATGTTTCTTGATTCTAAACTGGATCCTCTGAGAAGTAGCAGTGATATACCAGTGTTAAATTCCTGATTTTGATTGGCCATGTAGGAAACAAATACTAAAATATTTAGGGGTGAAGAGACATCAGGGCATCAATGTACACTCAGTTGCCACAGAAACAACCAAAATGTTACATGTGTCATACTTACAACTTTTCTATAAGCTTGTGATTAAATAATTATATTGAAAAAATTAAATAACTAAACATTCTGTTAGGGAGTTGAGGATAATCAAACAATGATTATATCAGTTTCCTAGCACTATTCAGTCTTATAATGTATGCCACTGCCAACCTGTGTGCTATATTGCACTGAAAAACTAGTTTGCCAATACAAGTTGTATTTGCCAATACAATACAAGTAATAGTTCTCCTGCTACCTATCTACTCTGTGATACATATTCATGGCTCTACTGCTTAAAAGAGTTGATAGCTATAGTTGAGTAGGTCATGGTTTGTTCATAGTTGGATTATAACTAACCTACCTTGGTTTGTCTTTTATTCCGTGAAAGAGAAAAGTTTCGACAAAGAGGTTTCTTCTAAAAAGAAGATTCAGAAACTTTGGAACAACTCTCAGTGCACAAACACAAAACATGCAATTCACCAATGCACAGAGGAAGCGCACTGATTTTTTTAGAATTCAGAGAATTCTTTCCAAATCTAGGAAGTTCTCTGTGATATTTTCCAGAAAATATCTGCATAGGTCATTTAAAATTATTTCTTACAAAGAAATCAAACACAATAAACAAATCCTCCAAGCTTATAAAATATGCTGAAAATGTTCTAAGAAGCTTGTTTCAGTTGTAGCATATAGATCAGGTAATGTTTCCACTCTATTCTCTCTACTAATCCTAACTTTACTGTTTACAATTCTTTCTCTTATTTATCTTGTTCAAAACTCTGATTCAACGAAGGTTCAAACTGACTAGAATTTACATACACAGGAAAAATAATATTAATTTCCTTTTGGGACATCACATAATCTCATGGTATAACTAAAAAACAAAATCTTAATAGCTAACTGCATTATGTGTCTTTCCTCAAATAAAAATACAGCCAAATTTAAACATATACATATATATGTCATGTATTATCCTACTCCAATGCGTGAAAGTGAAGTCACTCAGTCATGTCCGGCTCTTAGCGACCCCATGGACTGCAGCCTACCAGGCTCCTCCGCCCATGGGATTTTCCAGACAAGAGTACTGGAGTGGGGTGCCATTGCCTTCTCCCATTATATAAATACTATACATGAAATGCCAAAACCTGCTGAGACTAGGATAGCCTTCTCTGCTATGCATTACATTTCTCACCTTGAAACTAGTCAGATAACATTGTTTGATAGGTTCAAGAATGGAACAAAGTTTTCTGTCTGTTAGGCCTGTTGCTTATTTTAAGTTAAACATCTTTAGTATTCTAATTTTTTCACTGCAATTGCTATGGGTTGAGGAAGGATTTACAAGCTTAAAACTATTTCTCAGGGCTAATTTAGAGTCAGTTTCAGTTGTTTCCTCACCCCCACCCCCACCTCCTGCATTATCTCTTCTCATTTCCATGGGCTATTTTTTCTAAGATACTGTGTAATATTAAATTACAATAATAGCAATCAAAGTCATGGGGAGCAAAAGGATTTTCGATTGCAGTCCATGCTTGGCTCTCAGTAGCATGGCAGAAAGAGAGCCTGAAAAGCACAACAATTCAGAGAACCTGCCAGCAGACCCCACTGTCCTTTCAGCTTCTAATGACAATGAAGTACTCCCATGATTAAAATTTAAAGGCTTCCCAGTAACCAAGTAATTTGCCCAAAACTCCTTATCTAGCACTCACCAAGAAGACTCTGATTTTAATATACTATTAATCAAGCTCCAGCCAAGTTTACCACTGATACTTTCAATTACAGAGAGACTAGCTTCGTCATTCTCAGTATGTATAGATGTGGGGAAGTTTTTTGTTTTTTGGTTTTTTTTTCTGATTAGTTAGTTATCCCGCAATGAAATAAACTGCAAACTTTATTTAGACACACATTACTAAGACATTAGTTGTAGATTTGCTAACAACAAACCGAAGCATTATAAACTATTTTTAAACTATTAATCATTTATAAGAATGATTACAAGTCTGAGTTCCTTGCTGTTCACTGCTAACAATGAGTTATTAGTATTTTAAAACCTGTGCTCATTAAAAAACATGCTGAAATAGGCTTTACAGTAGAAAATTCAACTAAGGGATTTATTTCAAGAAAATCATAATGGGTAAATGCAAATATGTCCGTTTCAGTGTTGCTCATAACACCAAACTTTTAAAGCAATATAAATATTTAAAATAGAAAATTGATTATATAAATTATGAATCATCCTTCCAAATAACTGAATAATATAAAAGTATATTTAGAAAACTTTTCTAATATGAGAAATATTTTTATTATAGTGAATGGAAAAAAAAGACAGTTTGTTTTGTTAAAACATATGTAAGTACAAAAAGAAAAAAAAAACAAAACTAAGTATACATCACTCAGTGACTGACAATAAATAATCACCTATATATGACCAGCCCTTATTTTTGATGATTATGAATCATACTTATTTCCTTATTTCTGCATTCTTAACAACAAATACACATTGTTTCATAGCTAGGTAAATGATATTAATTAATCTCATTTTACAGTTAAGAATGTACCAACATAGCCAAGGAAAAATGGAAATATGTTGTTCTATCTTTTATCATAACGAACATTACACCAAGTCACATAAGTGTTCACAAAAATAAGATCTGAACAGGTATTGTGTAACAGCTGATGTTTGTGACAATAATGTAGATTATGCACACATGCAGCTTAGTGAATTGTGAAGATGATCATTATGTTGGTAAATTCTGTAAAAAAATTATAATTTTGTTGATTTATTTTTCCATTCAATTTTTGATGTTCTGTATGAGATAATTATTTTTTAATAACATTAATGCCAAGGAATTTTACTATAGATCGTACATAAAATACAGGATAACTCTATACAGTAACTACATGGCAGTAGCATTTGCTAGTGAAAATATGATGAAATTAAAAATTGGTTGAAGCAGCATAGCTTGATTTAGAAAAGTTCATAATTGCATATTACCTTATATTATGTTAGTGTAAACTAAATTTTGATTATTTCCATTGACAGTGATCCATACAGTAATATGAGAGAAAAATTTTCCATAAAGAGTTTTAGCCAAAGAAATGAACATATAATTCTGGAAGCATACAATCTTATTATTACTTTTATGCTAATTTGGAAAAACTAATGTTTTTACAAAACCAGTATTTTTTAGGTAGAAGTTATTTATTTGTATGTTACTAATAATAGCTTAAAATTTGCATAAGATTTTACAAAGCTCTTTTACGCAAATTATCGCAACTGAATCTCAAACACTGAACTTCATATTAATAACTATTTTATAAATGAGAAAATTGTTCATCAGCTAGTATGTGAGAAAATGTTCAACTTTAACAATGAGAGGTTAGCAAATAAGAGGGACTTCCCAGGTGGCTCAGTGCTAAAGAATCCGCCTGCCAATGCATGAAACATGGGTTTGATCCCTGGATCAGGAAGATTCCCTGGAGAAGGAAATGGCAACCCGATCTAGTATGCTTGCCTGAAAAAATCCCATGGACAGAGGAATCAGGGAGAGAGGGCTGGGGGTGGGCTACATTTCATGGGGAGTTGGACAAGACTTAGTGACTAAACAAAAACAAGCAAATAAGAACACATCACTTTTAATTTTAACCCATAATATTAAAGATTTTGTTATTGTTTTGATGCTAATACTTAATACTGTTAGAGATGTGGTAATATAAGTTTTTGTTCATATCTAGGGAAAAGCACAATTGTTTTGGAAAATAATGAACCCTGTAAAATTTCAATATATTCACACCAAAATAATCCCACTTTTGAAAACCAGGCCTAAAGAATTCAACAGAAATAAAGGAAGGGTTGATGAGTAAAGATGTCCACTGCTTTATTATTTATAATTAAAAGAAAAGAATACAACTTATTATGTATGAGCATTAAAACCATAAATGTATTAAAATTATATCCGCAACAATTTTAATAATAGCAAGCCCACTTTTCATGTTATAGAATATTTTGCTATTTATAACATGGTGCTATTTTAAAAAAATATGTAGAACAAAGGTGAAATAAGAGGAATAATATTAACTGCAGTTATTCTGCAAAAGTGATAGGGAACGTGATTTTTACAATATTTCTACTTTGTTGTAGCTTTTAGATTTTCAACTATAAGAAGAGACTTGTTTAAAACTGTGGGTTTTTTTCTGTTTGTGTTTTAAAACTGTAAATCATCTAAATATTCACTGAACTTATTTCTACATGGAGTTGATTTGTTACTATTTATTCACTCCAAAATAATTTACTATCAAGATGACTGAGACCAAAAAAAAAAGGGGTTAAAATAAGATTTTCTATAAAGAATTTAAAATATTTGATTTAAATTTTTAATTTTTTTCATAATTGTTAGATTTATAGAAATCATATTTGGAAAAATTGAAAGTTCATTATGGAGCAAAAAACTGACAAATAACCATTTTGAAGTTTTAGACATTAATGATGATTTTAATTTGTGTGTACAATGTGCGTAAGTTGTGCATACAATGGTTTATTACCCATTAGTTGCCACTAACTGGGATTTTAGAAATATTCTGCAGTAGACGATTCATTAGTCCTACTGCAAGTAGACTCACTTCTAAGATCTATTTAGGCTGAGACAGGCAGCTAAATGAATTTTATTTCCTTTTCAAAGTTATAGTCTGAGATAAATAATTTTCTTTCATAAATAATAAGTAGGAAATACAATGACCCATTTTAAACAAATATAAATATACTTTTCATGTCAGCATTTACACATGTATTTAAAACATGTAAATGTATAGCTGTCAAATTCCTTAACATTAAGGAAACACCATGAAAGATTTCTTGGACCCTTTCTAACTATTCCTATAGAAAGTAAAGAAATTCTTATTTTTCTGTGAGCTTTTGTTTGAAATTATAGCAATACACAAACACCTGTATGTAACTGTAGGTGAAAATTCCCTTAGTTTCAGTGATTAAAAATGTCAAAAATAAAAGATTAGAATGAAATGGAAAACTTAAAATTAAATATACTTTGGGCCACTTCCAAGGAAATGAATTGCAAATTTTACAAGTATTATTTTTATTTTTATTCCTTTAAGAAAGTGGTAACTTCACCTAAACAACAACAAAAAATAGATCTCTGTCATTTCTTAGGTAATTTAATTGTGTATCTTACACTTAAAGTCTGTTTAATCCAGTTATTTCTTGAAAATTTAATAACTAGGTATTTAAATATTTAAAAATATTCTTCATCTCTAACTTCTCAGGTTAGTAGATTATTAGAAAGCACCAAAAGAGGCTATAAATATGTTTTCTATCTACCTTATATAATAAACAATTACACAAACATGAACCCAAACAATAAGTAAGTAGAAATGAGGAACTGTGACCTGAGAAACATTAAAATTTAGTTCTTTATTTTCTATTTCATAATGAAAACTCCTTTCTGATTTTGCATATAGACTCGATTAAGACATATTCAATTTGGATATTTCACAAAAATTTGAATCCCCATATGAACTGAACCTTTGCTAGTATACAGGTTTATTCTTTGTGAAGAAGAATTTTCAAGTTTGTTTTAGAGTGCTAAGTAAATCTTATAATAGAATATTTAAGCAATTGTCTACAGTCTAAAATAACATTGAGCTTCACTCTGCATTACCTTCCCACAAAATGCTCAGCATTAACCAATTCTTTTCTGTCAACTAGCAATTTTTGGCAGATCCCTTTTGCATGATTCATGAAGGACCAGTAAAAGGCTAATTGTTCAAATTAATTTGCGTAAATGACTAAGCAAGAGATAACAAAATTACATCTGCACTTGTTTGGCAAAGATTCAATAACAGAGGCCCTGTACTGCCAGCTGCTTCCAGACAACACTCTTGCAGAAATTAAAAGCTACAAATATTAATTAATACACTTTTTTGGTACGTTAATTTGCACTGAAAGGTTCCGGAGTGCAAAACTGCTGAGAAGATGAACCATGATAATTAGAATTAATGGGATGGATGCATGTTTTTTGCAGCTGAAGTTTTAAAAACCCATGAATGGAACTGGGAACTTGAAACTGACATTCCCATAAATCTCTATGATAATGCAGCTATTAGTATTAGAAGGATTAAGTACTATGGCTCCAGAGTTATCCATCACATGACATGTTATATCCCATCTGTCATTGCAGTAGCTAAGACATGATAGTCGTCCTTGAGGAGGCTGTATGAAAAGCTTTGGGAATTCTAGAAATTGTAGTGATGACTGTCAGACTACAAAATGAATAGCTCAAATCTCTGACTTCCAAACAGAAATAATGGCCAGCCTTCTGTATTTGTTAGCTTAGTACTTTGCAAATACCCTAACTTTCATATCTATATTTAAGTTTAGTTATGCAATCTGAATTATAGACAGGTTGGACTGGGAAAAAAAAGTAGTAAAATATCACAGATTTTATCTTTAACTCATGTATAACTTTCAGGACTGAGTTCCCTGTAGAATAGTTTTTACTGATTGCAGTATTAATTTTACATAGTATGTCTTAAGAAAATCTTGCTGTTGACATACTAGTAAATATGCTGAAATCATTCTTGATGTAAAGTGACTACGAAGGAAAAATTCAATGCATAGTCAACACTGGGCCTTCAGTTTTTTCTATTGATTTAAAAAGTTTCTAGTTCAATAGTTGGCAATTAAAATAGAGTATCATTTTCAAGATAGAAGTTTACAAATATTGCTAATGTATGCTACATTGCTAGACACCTAAATGGAGAAATTTACTCTTTTCTACTTAAAAAATATAAAAATGGAATTTGCATTAAATTGTATTTTTTTTTTCCTCAAGAAATGCCTGATTGCATTATTATACCTACAGTCTCAAAGGTGTTAATACCCAAGTTTAAAGTCAAGGCTTTGGTTTCTATTATAGTGGATATGTAAACATTGCCAGAAAACAGTGCTTGAAATTGCTGACAGTCATTTACTGTCCTTGGAAAAATATTTCTATTCTTCCTTGATAACCGTTTACAAAAGGACACTGATGTAACAACAGGCAGAAAAAAGTGTCCAGAAGTGGAGAACAAGAATGAAGAATCAGAACCCTGAGAACCCCGGGGTAAACTTTGCCTAGCTCAGGGCTTGTGTTTCTTTTGAAGAATGATAAAGAACACGAGCAATTTATTCAGGGGGATGAAAGGTCATGCCTTAATGTAATAGTTTAAGTTCTCGGTCACTCTTTGCCATAAAGGGAGTACAGATTTGACTTTATAGAGAATGTCTTAATGACAAGGCTGATGAAACCAGATGAAACACCTTCAAGTACAGAATTAGAGGATGTTGTTTGGGGGATAAAGTGAAACTCAGTTATTTGCTTTCTCTAAATCAGAATAAAAATATTTCAAGTATTTTTCCCCCAGCAGAGGAGTTTATAACTATAAAACTAGTTTATTCAGTTATACTAATATATTTTTGTAAATTCTTTAAATGAGTAGCTGATAGCAGAATAAAAGCTTTTTGTTATTTGTTAGAATGGAGAAGGCAACATGTCAAAATATTTGTCTACTTAATTGATAAAATCGATGCAATGACTCTAGAATGCGACCACATGGTGCCAATTTATACTGCCCACTGTCGGTTATTTCCAATATTTCTACTGGTTGAGACATATTAATAGAAATATGCCCTCTCCACAGACCTTTATTACCCATCAGGATTCCTGTCTTATGCCAAATCTTTCACAAAATGTAAACATGGTTTTACATACTTACTTGGAAATGCAATAGGATTTGTTCTACACAAAAATAGTTTTTTTAAGACTTTTGGTGGTACACTTAAGATTGTTAAAATGTGTGCTGTTTTCTAATTTCAGAATCAAATGTATATTTTTAAAGGACTTCATAAATTTATCAATTTGTGTAAAGTTAAGATGCAGTTCTATCCTTAATACTCATAGTTGATTTGAGCCTATTAAAGTACTTGGTAGAGTAGTTCAAGCATCTCATCACAGGGCACACAATATTTCCTTCAACTGGTAATAAGTTTCTACACATATATGTAATTTCAGAACTATAGTGCATAGGCTCTGTTACTTCACAGACAAGCTTTGCACAGTGCTTAATAAGTTACTGTTTTATTAGTTTAGAATTATTGATGCTTGTTGAAACATGACATTACCTGGAAAAATGTTACTTACTTCTATTACTAACTTAAGTAATAAATATTTTAGGACATAGCATGTATCATATGCAATAACACCCCAATTTGAAGAGATACCTATGACACAGAAAAATACCCACAAATATACAAAGAAAGCAAGTGCCATGTAGATACATGATTTCCTTTGGGCAAAGTAACAAAAGCTGAGAGAAAATATCTCTACAACAGAATAAATATAATTTAAAAAATTAAGGTCAGTATTTTTAAATGATCAAATTCCTATTATTAGTATCCAATTTCCATTTTATTTTTAATATCCCATGACAAAAAAATTCATAAGTAAACTTAGGGAAACTTTTCTCTCAAAAATCTTAGAGGTACAACAGTTTTCCTGAGTTCAGTTTTCATATTACAGTTTCATAAATAAAATAAAACATATATACACAGCTTGACCCCACTTGAAAGCTCAAAGGTACACAGATGAAGAGCAGGAAGGCTGGACACTAAACCCCAGAGCTACTTTGATTCTCTCTTTTCCTTTGTCTTTTTTCTTCCCTGCTCATGATCTGAGTCCCTCTCTTTGCAGGCAGCAGGAGTAAGCCTGTCATCTCAGAAAAATACAGAAGACTCAGGAAGTTGCATGTCATTCTTGTACAAGGAACCACACTCATTTTCTCTGTATCATTGCAACTGGCCATTAGTAACTGAGAGGGCAGTTTCTAAACACCTTTAAAACTGAGTCAAATTAAATATCGCATTTAAAACAGAATTCCCATGAAAGCTTCTGACTTTCCTGGATCTGGCTTCTTTGTTTTTTATCTGCTTCTCGGATCTACAAGCTAGCTGAAGTTGTTTTTTCTTTGTTTTCATTTATGGTTTCAGTTACTTATAATTCTAAAAAATAGTAACTAATACACACAGCACTATATTCCCTGGAGTCAGCAACATAAAGCAATTCTCCAAGTTAAAATCTTGGCTTCAAAATAAGAAACATGATCCTTACAACCAATTCTAAGAGCAAAAATAATCATTTCCTGTCAAATTTATCTTCTTAAATGAATAAAAATGCCCACTTTGCTTTGTATAAATATCCTAGGACCAAAATCATGTCAATAAAAGGTGGCGTTTTTGAATACAAGTTGCATCAAGTTTTATTACATGCATTTAGTTAAAATTTTCAGCTGACTAAAAACTAAAATTTATTTCAAGATCCCAGTAACACTTGACTCACTCTTTTGCCCACCTTTACCTCAGAGTTGGTATGAAAGTTTCATTTTTCTTGCTAGAATTTTCAAGCCAACATCAAGATAATGCTATCTCTAGGATGTGATTTTATGATTCCTAAATTCTTTATTGCATTTTCTATGGTATATTGTGAAATGTACTTGGATTAAGCAAAGTCAGTGTCCCATAAGATTTATCATATACACCCCTATAAATGATATCCTAAAAAATAAAGATTCCATTATCCCATTAGTGAATAGGAAAAAAAATATTGTAACCATTAGGAAGTCAAATGCTACCTTTGTGATTGAGGCAATGAAGGTACTTTTTGATGGAGAGCATCTGTCACAAGAGACCATTTCTTTATGTGAAAAACATATAGAATCTACACGGAAGGAAGTTCTTTACTCATAAAAAGGCTGGAAAGAGTATAAACTATTTATGAGTCAATTTCTTGAATCCTTATTGTTTCAGTTTCTTAAATCAAGTTACTGAAATTGGTATTTATAAATAAAAAGATAATCACTAAGGCTATCACAGTGAACTTCCCTATAGCTCAAATGGTAAAGAATCTACCTGCAATGCAGGAGACCAGGGTTCCATCCCTAGTTCAGGAAGATCCTCCAGTATTCTTGCCTAGAGAATCCCATGGCCAGAGAAGCCTGAAGGGCTACAGTCTGTGGGGTTGCAGAGTCGGACACGACTGAGTGGTTAACACACACGCACACACACACAAACAAGGCTATCACTGCATGGAAGAAAATGTTTGACATGGTTATGTACAAATTGTATAGCATATTAAGAATTCTGATATTATGTGAAGAAGGGGCATTTTAATGCCTACTAGTTTCTTAGAAAATAGTCTAGTGAAATGATTTAAAATAAGAAGCTTTAAAATTTTCCAAAAACACCTGCCTTTGGCAACTGTTCCTTTTAAGTTCAATTTACAAAAGAAAAATGAATGAATCCTGTTTACCACTTGCTGGTAATAACTCACACTAATCTTACCAAGGAATTATCTGTTACCAGGTTTCTAATAATCTTAGGTTTTTGTCATCCTAACTCCTTTCAAAGCAAAATTTTCATTCTTTCAAAGAACATTTGAGTAAAATTCCTTTGGAGACTGCATTTCTTATTCATAATCCCAAATAACAGCATACCAGAGTAACAGCAGCCACCTAAAAACTTACCACATGTCTGGACACTGATTACCCTTAGTCAGAGAAATATAATTAAGATCAAATATAGGTTTCTAAAACCAGGTGGCAAAATGGAAAAGTTGTTTTTCTGGGAGCGGGACTCCTCCAGTGGTTGTTGGGTGATCTTATAAGTCATTTAATTCCCTTAAGCTCAGTATAGGGCTTCCTAGGTAGTTCAGTGGTAAAGAATCTGCCTGCCAATGCAGGAGACACAGGTTTGAATCCTGGGTCAGGAAGATCCCCTGCAGAAGGAAATGGCAACCCACTCCAGTATTCTTGCCTGGACAGTTCCATAGACAGAGGAGCATGGTGGGCCAGAGTTCATAAGTCACAAGGAGTCAGACACGACTTAGTGACTGAACACACACACACACACACACACAAGCTCAGTACATGAACCCAACATATGGGACCACGGATACTGTATATTCTAACTGTATAATCTAAGATCAGTGTAATTAAGAGTGAAAGTTGAGTTTATCCATTTGAAAGAAAAGACAAATACACCAAGCTACACACTGTAGTGTGCTGCTCCATCTACTGGGATAAATAATTTCATTTACATACTGTTTGCTCTTGATTTAGAAGTGAAGGTGGGACTCAAAGAAGCAAATCCAGTGAATAAGTATGCACCCATGTTTTATTTATTTTAACATGCATTAACTATAGTGGTGGCTGACTTTTCCTTTTTGGGCTACAAAAGAGACTTTACACTGAACTGCTTCCATAAGAGACTCTGATACGCTTTATATTTTTATCATTTGGAAAGCTCTCAGAAGTTTGAAATCACAGATTGTTAAAGAATGGGAGGAAAGTAAGCAATCTTATATTTTTTTAAAAATGCAGTATGTGGACAATTAAAAGGGGTAATAAAGAAGAATAAAGGTAAGGAAAGCAAAAATGAGGGAAAGTAATAGGACTTTCAGTTACTGTATAACATTCAATTAGATATTTTTAATACAGTTTTTTTTCCCCTAAAGTACAAATAGGTTAAAAAGAACAACTTATTGTTCATATTTATTGATTCTTTTTTTCCCCTCTACATTGGTCCACCATCTTTCAAGGAAAAATAATATATCACTGCCCAAAAGCCAGGGTCTGGCTTTCTCAACAATATTTAAGTCTGGAGATGGTTGCATATTTGTCACATTTAGTCCATTTCTAAGCCTCTTGTAGAAATATAAACAGATATCCCTGAACAAAGCCTTAGCAAGATAAGACTGTGATTCAAATTGTCCTTTTTATTCTACACCCTCTTGTGAGTAGAACTAGCCAGAAGCAATGCAAGCTGGGATTAAGGGGCATGATCAGCTGTCCAATGAAGTCAGAGTCTTTGAAACTAGTGGTATTCTCTCTGAGAAGTCATTGAAATAAACAATACATTTATCCTTGCTTCAGCTCAAGGAATGGGAAAACATCCATATTGAGAAGTGAGAAAAAACTACGAACTGGTTTTTAAAAAATAAAAGAGATATTCTGGTAATGGCAAAGGAATAAGCTAAGAGGTTTTAAAGATGTATAGTAAATGTTTTGGTAGTATATTATTATATAGTTTTATTTGATTTGTTTTTCAATTCCTCTAGTCTATCTGCGCTTCCAGGGATGAAGTGATGATGACCATTTATATAAATTCGATTTAAATTTATATGAATTGTAAGATGCTTAATAGCACAGATATTCTAGTAAACAAATAGCATTATATTAGTCTGCTAGGCTGCTAAAATAGAACAAAACACTACAGAATGGATGGTTTAAATAACACTAATTTACTTTCTCACAACTGTGGAGGCTGAGAATTGAAGATCAAGGTGCTGGCATGGTTGGTTTTCTTTTCATACCTCTTTCCTTGGCTTGAATGGCCTTCTCAAGGTGTCCACACAGGATCTTCCCTCTATGCACACACATCCCTGAGGTCTCTTCCTCTTTAAAAAGACACCAGCCTATCAGATTAAGGCCAGCCTATCAAATTAGGGCCTCTTATTCATTCTTTCATTCAGCCTTAATTATCTCATTTAAGACCATATCTCAAAATATAGTCATATTGGGAGTTGAGTTTTTAACATCTGAATTTTGTAGGGACACAGTCCAATCCACAAAAAACATTCAGTAACTATAGGACATTTTTTATGTAATATCTTATTATTATTACTTATTCATCTATCTATAAGATAAGCATCGCTAAGATTTAAGTTTTAATTTCCCTTTTAATGGAATTAATGTAACTATATTTATCAGGGCAATTTTAGAGAATATATTAGAAAAAAATTAAATTCCAAATAAGACATTGATCAAACCAATAATTTTAAGAAAGTCAAGAACACTGTCTACTTTGGTGCACTATAGAAATGCCTCACCAATCCAACCAAGCCACACTGACATGCGGGTATAACTTTCTTCTAGAGCAATACCTTTGAAGGAAAAGACCACAATACAAACATATAAATATCAGAAAAATTACCAGAAGTTCAGAAATAGACAAAAGATTACTAGGTATTCTTTTTTGCCAATACCAATACAAATACCAATACAAATTTGGTATTTGTCAGTTTTCAAACTATGTACAAATAGAGGTTAACTCATAGATTTTTGTCAGGTAGAAATGTGAGTAATTTCTGTCCAGTGAAAGAAATAACCCCCAAAAGTTATAATTTATTGTCATGTAAGATACTACCCAGTTTTATATCTAACCCAAGAATCTTACCCTAATATTTCTTTTTAAAATTAACTCTGTACCTATTCCTCATAAAATGCCATTTGAACTGATTAAACTTGACCATTTAATCACTAATTCATTAATGAGTTAAATAGACTCTTTGACAAATGTTCATTTGATATTTGCCTCAGGGGTATAAATTTATCTTCCTGAAAATAATACTTAAACATAACCAATAAACATGTATTCATTTATTAAATATCCTATGCTGACGTATTTAATAAACAGTCTAATCTGTAAACTGAATCCTTAATAGGAATTATGTGTGTGTGTGTGTGTGTGTGTGTTCAGTCAGGTTTGACTCTTTGTAACCCCATGGACTGTAGCCCACCAGGCTCCTCTGTTCATGGGATCTTTCCCACTGTAAAGTCCTTCTTAACTATGGATTTAGACAGAATTAGATGCTTCTGAGTCTCTATGCCATTCTTTTAATTGCACATTTCATATATATATATATATATAATTTTATTATTATATTTCCTCTATTCCATGTGCTCAATAAAGAGATTATATTTAAAATTCAACTAGAGTTTGGCATCTATATTATATAAGTAAAATGGGATAAAATATATTTGATTGACCACCCAAAGTCAATTAACTGATGAACTTGAAATAAAAACTTGAGTATGCTCAAAATTAAAAGGACTTTATGGAATACATTAATGTATTTAAGTTGGCTTAAAGCTCAACATTCAGAAAACGAAGATCATGGCACCTGGTCCCATCACCTCATGGCAAATAGATGGGAAACATTTGAAACAGTGAGTCTTTATTTTGGGGGGCTCCAAAATCACTACAGATGGTGATTGCAGCCATGAAATTAAAAGACACTTACCCCCTGGAAGGAAAGTTATGACCAACATAGACAGCATATTAAAAACCAGAGATATTACTTTGCCGACAAAGGTCCATCTAGTTAAGGCTATGGTTTTTCCAGTAGTCATGTATGGATGTGAGAGTTGGACTATAAAGAGAGCTGAGTTCCGAAGAATTGATACTTTTAAACTGTGATGTTGGAGAAGACTCTTGAAAGTCCCTTGGACTGCAAGGATATCCAACTAGTCCATCCTAAAGGAGATCAGTCCTGGGTGTTCATTGGAAGGACTGAAGCTAAAGCTGAAACTCCAATACTTTGGCCATCTGATGTGAAGAGCTGACTCATTGGAAAAGACCCTGATGCTGGGAAAGATTGAGGGCAGGAGGAGAAAGGGACAACAGAGGATGAGATTGTTGGATGGCATCACTGACTTGATGGACATGAGTTCAGGTAAACTCCGGGAGCTGATGATGGACAGGAAGGCCTGGCATGCTGCAGCTCATGGGGTTGCAAAGAGTCGGACATGACTGAGCGACTGAACTGAGCTGAACTATGGAATGTATCTACAAACAAAAAGCGGATCTATAAGCAAAAACATTAATAAATGAATCATCAAAAATGTTCCCCAAATAACTGCTTATCCAACAGAATTCAATCATTTTTTTCAAGTTTTATTGGGAGTATAGATACAATCTTAGACTGAATTAGCCTGAATCAATCTAAACTCTGTACCTTAAAGGAGTTATTATTATGATGTAGACTTCTCTGTTGTCACATCACAACTATGATTTTTTAAAGCATTTATTTTTAAATCATAGTGACTTCTTATAGTTATTAGCATATAAAAGTAATGGAAATATTTAAAATATCCCTATAACATTGAGTTTTACTTCAAAAGAATATTTTGTTGTACATTTAAATACCTGATAATAAGGCATATAATGAAGAGCCTGGTAGACCTTTTACTTTGACAAAAACAACTAAAAATGGCTATAAAATCTGAAGGAAACACTGAAAGTTGACCTCTGAAGGGGATGCAGAATCCATTTTATTTTTAAACTGATGCTGAAGGTGTGTCAAAATATTTATAATATCCACAATAAAGAGTCAAAAACATGGCTGGAAGATTTCTCAGACTTGAAGTAAACATTTAGCTTAGTGACTCTACTTATTTTGTGTGATGGGGTTGAAACCAATGTAGAGAAAGGGTCTTTTAATTTTCCTTTACACCTATTAATTGCTATTTTAAACTATGAAAAATCACAGCTAAACTATACAAAAAAGTATTTTTACCTGCCAGTCTAGTTTAGGGAAACCCCAAAGGCCTCCTTCCTAAACATGAAATAACACACACAAAAAGTTAATTTTTTAGTGTTTCAAAAAGAATAGCTCATCTCAACCATATCGCAGTCTATCCGATCTGATCTCCTTCTAACATAAACTAAAATATAAGTTTTTCTCATACCTCAGCAAGGGAGTATTTTAAGAACAGACATGTGAGATAAAAAATGTCAATAATATATTTATTCCTTGTAGTAAGATGTAGCCTTTGCAATCCAATAAATCAATTAGGAAACAGATTATACAATTTAGGTTTTCTGAATGTCTTCTTTTCTAAACTTTATAAAAGCTTGTTTTTAGAGCCTTAGTAGTTATTTTATTCAGATGGAATTAAGTCTTTTCTTTTTCTGTGATGTACTTTTTCTGTTAATTCTCATTATATGTTTATATCTTATTTTAAATGATACATCTTTTCACTTTTCTTAGAAATCAATCTCAGGAAAGATACTCTGGTATAACTGCTACTAAAAGATGTAGACAATTTATTCCTTATTGGAATAAAATATCTATCAACAATTAGCAACTGTTACCAATCTTATCCAAGATGTCAGTCAAAAAGTTTATTCCCTAGTCAAGAAAATACTTTATTATTTATTGGCACTTAAATATTCTGGTGTTTCAAAGGCTTTGGTTGCTGTCTCCTCATAATATTTCAGCCTTTAAGCTGCTTCCCTGCCTCACTGAGTTCACATAAGATACATCTGAAAGCTTTAGTACAAATTTACTTCGAATAAAGTCTTCAATTCATTTTCATGGCACCAAAAAGACAGCTTTAATAACTGCAATGACAAATAAACTGGAAATCATTCCAGGCCTTTTCACTTAACTGACAAGTAGAACACTCTCATAATGAGCCGCAGGTTTTACGTTTTCTCTTTGACCATAATAGCTTCATTTAAGAGCGTCAGACCCTGACACTTCATCATTTATCTACATTATTTCTCATCTTCTTTCAAATAAATTATGGAATACTAGACTGAGCACATAAAAACAAAGTGACTTGTTATCAGTAAACAGCAAGATAAATTGTCCAGAAGTTCCTCATTTAGTTCCCTTTAAATTTAAGGGCAAGTTATTGGGTGCACCTTTTTTAACTTCCAATGTTTGCATTTTTACAGCCATCTTATTTCTCTTGCCACTGGCCTCTGTGCACTCATCCAGAGCCTGATGTGGAAGGCATAAAGTAATCCCATTATCCCAAGGTTGGCCGCTAAAGTACAAAGAGGCAGAAGAGGAGAAAATCAAATAAAAAACTTGGAAAGAGATTTCTCCACATCTGTAAAACACCCTATCCATAATACATCTTGTCATACTAGGAAATGTGACACTTCCAAAGTAATGAACAGTGCAACTGTAACTCTTTTAGCCCTTGGAAATATAGCACCGATTTTAAATGGATGGGCGAATGCCATCTCCTCTCATCAAATCAGCCCCATCCTTTTAAGTGTATAGAATGGGAGAAGATAAAATCACTATCAGATTGTATTTCTTTTTAAAACTGTTGAGCAAGTTTATAGAAATCCTCACATCTCTTATTTCTTATTTGTTTGGTATTAAGTTTCAAAGACTTACAGAATCATATCAGATTAATAAGTACAAAACTCAGTATTTAAAAGCATGAAAGCATCAATATTGTAAGTATGGTACATATTGAAGTCTTGGATGTATGCTGTATTTATCAGTGAGGAATGTGTAGTGTCATGGGGTGATTGTGTACTAACAAATTTTCAATGACTTGAGCTATTCTGAAAATAGCTCACAATAAGCATAGTATTTTTGTTAGGCTTTTCCTAGCTATTCCAATTAATTTGATCATAAGATCTTTGAGATTTAATAACAAATTATACAGAAACTGATTCACAGATGACATAACATTTATAGACCCCCTATTCTGAGCTATAGCTTGAATAAGAGAATTATAAGTGAAAGGGTATGTTTTATTATTTGTCCTCAAAGAACTGACAAAAAGGTTTTTCATTTAACTTTAGAATGCTATTTAACTTCTGAGATTCTACAGTGGTAAAAATAATTTAAGGAGTTAATTTATATTTCTCTATATTTATCCAATGAGGAGGGCATGGCAACCAACTCCAGCATTCTTGCCCAGAGAATCCCTTGGACTGAGGAGCCTGGTGGGCTACAGTCCAGTTGGGCTACCACTGCAGACTCAGACACAACCGAAACAAATTAGCACATATACATGCATATTTATCTACTGAGGGACTATTCCAAGTTCTAGCTCCTGAAAATACAGTCAAATAATATGGTCTCTGGCTCCTTCTATGTAATCCAATCCTGAAGATGTTCCAGAAGAGGCTGCTGAATCTCTCATCCAGTCAAAATCATAGAGAGGTTGGCAGATCAGTTGGGGGCAAAAGAAGATAATTAGTGCAGTGCGTGGGTAGGGGAGTGACAGAGAGGTGCAGGTAGAGGTAATGAGAACAAAAAGCAGAAGAACCTGGAGTGGAAACAGTGCTGTTGTTGTTCAGTCGCTAAGTCATGTCCAACTCTTTGCAACCCGGTGAGTCACAACACGCCAGTCTGCTCTGTCCATCACTGACTCCCTAACTTTGCTCAAACTCATGCCCATTGAGTCAGTGATACCATCCAACCATCTCATCTTCTGTTGCCTGCTTCTAGACTGATAGACATTATCGGGTTTTCTGTTTGTTTGTTTGTTTTTTAAGAAAGCGAAAGAAAACAGGTACAGTGCTGGCTAGGAGAGAAAGGAAGGGGAGGAATACATTTGAATCAGTTCTAATGAGGTGGATGAAACTGGAGCCTATTATACAGAGTGAAGTAAGCCAGAAGGAAAAACATAAATACAGTATACTAACGCATATATATGGAATTTAGAAAGATGGTAACAATAACCCGGTGTACGAGACAGCAAAAGAGACACTGATGTATAGAACAGTCTTATGGACTCTGTGGGAGAGGGAGAGGGTGGGAAGATTTGGGAGAATGGCAATGAAACATGTAAAATATCATGTAGGAAACGAGTTGCCAGTCCAGGTTCGATGCACGATGCTGGATGCTTGGGGCTGGTGCACTGGGACAGCCCAGAGGGATGGTATGGGAAGGGAGGAGGGAGGAGGGTTCGGGATGGGGAACACATGTATACCTGGGGCGGATTCATTTTGATATTTGACAAAACTAATATAATTATGTAAAGTTTAAAAATAAAATAAAATTAGAAAAAAAAATAAATAAAAATAACAGAGTCTGGGTAAATGGACAAATTATCCCATGACAGTTCCTTGACATGACTCTACCCTCTAAAGTCACCAAGGGAAACAAAGGTCAGGAACCCAGTAAAGGTGACTAATACCCCAAGGCAATATACACTTACAAGAAAAGCAAAAAAGACATCTTGAGAGCTCCACAGATATAAGAGAAAGATAACAAACTCCAAACCTACAGAAGGAAGTTGATTCAACAAGCATTTAAGTGTGGTCAAATAGCAAAGGTAGATACTGTAAACATGAAATAGCAACATAAAATAGTAAAACAAAACAGCCGTATCAAGTTGTTATGGGTGTGAAAATATCACAGTTAAAATAGACAACTCAATAAATAGTTCAAATAGGTAAGTATTACCTATTAAACTGAAGAGCTAGTCAGTGAAATGGGACATAATATGAATCTCATTCAGAAGGATTTGAAGGGGAGAGTGGTAATCAAAGAATGAAGATAGAGGTGGAAGAGACAAGTTGCATGTCTTAAAAATCCTATAAAACAGGTGGCAGGCAGCATTTAATAAATTATTGGTATCAGTTCAGTTCAGTTCAGTCGCTCAGTCGTGTCTGACTCTTTGTGACCCCATGAATCACAGCACGCCAGGCCTCCTTGTCCATCACCAACTCTCGGATTTCACTCAAACTTATGTCCATCGAGTCGGTGATGCCATCCAGCCATCTCGTCCTCTGTCGTCCCCTTTTCCTCCTGCCCCCAATCCCTCCCAGCGTCAGAGTTTTTTCCAACGAGTCAACTCTTCGTGTGAGGTGGCCAAAATAGTGGAGTTTCAGCTTTAGCATCATTCCTTTCAAGGAACACCCAGGGCTGATCTCCTTTAGAATGGACTGGTTGGATCTCCTTGCAGTCCAAGGGACTCTCAAGAGTCTTCTCCCACACCACAGGTCAAAAGCATCAATTCTTCGGTGCTCAGCTTTCTTCACAAATCCACACAAATGCACACATATACCTCCATAATAATAGTTACAACTGAGATATAAAGTTCAAAGAAATGAATGAAAAATGGAAACAAAAATTATATCAAGTAATACTCTTGCAACTTAATATACTTAGAATGTTGAGAAATTTGTTTAAACAAAGTTAATAATCCTACCAGCCCCATGTTTGTGAGGTTACAATTCATATTGTACTTATGTTTTCAGCCTGAAGAGTAATGCCTGGCTCTAAGTGTTTAAATACTATAGATTTAAATTCCTCCTAAAGCAGCATTATAGATGAATTGGTATTGTTATCAAAGAATTAACTCCATTTTTGTTTGTGCCAAAATTATAGAAACTAAATTTGTCTAGTTGCATACTTTAAAATCATCTTAATGAAATAATTTATTCCCAATGATTATATAAATGATAACTTTTGGGGGCCAGCTCCTTTCTTCTAGGAACAAAATCTATGAAAATAAAATCTGATTATGTATAAATTGCTTGCATAATTCAGTAAGTTGAATAAAAATATTTCCACATATGAGAGGCACAGATGGAGATCATCTAAGAGAGCAAGATCCAGGACTCCTGGAATATTTTCCAGGTAAGTTAAAACCTAAGCAAATCTTAAGAGTAAATATATATGCATAAATTGGAAGGCTTAATACTGTTAAGACTAAATGAAACAGAATAGAGTCCAGAATGTTTATTGATTTCCATCAAAGTGTTAAGGTAATAAAAAGAGGGAAAAAATTTAACTTAAATAAAAGATCCTTGAAAAAGTAGGTAAATATATAGCAAAACAAAAGTCTTTGATCCATACCTCATACCATACAAAAACCTTAATTATAAATAGGTCATAGACACAAATATAAAAGCAAAAATATAAAACTTATTTTTAAAAGAATACTTGGGAGAGTTAGAGACTCAATAAAAGGAAAAATAAAGATAAATTGAACTTTATTAAAATTAAAAACTTCTCCCTGTGAACACACTTGGAGGATATATATATAATACATATATATATATATATGTATATATATAGACAGATTTAGACCATGTAAATAACTATTTATTCATGATAAGCAACAAAAAATAACCAATAAAAATGGGTAAAATCCATTGCTGTTGCTAAAAGAAAGATAAATTATTACTAGTTAATAAGCATAAGCAAAGTGTTTAACATTGTAGTAATCAGAGAAATATAAATTAAAATGACAATGAGTTTCCACTATCATACCCTCAGTTCAGTTCAGTCGCTCAGTCGTGTCTGACTCTTTGCGACCCCATGAATCGCAGCACGCCAGGCCTCCTTGTCTATCACCAACTCCCGGAGTTCACCCAAGCTCACATCCATCAAGTCGGTGATGCCATCCAGCCATCTCATCCTGTCATCCCCTTCTCTTCCTGCCCCCATTCCCTCCCAGCATCAGTCTTTTCCAATGAGTCAACTCTTCGTGTGAGGTGGCCAAAGTACTGGAGTTTCAGCTTTAGCATCATTCCTTCCAAAACACCTAGGACTGATCTCCTTTAGAATGGACTGCTTCGATCTCTTGCAGTCCAAGGGACTCTCAAGAATCTTCTTCAACACCACAGTTCAAAAGTATCAATTCTTCGGTCCTCAGCTTTCTTCACAGTCCAACTCTCACATCCATACATGACCACTGCAAAAACCATAGCCTTGACTAGACGGACCTTTGTTGCCAAAGTAATGTCTCTGCTTTTGAATATGCTATCTAGGTTGGTCATAACTTTCCTTCCAAGGAGTAAGCGTCTTTTAATTTTATGGCTGCAATCACCATCTGCAGCGATTTTGGAGCCCAAAAAATAAATTCTGACACTGTTTTCACTGTTCCCCCATCTATTTCCCATGAAGTGATGGGACCAGATGCCATGATCTTCGTTTTCTGAATGTTGAGCTTTAAGCCAACTTTTTCACTCTCCTCTTTCACTTTCATCAAGAGGCTCTTTAGTCCTTCACTTTCTGCCACAAGGGTCGTGTCATCTGTATATCTGGGGTTATTGATATTTCTCCCGGCAATCTTGATTCCAGTTTGTGCTTCCTCCAGCCCAGCATTTCTCATGATGTACTCTGCATATAAGTTAAATAAGCAGGGTGACAATATACAGCCTTGACGTACTCTGTTTCCTATTTAGAACCAGTCTGTTGTTCCATGTCCAGTTCTAACTGTTGCTTCCTGACCTGCATACAGGTTTCTCAAGAGGCAGGTCAGGTGGTCTGGTATGCTTTTTCTCTTTCAGAATTTTCCACAATTTATTGTGATCCACACAGTCAAAGGCTTTGGCATAGTCAATAAAGCAAAATAGATGTTTTTCTGGAACTTTCTTGCTTTTTTGATGATCCAGCAGATGTTGGCAATTTGATCTCTGGTTCCTCTGCTTTTTCCTAAAACCAGCTTGAACATCTGGAAGTTCATGGTTAATGTATTGCATAATTAATTTATAGTTTCTGAAATAAGGATTATTTATGAAGTAGATGAAATGACTGAAAGTGGATGTGAAGGAAATTTCTGAGATGACAGAAAATAGGTTATATCTTGTTCGTTGTTGTACCAAGGTGTACACAATTTGTCAACAGTCATTGAACTGTATACCACATGAAGATTCAGCCTCTACAATAAAAAATACTAACAACCTTCTTCACAATTTGGTGGTGATCTCATGGGATGGGTTTAAAAACAGACTGTATATACCAGAAAACAGGATTAATGAACTCAACAAAGAACATCCAAACTGAAGAACAGAGAGAAAAATGAATGAAAATAAAAGAGTAGGTGAAACTCAACCTGAAGATCAGACAAATTTCAGATTCCTAAAACAAGAAGAAAAGGATAATGGCACAGAAAAAAAAAAAAAAAAGAATAATCCATGGACTCAAGAATGTCATTGAATTCCATGAGATAATTTCAAAGAAAACTACTCACTTGCTAATGACAATTTGTCAATTGCTAATAATCAAATATAAACAATAAAATAGCCAGCAGGCAGAAGCAAAACAGTACTTGCACTGAAGTCACATCCTAATGGCTGAATATCAACCAAAATTAGGCAGCTATAAGACAATGGACTAAATATTTAAAGTATGAAAAGGGGACGGGGCATTATTAATCTAGAAGTATATATTCACTGGAAATATGATTTTAATATGATGGTTAAATAAAGAAGTTTTCAGGCCAAATCAACAAAAGACTTTGTACCCCTCACACTTGCACTCTACAAAATACTAAACAGATTGCATCACAATGAAGAAACGAGCCCTCAGGTGGATGCTCAAATCTTTAGCTTGTAATAAAGATCAGGAAATGATAAATATATAAGTAAATATAAATGAATGTTAGCTATTTAAAATTACAGTGTGGATCAAGTTCTATCAGGAAACATAAAACACTCAGCAATTTGAACATAAATAATTTGAATATAAATTAATACATATTAATATAAAGAATTAGTAATTTGTAAGAGATGGTTTAATTACTAAAAAAGGTTAAGAGACCTTTAAACAACATAGGAATAGTAAATGGGAGAATTTTTACCCCAAAGGCTGAGGAAGACTACCAAAGGAAGTAATGCACTTGGAAGACCTTTTGCTAGCCAGCCACCACCATGAAGCTGAGATTCAGACCTTGCTGAAGGGGGAAATACTATGGCCTACTGGAAGGTAAGGAAGTTCCCTGGATGTTTGCAGAAAGAGATGGTCCATACCCAGTGGACTGTGATTGATTAGCAGGAAGTCATTTGATTTCTAGTGAAACTATGAAGCTTGAAAATCACCGGACTTTATCCCATATGCTGAGAGCTCTGCCATCAAAAGCAAAAAGAATAGCACAGCAGAATCAGAAAGAGAAACCCAGTGCCTTGCTCTGTGGTGCAGTGGGTGTCTCAGCCCTTTTACTACAATATATAATATTGAGCCAACTGGCAAAGGAGAAATGTTTTCAGGGCCCATCTCCAGTATCACCAGCAGCTTCCCTGGTGGCTCAGACTGTAAAGAAACTGCCTCAATGCAGGAGACGCAGGTTAGAACCCTGGGGGAAGTTCCCCTGGAGGCGGAAATGGCAACCCACTCCAGTATTCTCGCCTGGAGAATTCCATGGAGAGAGGAGCCTGGTGGGCTACAGTCCATGGGTCTCAAAGAGTAGCACAACTGAGTGAATAACACAATTTCCAGTATTACCAAGCAGGGCAATGCAGGATAGATTTAAAGATGAGAGGTAAATTTATAATTGGCATATAATATAACAATATTCTGTAAGCTATAAAATATTTGACTAATATAGCATAAAGTTTTGGGGAGGATAAACAAATTTATGTGAGGTACTTGTTTTCTTGGAGAAATGGTCAAATCATAAATTAGACTGCAGCTTCTTAGAGGTGCATATTGTCATGCTAAAATAATTAGACAAGGTATAACAGGAGTTTTTTTTTTTAGAGCTCAACAAATAATAAGGATTTTGCGTCATTGTTGTTTATTATAATAAAAATGAAAATAATTCCAGAAATAAGGAAAATTAACTTGGTTTATTTATAAAACTGAATATAGTCACATCCTTTAAAAAAAGAAATTGTAAATGAATATCCACTTACAACAAATGTTCATTATTTGCAGTCTAGTGATAAAAGTAGGGTTAAAAATTGTAAATACTACCTTCTAATAGCTACATTATTGAGTACTTGTGGTGTACCAGTCACTCTGCTGCATGAGCTCATTTAATCCTACTGGCAGCCCCATGAGATATTATCTCCATTACATTATAATCTCATTTTCATAAATATACTCACACATACATAGCTAGGAAAAAAATGTGCTAAATTTGATTCTGATTGGTTAGATAATCAGTAGTTTTAAGTTAACCTCTGCTTTTGAATATTTTCTATTTCTCTCCACAGTAAACATATATTAATCTTCTAAAAATAAAAAGTTAAATACTAATTAAGCATTTAAAATTTTATATGTATGATCTAACCACAATTATTTGCTGCAGACAGTGGACAAATTAACTTATAAATTCAGACATATGCATAAAGATCATAAAACCAAGCACGCTTTATAATCTGTAGTTACACAGTTTCAGCTTCTTTTGATTTGTGAAAAGAATCTGTACAGAAATAGATTTCTTTTCATAATGACTCTACAATTAACAAGAGGAAGTTTGTTCCATTACACTGAATCTGAAAACTACACACATTTACTTTCAAGGAATTAATTAAGGTCTCATAACTTGATCTTTTAATTTAGGTACATCGACATAAGGTGCCCACAGATGGTCCACTCAGTTGATCCATGGTTGGAACTACAGGACATATATTATATGTGAAAACAAGGGGGAAAGTGACATCAATATTCTACTAGCAAAAGATAGCACTCTTTAAAAAACAGTTCTATATAAAATTAATCAAAGAGGAGCAGAGAGACTAGTAAGCAAGATAAGCGAAACTTTTATGCAAGATGTATATCATTTATTTTCTATCACTCCCAACTGTCTAATAAAATCCTTGAAAATCAAACATTTTGAGACTTAGTGGATAAATAAATAAACCAACCCATGAAATTTAAGTGACTATAATATGAAGAACAATTAAGAAGGTTGGTAAAGGTGTATCGCTGAAGTTCTGAGATGTAATTTCAAGGGAGTCTTCCAGAGGAGGTAAGATTTCATCTGGAAAACCTCTATATGTTCTGATGTTCCAAAGATGATAAATACATCCAGAGTTTCAGAGAAGGCATAGATTTATATGCCAAAGCTTCTACGTGATGAAAGATACGAGAGATTTTACAAGGAAAGGCAGCACCTCAAAAAAGCCCAGGCTCAACAACAGGATTGGAAAGCTTTAGACTTCTATTCTCAGTTCACATTCAGGACTTAACTCTACTCACCTTGGTTCACTTCTGTCTTATTCATGCATGACTACCCAGCCAACTCCAGTTTCACTAGACAGAAAACTCTTTTGAGAAACATGGATCATAAACATCTTTGCTTTCTTCATATTCCAATTTGAAATGTCTAGCAGGCTACTTGCTGACAATAGGCATTAAATAAGTACTAATGGATTCTACAGATGATTGAGGCTTCCCTTTTTGTAGTATATAATATAAGAATATGCAGGACAGTATTCATGAACACAATGTATTGATTCTAATACCTAATATAACAACATTAAAGCTCTATTTCATCCAAAATACAGATATATGCAATAATTTATTGAAGTGAAGTGAAGTTGCTAAGTCGTGTCTGACTTTGCCACCCCATGGACTGTAGCCTACAAGACTCCTCTCTCCATGGAATTTTCCAGGTAAGCATACTGGAGTGGGTTACCATTTCCTTCTCCAGGGGATCTTCCCAACCCAGGGATCAAACCCAGGTCTCCCACATTGCAGGCAGACACTTTACCATCTGAGCCAGAAAATATTTTTTTTCTAGCTTTATTAAGATGTTATTGACATATATCACTGTGTAAATTTAAGGTGTACAAAATGAAGTTTTGATACACTTGTATACTGTGAAAGCCTTACCACAATAAGGTGAATCAACATATTCTTCACTTCACATAGTTACTATTTTGTTGTTATTGTTATGGTGAGAACATTTAATAGCTACTCTCACACCAACTTTCAAGTACATAATACTGTATTATCAACTATAGTCAGCATGAATTTAGTCACCAAGAATTTATCCCTCTTACAAGTGGAAGTTTGTACCCTCTGACCATCATTTCCTCACCATCACTCCTCCTCTATCGCCAGCCTCTGGCAACTACCAATCTATGCTTCTGTGAATTCAGTGCTTTTTTTTTTTTTTTTTTTTTTTTAACATTTCACATATAAATGAGATTACACAGTTTATTTGTCTTTATGTGTCTGGTTTGATTGACTCAGAATAACGCCCTCAAGGTCCATCCATGTAGTCACCAGTGACACAATTTATCTTTTATCCATTGAGAGATAGGTAGGTTGTTACCATGTGTTGGCTGTTGGGAATATACTGCAATGAACGTTTGTGTGCAGCTAACTCCTTAAGGTAGTGATTTCACTTCTGCTGGATAAACACTCAGAAGTTGGATTGCTACATCCTATGGTAGTTATATTTTTAACTCTTTAAGGGACCTCCATCCTGTTTTCTACAGTGGCTGTGTTGATGGCTGTCCTATCAACAATGCATATGGTCTCCCATTTTCCCATATCCTTGCCAACACTTGTTATCTCTTCTTTTGATAATAACCATCTGGCAGGTGTGAAGTGATATCTTATTGTGGTTTTGATTTGCATTTCCCTGATGATTACTGATTTGGGGCATTTTTACATAACTGTTGACCTTTTTTTTGACCTCTTTGGAAAATTATTTATACAGGTTGTTTGCCCATTTTTAAATCAGATTATTTTTCCCGTTGAAGTGTATAATTTCCTTATTAATTTTGGATATTAATCTCTTATCAGATGTGTGGTTTATAGATATTACCTTCTACTCTATAGGCTGCCTTTTCATGTTGTTGATTATTTTATTGTACAGAAGCTTTTCAATTGGATGTAGTCCCACTTGTCAGTTTTTGTTTGTGTTCCTTGTGTTTTTGTGTCATATCCAAAAATCCTTGCCACAACCAATTTCTAGGAACCTTTACTCTAGGTTTTCTTCTAGGAGTTTTATGTTTTCAGGCTTTAAATTTAAGTTCTTATTCCATTTCAGGTTAATTTTTGTAAGTGGGGTAAGTTAGGGATCCAACAAAATATTGTTTTACATAGAAGATTTTCTGATATCTTCTTCTAAATTATACTCTAATATGTGACCATAACTGGATCCACATAATATAAATGTGTTAGAAATCCATTATAGCCTTATGCTTGACTCAAAATAATAATTTATATAATACTATTTATATATTTTAAAAATCTTGGTTGAGAAGGAAAACCAAATATTCAATTTATTGCTTATTTTCTCAATTCTATTTGTCTAAAAAAATCTTCATATTTTAATAATTTTTCATTTTAAAACTGTACATTGTAGGTGTAAATATTCAGCAGCCTTAAAAACATTGGACTATTAATTTCTTTCATTACATTAAAAATTCTTTACTCTTATTTCCATTAATTGTTTAGAAGTCATCTATCATTTATTTTTGTTTTTCCATGTAACTAATCCTTCCTTTTTTTAATTTCTTTTTTCCTCTGAATGGTTTTAAGATTTTATCTTTGTCTTTTGTTTTCAGTAGTTTTTCCTATGAAAATCTAACTGAGTTTCTGTTAGAATCTTCCTTAGGATTTAGCGTGATCCCTTGAATCTATGAATTGGTTTTCAATAAGTTTTAGAAAATTGTCAGCTATCATCACTTGAATGTGGACTCCAAATAAAAGTATACTATGTCTAATGATTGTAACATCTATGTTTCTTACTCTTTTTTCTATATTGTTTATCTTTTTGTCTCTCCATAATACACTACTTATATTTCCTTCTGATCTCTTTTAAATTCTCCAATTCTCTTTTATTTACATCTACTCTTTTGTTAAACTACCCATACACTTCTTTACCCTATCTTTTACAATTTACAGTTCTAGAATTCATATTTGTTTAAGCCTTCTGTCTTTTTGTCATTTTACATTCTCTGTTAACTTGTGCTTTATAAAATAACTTTTAACATAATAAGTGTTGGTTTTTCAGTCTATATGTGATAGCTCCAACATCAATAACTCCTATAGCTCTCTATTTCCTTCTCTGTTGTGCTGATTCTCATTGATATTTTATTTTCTCTTTGGTTATCTTCGAGTTGATGCATTACACTGTATTTGATAACTTATCTGTAGACATAATTTGAAGTCTAGGTTCTTGCTTTCCTCTAGTTAGATACCTGGGGGGAAATGACATCCAGAATAACTAAATTCAACTTGAGCAGTAATTTTCTGGGCCACTTAAACAACTAGTAGATGGGCTAACAGTTTCCCTGATGGTTTGGTGGTAAAGAATCCACCTGCCAATGAAGAGACACAGTCCCTGATATTTATTCAAATAGGTTGAAAACATGTACACACAAAAATCTGCAGTTGAATTTTTATGGCAGCTTCTTTCATAATTGCCCAAATTTAGAAGCTACCAAGATGTCCTATGGGCTTCTGAGGTGGTGCTAGTGGTAAAGAACCTACCTGTCAATGCAAGAGACATAAGAAGCATGTTCGATCTTTGGGTCAGGAAGACCCCCTGGAAGAGGAAATGGCAACCCACTCCAGTATTCTTGACTGGGAAATCCCATGGACAGAGCAGCCTGGAGGGCTACAGTCCATGGAATCGCAAAAGAGTTGGACAACTTAGCAACACCAACAACAAAGATGAGCTAAAACATTATGAGGCCTAATTTGCTTCCAGTTCACTTTTATTTCTAGGTGGAGTCATCCTGTACCAATTTAAAGATAAAGGATATACCAGAGTCAGTGTCATTGTGAGCTTGCTATTCTAAACTGGCTCCTGGCCATGAAAGAATCAAAGGAACTACTCAGTCTTCAGTTACCTCTTTGGGAATTTGCACAGGTCCCCAGGGGAAAAGCACCCTAATTCTATAGACTTTCACTTCCTATAGGATCTTAAGCTGAAAACACTTCATAACTTTTAGCTCTCTGATGCCGCTTCCCAGGTGGCACAAGTGGTAAAGAACACACCTGCCAATGCAAAAGACATGTAAAAGACGAGATGCAGGTTTGATCCTTAGGTTGGGAAGATCCCTGGAGGAGGAAATGGCAATCCACTCCAGTATTGTTGCCTGGAGAATCCATGGACAGAGGAACCTGACGGGCTATAGTCCTTGGGATTACAGAAGAGTTGGACAGGACTGAAGTGACTTAGTAACCTTGAGGCAGACGCTTCTAGCAACTACCAACACCCCTCCACACCCGCCCCATCCAGTTTTATTGTTCTCAGAGAGAAGGCTGCTCAGTTTTTACCTAATTTATCACTTTGAGATGGGGAAGACTCTACACAGAATTTTAAGGACATATACTTCAGTTTCTTCTGAAAGAAGAATTTTAAGGATGTACTTGGGTTTCTTCCCTGGTGGCTCAGTCAGTAAAGAATCTGCCTGCAGTGCAGGACATCTGGGCTCAATCCCTGGCTCAGGAAGATCCCCTGGAGAAGGAAATGGCAACCAACTCTAGTATCCTTGCCTAAATATTCCTGTGGACAAAAGAGCCTGGCAGGCTATAGTGCATGGGGTCACAAGAGTCAGACCTGACTTAGTGACTAAACCACCACCACAAATACTTAAGTAGTTGACAGCAGCAAAAATGCAACAAAGGACAATTAAAAGTTTATGAGCAAAATGTAGGAATTTGAATTAATTGGTGAAAGACATTTAGTTGTTAGTGATAGACTATAACAAGCAAACATATTAAGAAACAAAAAAACATTGATTTTTTTTTTTTTAACTGACTGTGCAGGCTTCTAAGGACTTAAAAAATTGCAACTCATTTCTGAGGCACTAATATAAACATCATTTCTCCCTGCCAGAGTAATATGTTCTGGTTAGAAATGTGAGTGCCATGCTTACACCAAGAAGCTTTCAAGACCACATTTTCAGTCATTTATTAACCTTAAATATGACTTCCTTCTTAGGCTCATGAATGACACGAGGTTGACTTTCATGGAAAAGAGAATTTAGTTGCTAAGACTTGCTAATTTTAGTGGATAAACACAACTTGTAAAAACATAAGTCTTATTTCTTTTGACTTAAACAGAAAATACAGGAAAATATGGCACTGCTTAGCTTTTTAACTTCAAAATTGTTGTATTTAGATTTAGGAACCAAATATCTAGCAATTGTTAAATACATTCTGAGACACTGTATAATAGTTCCAAGGTTTGAATTATCCAATTGTGTAAGATAATCACATTAAACAAATGATTATCAAATTTTTTATTTTTACCCTGTCTGGATAGCTTTCTATGGAGACCAAAATCATTGTCTAGTTTTGTATATTTTTTGTGTTTTGAGGTAAAAACATATCCATACATATAAATGTCTTTGATATAAATGAAATATAAATTAGCCATTGTTTTAATTTATAATTCAAGTTCAAAACAACACACATGTTAATGTACATTGAGATAAAAAAATTGTAAAGATACACCAGTTTATAAGTAGTGTACGCTGCAATGTATGAGAGATTTTTTTCCTATTGATACCACCTAAACAGTTATTCTTTGGCAATGCCAAAGAATGCTCAAATTACCACACAATTGCACTCATCTCACATGCTAGTAAAGTAATGCTCAAAATTCTCCAAGCCAGGCTTCAGCAATACATGAACCGTGAACTTCCAGATGTTCAAGCTGGTTTTAGAAAAGGCAGAAGAGCCAGAGATCAAATTGCCAACATCCGCTGGATCATGGAAAAAGCAAGAGAGTTCCAGAAAAACATCTATTTCTGCTTTATTGACTATGCCAAAGCCTTTGACTGCATGGATCACAATAAGCTGTGGACAATTCTGAAAGAGATGGGAATACCAGACCATCTGACCTGCCTCTGGAGAAACCTGTATGCAGGTCAGGAAGCAACAGTTAGAACCGGACATGGAACAACAGACTGGTTCCAAATAGGAAAAGGAGTACGTCAAGGCTGTATATTGTCACCCTGCTTATTTAACTTCTATGCAGAGTACATCATGAGAAACGCTGGGCTGGAAGAAGCACAAGTTGGAATCAAGATTGCCTGGAGAAATATCAATAACCTCAGATATGCAGACGACACCACCCTTAAGGCAGAAAGTGAAGAGGAACTCAAAAGCCTCTTGATGAAAGTGAAAGTGGACAGTGAAAAAGTTGGCTTAAAGCTCAACATTCAGAAAACGAAGATCATGGCATCCGGTCCCATTACCTCATGGGAAATAGATGGGGAAACAGTGGACAGTGTCAGATTTTATTTTTTGGGCTCCAAAATCACTGTAGATGGTGACTGCAGCCAGGAAATTAAAAGATGCTTACTCCTTGGAAGGAAAATTATGACCAACTTAGATAGCATATTGAAAAGCAGAAACATTACTTTGCCAACAAAGGTCTGTCTAGTCAAGGCTATGGTTTTTCCTGTTGTCATGTATGGATGTGAGAGTTGGACTGTGAAGAAGGCTGAGTGCTGAAGAATTGCACTCAGAATTCCAAAGAATTCCAAAGAAGTGCTTTGGAACTGTTGGAGAAGACTCTTGAGAGTCCCTTGGACTGCAAGGAGATCCAATCAGTCCATTCTGAAGGAGATCAGCCCTGGGATTTCTTTGGAAGGAATGATGCTAAAGCTGAAACTCCAGTACTTTGGCCATCTCATGAGAAGAGCTGACTCATTGGAAAAGACTCTGATGCTGGGAGGGATTGGGGGCTGGAGGAAAAGGGGATGACAGAGGATGAGATGGCTGGATGGCATCATTGACTCGATGGACCTGAGTCTGAGTGAACTCCAGGAGTTGGTGATGGACAGGGAGGCCTGGCATGCTGCGATTCATGGGGTTGCAAAGAGTTGGACACGACTGACTGAGTGACTGAACTGAACTGAACTGAAACTGTTATAGGTTTCATTTCAGAATGTAGATACATTTTGAGATTTCTTGAAAAGGCATCAAAAAACAAATGAACACATATCTGTTTAAGTGAATGAAAATGAAAGTCGTTGTCATGTCCGACTCTTTGCAATCCCATGGATGATACAGTCCATGAAATTCTCCAGGCCAGAATACTGGTGTGGGTAGCTTTTCCCTTCTCCAGGGAATCTTCCCAAACCAGGGATCGAACCCAGATCTCCCACATTGCAGGCAGATTCCTTACCAGCTGAGTGATAAGGGAAGCCCATATGTATTTAAACAATGAAATAAAACCTGGATCTCACATAAGAAAGTTTAAATGTGCAAAAAAAACACTTAAATGATAAATGTAGATTGCTTTTGAATGTTCATTATGTATCTACATTATAGTAATTTTTTATTAAAATATCTATTCATTATTTCAAGCAGGAAGAATCATCTATTTGTGAATTAGCTTTTCATTTGAATATCTCTGTAAAAAGATATTTAAAAGTTAATTTTGACTATCTCTCATCTACAATGTAGATATAAGTATAAATCCTTAAAATAGTGCCTTTATATATGTATCTTTTAAGAAAATGTATCCAGGCATGCAAGGTTTTAAAGTAAATGAACAGAAGAATTTTGTAAGTGAATTACAAGTTACATTAAAGGAGAGTACTTAGTTATGAATATATTAAATCAATTCACTAGTTCTACTCTTTATGACTGAAATTATGTAATGTTCAGCTCTGTGTGTCTGTTTTACTTGATTGATATCCAAATGAATGTTGCATTGATTATATATTATCCTTTCTAATCCTCTTAAATCTAAAAGCAAAATAACACATAAAATTTCTATGTCTCAGGAGTACCTTGGGGTGTGTAATATTTTCAATTAAATTTGGTAAACACAAACATTTTTAAGAGGTCTTTTTTAATTACTATAAGTTATGCAAGAGTTTAACATGAGCAGTAAAAAGAAATGTAATCAAGCAATGGTGTTATAAAAATCTAGGCAAGCATTATATCCCATAGCTGACATATTTCTATTGCCCCCTTTTTTTTTGAAACTGTAGTTTGAGCTGATACATCAAAACAATGGATGAACTGTATGGGTCTGTCTTTGAAATGATGAGTTAGAGAACATTGCAAGAATTCTTGCCAAATCATAGTACCATTATTAATTCAAGCATGATGAAATTGTTCATTTTAACTATAATCATGTAATTCATCAAAATACTACTAGAGCATATCATTCTCAACTATTACACTGATAAAGCACCTTACTGTAACACCAGCACATGCAGAGAATTATTTTTTATATTGTCTTATCCCAGAAAAATAATTGTTTTGAATCTGGGCAGGCCTTGTCTAATATTTTGATAAAAGGAAAATTTCAACATGTTTTCATGTACTGACTTGAATGCAGTTGTTTTGCATTTGAATAACTTCATCTATTAAGCTTTAAAATAGGTCAGGGTGTCTGGAACTGAAGCGGTATATTTCCTACATGTCAATTTTTTCATTCTCCGTGATGAGTACAGAACAAAATGAGATGGTAAATAAGCAAGCATCCCTTTAATTCATAAATCAAGAAGATCATGCAAACCTACAATCTCATCACTCAACAACTTTTTCTTGGAAGTTCCATTTGCCATCAAAGACTACAAACTTTTCAAAAAGTGTGTTGGAAATCAAACTACACTGGACAAAACTCTCTTTATGATCATTTATTCAAAAGAGCAGAGTAGGGCACAAAAAAGATCAGTTAGTAAAATGATTGTACTTTATAGTCCACTAAGATACCCAACTTTTGTGTATTGCTCATAGGATTGTTTATTTCATAAAATGAGAACAATTAACTACCACTGAAACAATACTGTAATGTGTAATAATACTCACTTATTTGTATGTTGTACTTGAGCATTGGAATATATATATATGAAAATGTTCTTGCTTCCTTCCTTAAGATTGAATTAGCTGCATCAAAGGGCCAGGCATAGAGAACAATGTCATCAGAACAGAGTTAAACACTGGAAGAAACTTTAGTTGCTATTTGTGCCACTGGATCTATCAATCATTTCATTGTATGTTTCTTTTGTCTTGTTTTTAGGTTGTATGCTTGTAAATTAGTGTTCTTCATCTGGGACATCTTATAGCCTTGGAAATCTTCAGCTCCATAGATCCAAGGAAGATGAATTCTACAACTGACAACATTGTCCTTGCCCTCATCACTCCTTTCCACATCACACTTAAGGGTACTCTCTTTTTTGGGTCCTGGAGCTTCATGATAAATATCTTCCAATATCAAAAATTATGACCAAAGTTTACAAAGTGTGAAAATTAAACTTACAAATTGAAATATTAGGACTAAAATTAAACAGCCCAAGTGCATGTTACTCAGCAACAAAACCACTGTCCATATCTGTGATCTGCCTGGTATTTTCTTCTCAAGATTGATTACTGACCAGGAATCTACTACTCATTTCTCATAAAATATGTACTGTCTTGGAAGTAATATTCAGTTCAGTTCAGTCACTCAGTTGTGTCCGACTCTTTGCGACCCCATGAACTGCAGCACACCAGGCCTCCCTGTCCATCACCAACTCCTGGAGTCCACCCAAACCCATGTCCATTGAGTCGGTGATGCCATCCAACCATCTCATCCTCTGTTATCCCCTTCTCTTCCTGCCCTCAATCTTTCCCAGCATCCGGGTCTTTTCAAATGAGTCAGCTCTTCACATCAGGTGGCCAAAGTATTGGAGTTTCAGCTTCAACGTCAGTCCTTCCAATGAACACCCAGGACTGATCTCCTTTAGGATGGACTGGTTGGATCTCCTTTCAGTCCAAGGAACTCTCAAGAGTCTTCTCCAACACCACAGTTCAAAAGCATCAATTCAAGCATCAACCCCACCTGGTTCATGGGGTCTCGAGTCGGACACAACTGAGCGACTGAACTGAACTGAAAAGAAGTAGGAACACGTGTACACCCATGGTGGATGCATGTTGATGTATGGCAAAACCAATACAATATTGTAAAGTAAAAAAAAATAATAATAATAAAAAATTTAAAAAAAAGAAAAAAGAAAAGAAGTATTACTGTAAGCTTAATTCGAAACTTTTGCTCTAGTCAATTGTCAGTGTTAGCAATTAAACTATTCGAAAAAAAAAGATCTATTCTATATTTGAAAAACTTGCCTACTCTTATCCTATGAATATTGTTCTTATTTTGTTCAAGATTATCAGCCTGGACTTTTGTAGACTTTCTTTATTTACCTATCGATCTATCCATGGACTGATCAATAATTTCTGGAATTTAACAAAGCACAAACAATTTTCTTATCAATTTGTCTAAGTATACAGTTAAAAAGATCTCATGTGGCTCCAGTTTAACTACACTGTGAATTTCCAGATTCTCCATTTTGAAGCTAACTTAAATAGACTGAAATCTGTAATTCATTTACCCTTGACAAAGCATGACTCCATATGGCCATGGTGAAAATGTTCACCACAAAGGATTGTAAAAAATGAAATATTTTATTCAAAACCAGTAATTTGGCCATTTCCATGCATGGTGAGTGACCTAAGTATTGAGATTTCCTTTTCAATAATTGGGAGGAAAAAAAAAAAAAAACAGGAAAATGTGAAAACTATTTGACTATAGGATATGATACAAAATAACCTCAAATCATGGCCTAGTTTATTGTTTCTAAGGGCATTATGCACTGCCTATTTTACCTGTAGAAAAGAGAAAGCATTTTGCTAAACCATTACTAAAAGTTTCTATTCCATTGAGATATTTCCTTAAAGTGAGTTTTCCTATGTAATAACTAAATTTATTTCTATGACCTTTGCATGTAAAAGATGCATCAGTATGCATCTTCTGACTACAGTAAAATTTCAGAATTCTCATCCCAGAATTCTTATTGGTTTATGGTATTTTTATCTTTCTTTTCTCACTCCCAATTAAGGCACATATGTTTCCATAATTTTGAATTAGCAAAAGAGTATTAGCAGTTAACAAAAAAGAATACCTTGTGTGAAAAGATATTTTAAAGGAGACACACATTTTTATCACTATCTCAGGCCACAATACAGAAGACCTTAAGTCTCTAAATATTGCTATTTGTTTTCTTTATGAAATTTGGATGAGGGTGTTCTCTTATATACTACAGTATCTATTACTGTGAAATGTTTAGTACCAGATGCAATCCATTGGCCCTCTGATTTTTCACATAATAGAAAAGAGTATAATATAATAGTAATAATATTTCAAATACACACAAAGAATAAAATTAACTTTTATTAGCATATGGAGGTTTGCTCCATTGGCTAATCATCTGTGAACCAGAAAAATTAGCACAATTTACTAAGCCCCTGGCAGGTATCCTTCTACCCTTATGAGTTAAAGCATTTTCTGCTCATTAAAAGAAGGTGTAAGAGCTTTCTAAGGGCTATTATCTATTTTTAAAAATTCATTTTCCTGAAAATAAATTTTTTTTTCAGTTCTGTCTGGTAAGACAGACAACATTCCTGTCCCTGGGATGTTCACATTCTATTGAGGAGCCAGAAAATTATCAAGTAATCACGTAAATAGGATAATTTCCAGATACTCCTTAAGTGTGCTGAAGGAACTAAACCAAGTGATATGATAAAGAAGCAGTAGTGAAGACTTCTTTGCATATGTTTACATGTGATATGTTAGCTAAGAGGTGATAGATATGAAGCTACTTTTTGTGTAAGGACTAAAGATGCGGAAACAGAGGCTGACTTTATTTTGGGGGGCTCCAAAATCACAGCAGATGCTGATTGCAGCCATGAAATTAAAAGATGCTTACTCCTTGGAAAGAAAGTTATGACCAACCTAGACAGCTTATTAAAAAGCAGAGACATTTCTTTGTCAGCAAAGGCCCATCTAGTCGAGGCTATGGTTTTTCCGGTAGTCACGTATGGATGTGAGAGGTGGACTATAAAGAAAGCTGAGCACCGAAGAATTGATGCTTTTGATCTGTGGTGTTGGAGAAGACTCTTGAGAATCACTTGGACTGCAAGGAGATCCAACCAGTCCATCCTAAAGGAGAACAGTCCTGGGTGTTCATTGGAAGGACTGACGTTGAAGCTGAAACTCTATTACTTTGGCCACCTGATTCGAAGGACTGACTCATTTGAAAAGACCCTGATGCTGGGAAAGATTGAGGGCAGGAGGAGAAGGGGATGGCAGAGGATGAGATGGCTGGATGGCATCACTGACTCAATGGACATGAGTTTGGGTGGACTCCAGGAGTTGGTGATGGACAGGGAGGCCTGGCGTGCTGCAATTCATGGGGTCGCAGAGTCGGACACGACTGGGTGACTAAAGTGAACTGAACTGAACTGAATAAACCACAACCTATTTTCTCCAAGGAGCCAGGGGACTCTGGCCTTACTAGGTCAATAAATAAGGAATATGTCTATGAGGAACAGCACTGACAAATTTGAGAAATCTGATAATGGTTATTGTCCATCCTCAACCCAGATTATTGTCCATCTCCAACCCCCTTAAGAGATGCCACCATTGAATTAGAATGCTGTATAGAATTGGATAAGGTGGAAGAACTTAAGCAACAAGGGAGTGGTAAATGAAACTAAGTAAACAGCAAGTCATCAATCATCTTAAAAAACAGATAACTTACTTATAAAAGAGAAAGAGATGCACAGACTTAGAAAATGAACTTATAGTGGCCAGGGGGAATAGTTAGGGACTGTGGGAAGATCATGTGCACACTGCTATACTTAAAATGGATAGCCACCAAAGACCTATTATTTAGCACATGGAACTCTGCTCGATGTTATATGCCAGCTTGGATGGGAAGGGTTTTGGGCAAAAATGGATACATCAAGTGTATTGCTGAGTCCCTTTTCTGTTCACCTGAACTACCACAACATTGTTAATTCGCTATATTCTATTATAAAATGTTTTTGGTACTAAAAAATTAAAATTAAAATTTTTAAGTAAAATAAAATGAAGAACACAGAGGAAAAAAAAATAGAAGCAACAGTATTTTGACCAAAGAGATCTGTAACAATGGCTAATATACCCTGATGTTCTGAAGGTTAATATTGATGGATACCCAATAGGATATTCTCGACTTGAATATTAATAAACATAATCTTAATTATAGTAGAAAAGCTGGTGAAGAGAAGGCTCACCTCAAACTAAAATCATGGTCTTATTTCAGTTCTCAGATTTAAGTCACTCCTCATACCTGATTAAAGCCTACTGATTAAAGGGAGGTTGGGATTCCCCTTGAGGAGATTCTGCAATGCAAGGGCAAGATATAAAGACAGAACTTTAATGTTTCCCCAAGAAATTTGAATCTATTTAACAGGGAAACTGTGCACTATAGAAATGGGAATAAACAGACTTGCTAAGGACTTTTAGACACAGATTCTAAGCCGATATAATAGAAGACAACCTGAAATAACATCAACGCTGTTTCTTTTATCTGGGGCTACATGAATGGTGGATTGAGTCCACCTCCTATTGATTTCCATAGGTACTCAGACCAACTGAACTATCAGGGAAGCCACTCAGACCCACGTAGTAGTTATATCTTTAGTCCCTATGCATTCCATCACTCAGAAGCAGCTGCCTGATGGAAGAAAGCAATAGAATACAGAATATTGTGTTTAAAGTTCAGTTTCCCTGCTCAAATGCCTCTGCCAGCACCATCCAAGGTCTTAATTCATTGTTATGGTATCACATACAGTACTGCCTCAGACTCAGAGCTCCTTTTACTACACAAGCATATAAGGAGAGAATTGTGGTTTTTGCCCCAACAATGTACACAGCCACCCTGATATAATAGTGGAATTATATATTGAAGGCTCAGCTAAGATGCCAGCTCAAGAACAAATCCTTACAAGACTGAGTGGCAGCCCCATATGACAAGGTCTACACGCTTAACCACTAGCCCATTACTCAACAGGTAGAACATAGAAGAACAAAGAATTTCAAGTAGGAATGTCTCTTTTCATCACTACCCTAAGGGACACACTTGTGGAATTTATATTGTTAACAACAACCTTACGCTCTGTTTTAGAGGGTCTTTAGTTTCCAGAGGCTAGGGGGAGTTGATACACATTTCTGTTGTGTTACATCAAACAAACTGATTAGAACTAGAAGCTATAACTACAGTATATACTTTGGGCTCTTCACACAATTTGACAAGTGAGCAAATAAAAGTGCTGTTGTACTTGTGAGGGTAATTAATCCTGATAACCAAGAGGATATAGTAACAACTGCACAGTGGGCATGGGGAAGAGTATGTTTGGAACCCATATAGCTATTGGAGGATCTTGGATATTTCCATGCCAAGAGACTGATTGGATGATGTAGTTGCTTAGTCATTAAATCGTGCCCAACTCTTTTTATGACTCCAGACTGTAGCCTGCCAGATTTCTCTGTCCATAGGATTTCCTACACAAGAATGCTAGAGTAGGTTGCCATTTCCTTCTCAGAGGATCTTCCTGACTCAGAGACTGAACTCAAATCTCCTGCATTGGCAGGCAAATCCTTTACTACTGAGCCACCAGGGAAGCCCAGTTGAATGACAGTGTTACTTATTTAGGTGGACAGCACTAAAAGAGGAACAGGTTTGGGTAGAAGGGTCAGAAACAAAATTGTTGTTCAAAATAAATGATAGCAATCAAACACAATATCAAGTGGGTAGTTGAAAACAAACTGTAAATAAAAATCTGGAGTTCAGAGGAGAATG
Source organism: Bos javanicus (assembly GCF_032452875.1). Lineage (NCBI taxonomy): Eukaryota > Metazoa > Chordata > Mammalia > Artiodactyla > Bovidae > Bos > Bos javanicus. Next base: position 49,739,420 of record NC_083869.1, on the reverse strand, counting down.
CCGATGTAGAGAAGTACACATTTAAATGATATATAAATGTCATTCAGGGTGAAAGAAAGTCATTAGATTATGATATACTACCTTAGTATATACTAACCTGATAGTAGTCTATACTAACTAACCTGGTAGTCTATGCTAACCTGCTAGTATAGACAGAAGAGAAAGAAGACAAGGCCTAAACCATTGGGTGATTGTAAAACAGGAGGTTGGTAGAAGGTGACAACAAGATCATAGGACTTTAAGGATACAGCCAACAATGGCAAGTGCACTACAGTGAGAAGTTATGGGTCCAACTGTATAGAATATTCCTAAGAGGTCAGGCAAGTTTAAGCATACTGGATTTGACCACATGAAGGTTGTTGATGAATTCTTTAGGAATGTTTTCCATAGAGTGATGGTTATGAAACAAGATAGAAAGGGCTTGGTTAGTGAATGAGAAGCAAATAAATGGAGGCTGTGAGAGTGAACAATTATTTCAACATGTTTATTTCAACAGGTTTTACCTCAAAAGGAATGGAGAAATGAGATGGTAGCTAGAGAACGATGCAAGCTTCAAGATTTTTTTTTTTTTTTGGTATGGGCAAACACACTTTACTAAAGTGTGTTTAGTATACTCAAAAAATGATTATGGCAAGGGAGGTGGCAGTGTAGGGAGAGCAAGAAAGGAACTGATAATGGAAGAGAGGGCCACTGAAAGCAGAGAATGCATGGGATTCAGAGTAACACTAAGAATCCAAATATTATAGAGATAGGCTTCTAGTGAGAATATGAGATAATCTGTTTCTGATTGTTTCTATTTTCTCAATCAGGTGTGACCGACTAAAGGGAAAAGTGGGAAAATTTTGGCAAGAAAGAGGAAAGTACAATTTTCTCTGGGTAGGAAAAATGATCTTGCCTCAGCAATGCAAGGAAATTAGGTATATGCTACCCATTTAAGGCTTATCCATGACTAGCCTTTGGCCAATACTTCTGGTGTCCATTGTGACACTGATCCATATGTGACTGTTTTACTGGTTGATGAGAAAGAAAATAGTTGCTTTGTAGAGTGATTTCCATCCTAAAAATTTCAGTTGTTCTGATGGAGATATGGAGAAATGGGTTTACAATTGGGCTCGGCCTGAGTATAGAGTGGTAAAAGTGAAGTAAAATTTTTTTAGGGTATTTTCAGGTAAGTAGTCATGATAATTGGCCATAGACTCAAAGGTAGTAAGATAAGAAATATGGAAGGAGCTATATGTTGACAGAAAATGGGGAAAAAAGATGCAGGTAAAAGGTATGGAATTATTAAAAGTTGCTATAGCAGGAGTATTAAAGTAAGGAAGTAGAAAAATAAGATATGGTGGTCAGAAAATAAAGTATTTGAAATCAAGATTTTTCTGGTAATGTAGTTATCTGTGATGATAGGGTTTAGAGTAGGATAACTGAAATGAACAGATGAGTATAGCTGAAACAACCAGTGTGATTTTACAGACAAGGAAATTCAAGACCCAGAGGCGAGGTGGTATGAGAAGGATCAAGATGGATGGTATTGAGAAGGACAAAGAGTAGAAATGGAATAAAAAAGAATTACCATTCTTTTTTAAAAACAAAATGGCAGCCATAAAGAGCACAGACGGTAAAGATGATGATATGAGCATCAGTGAAACTGAAGCTGCTCTTCCTGATGCATGTCTTGTGGTGTCTGAGAAGGAATTAGGAGAAAGGGCAATGGGAAACCTGAAGGTACATACTTAGCATGACCTTATATCTTGCTAGCTTGGGACTATCGAGGGTCATGCATATTACACCAGGATAACTATTAGCAGAATCCACTTTTACTTTAAAAACTGTCCTAAATCATACAATATATTATTTGGTCACTCTACATCTACTACATTTTGAACTCCTCTTTCATATGTTCCTCAAAATATTTGTCCAGACTCATCTTTACCTTATGCTCTACAGAAATCAGAGGTCTTCACACTTGTACTCCTCTATCCTGGCTATTCAGACAGGTGAATGCTTGCATTGTTTCTGAATTCTCTCACTGACCAAAATAGGAACTGACTACACAATGACTCCCAAATTTCCATAGGCTAACTGGTATAGGTTTGGTTTATAGGGAGAAACTCCAGTTCAGAACATCTGAAGCAGCTGCTGGGGAACTTACCTACTTTAAAATGTCCTGATATGATTCACAAATCCGACCAAGTTTGAACAGCAGCCATTTCTGATTTTAACAAGCAAAGGAAAGTATGTGTACACCTGTGAGTGTCTATGCATGCGTGTACTGTTAAAAGTCACAGGAATTTCCCTTTGACCAAACGCCACATCACAGTTGCATTCTCTAAGCCCTCACTAAAAAATCCTAAAATTGAATAGGTAGGATTTATAAGATACCTTACACTCTTAGGGCATATTCCAAGCCTGGCCTCCTTAAATTCCCTTTGACAAATAAACCCAGTTATTCCAATGAGACTGCAAGACCCTTTAGGTTCTTTAAAATCCTGGAAAACATTTTGTTCTGAACCTTGCACAGAGCATTTAATAAATAGATAGATAATTGATTGAATTTCTGATTAGATTATATGGAACTGAGCCTTCTGTCAATATTTCTCTAGCCCTTGGACTTCAGTGGGGTTCACAAGGCTGTTTTCCTATGTACTGCTGAATAACACCTGTCTTTTGACACTATAAAGTGGGATTTATGATTCATTCTTAGGACTAGAATTTTCATCTGTGACTGCTTAGTCTCCAAAAAGGAGAGTGTGTTCACCAGTTAATTTCTGAGTATTTTCTTTCTGTTGGCAATTTATTAAATTAGTAAGGAACTCAAAGTCGATACGTATGTCCCTTTATTTTTTCCAAGCAGGATACAACTTTTTAATAAAAGATCCAAAATAAAAGACAGTTTTATAAATGCTGCACATTCATTTATTTAATAAAAATTCACTGGATATGAAATCAAATGCAGTATCATCCATTTGGACTGTATCTAATTTTGGCTTGCATTGTAGATAACACAGTAAATGTAATTTGTCATCATAAACGTATTATTATTTAATCATATGAAAGTTTTGGTTTATCTTGAGCAAACTTTATAGTGGTTTTAATACACAGGAGCCATTCCTGACAGATATGATGAAATAGATTTATCACTCTTGACAAATTATATTGCAAAATGTCCTCTCATGACTGCCCACAATGGAAACCGCACTGCCATATTCAACAGGAATGTCACCTGTGATTCTGATTTTATGACCTTGTTCACTGGCAGTCTAAAACTGCTTTTCTGTGGGACTATGGTATACTTGGAATGTGAGATGGTTATAAGAATAATTGTATGAATGAAGGAAACCTGTAGCCCTTTAAATCAAACTAAGTAGTGTTTTATTAAAGTGCCCAGCAAATCAATCTAAATTCAAGGGTAATAACACCCTAATCAGGTGGTAGAAAAAATAATAGGTTGTCATGCATGAGAAAAAATAGGCAATCATGGAATGTTTTCTTTAATTAGGTCGTGTAAAGTGGAGGAACTGAGTAGGAACTGGCAAGACATTCATCATGAGCAAGGTGGGAAATTATTTAGATGACTAAGGAAGGAAAATTGCATGTGATATGTTTAGATTTGACTGGACAGAAAATTAAACCTTTTTTTTTTAAAGTATATGTACTATTTTGCTGGTGATAACTATTGACAGGTGTGGGATTTTTCAAAGCAAAATTTAGCCAGTTAGTTATCTAGTTTGCGAAATCCACATATATTAATTGTTTTCTAATGATTTTCATTTCAGTGGGGCTCTGGGGCTCTGAATGTGGTCCTCTGGCATTCTTACTGCAAAACTGTCTCTCACCTCATGTGGAATTTGGCTGCTAATAAACTTGAGTTTGACTATTAAGCACTTCTCATTTTCTCGTTAAACTGAAAGGAGTAATTAATGATTAATACTATCTGAGATAGTTAGTACACTTCTCTGTACAGGGAAACTGTTACAAATGACAACATCAGTAGACAGATTTCTTATTAGACACTGTCACCTTCACAACTAAGATTATTAAATATGTCTTTTTTTAAAGCCTTAATTTGGGGACTGTAATGACATGATTTCAAATATTTGCAGTATTCTGACAACCACCTCATATAAAATTATGTTTGCCAAATGAAATCTGAGAACTCAGCCTTCACCACTCCAAAACATCATTAAACAATAGAAACATTACTGGTCCTTATCCCTCCACTAAATAAATTCATTTCTATGTCCCTAATGATGCAGCACAGCGCATGAGCATCTATGTGGCACTCCAGCATTGCCTTTTATGTCAATCAACCATGCAGAGGGAACACATATATACTAAGGAAAAGTTTGGTAAGGTTTAGTTTCCACGAATTGCAATCATGATGTTTCTAAGTTGTGCGTGTGTGCTAAGTTACTTCAGTAGTGTCTGACTCTTTGCGACTCTATGGATTGTAGCCCACTAGGTCCCCTGTCCATGGGATTCTCCAGGCAAGAATACTGGATTGGGTTGTCATGCCCTTCTCCAGGAGATCCTCCCAACCCAGGGATTAAAGCCATGTCTCTTATGTCTCCTGCATTGGTAGTAAGGTTCTTTACCACTAGTGCCACCTGGAAAGCTCCTGTTTATATGTTGCTAATGCTAATGCTAATGCTAAGTCGCTTCAGTCGTGTCGGACTCTGTGCGACCCCATAGACGGAGGCTCCGCCATCCCTGGGATTCTCCAGGCAAGAATACTGGAGTGGGTTGCCATTTCCTTCTCCAATGCATGAAAGAGAAAAGTGAAAGTGAAGTCGCTCAGTCGTGTCTGACTCTTAGCGACCCCATGGACTGCAGCCTACCAGGCTCCTCTGTCCATGGATTTTCCAGGCAAGAGTACTGGAGTGGGGTGCCATTGCCTTCTCCAGTTTATAAGTTAAGAGGTATCAAATACTAGCAAGTACAGCTAAGACATCTATGGACACAATCTCATTTGTTAAGTTCAGATTGACCTGAGAATCTTTTTTAAGCAGACACTGCTGGTGCCCTGCCCAAATCTCCCTGACCCACTTCAGAGGTCAGCTTAGACTTCGGTGGACAGTTCCAGTACTTACTTTCATCCAGTGGCTTTCTACCTCCAGCACCTATTTCTAAGAAGTCTGTTTTACTAGTGTGTGGGGTAAAAGAAAGCTGAGTACCGAAAAATTGATGCTTTTGAACCGTGGTGTTGGAGAAGACTCTTGAGAGTCACTTGGACTGCAAGGACATCCAACCAGTCCATCCTAGAGCAGAGCAGTCCTGGGTGTTCATTAGAAGGACTGATGTTGAAGCTGAAACTCCAATACTTTGGCCACCTGATATGAAGAACTGACTCACTGGAAAAGACCCTGATGCTGGGAATGATTGAAGGTAGGAGGAGAAGGGGACAACAGAGGATGAGATGGTTGGATGGCATCACTGACTCTATGGACATGAGTTTGAGTAGTTCCAGAAGTTGGTGATGGAGAGGGAAGCCTGGCATGCTACAGTCCATAGCGTCACAGAGTCAGACAAGACTGAGTGACTGAACAGAAATGGGGTAAGAGACAGTGCCAAGTGTTAAAAACCCAAGAGCATGTCAGAGAAGCAACCCTCACACACTGAATGATGAAAGTGGTGTTAACACCTAAACTCCTTACCCCTCATAATGACAGATCTGAGTCACATTCTGCACAGTGTTTTAAGGCATCTCCAGGAGGACTGAGTCCCAGTGGCCCAAAGCAATAATTTCACATTAACTTAGCCACTGCTACCTTTTCTCCTTTCACTTTCTCATTTAATCTGCCCAATAAGATACTCATCTCTGGGTCTACTTTGGAGTGACTTCTCAACACAGTACTCCGGATAGAGATTACCAGTCACCACTGTTGCCTATGAGATGGGAATTCTCTGGCAATCCAGCCTTGGGAACTGGCAACACTAAATCTTGACTTCTGCTGCCACAGCAATAAACAAAGCATTGCTCTATTAGTTTACTTCCTTCTACTCTTAACTGGTCATTTCTCTATAATTACAAGACCAAATTATTTTGAGCCTTTTCTTTTGGCTAGGCATATCCCCAATTATTCCACTTACGAATTAGATGAAAGGTACCTTATAAAGTTTCACATGACCTTTCATAGGTAAATCCCTGCTTAAAAAAAAAAAAACAAAAAAAAAAAACCTCAGAGAATAAATTCTCAGAAGGACAAATTTCCCACAACTTTAAATAGGAAAAATGTTATTATTTTTCAATTCAAAAACTGGCATCCATTTTTTAATAACTGGAAATTCTATATAAATGGACATAGTTACTTTAAAGTTCAATATCATACATTCTATTAATTATATATGTTGTTTATCTGTTTTTGTTAAGCACTTTTATGCCTACTATGAATTGTATACTTGAGATTATGCTGAAACATAAAATGAAGACTACATTTATCATCATCAAAAAAATCTACAAACAATAAGTGCTGGAGAATGTGTGGAGAAAAGGAAACCCTCTTGCACTGTTGGTGGAAATGTAAATTGACACAACAACTGAGAACAATAAGGATGTTCCTTAAAAAACTAAAAACAGAACTACAATTTGACCCAGTAATCCCACTACTGGGTATATACCCTGAGAAAATCACAGTTCAAAGAGACACATGCGCCCCAGTGTTCACTGTAGCACTATTTACCATAGCCAGGACTTGGAAGCAACCTAAATGTCCTTTGACAGATGAACGGATAAAGAAGATGTGATACATATATGCAGTGGAATATTATTTAGCCATAAGAAGGAATGGAATTGGGTCATTTGTAGAGACGCGGATAAACCTAGAGTCTGTTATACAGGGTGAAGTCAGAAAGAGAAAAACAAGTATCATATTTATACACATATGCGGAGTCTAGAGAAATGGTACAGATGAACCTATTTGCAGGGAAGGAAAAGAAATGCTAATGTAGAGAAAGGATGTGTGGACCCTGTGGTGGGGTAGGGGGCTAAGAGGTGGAATCAGCTGGGAGACTGGGATTGACATATATACACTACATACATAAAACAGGTTGCTATTGGGAACCTGCTGGGTAGTGCAGGGAGCTCAGCTTGGTGCCCTGTGATGACCTAGAGCATGGCATGGATGGGATAGGGGGAAGTGGGAGAGAAGTCCAAGAGGAAGGGATACATGTATACATATAGCTGATTCACTTCACTGTGCAGCAGATACTAACAACACTGTAAAGCAAAAACACCTCACTTATAAAAAAACAAACACAGAGATCAGTAAATATAACATAAATTAATAAAATAATGCATTTTGACTGATATAATATAAAAACTTATTATTTACTAGACTAGCAAAACAGAGTAATCTGAGAGGAGTTTGAAACAAAAGACATATCTTTAAAAATGAATTACGTCACAATGTTTCACAAGAAATCCACATAGGCTCTTTAAGATGTAAAGAAATCACTCATAAGCCCAAGGTAAAGAGGGAAAGTTCCATGTACAGTTGGATTTTGGTAAACAATATTTACATATCTGGGGGGGTGGTGCTTTAACTCCAAGATGGGCAGGCTTTCCTGAAACCCACTAATACAGTATAGCTATTTTTGTTTTCCACAACATCTGGCCCTGGTTCTTAAAATTTGGATTCCATCAGAATCACCCAGGAAATTTTTAGAAATGCACATTACTAACCGTAGTCCCAGAAATTTTCACTAATTACATCTGGGTAGGGCCCAGTAAATTGAGTTTCTCTAAGAATTCCATGTGATTCTGAAATGGGAAGTTCACAGATTACATTTTGATAAAATCTAGTCTATTTGGTACCTAATAAATTCTTGTTGAATCTAAATTTAAATGCTCCAACATACTGAATATAAATAATTTTTACCTTGCTTAAGAAGGAAGCCATAATAAAATTAAGATGAATATATTACATAATTTTCCATGATTACACTAAGCTATTGACTGACCATCAGTGAATATAAGAACAATTAAACTACTTCCTGAGGAGCAGATTCTAATTAGCCTACCTGAGATGTGTGCAGACAATTTAAATTGCCTGGTTTGGTCCCAGGAACGTGTACTGCATTCCATTACCATCAAGTAATATTAAATGAAGCTCATACTTGCGTAGCTTTCATATTTCCATGTGCTGCCTGACTGAATGTTAGCCTGAGCTCCATGAGGTCTGTTTGATTTAGTGGTTCAACAAGCCCGCCAAAGAGGTCCTATTGCCTCTCTTCCACCCATGAAGAACCAACCTACAAATCACTTGTCAACAACTTTGATCTACCTTGTTTCAGGTGGTTTACTCTCTGTCTATTATTTCTGCTAAGAGACCCGTGAAAATTAAATACAGACCTTGCTGATGCTTGACTGACCTGGTGCTCCATCATAACAGCAGTGTAATAGCAATAAATCATTTCAACTTTAATCTATTGTTATTGATGAATGTACAATTATTTGTCATCTAATATGCTGAAAATGATGACCAAAAAAAATAGATCAACTTTTTTTCTTCTTCCAAGTGCGGCATTGATGGATTGTATCCCTAAGCTGTTATTACACTTATAATGTACTTCTCGGTACTGACAGCACAGCTAGTTTTTTAATCATTCCATAGTAATCAACTTAAGACAACATAGCAAGACTCATAACTCATGTTCTTTTCTTTTTTGGCAGTGATGGGAAATGAAAATGTTTTTATTCTTTTGATATAATTCTTACCTGACTAGGCTGAAGATTGCTTTAAAATTGTAAATAAATGGCTGTTTATTGAGCTGGAACTGAAACGTGACATATTAAAATGTCTCTTTCTAAAGGGGGGAAAATTATTTAGGCTTGAGTGGAATGAGACAGCAAAAAAAAAAACCAAAAAAACATTTTTTTGTTGTTTTAACTGATTCATTGCTCAGTTGATACACTAGGGAAATATTTTAATAAACTCAATGTCATGGACAAAAATGCTTTGGGGAAAAATGACAATGTTAAAATGAGAAACAATAATTGCCCTGAAAACACTATTCTACTATCTTCCTATAGGATCCTTTCCATTTATGCTTCAGTTATTAGTTCAGGTGACTGGTAATTTGTGTGATGAAACACATAGATTAGAAAGAAAAAAGTGATTTCATCAACAATAGACTCAAGATAAAGTTTCCTCTTAAACCAACAAAATATACATAGCTAAGTAGAAAGCTCATAATCTTGAGGCCAAAATGAATTAGCTTAAATCCCTCTCATAACTTGTTCTTATGACATGAAGAAGTATTCTTGAAAATTCATGCTTAACATTAACCTAAATCTCTGCTGCTCCCATCTATTCATAGGAATGATTTCCCCACAACTAAGAAAAAGAATACAAAGTAGCACTGCCTGGTCTAAATGAACAAACTCTTGATTCTAATATAGGGCCTGGCTTTTTATGTACTTAACTCAGGATCTGGTTCAAAACACAACCACATTCTTAGATTACAAAAGATAAACAGTTGGGATATATTGTAACTAAGGAACAGATAATGACAACTAAATAAAATCTAATGAATCTACATCATGAGAAACGCTGGGCTGGATGAAGCACAAGCTGAAATCAAGACTGCTGGGAGAAGTATCAATAGGCTCAGATATGCAGATGATACACCCTTATGGCAGGAAGCAAAGAGGAACAAAAGAGCCTCTTGATGAAAGTTTTAAAGAGGTGAGTGAAAAAGTTGGCTTAAAGCTCATCATTGAGAAAACTAAGATCATGGCATTCGGTCCCATCACTTCATGACAAATAGATGGGGAAAGAGTGGAACCAGTGACAGACTTTATTTTTGGGGCTCCAAAATCACAGCAGATGGTGACTGCAGCCATGAAATTAAAAGGCGCTTACTCCTCGGAAGGAAAGTTATGACTAACCTAGACAGCATATTAAAAAGCAGAGACATTACTTTGCCAACAAAGGTCTGTCTAGTTAAGGCTATGGTTTTTCCAGTAGTCATGTATGGATGTGAGAGTTGGACTATAAGGAAAGCTGAGTGCCCAAGAATTGATGCTTTTGAATTGTAGTGTTGGAGAAGACTCTCGAGAGTCCATTGGACTGCAAGGAGCTCCAACCAGTCCATCCTAAAGAAAAACAATCCTGAATATTCATTGGAAGGACTGATGCTGAAGCTTAAACTCCAATACTTTGGCCACCTGATGTGAAGAGCTAACTCATTTGAAAAGACCCTGATGCTGGGAAAGATTGATGGTGGAAGGAGAAGGGGACGACAGAGGATGAGATGGCTGGATGCATCACCGACTCAATGAACATGAGTTTGAGTGAACTCCGGGAGTTGGTGATGGACAGGGAGGCCTGGTGTGCTGCAGTCCATGAGGTCACAAAGAGTCAGACATGACTGAGCGACTCAACTGAACTCAAATGAATCTAGTGAAACTGAATATGTAGTCTATAGATCAATAGTACCAATAGGACCCTGGAAAGTTGTGACAATGCAAATGTGTGGGCCTCAGCTCCCTGAATGTGGATCTCTGGGCATGGGGCTCAGGGATTCATTTAACAAAGTCTCCACTGGGCCTGATAAATAAGGAATTTGGGAAGCTTGAATTGAATAAGTCTTTTTTCTCTTTGTGTTACTTATTACCAACAAAATGATCCAAGACAGATACATGGCAGAAACCTGCTTCTACTGTAGACCAGCATCACTAGGTAATGGAGGGTATGCCTCTAAATCTGCATCTTGGCTTAAGGTTCTCTATAATGTGACCCAGGGAAAGTCATTTACCTTGGATCTTCCTCAGTTTTTCCTTCAATAAAATAGAAATAAGAATAGCACCAACTCCCATAATATTGTTGAAAAAAACAATTATTTGACAGATGTGAAAGACTTAGTATCAAGCATATAATAGATACTCAATAAATATTAGCTATTAATATTATTCTTCACCCACCATTCTTAAATTGCTGTTGCTGCTGCTAAGTCACTTCAGTCGTGTCCGACTCTGTGCGACCCCATAGATGGCAGCCCACCAAGCTCTGCAATCCCTGGGATTCTCCAGGCAAGAACACTGGAGTGGGATGCCATTTCCTTCTCCAATGCATGAAAGTGAAAAGTGAAAGTGAAGTCACTCAGTCATGTCTGACTCTTCGCGACCCCATGGACTGTAGCCCACCAGGTTTAGGCTTGTCAAATTTCTGACTTTCACAAAACAAAAACTGGCATGACATTCCAAGATTCGGATCATTCGTACATGTTGGTTTTCCACATCACTCAAAGGGCACGATATTCTAGTCTTAACCTAGTCATCTGTTTTGCCTTTCTCTGATATACCTGTTCAGTCTAAAACGCTACCTCTGTTGAAGCAAAATGATAAGGGTTTTAGGAGGTAAGCTTTATAGTGACTTGCTGCCATTAATCTACCTTTGGGGCAAACCCAGGCATGTACTTAAATTCAGCCTCGTGAATCATAAGCTCCCATGTCTTATACTCACAATGTGTGAAGGGGAGCAGAACTGAACAGAAGATTGAATGTTCTCAGAGGAAGTGGAAGTTTCTAACCTGTCAAAACAGAGAAAAGCTGTTTTCTGCAATTGTAGGAGACAACCAAGGTCTCTCATGATAGGGAAGATTTCACAATAGATCACATTCATTAAATAACAGTCATACCTGACTGTTCTTTTATCACCCCATGATAAATGTATAGCATGGTGTAGAATCAATGGCTTTCGGAAGTTATATTAATCATCCTGCAACATTAAATGTTAATTTGCTTTATTCTTTAATAGGCCTTTCTCTTTAATCATTGTCAATTCCATGATTATTCTTTGTGATGTTCCTACTTTGTGGATGGCAAGGACTTGTTTCTGGCACACTTTTAGCGACAGCATAGAAGATGAAACTTGTCTCATGATTTAACCAAAAAAAAAAAAATCATATTCCTTCTGTAATC